>NC_133659.1:134206931-134821058 GCF_037893015.1 Macrotis lagotis | reverse complement strand
GACTACATGACTTAGAATGATGTATGGAAGGATATACTATCTGCAGACTTTATATCTTTTCACTGACTGTTCCCCCATACTGGAAATATTGACCTTCCTCACCTCTACTTTTGTTCCCTTCAAGAATCAGCTCAAATTTCACCTTCTTCAGTAGACTTTGCCCAGTCGAATCAACCACTGATGTCTTCCCATCTGAGATTGCTTTCCATCCACTCAATGCTATCTTGGTTATACCTAATTATTTTCATGTTTGTCTTCTCTTTGGAATTTGATGTCCTCGAGGGCAGGGATTCTTTTGGCCTTTTTATCCCCAATATCATCATACATAGTAAATGTTTAATAAACACAGTGGAGTGATTAACTTTTTTTTTCAATTTTTGTGAAGAAACCAAGACCCAGAGTGTGAAGTAAATGGTACAATGTCACACAGCATGTTAATGGACTATGGTCAGTGATAATTTGTTGAGGGAGTCCCAGAGAGGGGAAAGAAATTAATATTCTTCTTTTGTTCCAATTATCACAGGCTGCTTAAACCTCAGCTAAAAATGATCAGAGAGACTCCCCAGTGACACTACTGCATTTCTGCTAATACTTAGAGCTTTTTGCTTCATATTCCATTTTCATCTCAAGTCTCTAAAGTACTTGCTGAGCGAATGGCTAAATGATGAAATTTATCTGGACAAAGATAACATATTAATTGAAGATGGAATGAAGATATTTACATGGAAGTTTTATAGCCCAGGGAAACCTTTGTTTAATTTAAGTATCCAAAAGAAAAGAGTTTAGTGGTGACAACAATAATTTTGCAAAATCCTGTGAATATTGCATTTCCACAGAAATACTACAGAGACTGGGATGAAATAATATCAAAAACTTATTACCTCACTTCCCAAGTAGAAAGAGCAAATTTGGACTGAATGTAACCAAACTCCATTACTCAGTCTATTTTTCAGTGAAAGTCATCTTTTTGTTTTTCCTCTAGAAAAGTGCTTTGTAAGTGTAAAAAAAATACAAAATTTAAAAGTCAGTTCTCTCAATTATATTGTGGATCAAGGAGAGTTAGCCAATTTCCAATATACAGAAAATCTCTATCAAGCGGCCAACAGATGAAGATAAGAAATAATCTTCTGCAGTGGAGTAAAAATTTGGTCATTCTCATAATAGTGGAGTCCATCTTCTGGGTCAACATCATCAACAAATAATCCCTTGTAAGTAATAAGTGCTCAATACATATTTATTGAATGAGCTTACTATGCATGGCCTTGTCATAAGAACTTAAGAACTGCCCTTGGCTGCCTCCAGAAATTCCTATTCTAGTTGAGGAGATAGAATGTATAAAAAATACATAATACATACAAGGAATGCACACATGCATTTATTTATATTCCTGAGTATCTACTCAGTCAAATTTAAAAGAATTTTTTAAAAAATTTACATTAAGGGGTGGCTAGGTGGCGAAGTGGCTAAAGCACCGGCCCTGGAGTCAGGAGTACCTGGGTTCAAATCTGGTCTCAGACACTTAATAATTACCTAGCTGTGTGGCCTTGGGCAAGCCACAACCTCATTTGCCTTGCAAAAACCTAAAAAAAAATTTACATTAGGGACTTAATCATCAAAACACAAAATTCCAATATATAAGGAAAAAAAGGATTATATATGAAACTATAAACTTCTGATACTTTGTTTTTAAAATTATGTATTAAATTTAACAGGTAACCAAATTGTCCCACTTTTGTCCATTTTAAACTTCTGTTTGTTTTTTTTGGAAGACATCAGTAGTTGATTCAACTGGGCAAGACTTACTGAAGAAATTGAAATTTGAGCTGATTCTTGAAGGAACCAAAGTAGAGGTGAGGAAGGTCAATATTTTCAGTATGAGGGATAGTTGGTGAAAAGACATAAAGTCTGCAGGTAGTCTATCCTTCCATACATGGTTCTAAGTCATGTGGCAATAATATTTATTGGTATATTCTCCACTCTGTGTTGTTTCTTCAACCATGAAATACATCTTTTTAAAAATAAAACCCAAATTAAGGAAATGTTCTATTTTAAAGGCATGAATACTTTGTCATGAGAAGAAAGAGAAAATAATCACTTATTCCACCTTCTCCTTTCAGAGAAGACTTTAGTGAAAAAAGGGAAATGGAAAGGGGGCTCATGGGGCCATTTTGTGACTGACTCATGGTCTTATAACTTAGCAGAGAGACCTTGAGCGGTTTCATTATTAACAGTTTCTAACACTAACAAAATTAATAACCCTATGAAAATTACACTGTGGGATATTTAATTTTATGGCCATTTTTGTAGACAAAGGTCCCAACCATCTCATCTAACTGGGCTCTTTTTATAGTTGATGAGTGCTTAGATGCAACTGTGCCAGGAGAATTTTCTCAGAAAAATTTCAGTGATTCTTACTGGAAAATGATGATCCTTGGGTCCAAAAAGAACTTTTTCTTTTTCAAAGAGCATGGTATAAATCCAGAATTTAGAAGACAGTCTGTTGATACTCTATGAGACTTTCAGTCAGGAAAGTCAACTCATATTTTTATGCTATGCTAAGAACTGATGGACCTCAAAAAGGTTCTTGTTATTGCTGTAATTTCCTGACCCTACCTCTCTAGGGATTAGCTACTTTTCCTCCAAAGACCACAGACTTTTTTTTTTTTAAACTGGACCCATGATTTAATTGGCAAGGAGAATTCATGATGAAGAAAGTCCCTCCACTTTACAATTTATTTTGCCATTTGTAGTCTTGGAGAATTGTGGGAATAGTGGGGTGGAGGGGAGGGGAACAGATTAAGGGACTTGCTTAAAGTCATACAATGCCCATAGTCTGTAGGTGACTTACCTTTAATCTGTTTACTCCTCTTTAGGTGTCTTTATTGCTTTGTGACCTCAATCAATTCATTCTGGCTGTTTCATTTCCCATGATTTTTCCATGCCTACGGTCTGTCAATTCAGGTGCTTTCTGGCATTCTCATTTCCAATTATTTTCCTCCCTCACTTCATCCCTGTCTCCCATTTGGTATACAGCTGTGTTTACCTCATATAACTTTGCCTGCAGGAAAACAGTAAAATACAATTCACAATCAGGTGGCAAAAAGGATATTTCTCTTCCTTAGCAGTGGCAATTTGACCTGGTCTGAAACAACAGCTTCCATGGTTGATCATTCCAAATATCCTAAGCAGTGTCCTACTGGGGTCACACAGAATAGCCTTTTGTGACTTGACCAAGTAGAAGTTTCGCTAATATGGAGACAGATAAGTAGTTCAGTGGCATCTACAAAGATGCTGATAGTCATGGATTACATAACAAAATCATTTTTTACTACACAAATCACTAAAATAACAAAAAATTCAATGTAAGCCTCACTTTAGTGAACCTAATCTCAGCAGTATGTGAAATTCAGAGATACATTCTCAAATAAATTAAGGAGGGAGTGACTCATCTTACCAGAAGTGAATAATAACTTCTTGGTGTATTTAAAATATAATTCAATTTGTAAAACAAAACCTATTTTACAACTTTTTGTAAATATTATTCTGTGAATTGTTTTAATTCTAATGTCTTTTGTCTGTTAATTATTTCCTAGTTATCCTGTGTATAGCTTGCTTTGTATATATTTGTTTGCATGTTGTCTTTGTCATTAGATTTTAAGTTTATTGAAGGCAGGTATTGTCTTTTGTTTCTTTTAGCTCTTAGCACTTGGGTAACTAGGTTCAACAGTGAGTAGAGTTAAGGGTCTGGAGCCAGCAAGACTCATCTTTCTGAGTTTACAGACATTTACTAGCTGTGTGACCTTGGTCAATTCACTTAACTCTACAGTTACCTCCACTGTAAAATGAGCTGGAGAAAGAAATGACAAACTACTCCTGTATCTTTTCCAAGAAAAACCCCAAATGGATTCATAAAGAGTCAGACACAACTGAAACAATAAGCTCTTCTCTCAGTGTCTGGCACATGTAAGCACTAAATATTGATTTGAGGCACCTCCAGGAAATTTATATAGTATAATTGGGAAGACATCATTTTAGAATTGAAAAATTCTAGGAATGAGTCACAAAACCTGTTTTCTAGTGCTTGTTACCATATTGCATGCCAGCCATGTGACCATGGGTAAGTCACTTAACTTTTTGGAGCTTTACCTTTCTTCATCTGCATAATGAGGTGATTAGATTTAATTATCTCAAAGGTTTCTTCCAGCTCAATCCTTCTGAGATTCTATATGAACCAATCAAGAAGAATAATAGCTTTGAGATTTATAAGTATTTGAAATATACAATTATTTTCCTAGGGGACCCATATTACCCCAGAGAAAACTGATGATATCATATTGAAAATAATAATAGGATAATTCAATTAGATTTCTTTTTCTAATCATTAATCAAAAAATGAGACAAGTTTGAATACTTTGGAAAGAATAACTGGTTCAAATTGTGTTTGGGAAGGAGCCAGATTCCCAATTTGTGGAATAAATAAGTCACCTGAGACTTCCCAAGGATGGTATCACCATTGGTTGTGATTAAGCCATTTTAAGGGTTTCTCTTTGCTACACACATGTGAGTCCAGTGCTTTTTGTCTCTATTTTGGAAGATTGTGATGCAAAACTAATTATCACTATTAACCATTTGGCAACCATTCTCACCACCTGTCTGTCAGTCTGAAAAATTAGATCATTTTAGTTAAAATAGAATAAGAAGGGAGCAGTGATAGTTTTTATAAACTGAATAGAACATTAGTCCAAGAAAGTGAGTAGAAGTAGGATTGCATTACCTACAGATCGCATTGAGATAAACTCATTCTTACTCACTCTGTATCTGGGGGTATTATTAAGGGAGGTGATTTTTTTTTTTGTCAGACGGCTTTCCTGTAATGATTTTTTCATGATCCATTTCTCAATTAGTGATGTGTTATTGCTGTACTGCAAATAGCTTTCAAAACCATTACCTCCATCTTCTCCCAGGCAGAATGTCCTTTGGCCTTCTCTACTTTTAATAATGCTACCCTTATCTTCCTAAGCCTTCAACACCCTTCTGCCATTTCCTTATATCACTATGGAATGAGGATGCAGACACAGAAGGAAAGATATTGAATTCACCAAACACAAAGGCCTGTACTAACCAAATCAAATGTTCTAACTTCTTAATGCATTGGTCTGGAATGGCTAGTCTCGAGGAACAGTCATTAATGGTCTCTAGAGAGTGTACTTTTGCCTGTGCTATTTAACATTTTTATCAATGACTTGGATAAAAAAGCATAGATGGAATGCTTATCAAGTTTGCATGTGACACACAGCTGGGGAGAATAGCCAACCTGTTGGATGACAGAATTAGGATCTAAAAAGATATCAACAAACTTGGCTAAAGTTTCGAAGTTTGGAGTAAATTGGAGTAAAAAAAAGAAATTTAATAGGAATAAATGTTTAAGTCTTACATTTGGTTTAAAAATCATCTTTTTAGGTAAGAGTTGACTAGATAATAGATACCTTTCATCTGAAAGATATGTGGAGGTTTGCTGACTGTAGACTTGCTAAGAGATGACAATCAAAAGAACTAATGGAATATTGTTGAGTCCTTTCATTTGTGTCTGACTCTTAGGTTCCCTGTTTCTTAAAGACAATAGAATGGTTTGTCATGTCTTTCTCCAGTTCATTTTCAAGGAGAGGAAACTGAGGCAAACAGGGTTTAGCGACCAGCCCAGGGTCATACAACTAGTAAGTGTTTGAGACTGGATTTGAATTCATGAAGATGAGTCTTCCCATTTCTAAAACCACTCTCTATCAATTGCTCTAACTGCTGTAAAAGTAGGCTCTAGTTAAGGAAAAGGCACAGTAACCCAGACCTGATCAGGCCACCTTTGGAGTATCATGTTCAATTCTGGCACCACATCTTATAAAAGATGTTAATTAGCTAGAGAACATTTATAGTAATTAACTTAATGCCGTGAGAGGATCAGCTGCAGAAAATGAGGATGTTTGGCCAATGTCAATAATAATAGCTAGGGTTTCCTATGGTTGTTTCAGGATCTGCAAAGCATTTCACCTGATCTCAATTTGCTTCTCACAATGACCCTGTGAGGCAAGTTTTGTTACTATTGCATTTTATACTATTCCCATTTTACAGATGAAGAAATGGAATCTGGATGAGATTAAATGACTGCCTCAGAATCACGCAACTAACAGGTGTACCAGTTTTCGTGATCCCAGTCTAGTGTTCTAGCCATTATACTACTTAATTGCCTCTAAAAGAGAAATTGTGATCAGGCTTTTGAAGAACTGCCTTGTGGAGGAAGATTCAGGTTTTCTATGAAGAAAATTTTCTTAAGACTTAGTGGTGAAGATTGTTCACTTCCACGGATGGTGAGGTGAGAGGTGGAGGGAGAGTGATAGATAAATGGGGAATTCATATACTTGTAAATGGATGTTGAAAACTACCTTTGCATGTAATTGAAAAAAATAAAAAAGAATTAGTGGTGCAATGATTGTAAGCTCTGTGAGAATAATAATAATTATGACTTAATTGCATTTTTATCTCCTTAATCACCTAATTTAATAAGTTATTTAATAATGGTCAACAAATGAATGGAAAATTTTTAATAACTCTAAGTAACTCAAATTAATAATAGTACTCTTTGAGACTTTATAATGTGCTTTTCTCACACCAATCAATAAGTTCTATGTATTTTAAAAAAATAGTGATGCAGTGGATAGGGTAAAAGGTCTGAAGTCAGTCATAACTTCATCATCTTGAATTCAAATCCAGCCTCAGACATTTATTACCTGTGTGATACTGGGCAAGTTGCTTAACCCTGTTTATCTCAGTTTCCTCATCTGTGAAATGAATTGGAGAAGGAAATGGCAAATCACTCCAGTATCTTTGCCAAGAAAACTTCAAATGGTGTCACAAAGATTCAGACATGACAGAAATGACTGAACAACAACCATAACAAAAAGTAGAATAACCTGCCTTGATCATACTTTTCCCATAGAAATCTTCAAGGAAAGGTTGTATGACTGTTTGTTGGGTTTGTCAGAATGTTATTATTCATGTACAGGTTGAATTTTGATAGTCTCTTCCATGTGAGGGTCTGTGACTGATATGAAAGGGTTCACCTTTGAATACCAAGGTGCTTTTCCTGACTCTCCAGCTAGAGTCAATCACTTTTTGGAGTTATTTCAATAGTGGAACAGAGCAGGCTCCAATTTCCCACATTCTTTTGTCCAGTGCCTTTTCGTTGTTGTTGTTGTTGCAAGGCAATGGGTTTTCCCAAGATCACAACTAGGTAATTATTAAGTGTCTGAGGCCAGATTTGACCTCAGGAACTCCTGACTCCAGGGCTGGTGCTCTATCCACTGCGCCACCTAGATGTCCATTGTCTAGTGCCTTTTGTGATAACATGCAAATGCCATATGGTTGTCTTGAATTTGGTGGAATCATTCAATGAATCATTATTTTTTCAGGTTGAAAGAAGGGATTTTCAAGTTCTTCTAACCTAGGTGTTGTCAAACTTACAGACACTACAAAAAGTGACCCAAACTAGATGAAAATGTTTTTGACAAACACTTAATAGATAATAATACAATAAACTGTAGATATTGTTGAATTTTTTCCTCAGTCAATATGTGGCCCCCAGAGTTACATATGATTTATAGTTTGATACCACTTATACAGCTAAATAAATAAATACACACACACACACATACACACACACACACACACACACACACACACACACACACACACTCCTACCATGTAGTCCAACCTCTGCTTTAAGAATCCCAGTGATGGGGCAGCTAGGTGGCGCAGTGGATTGAGCACCAGCCCTGGAGTCAGGAGTACCTGAGTTCAAATCTGCCCTCAGACACTTAATAATTACCTAGCTGTGTGGCTTTGGGCAAGCCACTTAACCCCATTTGCCTTGCAAAAACCTAAAAAAAAAAAAAGAATGTCAGTGATGAGAAACCTACCATCTTATCTATCAAAGATATTCCAATATATAATCTAGTCTCTGGAAACCCACCATTTCCTTCCTGAGGCAACCAATTCTACTTTCAAACAGTTCCAATTCTTAAAATATTTTTTCCTTATATTAAATTGAAATCTGCCCTTTGAAGCTCCTGTTCATTATTATTAGTAGTTCTATCTTTCAGAGCCAAAAAGATCCTTATAACTGCATGATCTCTTGGACTTTGACCATCTTGGTTGCCTTTCTTTAGAATGTATTCAAGGGCTTAAAATGTAGTATGAGAACTAAATACAATACTACTCCAGATGTGTTCTCAGAAAGTTATAATATAATGGATTAATACATTTTGGGGTAGGGGGCTATGAATTGAACTAGTTCTGAATCTAACTATTGTCTAAACCACATTTCTTAAAAGTATTTACAAGGATGTCCTGAGAGGCTTTGGCAGATGCCTTGATCTAGTACTCTTGTAACCCAAGCAAAAGAGGAAATGAGGTTAGTCTTGCATGACCTGTTCTCGATGAATCCATTCTGCTCATAATGATTAGTATTCTCTTATGTTCATCAGATATCCCTTTAATATTATTTCTAGAATTATATCAGTAATTGGAGTCATGGTAATTTAAATAATGCATTTCTTCCCTTTTTTCAAAAAAGCAGGACAATTGCCCATCTCCAATTTTATGTAAGTTCTCTTCTTGACTTCAGTCTCCAATAATGACACACCAGTCACATCTACTATTTCTTTCAGTCTGAGGCCATGAAAAGATTGAGCCTGGACTTATGAACCACCATCTTTGGCCTTATTTTCACCATGTTCTAACCAACCAAACCAACAGGCCACAGATTAAAGAGAAGAGAAAGGAGATGTAGATGAAATAGCTTCAAAATATGCTGGCCAATTTTCTTTAGGTTTACTTCCTGATTTTCCTTTCTATCCATTTTCTTCAAACCTACACTTTAGTTTAAACGTCTGGTCCATGAGTATACCTTTGTATGTGTGATTGTATCTCACTTAGTATTATAGGAAAAATATCGAGACTCTGAATGAAATACTTAGATTTGTGTTCTTCTCCAAATCTCTAATAGAGTCAAGTGAACAGATGGCAAAGAACCTGCCCACTGCAGCTTAGATTGGACCTTGACTTTTTGTTTCTTTGTTACCCAGAGAAACAGATCATCCCTGGGAAAACAATAATCAGATAAAGTAGAAATACATGTATAAATGATTTTTAAGGGAACATTGTCCAGGGTGGATATTAAAAGTAAATAAACAAAATGAAAACATGGTATCAGTACATCTGGAGCATCAAAGTTGTTTATATAATATCATCTACAATAAGGGTAGGAAATCTAGGATTCATAGGAGCTCTTGCTTCCCTGCCTCCTTTTAGTTTTCTGATCAAAAGGCAAATTGAGAAAGACATTTGTAAGGTTCAACACTAAATATGTAAAAATTCAGCATCAATTCAAAAACATTTATTAAAGTTCTATTATCTTAAGGAGACTCAAAAATAGTCCTTGCTCATAAGGACTTATGTCCTATTTGTGGAAACATGTATCCAGATGAGCAAACAGGAGATAATTTGTGGGGGGGGTTTGGTGAGGCAATGGGATTAAGTGTCTTGCTCAAGGTCACACAGCTAGATAATTATTAAGTGTTTGAAGCTGAATTTGAACTCAGGTACTCCTGACTCTAAGGTTAGTGCTCTATCCACTTCACCACCTAGATGCCCTTAACAGAAGATAATTTGAAGAGGAGGAAAGCACTTGCAACCAAAATTGAAAGAGGTTTCACAAAAGAAGGTGGCATTTGAGTGGAGTCAAAACCATTTGCCTTTTTATAGAATTGACATGAACTTCAGTATGGAAGATCATACAGTCTAAGATTGAGAGATACAAGAAAATTCATTTAATCTAATCCCCCTCATTTTAAAGATTAAGGCAGACTAAGACCAGGAAAGGTAGAGCAATTTGCCTTACTCACATGTTTTGTAAGTGTCCACGTAGGGATTTGCACTCAAGTCTTCAGCCTTGAGATTTAGCAATCTTTCCTATGTCCCAGCCATGTTTTCCACTGCTTAGCTTGAATCTAAAGTTTGTTGTGGTTTTAAAATAACTTGGGGAATTGAGTCCCATAATGACCAATTTTATTCTCTCCTCTCCCAGCCCAATTTTGGACCTATGATTTCATCTGTGTAGGGAATTTTCTTAATGGAAATTCCTTCTACCATTGCAATTTAGGTCCTCTGTAATATGAATTGCCTAAAGGCACTGAGAGATTAAGTGAATGCCCATGTTTATTTAGCAAGATATATATTATAGGAAAGATTTAACCCAAGTTCCTCCCAACTCCAAGGCTATCCCTCTTTCCTCTACACCAATGCTTCCTCTTGTATTATTCCATGGGTTAGTGAAATATAGCTATTTTTGCAAAATATTGCATTTGCAAAAAAGCACAATAGACTTCCAGCAGTGAAGCTCTGGAACTCTGGCAGATGGAATTATCTCTGAATTCTCTTAGGGTTATTATCAGTCTGAGTATGCCACACATAAATTCTATTTAATATCAAGGGATAGACTTTTCTTGTTTGGGGGGAGGCAGAGAAGGGAATCATCATCATAAAGGTGCTGAGAGGATTTCATAGTTTGAATTTAGTCTTTAGAGCAGCATAATGGTGTCCCTGATTAAATGATGGTATCCCTGCATGCTTCACCCTTGTCAAAAGAGTGTGAAAGATGGAGATGACAGTCTGGTTCTTCATGAAGTTGTATTCATCATTTGTTGTAGCACATTAATGCTTGTGACTTTATTAGGTTAAAAAAGAAAAAAAAATTCCTTTCCAAAATAGGCCTGAATCTAAAATCTTGAGAGGTCATCCTACTGACATTTTGATCAGCAGTGTTTGGGAAGGGTTGGGAAAGTTTCTTGGACAGTTGACTCCTTTAATAAAGGACCTATGGTTTATAGGTTCTCAGAGGACATTAAATCTGAGGATCTGATGTGTGGGAAGGTGAGGTTCAGGTTGGACAGTCCCTGAAGATATTTTCCTTTGATTTGTATGTAACTTAGAGGAAGCATTTTATTAAGCACTTATGTTCTAGGCAATATGCTAAATTCTAGAAAAACAGAGGCAGGAAACAAGACAATCCCTGTCTTGCTTAGATTCCCTGGGGATGGACAACATACAAAAAGGGAAGGGAAAAAGGGGAGAGTGGAAAAACCTACATGGTGTGGAAATGACTAGAGAGTAGAGGTCTGGTTCTGGGCAAGATAAAGTGAGGAAAGGTTAGGAAGAGGTGGGAAGGGATGGTAAGCAGAGACTTGGTTTTTTGAAGACTTTTCCAGTGTGGACCTCTGACTCTCATTGGCTTTACCATGTAGGTAAGGCTTCTAGTGTGAGTCCACATGGACCACCCCAGCTATGTCTGGAGTAGTTTATCACCAGCAGGTTGGTTATTTGGTATTAATATCTGTCAACTCATGAAACAAAGTTTTTGAGGAAGAAAAGAACAAATTACAGCTCGTAAAAGATGTGGTGTTTTGTGTCAAGTCCTACTGAAAGTAACAAGTGTCCCACTAACCACATGAATGTATTTTGTGAAAATATGATGCAGTGGGATCACCAGTTACCAACTAAGTCTCTAGAATGATGAAGCATGCTACCAACTGCTTGAGAGAGATGCTTGACATACACGTCCACAGAGATATGCATTTTTTGGATATGAGCACTGTGCAAATAAGCTTAGATTGACTGTGCTCATTTGTTAACATGGTTTTTTCCTACTTTACTCTCAGTTAATTGGTGGATAGGTAGCCTGGTCATAAAGGATGCCAAAAATAAGATTGTTGTAAAAAAGTTTTTTTTTAAATGAACAAAAACAACTAGGAGGAAGTTAAGAAAGAAGCACAGACAAGTAAGACAGTTTTGAAAGTAACATGCAGAATTCATTATATGTTTTTTTAAAAAAGCAAACAGCATGGAAGTGAGATACCTGGTTTCATATAGAATCATTTGTTTTGTAATGTGTATAGAAATGAATTTTTTTTAGTATTTAAGTTCAAAATGAAAAATTAAAATAAAAGCAACTAAAAGAATGTGAGGCAGTGAGGAATTGTTTTTAACATGAGAATTTTGAAGCTAAGTGACAGTATATATTAGGCATTAGATCTTGGTGAGGGAAGACAGAGAAAAGAGTGAAATAAGGAAAAGGGAGGAGAGATAGGAAGGAAAAAAAATCCCTTGATTTTTGTGCTGACATTTCTTTTGATTTAAGAACTATATTGTCTGGGAGTATACTGTCCAAATTATGACTTATAGGTGGATTGGTATACCTTTGACTTAGTTTATCACTCTAACTCTAACTCTAACTCTAACTATATATATGTATATATATATATATATATATATATATATATATATAGAGAGAGAGAGAGAGAGAGAGAGAGTATATGTATATGTATATATCTTTGACAGGTATCATAAGTGGATTGTTAATGACACCCAGAATTGAACAGGAGAAGAATGCTTATATTTGAAAACTGCGCAGTAGTTTCAGCAAAACCAAGTTAGAAGGACGGCTAGGTGGCGCAGTGGATAAAGCACCAGCCCTGGAGTCAGGAGTACCTGAGTTCAAATCCGGTCTCAGACACTTAATAATTACCTAGCTGTGTGGCCTTGGGCAAGCCACTTAACCCCATTTGCCTTGGGGAAAAAAAACAAGTTAGAGGGGCAAGTAGATGGATAGATCACTGGCCCTGGAGTCAAGTGGACCTGAATTCAAATCTAGTCTCATACTTAATAGCTGTGTGATCCTGGGTAAGTCACTTAACCCTATTGCCTCCAAAAACAAAAGAAATCAAACCCCCCAAACTAAGTTAACTTCTTGTTATAAAAGTCCATATTTTTTTTTTAAATCACTAATTGTCTCCTTGTGATCATATGTCTGTGAATGATGGCCTATCATGATCTCAGAAAGTTCAAAGTTGCAGATTCTACTCTCTCCAAAAAGGAGAAGTATATGGGTATCATGGGTATACATAGATTGCAGCAAATTGTCAATGAAAAATATCTTTCAGGATGTGTCTGATAACAAAAGGAGATGGGCCAGTGATATAACCAAGAATGAAGAATAACAGCTGGACTACCCAAATGTTGCAGAATTGCATGATATTTATAGAATATTAAAGGAACTAGAGGAAAGCCTCAAGCACTTTGGGTAGGTCCTTTATGGTGGATTTATGGAAAGACATTAAAAAAAGAATCACACAGAATGAGAAAGCCAGGTTGCAACCTTCATTGGTAGCCAAGTATTCCTGTTGATGAGATCATGGATCCATTGAAGAATTATAGTTCTGAAGTAGAATCAGTCAGCTCTGTGATTTTAGCAGTTTCAATATATGTAGATTTTGGAAACAATTTTTTTCAAGAGAATTATATATTTGCTTGCTCTAAGCAATCAAATTAAAAAATATTACTAAAACTAAATGGGAAGAAGAGAGAAGGTTTGAATGCTAGTATTTTATGAGGAATGCTAATTAAAGAAATGGCTTCTTGCTACCTCTGTTCTATAGCCACTTATATTTAGCAAGGACAGATAGCAGATTCTCATACACAAGCATTCTTCTGTTGTGCTATGCTATGTAGTATAGTGCCAAGAAGCTGTGTTACTCAGGGGAGAACGTTAGGGAGAGACAAGCAGCCTTGGCTAAGAACTGCTTTGTTGCTCATCTCAATTAAAATCATACCATTAACTTTACTTTAATGTGGGGTTTCTTGTGGTTCAATTTTCCTTTGGTGGGATCCATTAGGGGTGGGTGGGCAGAATTCATTGGCATACTCTGAGAATTCTGATGTACCCATTAAACATTTAGTATGTATTATTGACGCTCTCCGCCTATAGTATATGCTGTAATGGCTTTATCCAAGTTTCTTTCCTTGCAGAAAGGGTATCAGGTTGTTTGTAGTACAGCACAATGACATCTTTCACTGGGTTAGGTCTGAAAGTCAGAATGTACATAAGACAAAAATTGTGTTAAGTCAAAATTTCAGTCTCTCTGCAGGAAGTCTCCAATGTCAATAGCCTCTTGCAGGGTGGGACAGTTTAGGGAAAGAGATTTGCAGGGAAGAACCATCACATCTGAGTAAGGATTGGCTCTAAGGATAGAGTCAGTGGGGGTAGAATGCAAAGTGGGCTGCTTGTGAGTCCTGGTGTTAGACATTATGGACATTAAATGAGCAGATGATTCGATATTAAATTCCAGGGGAGCTGTGGGTTATGGGGAGTTCTGATTAAAAAAATGTTTCTCTCTCTTTAAAAATTTATTTATTTACTTTTCTAACTACATGTAAATGTAGTTTTCAACATCCATTTTTTTTTAGGTTTTTGCTAGGCAATGGGGTTAAGTGGCTTGCCCAAGGCCACACAGCTAGGTAATTATTAAGTGTCTGAGACCGGATTTGAACCCAGGTACTCCTGACTCCAGGGCCGGTGCTTGATCCACTGCACCACTTAGCCACCCCTAACATTCATTTTTCTGTAAGGTTTTGAGTTCGCATTTGTCTCCCTCCCTCCCTTTTCTCCCCCTCCCTTTGACAATGAGTAATTTGGTATAGGGTATACATGTCCAACTGTGTATAACATTGTTTCTCAGTCATTATTTTTAATTTCTGTGCATCATTTGACATGATTGACCATAGACCTGTTTCCTAGATTCTTTCTACTCCCCAGCTTTTCATAACACTGACACTACTCTCTTTCTCTCTCTTCCCATCTGTCTGATTGCTCCAGCTCATTCTTATTTGGTGAATCATCATTTATATCCTACCACCTTAAACCATAGTTGTATCTCAAGACTTTATCCTAGATTTTCCTCTCATCTCTCTCTCTCTATATATTCTCTCTTATTGACTTCATCAGTTCCTTCTGTTTTAATGATCTCAAAGCTACTTAAAGTCAGGAATGATCTCATTTTTTCCCCTTTCTTTAGAAAGAAAAATTTGACCTCCAGAAATTGTCTATGTTGTCTAATTGTCCAAGGATAGTGAGTTTGAGGAGAAAGAAAATGAGTTTTCTTTTGGACAAGTTGAATTTGAGGTGTCGATGGGACATCTTGTTAGAAATGTCTAATAGTTGTTAATACAAGAAGGTGGCAGTAATCCTTTTTTCATTCACATATGAAGGAATAGAGTTCAATATTGGGGGTAATCAAGAGTTGGGAAATTATTACTCTAGTGATGTTACTCAGTCTAGATCTTTGCTGTAAAACATGAAAAATATAATTTGACTCTACTCCCCCAGAATATCTTCCTCTGTCCTTCTATTCTGTTGTATCCTTTGGAAAAACCCAATCAGTTGCTAACAAGAATCCATTCTTTTTGGATCTCTTCAACCTATACTGTTCTCCTTCTAGAAGTAACATCTGGTTAGCAGCACCCATTAGATATTGTGACCTTGGCCACCTTCTCTCTGTTTCTGGGTGCCTTCAGATACACTAGACTAAGAGAAAAAATAGGCAGAATCCTTGCTTCTAGGTTCTATTTCCAGAGCATCCCTTGGTTTCTATAACTGAGCAGTTTCGTTCTTTGAGGTTTACCTCATTCATCCATATCATCCAGCACAGTGACTTGTCATAGTTGTCTGTTGGCTTTTTAAATTTTTTTTTATTATTTTTTATTATTTTCTGCAGTCTTTTCTTTTTCATTAGTTATTTACTGTGAGACCCTGAGCAAATCACTTAAAACTCTGTTAAGTTTTACTTTCTTCATCTTTCACATTAAGAAGTTGGTTCTAATAGGCTCAAAAGTCCCTTCCAGGTCTAAATCTGTAATCTTCTGATCTTATGACCTCTAGCCATTTCCTTACCATGCTATCTCTACTCCAGATATTATCCTCAGCTATTCTCTTACTTCAACCTTCTCTTATCTCCTGGTGGAAGAGCTCTGATATGTAAGTTTTCACCTTGTCTTGATAGGAACCAGGCTTCAACACCGCATCCCTATACCTCATCCAGCTCCCTATTATATGTTCTCTTCCCCATTTAAAATGTATGTTTCTTGAGGGCAGAGACAAGTATCTCAATGACATTTATTTATGTCTCCTGTCTTAACATGGTGTCTGGCTCATAGTTCATTGTTATTGAGTCATTTTAGTTTTGTCCAATGCTTTGTCACTGCATTTAGGGTTTTCTTAGCAAAGATACTGAAGTGGTTGGCCATTTCCATTTCTAGCTCATTTTACAGATGAGAAAACTGAGGCAAATAGGGTTAAATGACTTGTTCAGTATTTGAGACTAGATTTCAACCCATGAAGAGGAGTGCTCCAGACTCCTAGATCTGGTACTCTTATCTACTGTACCACTTGGCTAACCTGCCATATACCTAGAACTTAATAAATGCTCTGTCCATATAATTTCTTATCTTCTCTTCTGACCTGAAAATAAGTAGAGAACACAAACTCTGACTTCAAGGATCTTACCATCCAGTTGCTGGGGACCATATTTAGATACTAGAAACAATATGGGGATTATTAAAAATCAGATAGGTTTAATGCATGAGAATATAACACAAATGATATGCTCAAGTGCTGAGAAGATGAGGATTCATAAAGGGACAATATCACTGTACTTTGCTTTAGTTAAATCATATCCAGAGTACTCACTTAACTTCTGGGCACCACTTTCAAAAGGACAATGAGAAGCTATAGGGCAATCAAATGAGGATAACCAGGATGGTTAAAAAGCCTGGAGGCTAAATTGCTAGAACAGAGGATATTTAGCCTGTGAAGAAGTGTATGACAGGGAAGGTAGAAAATGATTTATCTTTAGGTATCTAAATGACTGAAGTGTATAAAAAGAATTAGTGTTCCTCCTAAATCCAGGGGACAGAACTAGAAGTCATGGATAGAAATTGCTGGGAGTTAGATTTAGGCTTGATATAAGGAAAAAAACTTCCTTACAATCAGAACTATTAAAAAAGGAATGGATTGTCTGGGGAAGTCAAAGATTGACCCTTCAAGGATGGATTCCATTTCAATTATGGACTAGAGTAGATGAGCCCTCTCTTCCAAATTTGATGTTCTGTGATCAGAGGAGGTTGGGATTAATAAGAGCTCTTTTCTCTTCAGAGTCTCTTGAAGACCCAGGTAAGATAAAAAAATCAAAAACAAAATCAATCTGCCATTGAGCTCTCCAACCTACACTTTGTGTTTCTCTAGGAAGATTAGCATGATTTTTTGCTTTGTCTTTTATAAAATGGTTCTTATTGTTCTTGATTTTTAAATTGATGTTTATTTTGTAATTCTTTTCCTGAAAGCTCTAAATATTTCATTTTGTTTGGAATCTTGCTTGTCTGTTAATGATTCAGGGACATAAAGGTTTATGACAGGCACAGACTGCAACCATTTGAATGGGAATTAGATGATGCTTGTGATGGTGATCATTATTGGGTTGGGCTGGGGCAATGGAAGAGGCTAAGGCATGACCACCAGCCCCTTCTGCAGTATGCATACAGAAGGACTGCCTTTTGATGTGCAGCTGCAGCTGCTGTCTGTAGCGCCTGACTGGCGCTATTTACATCTCTGCCTCTTAGATTGGACTGCCCAAGCTGTTTGGCTGGAAAACTGCCTCCCCAATCCTGATAGCTCTGAACCAGACTGGCCTGTATGTGAGAGCAGACGGGCATATTATTAGCTCATATCTAGTCTCTGCTGGGCCCAGCCGGCGACAAGTGGGTTGACAAGCAAGGGAGGGGGCAGCTGCTGCCATTGCAATGACTTCTGACGCCATGTTCTTACTCCAGTTGCTAAGGGCTGGTGTAGTTAATGGCACCTCTAGGCCCTGGGAATGGGAGGCCTGATTGGGCATGAATGCCATTTCGTGAATGTGAGGTAAGGGTAAAATTTAGGATGATGCAGTGGGATAAGTGTAAGTTCTGAGCTCCTGAGCAAAACTTCCTGAAGAGACTCTTATGCTTTGATTATTGCAAAGTAAAACAGATATCCAATACTGGGGTCTGTGACTAGAATTTAAAGGGACTGCAGAAGAACCAAATGAGTCAGTCAATGCATATAAAAAAAACAAGCTTTTTTAATTGTCTTGTTAAAGGAAAATCCTTGACTTAATTAGAGACTCATTACTTTCCTCCACAAAGGGTAGAATAGCTAGGTGGCACAATGGATAGAGTGGCATAACTTAAATCAGAAAGATTCATCTTCCTAAGTTCAAATGATTTGGAGAAGGAAATGACAAACCAGTCCAGTGTCTTTGCCAAGACCCAAATGGGGTCATGAGGAGTCAAAAACACAACTGAACAACACACCTCTCCCTCCTTGCCCCCCCCAACAAGAAGTCCCAAAGCTTGTGTGGTTAGCCTGGTACAAGGGAACAGTTACTAGGGCAGTATCCATGAATTAAAAGCATCAGGTATATCCTTCCATTCAAGAATATAGGAAAAAGAAGGAATCCACAAAAGCCTTGCAAGAGCTTGCAACTGGAACTGGACTTGAACCCATCTTTACTTCCTCTTGCCTTTTCAAAAGGTGGGACTCCTGATTCAGTTTCAATCTCTTGCAGGGTAGCTCAGGGATCAGGGAAGCTCTAGGATGCTAAATAGGGTCCTCCCTTCTATAGGGAGGAAGGCCACTTGAATGTTGTTGATCTCACTAGAAGGAGTTCTTTCTCTAGGAAGCCAGAAGTTTCTGGTTTAGAAATTTTTAAGTGGTTTAAGACATTTTTAACCAGAAATAAAGGATCCAAAAATGGGAAAGGAGTGGGGCTGGAGTGGAGACCAGTACCTAGCTCAATGCTTTTATATGGTAGGCACTTAATGAATGCTTATTGACTGAATGAAAAGGCAGGAGAAGGATCTGGGACTAGGTCAGAGATAGCCTAGAAACTGGAGAAAGACTAAGCCCCCCAAGCACAAAGGCTTTTCTAGACCACAACATCCTGCAAGGAGAATGTTGGGGGTGGGGGGGAAGTGAATTGTCCTTATAATACATGGATAGTTTGAATGCTATTTGGACCTGTGATGTGGGAGTGGATAGGGCAGAGGGAGAAATCAGTAGGGTGAATAAGGTGCATATATCCGTATGTATATATTTTTAAAGATTCATAGGGCAAAATGATGACTCTTTGAGCTTCTGATGGGAAGCTACTAGGAGGAGTGAGCACATCTTGGTAGGTGCATGAAGAATGATTGCATACGATAGAGAAAGAGTGCTGACAATATCATTATAAGAGTGGGCCAGTACATTTTTGGCAGGAGGGTCTGGTTTTTGGCAGGCTCCTAGGCTTGAAAAAGTCCATCAGAAAAGGTGGTATATAACACTCTTTTCAATCTTGTGTAATTAGTAACTTTTCCTGGCTGCTGTTCCTTAGTCCAGTTTCCATTCTTATTTTGTCTGCCTCAGCATTAAAGCCATTCCTAATTCTGGATTTGAAGGCCAATGTCAGAAATTCTAGATCCATAGCTTTATTCTGGGCACAGCATAATAAGCCTGGATGAGAGAGAGGTGGTATTTCATATTTATTGAGTACCTACAATGAGCTCATGCTGTGCTGAGAATACCCAGTGCAGACATTCTTCTCTGGAAGTTTATATTGGGAGGTAACAAGACAAGGGCACATCTGTACACAAACCACATGTTATTGAAACATCAAATACACAAATAGCATGTGGTGTAGTGGTGTTGGTTAACTGTGATTTTTATTCATGAGTTCATTTGGTTACTGTTAATTATTTTAGTTTATCCTTGGCCATTTTTTCCCTCTCCCTGAATCAATAAATATGATTTGTCATTTTAGAAGAGATGATTGGTTGACAAATGTTTGGAAAAGTTGGGTATTCATAGGTGCCAAATTGATATCCCTAAAGTTCTAACTGTGCTACTCTCCTACTAAAGAGAATGCCTCTGTTTGATTTTTAAAACCCTTTACAATCTTACTCAAATCTATCTTTCTAAACTTATTTCACTTACTCTCTTTTGCAAACTATATTCCAACCAAACTGTTCTTTCTTGACATTCATCTGCAAAAGCTCAGTTCAAATACTACTTCCTACATGAAACCTTTTCTTGATCCCCTAGTTCTTTTAATTAGAACAGAATTTATATAATAGTTCCTAATTACTTTATATTTACTTTAAATGGGTTTTGTTTTTATTGTTAGGTGTGCTTTTTACTTTCTCCAAGATAAGGTAAAATCCTGAAGGATAGAGACTGTTTGTTTTTGTTTTTAATCCTCAGAGCTTAAAATAGACCCCGGCACCCAGTAGGGCTTAATACATTCTTGGTGATTTAAGTTAAGAGGAATTATTTTCCTGTAAAGGAAGTATATGATGCATATTTGAAGAGAGTAAAACTTATATTGAACAGTGGAAACATTAGAGTATATCTATAGTAGTAAAGAGTATGAACCTCAAGTCATGGGAGAAGTTGTTGGGGGGAATGAAAACATTTTAAGTGAAAACATTAAAACATTTTGAGGGGCTTTATGTAAAAATAAGGGTGTGGAATTAATATTTATGTCTAAAAGGCAAAAAAAGAATGATGAACAGATGCTTCATGAATGTGGTTTTTAACATATCAAAAATTTATTGCTGTCTTTTGTTTTTACATTACTTACATTTCCCACTGTATCCCTTTTTCATCCTCTCTCATCCATCAATTCCTAATTATATATCATAAAAAAGAGAGGGAAAATAGTTCAGAAAAACCTAGAGAGCACATTGAAAATACTTGATGTTATATGCAATGTTCCTCATCCATGGTTCTCTTCCACTGTTAAGAAGTGAAATGGGGGACAGGTCTTTTATATCTCTTCTTTGGGCTGGCCTTGTCAGTTTTACCTCATTTATTTTTAATTGATTTCTTCTTGTTGTTTTTTTCTCATTTGTATCACTGTAGTAATGTATGTTTTCTTAATTCTGCTTACTTCACTTTGCATTGATTCCTGTAAGTCTTTCAGTGCTTCTTTGTATTCTTAATATTGATTGCCTCTTAAAGTATGATAATATTACAATATATTTATGTATTATAGTTTATTCAGCCAAATTCTAATTGAAAAACTCTGTTTATAATTCTTTGCTGCTTTAAAAAGTGCTACCATAATTATTTTGGTTATATGAGACCTTTTTTTGTGTTAGTGACGTCCTTAGGCTGTATGTGTAATAATGGGATCTCTGGGCCAAAGAATTTGGATGAACATTTTGCATATTTCCAAATTGTTTTCTAGAATGGTTGTTTCTATTCACAGTTCCACCTACAATGCATGTGTACCCTTCAGAAAGAACCTCTTAACAATTACAGCTGTCAAACCAGAAGAGATTGCCAAAAGCACTAGAGATATTCAAAGCAGAGCTTAAAGCATTTGTTAGAGATGCTGTGAAAATTTCTATTGCACCATGTTAAAGATTGGACAAGATGACCTCTTAGATACATTCCAACTCCAAATTCTAAGAGGATAGAATAGCATATGAATTAAATCTGACAATGAATTTCTAGAATATTCGTGATACTAACATTCCCCTCCCTCCCTTTAAATAAATAATCACAGTTCAGATCTAATGGTATAATCAGAACATCTGGTGTTGATGAGAAATAAATATTCCCCACTAAGTGTAGCCAATAGATCAAGTAGTCATGTGACTTTGGTTTGGGGTACCTGGTTTCTATCAGGTGAAGCTGGGAGAGGTTCCCAGTGTTCTTTATATTCTGTTTAGCATAACTGTTCAATGTGTATCTGTATTGTTGACAATTTAAATAGAAACAGAGAGAAATAGCCCATTCTATTAGTGAGGGTCCTAGAAACATGTTACCTCTTTTTGTCTCATTTTTTTCTTTTGTTAAAACCATGATAAAAGCCTTACAAATCTTGCTTATTTAACTTTTTCCTTGGGGTGCTGCCATCCTGTCAATAAACATCGCCTTTGGTTGGTTTGGGGAAGCAAGGAAGAATGGGGAGAAGAAATCAAAGTTCAGATCATAGTCAACAAGCATTTAATTTTGTACTGATATTTTTTGTTTTTTGCATTGCTTGATTTTCCTCCCAGTATTCTTCTCCCTCCCCTTTCCCAGAGTCATTCCATATGAGATTTTAAGAAAAAAAAGAGAAAAAAATCAGTAAACCAACCACCATATTGAAAATGAGCATTTATTAAACAAAATATAAGAAAGAAACAGAACTCTCAAGAAGATTAATTACATGGGGGGGGAATGAATACATGTTTACAGATACACAAATGCAGGATTCATACCCACTGTAATTCCAAAGAGCTTTTGTGTGTGTATTTATTTGTATGTATGTAGATAGAGAGATATCCTGAATAACTGACTTTCATTGGAATGCTAAGAGTCAAGGATGGACCAAAGAGGGAGTAAAAACACTTCCACCAGTTTTTTTTTACCTGTTTCTTTGAGAAAAACAGCATAAAAGCAGATGAGTGATCTCTTGAGTCCTTGGTTTCAAGTGCAGCTTCTAACAAATAATGACTATTTGCCATAGATAAGTCACTTAAAATCTCAGTTCTGTGCAATGATCTAGGGCTAGCACTTGCAAATAGATACTAATCAACCTTTGGAATGGGAGTTCCTTCATCAGAGTCCTTCATGCAATTCCCTCCCTACACCAGTGAAATCACAGGCCCAGGCTAAAAAAACAAATTGTTCCATGCAATAATAGCTCCCTGAAGTCCATGTAGTCTATTCTTTTTTGTTTTTGCAAGGTGTTGGGGTTAAGTGGCTTGCCCAAGGTCACATAGCTAGTACCTAGTATGTATTAAATATATGAGATCAAATTTGAACTCAGCTCCTCCTATCTCCGGAGCCAGAGTTTTATTCACTGCACTACCTAGCTGTTCCTATGCAATCCTTTCTAACAATAAAGACTAGCTAGTATTTCCCTAAAATTTTACTGTGGTTTTAATATTTCATAGCTTTAAAAAAAAGTCTTAGAGTACTTTTACGCCTTGAAAACTTTAAAAATTTACTAAAACTTTTGGATGGCCTGGACAGGTCTCTAACCAAAATATTTATAGTGGAATTTTTTGTAGCAGCAAAATACCCTAAACAAAGTAGATGCTCAACCATAAACAAAGTAGATATTCATCAATCAGACTATGACTGAATAAACTATGATACATAAATACATTGGAATATTATTGTGCTTTATGAGACAATTGATATAATGAATACATAGAAGCATTGAAAGACTTACAGGAATCAATGCAAAGTGAGGTAAGGTTTGTAAAGTGTTTTTACCCATGTTATCTCATACCTCTAGCTCTCAGAAGATCTGAAAGGCAGTAATCCAACCCATCAAACTTTTATTAAGCACCTAACTGTTCTTAGAATGTGCTGGGATACATACTGGGATAAGAAGACAAAATTTAAAAAAATAGTTTCTGCCCTCAAAAAGCTTGCAATTCTTGTTTTGACTCCACTTAATTTGTTTTGATCCCTGCTCTCATCTACCATGAAAACTATCTAAAGAGTTGATTGGCCTTAGAAGCTCATTCACTCTCAAATCCCAGGTGAATAGGACCCTAGAAAATGGGCAGCCAGATGGATTTGAATTTCTCCTGGAAACCTTGATACTATGGGGAGGAATTGTCTTTTGTGTCTCTTTATCTCCAAGAGATAAAGGTGTTACCAGTGGCAGTTGAAGTTCCCATATCTTTTCTCTGTGCTCAAAAAGCTAAATTTGGAGAACTCTTTCCCTAGTCTGAAGAGTTAGTACTTAAGTCAACGGATCATAAAATTGAGGGGTGGGGGCATTTCCTCTTTCAACAAGTAGGGACAGATGTGTCCAAGTGTTGACTACTATCATAAGGGATGATTACAAATGTTATCATTGCTAGGGTCTAAAGTGTTTATTTCTTTGGAATTCCCCACAGTTCTTTAATCTGGGAACGTTTCATACTTTCCATTTCATACTTCCCGCCCCCCCCCCAGGTCACAAGGTTGCTGTGTTCCCTCTTCCCTTTGTATCAGTATCTAATAGTACAATTATTAGAATTATATATATGGTAGCTGTCATTGCTAATGAGATACATCGAATACTGGCAAGGAGGGAAAGAAATATGGGACAGTTGTATTTGCTTCTTGGAGGAGGCTAGAATTCCAGAGGTGAGGAGGGTAAATCATCAAATAGATACTTCACCTAGGAGAGACGTATGTATCTCAAGGCTTTCCAAAGAGGTGACCCAATCTGGCTGACTTTCGAAATACATGTCTAGAGAGATAGATGTGTATTCAGGTATGCATATCATTCTACATGGAAGTACAGAGGGTTGTATCTAAACATCATTAACCTAGCTCTTTTGAGATTTTGGGAAGGCATTGCCGGAGGCTGCTCTGCTTTCAGTGAACATAATATATTCTAGCTGCATATAATCACCACCCTTTGGAATAATAAGAGGGAGCTAGCAGGCAGGCTGAAAGTGGCCCCGTGATAACTCACTTCAGTGATAGGATATGGATTCACCCCCTCCCCCAACCAACTCCCATTAAGTTTCCCTCTGTTTCCTCTACCCAGGGGGTAGATTTTTGTTGTTCAGGCATTTTCAGTTATGTCTGACTCTTTGTGACCCCATTTGGGGTTTTCTTGGCAAAGATACTGGAGTGGTCAATTATCTTATATTATTATTATTCATCTTTTCAGAAAATGAGTCATTCAAAAAAGACACATATACTCTAGACATTGGGAGTGGGCTCTAAGATAACCAGGTGATGGAGGTGTTTGTAGTGATGATTTGTAAAGAAAAAGTTTCTAGTGCCCTTCCTTCCAAAGTTATCTTACATCTATTTATTTGCATTCTGTATCTAATTGTGCCTCTTATATGTCTATAGGTTCATGTTAATGTCCCTCGTGTGTCTGTATCATCCATACCTAGGTGCTAAATAAATGTTGCTTCAAAAACATATGTGCATAAATATTATGTATGTATTAAAATAGTGTAGAAGTATAGCAAATTCTCTGGCCTTTCTATTCCACCCTCCCCTCATACTGGTAGGTCAGCTCCCTTCTCATCACTCAGGATTTTAGGGGTAATTCAGAGAATTTGAGGAGTGTGTGTGTGTGTGTGTGTGTGTAAAATGCATTTTTATGAATATTTTTGAAACAATTCTTGAATGGAGATCTTCAATGCTGGACTTCACTCTGGTACTCATATCACTATTATTCATGAGTACACCACAGCCCATCACTTGCTGATTAAGTGCCCATCACTTCAAAGAGTGTCTCTCTAATGCAAGCCCTACAGGTATGCTTTCCCCCTATAATAATCAGTTGATAATTGATAGCAATTAGTAAGCTCGATTTAATTAGCATTTAGAAAGGGATATTTACTGAGGTAGTATGATAAGGTACTATTGGAAAAGGAAATGACAAAGCACTCCGAGAAAACTCCAAATGGGGTCAGGAAAAGTTGGGCATGACTGAAACCACTGAATTAACAAAACGGCAAGAATGGTTCATACAGAAAAACATCCCTAAAAGTCTATGACACACTCCTACACTAGTACATACCTGGTCCAAATAAAAGTGGGCTCAAGCACTGAGAATGCATGTGACACAAGGATTACTCAAATCTCTTATCTGGTGCTAGGAATAGAATGCTAATGGAAAGTCAAAAATTCTCCTCAGGTTGAGGGGATAGAGACTGAGACTAAAGCTGAGGCCACTTTTTCTCCAAGGGATTCTTTTTCAGAGGCTTGACTGAAATGAATCTTTTTATTTTATCATCCTTGCAGACCCTTGGGTTCTGACCTTGTTTGCGTTTTTTTAATGCAAAATCCACAGCATATGAACAAACTTCCTCAACTAATCTGAACATATATATATATATATATATATATATATATATATATATATATATTTTTTTTTTTTTTTTGTGCAGAAGTTATTGTTTCATCCAGTGGCTTTCAAGGACATCTACACCAATCAAGAGTTCTTCCCATATTTAGTTTAAAGCCTTTGATTGATTGGTTCAATTAAGAAATACTCTTTCAGGGTTAAGGAACCTTATTGACCTTGTCCATCACTTTAAATAGAATGGGTAGTTAGATGAAGCAATAGGTAGAGCACTAGTCTTGGAATCCAGAAATACCTAAATTTAATGGGCAACTAGATGAAGCAGTAGATAGAGCACACTAACTTTGGAATCAGGAAGGATCTGAATTTAAATGCTCCTTGGATACTTGATATTTATTTAGCTATGTGGTCCTAGGCAAGTCACTTAACCTTGATTGCCTCACATCTAGGGCCATCTCCAGTCATCCTGATCCATACCTAGCCACTGGACCCAGGGGAGAAAGTACCACTGGTGACCTAGCACAGCACTCTTTCTGCTCTTATCCAATTCACTTGCTTGTCATGGCATCACCTCTCTGATTCATGGCCTTTCTCAAGATAGAAGGACAGGGGCAGCTAGGTGGTGCAGTGGATAGAGCACCAGCCCGGGAGTCAGGAGGATCTGAGTTCAAATCTGGCCTCAGACACTTCATAATTACCTAGCTGTGTGGCCTTGGGCAAGCCACTTATCCCCATTGCCTTGCAAACCACGCCCCCCCCCCCAAAAGAAAGAAAGACAAAGCAGAAATAAATAGGATGGACTGATTCAATCAAATACCACCCTTACCTAACTGCAGGGACTAATTAAAGGGATTCCCAGATGAGGAACCAACTCTGTCATTTAAACAGCCCCCTTTTGATTTTACAAAGGAATAGTAGTAGTAGTAATAGTGCAGTAGCAGTAGCAAAAGCAACAGAAGCAGATGTTATTGTTTGTCCTTTGATTTGCAAGTGAGTTGGATTTTAGTGAGGCAGGACTATGCAAAGTCATTATTAACTTCACTTCTCTAGAGTCATCAGGGTCCAGTGACAAGACCAAGGGAAAGCTAAAGAATGTAATGTGTTAGAGTTAGATTTAAACTTAGGTCTTCCTAGTGTTTAAGGCTATCATGTCATGTTGCAGGATCCTATAGCATCTATGTGTGCTAAATGCTTCTTCACACTATATAGTATTCTGTGATTTCAGTCAACTAACCCTTCATGACTCCATTTGAGGTTTTCTTGGCAAAGATACTGGAATGCTTTGTCATTTTCTTCTCCATCTCATTCTACACATGAGGAAGCCAAGGCAAAATGATTAAGTGACTTGCCCAAGGTCACACAGCTAATAAGTGCGTGAGGCCAGATTTGAACTCAGAAAGAAGAGCTTTCTAGAAGCCCAGTGCTTTATCCACTGACCATATATTGTATAGACTGAGTTAAAAAGACAAGATCTCTACATCTGGAAGCCTGCATCCTAAGGTTGTGTTATGATGAATAAAGGAAATCAAGGACACAGAACCTGGAACTAATATCATTTTAGCAATTGGAGAAGGAGATAAACTCTAAAAATCTGTTCCCCAAAAGGGGGTGGGGAAAAACAGTGAAGCTGGAAACCAGAGTCCCTATTAGTTATTACCAATAAAATCACTTTATCTACTCTAGGCCTGTGTGTCCTGTCATCCATCTATCGATTTTTAAGACCTAAGTATTTACTATACTGTGCTAAGTTCAGGGAAAGGCAAAAAAGCAAAACCCCCAAAATCCCAAACCAACTTCCCCAAACAGCCCCTGCTATCAAGAAGTTCATTGTCTCCCCAAAATAGGGGAACAATGTGCAAATAACCATATACAAAGAAGGCAATTCAGGATAAATTGAGGGTGCTGATGGTGTCAGTTCATCTGTAATTGAGATATAGATGATCGTTAAGGCCCTTCCCATCACTTAATTTATGATCTGTATTGGGGAAAAATGCATCTGATACAGTGTTTGAGCAGGGGAGCAGTAGCAAAAGTTGATGGAGAAACAAAGGGACAAGAGTAGGGATTGTTTTCCTACTTTTTTTCCCCACCCAGATAGAATATCAGCTCCTTGAGGACAGGGATTGTTTAATTTTTTTTTTGTCTCTATATCCATGTTACCTAGAACAATGGCTAACACAGAAGTCAGCTCTTAAATGATCGTTAATTTTTTGATTGATTATTTTGTATCCCCTAAGAAGAATAGTGTGGAGTCCTCAGGAAGGGCTTAATTCATATTGGAAACTGACTTGATCATGAGAACTAGTGAGAGGAAAGTAAAGATACCTGGAGGTGGCTATAGAAACCCAAATTTCCATCAGGTACATATGACCCTCACATGTTCGTGTTTGATTTGTTTTTACTTTCATTAGGAAAAGCATTTTGGCTGGTGGAGTGGGGAGAGGAGGTAGCTCCCATTTTGTTGAGTGAGGCCCATTAAATATCCCAGTTATGGCTATGATTGAAATAACAGTCCAAATGTTTAAGACTTCTCTACAAAAGGTATCAAAACTGAGCTTTGTTTTTTCTTTAGGTTTTTGCAAGGCAAATGGGGTTAAGTGGCTTGCCCAAGGCCACACAGCTAGGTAATTATTAAGTGTCTGAGACCGGATTTGAACCCAGGTACTCCTGACTCCAAGGCCTGTGCTTTATCCACTACGCCACCTAGCTGCCCCCCCCATGCCACCTAGTCACCCCCAAAACTGAGCTTTGATGTTAAAATGCAAAACAAGGGTCTGCAGCAAATGCAAGAAACTTTAAGTCCTTTTCTTAATTAAACAATGCAGGCAAACATGAAACTCTTTGTTAGAGGTGATAATGAGAAGGAAGAATTCTCTAGTAAGTCCTGCAGGGGCAAATGTGGGAAACAGCCAAAGGAACGAAGGAAGCCCAGAAAAGAATGGAGGCTGAAGGAAACTTCCTTGAGAGTTTTTCAAAAATTCTGATCAAGGAACAGAATTCCTTTTTGATCAGTCTTTCATGATCACAGAAAATGATCTACAGGAGGATTTGTTTTAAGGTAAGGGAGATTTTATGACCTGTTGAACTCAGCATATATGATTTAAGCCAACCTCTGACCAAGAAATGGAATCAAGAGATGTCAGGAGAAAGTTAGCAAGGACAATGCCACTGGTTATGTCCTTAAGGAAACAAGGGTGGTGGGTAGAAGATAAGCAAACTGAGAAAATAAGACAAATAAGGTAAAATTCCAGAAAAGCTAACTGGGGTGGAGGAGGAATCAAAAATCATAGGGAAAACATGGGAAGTTGCAGGCAACCAAGGTAGTTCTTGGTCAGTGATGGGTGGGTAATGTGCAAATGAATTCTGTTTGGGACAAAACTTAAGCTGCTAAAGCAATTCAAACTAGAGAACAGAAACTGGCAATATTCTTTAGGAAATGTTGATTGTTTAATGGATCATTCACTCATTTGAACCCTTCCCTTCAGTCTTGGGAGGCATTTGACTTAAGTTTACTTAAATATGTTAAAGCTATTGATCAAAATAAGTTCTGAGATATGAGTGCCTTCTATTTCATGCTTTTAGGTGGAAGGAAGAGATAGAACAGTGCTTATTTTAGGGAGACAAAAGTTTGATTGTTAGAAGCTTAATTTATAACAGTTGGACAAAGTGAGAGAGAGGTATCAGATTGATCTATCTAGCCATGAATTTGTGACTCAAGAGTCTCTAGAGATACAATTATAAGTGGATTTAAATGTAACAGTCTGCCAAAAGGAATAAAAAGAAATTTTAATTTTTTAAATCCTTGGCCATTTTGCACTGGGTTTTGGAAAGTAGGCCACATACTTCTTCCTTCTCCTTCTAGGGAAGGGAAGGGGAGTAAATGATTTGGAAAGAGAAAAACCATACCTTGGAAGATGAACTAGCTATCTGGTGAATTCTACCCAAATGAAAGAAAGGGGGAAAGAGTTGTTTGAGTATGTTCAATGGATCTTCTGCCTCAAAATTGGCAGACATCCAGTTAATGATAGTGTTACTGTGCCCTCATCTTCACTGTACAGCCCTTCCTTTTACAGTTTATAAAGCATCTTCTGATACATTGTCACACCATTCCCTCCAGGTAGATAGGAAAGATATTATAGGCAGAGTTAAATTATAGTTTAAGAAACTCAAACTCAGAAGAAGTTAAGTGTTTTGCCCAAGGTCACATGTCTGTAAGTGGCAGATCCAAGAAGTGAACCCACCACTTCCAAGAAACACTTCCAGATTTTCTCAGTGCTTCCATATAAAGGTATAGGATATAATGAGAATGGAATGAGAGGTTTTCTTCTAGGGTTTCTTCCTCCTCAAAATTATATGACTCTTTGCCAACATCTTCTGTTAAAATAAAAAGGTCTTTTTGTGTGTTAAGTCCTAATTATGAGTCCTAGATAGATCGAACAGCTTTGCTATACAAAGACTTCTAGGAAGATGTCCTTAGGCATGACAAAAACAAATTTTTTCAGCCTTCATGGCTTCTGCAGAACTTTGGCCCTTCTGGTTCTGCCTCTGCCAGTTTTAGAGGAATTTTCTTTTTCTTTTTTGATTAAAGCATACCACACAGTTGTATCCCATGTGATCGCAAGGTAACTGAAAGATTGTCATTAAAAAAATATAATTGATAATGTCTTCTCCCAACAAATCCATTGGAATATAGTTGTTTTTCTTACCCTTAAATTCATTCTTCACATCCCAAATAACTTACACTCAAATTCCCATCTCATCTCTTTACACATTTTTTTCTAAAACTTCTCCCCCAATTTTTCTTTCAAGTCTTATATTTCTAAAAATAACAAAAACAAAATTTCTTTTTTTATCCCTAAAACTTTCCAATTCTGTTTCCAAGGGAGAATTCTTATTCTCCTTTTGAACAAAACAAACACATTTAGGCAAACTAATGAACAGTTAGCTGTGTCTGACAGCTAACCTGGAGCCTAGCAGTTCCTGCTGAGAATGGAAAGGTATGATTCACCTTCAAACCAGAAGCATTTTCTCATCAAACTTCAACGTCTGGGACCAAAAGGTCAGTGATTGCCTTCCTGTTCAGGACTTTTATTGAATGAGACTTTTGAAGAGCTCTTTAGGATCTAGCTGCAAATGTTGATAATTAACAACATGGCAAATGTAATGGGTCAGATTACTGGGAATGGAAGGACTCATTATCTACTCATAGTCATTAAAATAAAAATCATTTTTGTTTTTTTTCAGCACTTAGATTATGAATTGGATGTGGTATATCATGGACTATTGGACACTTGAGTTTGGTTGCCTTGGATAAATGAGGCTGAACAAGACTAGGCAAAATCTGTTCCTTTGTGGAGATAATTAAATTTCAATTGACCTAAGAAAGATTAAGGAAGCTAGTTAAAGTCATTAGGAAGTATTTTTTGCTGATGAATTTTTGCAAAAAGATGAAACATTTCAGCATGATATCAATTCAAATCAACAAATATTTATTTAATACCTACTATATGCAAGGGACTTTGTTAGGCAATGGGAATGTTCTCTTTTAAATCCTAGTGAGCATGGAAAGATGAACACAGATAGGTAAATGTTGTTGTTGAGTCATTTCAATCATGTCTCACTCTTTCTGACCCCATTTGAACTGTTAGGTGCTTCAATGGATAGAGTTGTGAGTCTGGAGTCAGAAAGACGTGAATTCAAATCTAGCCTCAAACACTTAATAGCTGTGTGACCCTTGGCAAATCACTTTGCCCTGTTTGTCTCAGTTTATTCATTTGTAAAATGATCTAGAGAAGGAAGAAATGACAAATCACTCCACTAACTTTACCAAGAAAACCCAAATGGGGATGTGGAGAGTTGGACACAACTGAGTGATAAAAGTGATAGAGAAGTAGAGTGATTTGATTCAGAGGTCATTGATTAGAGCTAGAAGAGGAAAAGATATTGGATTTGGAGTCAGAAGGCCTTGGTTGAAATATTGGTCTTGCTACTCACTACTTGTGGGATCAATCACTGACCCTCTATTTCCTTTTCCCTCAAACAGGGAAGGTGGGGTTTGAACTAGATAGCCTCTCAGACCTTACAGCTCTAAATTTCAGGGAGATACCATTGAAAAACAGAACTAAAGAAAATATTCCAAAAGTTGGACAGACACATGGCCTTTTTAAGACCATTGACTTGTTACAGTTTAATATGTAAGAATGGGAGTAATTGTGAAGCTTCCAGTTTCTATAGTCACAGAACTGGCCAGAAGTTGCTTGGAGATAGATCATTATGATTTGTTCTTACCAATAACATTGACCTTTGCTTCTGAGTCTATGATGAATGAATCAAGGTTGCAAGTTAAGTTTCCACATTCTTCTTTATTATGACCAATACTCTCCTATCATGTGACCCATTAGAAGAATTTTGCTTTGCTTGACCACAAAGCTATTATCCTTAAATGTATTTAGGCATTTAGCTAAGAATTTATCTATCACAAACAATTCCAGAACTTTACTCAAAATGCTGCTGAATTGGGGGCAGCTAGGTGGTACAGTGGATAGAGCACTAGCCCTGGAATCAGGAGGACCTGAGTTCAAAATTGGCCTCAGACACTTAATAATTACCTAGCTATGTGACATTGGGCAGCCACTTAACCCCATTGCCTTGCAAAAATTTAACAAAATAAATGAAACAAAATAAAACAAAATCTGATCTCAGACACTTAATAATTACCTATCTGTGTGATCTTGGGCAAGTCACTTAATACCATTGGCTTGCAAAAATTGAAAAAAAAAAGGATGTTGAATCTGTTGGGGGAAAGTGAAGTGGGGAAAAGAACTGTGGATTCTCTAAAGAATTATTAGGGTAGACCCACCAATGCTAGTAGATCTCCAAACAAGTTGAGGGTGCTTGGTAATTATAGATTTGTGTTTAGCTGTCCACTTTTATTTTTATTCAGCACCCTTTCCCCATTCTCATTTTATTCCATTCTTTCTTTACACTTCTTTCTTTTTGCCTCTCATAACTCATATCTTGTCCAACTGCTCTCTATGAAAATTTGCTTTCAGAAGAGGATCTAATAAGTTACCTTCTACTATAAAGGATATAGAAATCTATTAAGGCTAACTAGCTCCCACAATGTCATACTTTAAGATTAAAGAATGAATCTCTAATAGGAGAATCTTAGGCAGCAATTCTTTTTTTTTTTTAGGTTTTTGCAAGGCAAATGGGGTTAAGTGGCTTGCCCAAGGCCACACAGCTAGGTAATTATTAAGTGTCTGAGGTTGGATTTGAACTCAGGTACTCCTGACTCCAGGGCTGGTGCTCTATCCAGCGCCACCTAGCCACCCCTCAGGCAGCAATTCTTAATTCAGTTTTTAGAAAGGAGAGTTTTGGGGAAACATGTGTTTTCAGTGCAGCACAAATTATGTTATTGTTGTTCATCTGTTGTTTTTCAGTTGTGTCTGTCTTTTCATGATTCCATTTCAGGTTTTCTTGGCAAGGATAGTAAAGTAGTTTGTCATTTTCTTCTCTAAATCATTTTACAAAACTGAGGCAAATGGAATATAGTGATTTGCCCAGGGTCACACAGGTAGTAAGTGTCTGAGGTCAGCAGGAAGATGAATTTTCCTGACTCTAGCTTTAGCATTCTACCTACTATGCCACCTAACTGCCCCTTAGCCCAAATTATACTGCATAGGTATCTACCAATCTTTTCTGTAAGAATAGCCCTGCTCAGTTCCCTTTTTTGGAAGATAATCTGATTGAGAGTAATTGGTTTTAGAGGTTGACTTCAAGTAATGCTCCTGGACCAACATAAATACAAACTGACTGTATCTCCACATACCACAATGATGACATAAGAATAGGAAACTCAAGCCCAGACACTCTGAATTGTTGTGGTTGTTCAGTTGTGTCTTACTCTTTGTGACCCCGTAGGGCTTGGATTTTTTTGGTAAAGAGACCAGAGTGGTTTAACCATATCCTTCTCCAGTTGAATGCAGGCAGGGGTTAAGTGACTTGCCTAGGGTGACACAGTTAGTTAAATGAATGAGGTCAGATTTGAACTCTGGTCTTTCTGATTCCAGGCTTGGCATTCTATCTGTCCAAATTCATGCCTTTCAACTTTTGTTTCTTACCCAGCATGACTTCCACTAATTCATTGAATTCTATCTCAATGGTACGTCATGGTCTGTTTCTTATTAACTCTCTGTATACTCACATCCTTCCCAGCACTATTTGCTAATTCATGGAAAATGTTCACATCAATGGTTTGTTGACACTTAAGTACTTATATTCAAAATAGTTTGAAGGTCATTGATTTATTACTAGATAAATCACATTAGGGACCACGGAGTCCAAACTTCATTTTACAGATAAAGAAAGTGAAGTTGAGAGATTTGTCCAAGGACATAAAGTCAGTAGAGGACTGAACCAAGAGTTGAACCCAAGTCCTGACTCTAAGTCCCATGTCCTTCTCATTGTGCCATGTTGTCTCACCCCCATTCTCACTCACAGCCCTATGGTGCCCCAGACTTCTGAACAAGTGAACTCAAGGCTTCCAAAGGAGCTGCCCTCCAAATGAAAATAAGGAGTCATCCAACCTGAGGATGCCACCACCACAAACAAGAAAACCCTCTAAGCAGAGCCTCTGCTGCCTGACAGCTCCTGAACAATGACCAGAGGGCATTAGCAGAGAGAGGCCTGACAGTTGCATCTGGCACATCTCCTTCTGAGAAGTACCACAATAGCATATTTCCTGCAGCAAACTTCCTCGCCCAGGGAATGAATCACCCTCTCCGCCTGGTCTGGTGGAGGATGGCGCCTTCTGGTCTATGTCCCATAGCTGAGATTAGGTCTGCATCACATATCATGTCATCTAGCCTGTGTGGTCTCAACAGGATGGCTTTTGATGAATGAGATAGATCCCTATAGGAAAGGGGGGACTTTCTCTAGGGTGTAGCACAATTTCCAGGAAGGTGACTATAGCTTTCACTGATGTAGGGGAATCTATGTTTGTGTTTAAGATACATGAGAACACACACAGAGACATCTCTATTAGATTAATATGAGAAACAATATCATTGGATCATAGATTTAGAGGTAGAAGGTACTTCAGAGGTCATTTCAGTCTATCTACCTCATTTTATAGATGAGTTACCTGAGGATCAGAGAGGTTAAGTGATTTTCTCAGGTTTATACAGTGAGTATTGGAGACATAATTTAAACCCAGGTTTTCCTGACCAAGTCTGGAATGTTTTTCAGCTGCTTTTCAAAGTAACTATGAGCAAGGCTGTTGGGATACAAAGCCAAATCTTTTATTTATTAAGAAAGAGGAGAGGAGTTGTAAAACTCCCTAATATCAGATCCAAAACTTTTTTTTGTTCATCTCCTATGTACTTATAACCCTCTCATATATTATACTGTATAGAAAAATAACCTCAAACTGGGTTGTGATCTTGAAGGTCAAGAAGGCATCTCACCCATTCTCTGATGTACCTCACATGGAAAGGATATTGAATAAATATTTATTGAACTGGAATTTGTTGCTAAACCAGATCCAATTGTCTTCCCACATGATTGAAGGATGCCAAATATTAGGCTAAGTGAAAAATTTTCAATGGCCCTTAGAGGCAGTTATGTGGTAGAACACTGGGTCAGAAGTGAGGTATACATGGGTTCAAATCTGACCTCAGATACTTACTGTGTGACCCATGGCAAGTCATTGTTTTGTGCTCAGTTTCCTCAGATATAAAATGAGGATTATAATAGGTCCCCTCAGTATTGTTATGAAGATCAAAGGAGATTTTTGTAAAGTTTTAGCATAGTGCAGAACCCATATTGTAGATGCTTAGTAAGTCCTCCCTTCCTCTTTCCTTCTTTTCCTTCCTTCCTTCCTTCCTTCCTTCCTTCCTTCCTTCCTTCCTTCCTTCCTTCCTTCCTTCCTTCCTTCCTTCCTTCCTCCCTCCCTCCCTCCCTTCTTTCCTTCCTTGCTTCCATCCTTTATGTTCAGTCATACAACCATCATATATCAGAGTCAAATTTGATCTCAAATCCTCTTTGCTTTAAGTCCAACTCTATGTCTACCACCCCATGCTGCCCCCAGATCTGTGAGACCCATGCAAAAATAGAGTAAAGGAGTCTTTTCAAACTACAGGATGGCTATGAGAGTACTGGCTCATTTTGTTACTTTGTAGTTGTGTGTTAATTATTAATACCTACTGAATTGTGATATTTATACACTGATGGAAATAACCCTTAGGGATTTGTTTTTCTTTCGAAATTATAGAATAGCAAATGAAATCCAAGAAGTCTCAGTAGTGTCAATTGGCTGGAAGTCAGCCTGTGAACATTATCTTAATAGGTCATTTTTGAAGGTAATCAGATTGTTAATGTACCAGCCCATCTCTCAGCCCCCAAGTATGTGCTGTTAGTATGAGCAAAGTTTATCTGCTTTGAGTCTTTACTTTGTATTGATAGGGCATAAAATAAATTCTAACTTTTGATACCTCTTCTCTGATATTAGTATTTTGGCTATACAGTATGCATCCATCATACTTTTTCATTTAGGTATGTGGCTGAAATAGAGGGACTGGAAATAGGAGACTGATAAGCCAGATAGAAGAGGCATAGGATCATAAGATCATAGATTTAGAACTGACAGCAACCTTGGAGGGTTGCTTCCCGATTTTATAGATAGGTATAGAGTGTGTCAAATAGTATTTGTACCTGTTACCTTTGACTCTAGCTAAAACTAATTCTTTCTTCATCATACTATTCTGCTTCCCCACTGTGTGGCTTGGACATGCTTACTTTAGGAATCTTAGTCTCTTTTCATATGGTCAACAAAATTTTAATATTCATGTGCACAAAATGAAAAGAGCTCCAGATTCATTTTGACTAGACTGAAGAAGTTACAAGCACTATTTGGAAAGAGGGCATATTTAAAATAAATGAAGTCTTTGGTCCCTCTTGAATTGTCTATGGATATAAAATATGAGATCAATCATATTGGAGATAGGTAGCATAGTGGACAGAGTACAAGGCCTGGAGTTAGAAAGACTCATCTTTGTGAGTTCAAACCCTGAGTGTCATTTAATCCTGGTTGCCTCAGGTTCCTCCTCTGAAAATGAATGGAGAAGGAAATGGGAAACCACTCCACTATTTTTATTAAGAATACCAATTAGGGTCATGGAGGGTTGGACATAACTGAAAAATGACTGAACAACAACGAGATCTAAAATCCTCAAGACTTTCAATGTCATTTATCTAATTTAATCTTTACAACAATCCTGGGAAGAAGATGCTATTGCTATCCCCATTTTATAGTTAAAGAAATTGAAGCAGCCAGAGATTAAGCAGCTTGTCCAGGTCATGTAGCTATTAAATACCTGTGACCAAATTTGAGTTTGGGTTGGTCTTTCCTGACTACAGGATCAGAACTATAGTTACCAGGCCACCCAGCTGCCTTATAGAGACTATTATTATCATCCCTATTTATACACATGAGAAAACAAAAGCTAAGAAATTAAATGATTTGTTCAGGGTCACACCTAACAAGTCTTAAGCAAGAATCACAAGCCCACAATTCACTGCTCTGAGTAGCTGCTTTATGTCAGAGGATCCTTTTCTTTTGGATTAACATTAGTTAGGGTCAGTCTACATCAAAAGATCTGGTGAGGGTTCTTTGACCAGGCAAAGGCACCATCTTAAAGGACATGGGTGATGGAGAGAATGCCTTACTAGAATCCAGGAGAATTGGCTGTAATTCTAGTTTTGCCAGTAATGTGTTATATGACATAGGAAAAAGTCACCTTTCTCTGGGTCTTAGGTTTGTGATTGTTTTTTAAACTGTTAAGATGAAGAGGTTTGATTAGTGATATATAGGATAGCTTTTAGCTGTGGTTCAATGTCTAGATCCAAACTGGTGACTACATGAAATTTAGAAGCCCGCCAATGATTTATTACAAGTCAATGACCTATACACTGTGATGGTGTTGTTAGGGAGAAACTACCCTTTCTCTATATTAGATTTCAAAGAGAGGTCTATAGGTTTACTTGCTCCTCATTTCTTCCACATGGTGCCCAGGGAAGTTATGCAAATTGGGTCAATAATAATAATAATAATGGTAAAAATAGTTAATATAATGTTCTATGAATTCTATTCACTATTTTGCTAATGTTGAATCTTCTTTGCATGGCAGATAAAAATTCAACTTGGTCAATGTACTAACCTTGAAAGAGGTTACCAGTGAGGATCAATAAATCACTCAACAAATATTGATTTAAGTGCCTGTGATAGGCTTGAAACTGGACTAAATGTAGGGGACATAAAGAAATGAAACAATCTTTTTTCTCCAAAAGGAGTTGACAGTCTATCATATGTTGATAGCTCATACATATGACAGCTCATACATTAAAAATATATGCAAGAGAACCAGAATAACATTGTACATATTAACAGAAACATTGTGTGATGATCAACTATGATAGACTTAGGTCTTCTCAGCAATACAGTGATCAAATATAATTCTAAAAGACTTGTGATAGAAAAATGCCATCCACATTCACAGAAAGAACTAATGAGTCTGAATGCAGATCATTTTCACTTTTTAAGATATTTTACATTATTTTCTTCTCATGGTTCTTTCCCCTTCTGTTCTGAATCTTTCACATCAAGATTAATATGTAAATACGTTTAGCATAGTTGTGCAGATACACCCAATATCAGATTACTTACTGTCAAGGGGAAGGAGGAGGGAAAGAAGAGAGGGAGGGAGAAAAGTGTAGAACTCAAAATATCACAAAAAATTAATATTGAAAATTATCTTTACATGTATTTGGGAAAAATATGAAAAGAAAAAAGGAAAATATATGCAAGATTCCTCAGCTGGTAAAAGGTCAAATATGAATAGGCAGTTTTGGGAAGAGGAAATCAATAGTTAAATGGAAAAATGGCCTAAAGTTGCTACTTATTAGACAAATGCAAATTAAAACAGCTCTGAGCAGCCACCTCATGTCTATCAGCTTGGCTAATATTCACAAATGTCAAAGGAATGTGGAAAAATTGGGACACTTAATGCACTGTTGGTGAAGTTGTGAATTAGTTCAACCATTCTGGAGAACTATTTAGAACTATTCTCAAAGGGTTATAAAACTATGCATATCTTTTGATTTAGCAATACCATTATTGGGTCTACATCCCCCAAAGATTTTTTTTAAAAAAAGGGAAAGGGACATTTTTGTTAAAAATATCTATAGCAACTCTTTTTATAATACCAAAGAGTTATAAATTGATGGAATGTCTATCACTTGAGGAATGACTGAACAAATTTTGCTATTTGGAATAATATTATGCTATTAAAATGATAAGCAGGATTGTTTTAGAAAAACCTGGGAAGACTTAGATAAACTGATGGAAAGTGAGGTGAACAGGACCAGGACGATGTTGTACAAAGTAACAGCAATATTGTAAGATTGATCAGTTGTGAAATACTTGATCAAAATAATGATCTAAGACAACTCCAAAGGATCCATGGTGAAAGATTCTATCTGCCAGAGAGAACAAATGAACTCTGAATGAAGATTGAAGCATACTTCCTTTTACTTTCCTTCTTTTAATTGTTTTATTTTTTGCATGTTCTCTTTCACAACATGGCTAATATGGAAATAATATTTTGCATGACTTCACATGTATAATCAATATCAAATTTTAGACTCTTCAAAAAGTAGGGAGGCCAGGAAGGCAGAGGAGAGAATTTGGAACTCAAAATATTAAAAAAATAAGTGTTAAAATCTTTTTACATGTAACTGGAAAATATTTAATGAAATAAAAATAATTTTAAAAAGAAAACATATGCAAGATAGATACAGAAATACAAGGTAACAGGGAGATAAGCAAATGATGAAATATTTAGGCTTAGAAATCATTGAATGCAATGATTAGAACATGATCATCTAGTCTAACCCTCTAATTTTATAGATGAGGAAATTGAGGCCCAGGATGAGGGAGTGACTTGCCTGAAATTTTTATGCATTTAAAGGCAGCGGAGCTGAGAGCAGAGGGACAAGAAAAATGGAATGTTAGGTTTGGAGGGAACTCTAGAGATCATGTAGTATAACACTCTCATTTTATAGTTGAGGAAATTGCGGTCTGAAGAGCAACTCATGATTCATACTTAATTCAAAGCAATGTCAGAATTTGAACCTAGGTCTTCTTCCTATAAATCCAAAGCCCTTTCTCTTAAATTACATTGAAAATATATCCATTTTGCTGATGGCAAAATTTTGTGCACTGGAACACATTCTTTTCTGTCTCAGGAAATATCCATATCTTGCCAAGGATACTGTTCAAAATTAAAACATCTACAAACAGTTACATACATACATACATACATATATATATATATATATATATATATATATATATATATATATATCACCATATTACTCTGTCCTGCCTCATAGTAGCTGTATGACTCTGGGTAAATTATGTAATTTGACTCATCCTCACTTTCCTCATCTCTAATGGAAGTAATAATAGCATTTATTTAAGTTGTAAGGAACATCAACTGAGACAACATTAATAGAGCACTTTGTAAACCTTTAAATGATATTTAAATGCTAGCTACTATAATTATTGTCACCTAAGAGTAGTTAAAGGCCAACTTCAGGTCAAAGAGACCTGGGTTCAAGTCCTGTCTTTTATACATACTGGCTGTTTGATCCTTGGCAAATAAATTGATGCTTCAGTGCTCTAAGCAGTTAAGATGATATGCAGAGAAAGAATTGACCCTCATTAGTAGGAGGAATATCCTATCCTAGGAGTTTCTTATACAGGTGATATCTCCCTATATTTGTTTCTCTCTTTTTCACATGGGAATAGAAGAGACAATGACATCATGAGAATCTAGCTAAATTGAGACTCCAACCCCAGGAAGTAATGAGTTTGCCTCCTGAAAGGAGGCCACTTGTAGGGATCTTATGGAGACACAATGTCATAATGTCCAATGCTATATGCAAAGCCAGAAATATCTGGGTTCAAGTTTAATCTTTCATATTTATCAGTTGAGTGAATATGGGTGAGCCACTTCTGCCTCTCAGTTATTAGATCTGTAAAATAGGGATAACAAAGCAAGTAGCATGGACCCCATCATTTTGTGTGAGGCCCAAAAGAGTTAGCATCTGTAAAGCACTGAAAATCTCATTCCGAACTTAGAGGAGCAGCTGTAGGCTCTGTTGCTGGGAAAGTTAGAGTTGATGGATCTCTTGAATTCAGGAGTTGTGAACTGCAATCAGACAAAAGCAAACTGATTATCCATAGGAAGTCTAGCTTCAATATTGCAGTACCCCCCTCCCCTGCTGCCCCTCACTGCTTAACAAGGAATGAACTAGCTCAGGTTGAAAAAAACAGAGCTAGTGAGTGCTCTGGTGACAATTAGCAGTGGGGTTAGGATGTAGGTCATCACTGTATTTCTAGACTAGACAAGATAGGGAGAAGAAGGAAGGCAGGAAAGTAGGAAGAAGAAAGGAGATAAGGTGGAAAGGAAGGAGAATGGAAGGAAAGGAAGAGTGACTTCAGAAGTTCCATATAAATATTAGCTTATTAGGGGATGTTGCAGTGAGGACTCCAATTCAGGGACACATTGAACTAGATGGATGTGGGATGTTCCTATTGACTCTGAGATTCTGTGATTCTGTGTGTGAATATTTGCAAACTGATTGCTTTAAAATGTATACAGAAGCTGGAAATTGAATCAGAGACCTCTAGGGCATCCTGAATGATGAGTCAGCCAGGAATGTGAAGGTTATCACTATTAGCTCCATATGCTTAATTAGAAGCAGAGTGGAAGATTATTGTTTACTTCACCAGAGTGGCAAAAAAATCTTTACTCCAAAGGAAACTCGGATCAGGGAGAACTTGCTGAAAACAGAGTTTGTGAACCAGAACCAGAACCTGTTTATCTGGGGCAACCACTGGAAACAGTAAGGGGGAAAATGCTGCAGTGGGCATTCTTCCTACTGGGAATGTGCCTGTGAAATGAAATAGTTAGTTTGCAGTGGTATCCTGGGTTATGGGCAACTTTGCAGAGGAGGCTTTCTGATTAAAAGACCTTTAAATGAATATTGCTGTTTCAGCTGAATTTATTTTATCATTATCATTTTTGTCATTGTTCTTAAGTATTTATTAAGTACCTGCTATGTACCAGCATGCAAAGAAATGCTAAACAATACACTAAATACATAAATATATCTATCTATCTATCTATATATAATAGTTCCAGCCCTGAGGAAAACAATATGCTAATAACTATGCACGGACAAGATCCATAAAAGATAAATTATAGATAATCAATCAGGGAAAGGCACTATCATGAAGAGGGAAAGGGAAGGCCTTTTGAAGAAGGGGAAATTTTAGCTGGCCTTTGAAGGAAGTTATGGAGGAGAGCAAGAGATAGAGATGAGGAGGGAGAGAATTCCAGGCATGGGAGACAGTCAGTGAATCTGAAATTTGGATTATTAGTATTTTGCTTTCTATTAGCCTTCTGTTTTTCTAATCATTTTCTAATTCTAATCATTTTCTAACCTCTTTGTGAGGTAGTCTACTGCCACTACTCCCGATAGCCTCTTTGCCTCCATTTTTCACAGTGCATCTGTGGCTCTTGACGTGATTCACTGAAAGAAAAATAATAGCTCACATTTAAGCATTTAAAAACAAAGTATTTTTCTTCACAACAACCCTGTGAGATGCATTGGTAAAGATGAATTGTAATTACTATGGGAAGAACAGGGATTTGCTCCAGGGAATCATCCAGTGGGATTAGGTCCTTCCTCATTAGGACCGAAGGGCCTAGTGACTCATATCTTGGTCCATCACTACAGTATGGCATAATCACCCCTGCTCTATCACTACAGGCATCCCCCCCCACACACACACACACATCTCTGTCTCTGTTTCTTTCTCTCCTTCCTACACCCCCATCCCCCTTTTTTTTATCTCAGGTGAAAAAATTCTTAGCTATACCTCTGGTTGTAAATATGATTATCCCCATTTTATAGGAGAGTTAACTAAGGGTCTTAGAAGAGTTAAATGTCCTTGGTTATTCAGTAAGTACTGGAGTCAGGCAAGATTCACACCTAGGTCTTCTACTTCCAAGGTCAGTGATCTTTCAACTACAACCTACCACCTCTCAGTAGAAGAGACAAGTCAGATGTTAGTCAAATTTCTATTTTTTTATACATGTATACATATTTATACATGTTTATACACACACACACACACAATTCTATTTATTCTGTTCTTTATATTTGAAAGAACTCTAACTTTGCTGGCCTAATCACTTATGAACTGTGTAACACTTGGTTAAGTAAATTGATCTCTAAGTTTTGAGGAAATGTTGATAGTGGTACTATCTACTTCTTCCCAGGGTTATGATGAGACAAATACTTTTCACAATTAAAATTCAACTTTAATAGTAATAATAATAATATTATGACTATCTGTTAAATTTAATTGGCAGCTTTTCCCTTTAGTTTGTAGTAATTCTCTTGCATCAAATTTTTTGAATGCTAGCATTGGAAGGGACCTTAGGGCATCTAAGTGCCACAGTGGACCTAGTTAGAGTCAGGAAGACGGGATTTTGAATCTGGTAGTCACTTAACCTCTGTTTACTTGAGTTTCCCCAGCTATAAATGGTTTGTGTTAAGAACCAAATGAGATATTATTTTTTAATCACTTAGTACTGACACATGTTAAGTGTTATATAAATGCTAGCTATCATCATCACATAGTCCAGCTCTGTTATTTTACAGATGAAGCAACTGAGGCCCTGACAGAGTAAATGACCTTCTCCCAAGGTCACACGAGATGATAGGGTAGTGATAAAGATGGAATTAAGATACAGACTACCTGATTCATGCACCTTCCAGGACATTTCCCTGTTCCCTTTTAAAGATCTAGTGGTAGCAATGAGAGGAAGAACTGCTCAAAAATGTTGTTGATGTGTTTTAGAAGAAAAAAAGTAAGAAATTGTGGTTGTTTTTTTAGTTGTTTTAGTGGTGTCTGATTCTTTGTAACCACATTTGGGGTTTCCTGGTAAAGATTCTGGAGAATAATTTGCCATTTCCTTCTCCTGCTCATTTTACTGATGAGAAAACTGAGGCAAACTGACTTGCCTGGCTCAGGGTCATACACTAGGAAGTGTCTGAGGCCATATTTGAACTCAAGAAACTGAGTCTTCTTGACATCAGACTCAGTGCTCTATATAGTGACCACCCAGCTGTCCTCTTGAAGCAAAATAAAAGTATTTTAATTAGAGGCAGGTGCTGGATCTGAAGTCAGAAAGACCTGATATCTAAGCCAATCTCAGAATCTTACAGCTGAATAACCAGCCAAGCATTTTACTTAATCTCTCTGTCTTATTTTTCTCATCTATAAAATGGGCATAATAATAGCATCTGCCTAACAGATTATTGTGAAGATAAAATGAGATAATAATTAAGTGCTTTGCAAACCTTAAAACTCTCTATAAATACTAGCTATAATATTTACTAAATTCGTGAGGCATTAAGTAGGATGTCAAACATATTTACTTCAAGTAGAAATTTGATCATTTAGATCTATTATTTTAATCTACACTGAATCTTTCTACCATTTTTATCTCTATCATATCTTGCTCCTTTGTATTTCAGGGCCAACAAGTGACTCATGATAATCTTACAAAGAGTGAACTAGAGGCTAGCTCTCCTCCCAGGGAGAGCTCCCATTCCATTATCCAGTGAGCCATATTGAAGACTGGTCTGATGAGAACATTAGCAAAATTCATTTTTATGTTTATACTGCCTGTCCCCTAGCTATTTCAAGTACATGCCTCATAATATCATTGTGTTTCAGAGAAGTTTCGTAAAATAAGTTAATATGAATTAGCTAAGGCTACCCGGTGAGACAAGGGCAGAGCCAAGGGCAGTCTCAGAAAATACTGAAAGCCCTTCCAGTGCTACTCTTTAAACCATTCTATTTCCCACAAGATTCTGTGGGAAACTAGATGTAGCTTGTGACTTTGCTGAAGTTTTCCAGGACAGGTGGGATTTGTTTCAACTTCTATGACCACACAAGTGGTTTTTCCTCTCCAATTTTCCTCTCAGGGACTAATAGTGGGCTGGCTTTTCCATAAATAGGCTAGTTGACAGGTTGATAACACAGTGAGAGTGAAAGGCTCTGAAAAGTCTCTGCTCCCAAAATAACCCTCCTTATTTTGTAAGATAAAGGTAAAGGCAGGGAATTTATTTGTAGAAGTTTATGGTCCATATATACAAACATGCATACATACACACATTCATGCACATCTATCACTTGAGGATAGGGTCTAGACCTGTGGAAACTCTCTATACCCATATAGGTCACATTTGCCCTGCTTATAGCCTTAGACGACAGCCTACAAGATTATTTATTGAGAGATGCTGGTGACTTGTCCAGGTTACCTCAATCAATGTGCCAAGGGTAGGATTTGAACCCAAGTCTTTGTAAGTTTAAGGCTGGCGATCCTCCTTGTTCCCTCTCATCACTCAGGATGTTTTTCAGTGAACACATTAATTTATCAGTTTATCTCATTGAAGTCGTGCCTTGCTCATATATGAACAAGAGTCTTCTTTATATCATCAATAAGAAATCATCTTCTATTTAGAAAAAGACTTGAGAAATTTCAAGGTGGAAGATAAAAACAATGAGAGTAAAACACCTGTTTGGTACATTTTACAATTTCAAAGTGCTTAATAAATGTCCTGGTTCAGTGGTTCTCAAACTTTTTTGGTCTCAGGACCTTTGTACTTTTAAAAATTATTTTAGATCTCTATGAGCTTTCATGTCTATTTATTGGTTTTTAACTGTATTAAAAATTAAAATTGATAAAATTCTAAACTATTTATGAATTTATTTAAAAAATAATAAATCTATCACATGTTGATATAAATAATATGAAAAATAACTACATTTTTCCAAAATATTTTAGTGAGAAGAGTGGGTATTGTTTTACATATTTTAGCAAATCTTTTTTAGCTTAAATGAAGACAACTGGATCCTCATTATCTCTTCTGTGTTCAATCTGTTGTGATATGTTGTTTTGGCTGAAGCATTTGAAGAAAATCTGTCCTTACACAGATATGCAGTTGGAAGAACGAGGAGCATCTTAATAAATAAAAAGCCTTAGTTTTGTTATAAATATAGTTTTGAATGACCAACCTTTAAAAGGTCCTGGGGACCCTAGGGATCCCCAAACCACACTGAGAATTGTCATCTTAGTTCCCTTGAGTTTCACAACCACCCTGTCAGATAAGTCATACCCATCATATTACATATTATTTTACAAGAGAATTTAAATGAATTCATTGTCCAATTTCGTGTGGCTAGAATGTAGCAGAGCCAAACAGGAAACTGGATGAAATGGCAGAGTAGGAAAAAAGCCTTATAGTTAGAAGACCCTAGTTCCCATTCTGCTTCTGATACTTATTCCCTCTATGTTCCCTAAGCTTCAGTTTCCTCATCTGTAAAAATGAGAGGCTTGCTCTAGATGAACCCTGATGTCCTATCCAGCACTGAATCTATGATCCTAAGATCGTTTTATCCCCCTCTGTGTTTCTTACACAGCGTTGTACTTGGCTAACAGCTGAGCTGAGTAAATAATTTCTGATTAAATGAAAAACCCTGGGGGAATTGGGGAGGCCCATAAGAACCTGGACTAGAAGGGAAGGCCTGGAATTAGGGTAATTGCCAAAGACAAACTTTAGTTGTTAATCTTGGTTTAAGAGTGGGATCATTACTTTTATACTCCATTCTAAATTGATTTCTATAAATGCCCAATTTATTACAGAAAAATTAGCTCTTAGTTCTCTCTTAATACATAGGAGAAAAGATGATAATGTCCTGTCTCCTACTCCAAGCTAAACCTATCCTGAAAACATTTTTGGTCTTCTCTAAATATAGTCCTCAAGTCCCACAGTTATACCATTGGAGTCCTTCTATCTACTTCTGAATTCCTTTGGATGAATTCAGAAGTGGAGAATGATCTTTAAAGAATTTAAAGGGGCAAATTGTCTTTTTTTAATCTCCCAGTGAGTCTTAGGATAAGAATCTGCCTGAATATTAAATTTTCAAAATTGGAGGACTGCTTTGAGCCAAGAATGTATAATGAAAAAAAATAAATCTTGTGCCAATATTCTTAATTTCATTCAGGGGAATGGTGGACATAATTTGCTCAGGTCATTTGATAAAGTCTTTGTAATATCCTTTTGTTTGAAGCAGAGAAATGTGAATTAGATTATAATGATATTTGGGAGCTTCATAGTTGGTTTAAAAACCAAATTTGAGGAGTGTTGACTGATGAGTAGATGCCAACCTGGAGGAAAAACTCCATTGGCATCCCCTAGTGTTCTGTGCTTGGCTGTGTCCTGTTCAGCATCTTCATTAAGGGGCTTGAATGAAGTCACTGATGTCATACATATCACATTTTCCACTGACTCACAACTGGGAGGGATACTATATCAGGTGACAGAATCAAGATTTTAAAAAGATTTCAACAGTGTAGAATAGTGAAATGTAGGAGGATGAAAATTTAAAAACATAAGGTTCAGCAATTAGGTTTGGAGGGTGGAAGGGGGGTTGGGGAATCTAACCGAACTGCAGTAAATCTAAGATGAGAGAAAGTTGACAATTGTAGTCTTTGGGGAAACATTTAAAAGTTTTATTTTCACCTCAAATTCAGTATACATTAACAGTGGGATGATGGGGCTGCCAGAGAGGCAAATTCAATCTTAGTGTTTGGATGAAGGGAAGCAATTGTCTCATTCTCCATAATTCTAGCAAGACCATAATTGGGGCATTATATTTGCTCTGCACACCACATTGTAAAATAGCCATTGACAAAGTGGAATATATTCAGAATAGGAGTATTAGAGCTAGTTAGCTACTTAGAAACAGTTAGGTGGCACAATAGATAGATTATTGAACTTGGAAACAAGAAGAGTTGATTTGGAATTCTTCATAGACTTGCTAAACTGTGTAACCCCGGGAAATTCCCTCTCCTTTCTGAACTATTTTTTTACTCATCTGTAAAATGGAAGAGAAGAGGTTGGGTTCATTGACTTCTAAGGTCCCTCCAGCTCTGGATCTATGATTCTGTGAGAATTAGAAATCTTGTTGGATGAAGGAATTTGAAGGAACTGGGGCTGGTGGGGAGAGGTCCAGTTTTTACTAGAAAAGAATTACATAATAATTGTCTTCATATATTTGAAGGGCTGTCATGTGGAGGATAGAAATAGTTTCAGAGACCAGACCTAGGGCACCAGTGACCAGGGAAAATTTTTATAATGGCAGATTTAAGCTTAACATAAGGAAGAACTGGCTAATAATTAGGGCTTTCCAAAAGTGATTTGATTTATCTCAAGTTTTCTGCCATTTATTAGTGTTCCCATAGATTGGATGACCATTTGTCAAGAGTAGCACAGAAAAGATTCCTGATTGAAGTATAAGTTTATAGTAGATGACCCTTCTAATTTTAAGATTCTATTATTCTAGACTTTTCTTTAAACCTCTTGTAAAATTTGCTTATTTTTCCTTCATACACTTATCATATTCTATTTTGTGTCATAATTATTTGTGCATGTGTCAATATCTCCTTTATTTAGTTTTGAATTTTATAAGGGCAAGGAATTAGTCTTGTGTACTTTGGAGTCCTAGTACCTACTATGGCATGTATAGCATATACTGATTTTTTAAATAAATGTTTATCAAATGTGAACTTGACCCCAGGAGTTCTAGGTTCTAGTTGTGACTCTGCCACTAATTTACTGTGTGACTTTAGATTTGAGCTGGATGGATGACCTATAAGTTTTTTTTTTTAGATTTTTCAAGGCAATGGGGTCAAGTGGCTTGCCCAAGGCCACACAGCTAGGTAATTATTAAGTGTCTGAGGTCTGATTTGAACCCAGGTACTCCTGACTCCAAGGCTGGTGCTCTATTCACTGCGCCACCTAGCCACCCCCCCCTTAAGATATTTTCAATCTGTAATTTTATGAATTTTGATGACCTCCAAGATATTTTCTATAGTAGGTGTGTCCTACCTGAGGCCCATGGGCCTGAAAGCTCATTCTTGCAGCATTATTAGGTTTTATCATGCTCATTGTCAAGATGGGTTTATATTATAGTCAGAAATAAATATTAAATTCTATATGCAGCCCTTGACAAATTTTTGTTGGATGATGGCAGCCCAGAAGAGGTAAAAGTTTGAACATCCATGATCTGGAGGCTCTGAATTGGAGGTCACTCCAATGTCTCTTTCAATTTTAGAGGTATTATCCTTTGAGCTTCTGACTAGTTCATCTTCAAGGTCTCTTCTAACTCTATGAATCTGTGAATTGAATTGAAGTGGTCATGCTTCTCCTTTGCCAAACATGACTTTTACAATCTAGAAATAAAATCAACTCTATCCTCAAACCTCTTTGAATTAGACCAGAAGAATATATCGCTCTTCTTTCTCCATGAAAACTGTAATTTTGTAAAGTGGAAACTATAGGAAGAGAACAGAGTTTGTTTAAGTAACATGAATGGCATTTGGTGTAATACCTGCTAACATGTTAGAGTGCCTGAAGCATGTTGGCAGGGACACCCCCAACTTTTGCCAGTAACTTGTCAGAGCTGATGCAGGGTTCCTTCTGAATGCTCAGAAGAGCATCCAAGACAATGTGGTTTGTGTTGTCCCGAAACTCTGCCAGTGAAAAGCTTGGCCACAAGCCAGCTGCAGAAGGAAGACTGGATCAGATGAACAAAACTGGAAGGAGCATCCAATTGTTTAGATTCTGATTCAGATTGTGGTACATCTCTAGGATATCCTACTCCTTCCTCGGTTTCTTTTTTATTTTATTTACTTATTTTTATTTTTCCAATTACATCTTCTGAAAGTTTTTCAACATTTCAACATTCAACATTGCAGATTTATAAGTTACACATTTTCTACCACCCTCCTTTTCCATCCACCCCCTCCCCTCCTTCCTTGGTTTCTAAGAGCCTTTCTCAAGAATTACCTATGACTGTGCACATCAGTCATTACAACTGAAGAGGACATCATGCATCAGCCTCAGACCAAGGGAAATTATCGACATGGAAGGAGGTCAGGAATAGAAGGAATAGAAGGAGGAGAATGATATAAGTAGAGTCAGATAAAACTAAGATAGGAATTAGCTGTCCAAAAGTACTGATGGGAAGAATATTTGACATGTAATATCCTACCTTTGCACAAACTTTCTCCCTCCACATCTCTGCCTCTTGGAATTCTGAGCTTCCTTCAAGGCTTCAGGTGTCACCTCCATTTGGCCCACCAGGTAGTGTGATCTCTCTCTCTATCTATCTCTCTGTCTCTCTGTTTGTCTGTCTGTCTCTCTGTCTCTCTCTGTCTCTCTGTCTCTCTCTCTGTCTCTCTGTCTCTCTGTCTCTCTCTCTCTCTCTAGCACAGACTTAGAAGTCAACCAGTTCAAAATGATCTCACAGCTTTACCTTAGACTCTTTCTATGGTTGAGTGCAAGAAGATGAAGTCTTTTTCCTCTCTTTACCTAGAAAGTGAGATGATGATACTAATCATATTGAAGGGAGATCATGGGATTAATTTTCATCTAAAAAGGATTTTCAAAATGGAAAATAAATACTGCGCTAAGTTAGGAATGATTTTTCATATCAAAAGTAAGATTTTTATGGCCCAAGCCATTAACAGGTATATTTCTGTTATTGCTTATATATTTGGGGATAAGTCACTTGGTATAACTTTCTTCTCATAGTGGACAAACATAAAGGGACTGACTAAGCTAGGCTTAACTACTTGATAAATTTGACTAGACTTTAATACTATCTTTAGTATCAGTATTATGTTCTACAAGGATGTTTTAATCACTAATGCACTACACTACAATCTCAAGAACCGAATATACATCTTCTGTAATTCTCAGAGTATTTGTTCATTGACTATGGATGGGCCAGTTGCAACTGTATAGGACAAATTCCACTATAATATATTCACCAACTTTTCGGATGGGGGAAACATAGATTAACCATATAGAAGCACAGGCTATTCAATTCTCTTCGTAGAAAAATGAAAGTGACCCATAGTCTTAGCATTATAGCTTTAGAGTCAGAGAGAACATTAGCAGTCATCTCATTCCTGCATTTCACAAATAAAGAAACCAAAATTGAGATTCAGGACTTATTCAGGGTTGCACATGTAGTAAGTTTCAGAATTGTGATTCACAACCAGATCTTCTAGTCCTAATTTAGCTTTCTTTTCATTGTATCATGCTGCCTCCATTGGGTCTCCATCATGTTCACAATTCCTTGAGCAGCATGGTAAATGTTATTTATCACAAGATGCCTATTTGATTCAATTAAATTCAACAATTTTGCCTGCCAATGTTGACTTCATTTGCACTTCATATGTATGACTCTTTTTGCTCAATTTTATTAGAAAATTCTTTCTTAGTAAATAATCATTTCCTTAATTGATCTTCTTAGGCAGCTAGATCTTCAAATATGGCATTGCATTAGAACATAGGATATATTGTTATCTAACTCATTTGAATGAAGGGTTTTTTAAAAAACTTGTTTTGTATAGTTAGTGAAGTGGGCTTTGAAATTTTCATATTCACATGAACTGCACAACTTGGGAATCACATGCTCCCTTTTGGTAGTGACCACCACCTTCAATATCTATAGGCAATTCATAAAATAAAAGAGATTGCCAATGCACAATCATTTCCTTCACAGATTTTAAATTACTTCCTTTATACCCCCAGGTAATATTTTAGAAAAGGTCAGAAAGTGACCTTTTACTTTAAAAAGAATGTTTTAACCATTTTCATCAAAAGATCTCTGTTCTTACATTCATTCTATGGATAGAATTCCTCAATTATTTTGGAAAAGACTTCTTTTAAGTTGGCTAGACTATGAAGATCAAGGCAGTGAGCAAAATTTCTTGTGTTCTGAAGACTTCAAACCAATCATTGCCCATGAAAGGGAAGTAGATAATGGTAGGAATGGTTCAAACCACTAGATGAATCAATGGATCAGGGACTTAGAACCTATAAGTTCCTTTTACTCTATCCCAGAGTGCTTATGTGAATCCCAAAGAGGTATTGTACATATCTCTTTCCCAAGTATCTAGGAGCCTCAGTAAAACTTTAGCCCACTATAATATTAACATGGAATTTGGAATAAAATATATATATATATATATCTTGGACTCTAAAGGGTTTGTTACCTTGATTATTAAAAGGTCTGCTAAGGGTCTATCCTAATTCTTTGTCATTAAGTAAAATTGAACCTGAGTTCTTTTGTTTATTTTTTTTGAATTTTACAATTTTTACCCTAATCTTGCTTCCCTTCCATCACCTTCCACAGAAGGCAATCTGTTAGTCTACATTGTTCCCATGGTATACATTGATCTAAGTTGAATGTGATGAGAGAGAAATCATATCCTTAGGGAAGAAAAATAAAGTATAAGAAATAGCAAAATTGCATAATAAGATAATGTGTTTTTTAAATTAAAGGTAATAATCTTTGATCTTTGTTCAAACCTCACAATTCTTTCTCTGGATACAGATGGTATTCCCCATTGCAGATACCCCAAAATTGTACCTGATTGTTGCACTGATGGAATGAGCAGGTCCATTAAGGTTGATTATCACTTCCATGTTGCTGTTAGGCTGAAGAATGTTCTTCTGGTTCTTCTCATCTCACTCAGCATCATGAACCTGAGTTTTTGAGGACTATGCCAATAAACTACAAGTTCTAGCATGTTGGAAAGGATTGGTCATCCTTTAGTAGAATTGGCCATATGCTTATTATCAAGGTATATATAACTATAGACCCAGTATACACAACTTTGATCAGGCCATAACTGAATTACTATGTTTAGCATAAGGCATCATCATATGTTTTGAAGGATACTGAGAAGGTGAGATGTGTGCATGAGAAAAATAATCAACATGCTTAGCGAGTGATGACTATAGACAATGTGCATGCACTATGACAAGCAAGAATTTGTTGAATAAACTAGGGATGTTTATATAGGAGAATGAAAAACTCCATGGGGAGGGTTGTGTGTGGGAGGGTGAGTGGTAATGTTAGATTTTGTGAGAAACTATTCTATAGAAGAGATATCATTAAAGAATATTATATATGGATTTGGAAAAACACCAATAGAAGCCATTTTAACAGATGAAGAAACTGAGTTCTACAGAGGGGAAGAAACTTGCTGATTGCTATACAAGTAGTAGTAAGTGACAAAATCAGAGTTTGGACCAGGTCCTCTGATGCCAAAATGTCTTTCTAATGCACTGTAGAATTAGATTTTGTTCTTCTAGGTCCAGTATGGCCAAGTTGCAAAAAGGCAGTTTTACTTTATAAAATTATGTTTGCAGACTCAGTGCTTTGATAGTTCTACTTTGATAGATGGATTTTCCTTATCAAGTAGTTCTCTGTTCTAATGCAATATTATGTCTTGTACCTAATCTCTATTGAGAAAAAAGCAATATAGTGCGGGAGGATAGGGAATTGACCTTTGATTCAGGAAGATCTAGGTTCAAGCCTTGACTCCAGCAATTACTAGTTATGTCATTTAATTTCTTTATATTCTAGGCAATTCTTTGAGATAAAAAGTTGCAGAGAAGGTTCCAATATTTGTTGATAGATGGAGCTTCCTTGTTTGTAAATTTGGTTTACCAAGGAAATTGCAGGAACTAAACCTGTCTCCTATACTCACAAAGAAAAAAATAATCATCATTACAGCAGACCAAAAACAAAAAGAGATCTTTTATCAAGTAGTAAGTTCTCAATCACTAGAAGTATCCAAATATACATAGGAATTCTTAACCTGGGGCTCAGGGATTTGTCTTTATTATTTTAAAAAATTGTGGTCTAATATATTTTATTTTATATTTTTAAAAATATGATTTTTGAGAAAGGATCCATAGGTTTCTCTAGATTGCCAAAGGAGTCACATCACAAAAAGAGGGTAGGAAGCATTGACTTGGAGTAAGTAGATGTCTGTTGTCAGAGATTTTGTACCTATTCCATTCAAATCTGGGCTATATGATTCTAAGGAAATTTCAGATTTTGTGACCAGCCTGGCTATACTCAGAAAGACACCATCAGAAGACTGATCACCACACAATAACTTATTTGGTCAATATGTCTTTAAGAGGATTGCCTGAGTGATTGAGAAATTAGGTGACTTGTCCAGGCTCATAAAGTAAGTATGTGTGAGAGGCAAGGCTTGAACCCCATTTTTCCTGAAGCTTATACTAACCACTGAATTAATGATATCCAACCATTATGTTGAATTGTATTTTTATCTAAATTGTTACCTATTTGTCTTGACATCTATTTATATTGTTAAATAATTCCCAATTAATATATTTTGCATGACTGTACATGATAACTTTGATCAAATTGCTTGCCTTCTCAATGAGGGGGGGAAAGAAGGGAGGTAAAAGAGAATATGGAACTCAAAATTATGGGAAAAAGGATAAATTGTATTTAACATGAAATTGGGAAAATTAAATATTAAAACTATTTAAAAAAATTTCCCCCTCAAATGCCTTTTAGTCTATTTTGGAATTTTGCTGCTAGCCCTGAATTTGACACCTCTTCCTTGACCATATTTTCTTTAAAATTTTTTACAGTTATAAATAATAAATAATTTCTAAATCTTAGAGAATAAAATCTACTAATGTACAATTAGTACTAAAATGCACTAATGTGGCAAATAGGAAAATAGTATATACGACAAAGACATTGGTGGAAGTGGGAGGGTGATGTGAGTTTATATATATGCATATATGTAATTCTTTGCCTTGTATATCTAATAAGTTAGCAAAGAGCAACCTTTATTATTCTAAACTATGGAAACTCTCTTCCTTTAACTTTGTGAGACATGCTCTTAGCTTTTACAAACTAACTGGAAGTTATCCTCATTTTCAGCTTCTATTTCCTGCATGGAATTCTGTCTCTAAACTTCTTTGTATTCCACTGTTATAGTACACGATTCTTTTTTATGTATATTTTCAGATTTCCCTAAATTCTTCATATTTTTAATTCCTTATGGTAGAGTAATATTTCATTGCCTTCATGTACCATAATTTGTTCAACTATTTCCAACTTCTTGATCATATATATATATATATATATATATATATATATATATATATATATATATAGTTTCTAACTTTTAGTATTAGGAATAATAAAACCTAACTATCAACACTTTTATACATATAGGATTTTTCACATCTCCTGGAGATACAGTTCCAGTTGAGTAATTTAGAGAACAAAGGGTAGAAACAGTTTAGTAACTTTTCTTTCGTAATTCCAAATAGTTTTCCAGAACAGTTGAAAACAATTCCTCTTCCATGAATTATCGTGTGTCCTTTCTCTCAGCTTCAACTACTTGAATCTTGCCTTCTTCTATATTGTTTTCTATCCTCTCTTTCCTACACCTATTATCCACTCATTCAGTCCCTCACTATTTTCATTATTAGTCTATCAGACCATTAGAATAGTCTTACAACTGGTGGCCCTGCCTCTAGTCAGTCTCCTCTTCAATCCTTTCACACCATTGACAGATTGATCTTTTAAATGCATAGGTCAGAGATTGTTCAAATGTTCATTGTTCAAAAATTGTTCAGTAGTTTTCCTTTGCCTTTAACATTAAAAAGAAACAAATAATACTTTAGCTTGGTGTTTAAGATCTCTCACAACCAATATCAAAAACCAGTCTTATTTCACAGTATTGCCTTTCAGGCACTGTATATTTCAACTGTACTAGGTTATTTGTCATTCCCTGTTGTAATCTTGCCCTCCCTGTACTTTCTTCAGTCAATGAGCATTGATTAAGCATCTATTATGTCTAGAAATAAGAAGAAAAAGTAAAAAGCTCTTGCTTTCACTGAATTTGTTGGTCATTTGGAGGGGGTAGAGGAAAACACATACATAGAGCCTATTGAATCATAGAATCATAAATTAAAGGACTGTCAGAGATCATATACTTCATATATATATATATATATATATATATATATATATATATATATGTATGTATGTATATACCAACCAGATAAAAAAGTGAATGAGGAGCAACTAGGTGGGGCTGTAGATAGAGCACTGGTCCTGGAGTCAGGAGGACCTGAGTTCAAATTTGGCCTCAGACACTTAATAATTGCCTAGCTGTGTGATCTTGGACAAGTCACTTAAACCCATTTCCTTAAATACATATTTTTTTTAAAAAACAAAGTGAATGAGGGATAATAAAAGACCTCATGATAGAAGGTAGATCTTGAGCTGAGCCTTAGAGGAAATGAGGAATTATGAGAGATAGAGGTGAAGAAGAAATATATCATAAAGTACAATCATGAATTTTTGTAGTATGAGGGCACATTATATCTAGTTCAATTTTATAGTTGAAGGAAAAGTCCCAGAACAAAGGTTAAGTGACTTATTTAAACTTTTTTGAATGAGACAAATCAACTTTTCATTTTTCCAAATACTTTAAATCAATTGGAGGTAGGAAAGCATTGACTATAATGTCATTGACTTGTTCCAAGCAAGTACTGACAAGAAAGTCTCAAAGTATCACACAGAAAGAGAAAATTCCTGCTATTTGCTCTCCCTTTCCTTAGAGGAATTCTGGAAAGCATAGAGAAGAAGGAAGTGGGGGTGGTAGTATGAAGACTAACCAATAGTTTGTGAAATTTATCATTCATTAAGAACCCAGTAAATGAGTTCCACCCAGTAAAATGGGTTTGGCTAATGGGTTTCCACCCAGTAAAAAAATGACTTTAAAATTTTTTTTTATTTTCAGTTCCAAATTCTCTCCCTCACTCAACCTTCTCCCCATCCATTAAGAAGACTTAGCATTTTAAAAAATGTTTTTGATGCCTTATTTATGTTACAGTCATTAACACAGTGAGTTTTCTTTCTCCTCTGCCCTTCCCAGTAAACTCTCTTGTAACAATAAGCTAAAAAACAAAATAAAATTTAAGTAATACCAACCAAAACATGACCACTTCTGACAGCTTATCCAGCATGCCATAATGGTAGTCTCCACTCCTCCAACAAAATAAGGGAAGTGTGTTTCACTTCCTTGCCTCTTTTTTGGTTACCTGGATTTTAAGGTTTAAGGTTTTAAGGTTCAGTGTGAATTCCTTGTTGTCTCTACTTTTTAATTCTTTTTTCACATTCCTGAAGGTTGCCTCCTGTAGTTCTACCCATGACTTCATTAAATTTATTGCTGTTTTGCTTTCTATTATTACTATTTTCCTTTCTAGTGATAGTTTGAGGCTTCTGAGGTCCTTCCCATTTCTTGTTTACCCTTGTTTATTGGCTACAATTGACTGTAAAGAGGCTACTACTTTGGACTCAACAGCTTCTCCTTTCCATGTGTCTACATATAACAGCTTCTCTACCTCTGATTCAGTCAGTATGTAACCACATTAGAGTTGATTCATCTCTGCCTCCATCCAGTTCTGATAACCTCTTCTACTTTTTGTCTTAATCTTCTCTTTTGACCTTTGTGGTCCACTTATTTCCACCATCTCAAGGTCATAGGATTGCAAGCTCATAGCTACAGACTAAAACCTCATTGAATATAGGATCACAGAAAATAATAATAAAGAAACATCAGAGATCATATGTTTCATATATATATGTAGATACACACACACACATATATAATATATATATATATATATATATATATATATGTAGATATAGATAGACTCACTAACCAGATACAAGGAAAGTGAATGAAGGATGGGAAAAGACCTCATGGAAGAAGAGACCACAGACTCTCTTGAATCATAGAATTATAGATTGGAAGGGACATCAGAAGCCTTCTATTTCAGGCTGACCCTTTCATTTTGCAGATAAAGAAATAGATTAATTGGTGAGCACAAGAGTATATAAGCAAATATATATATGAACTCCAAATCCTGCCCCAATTTGTTGGATTTTCATCCCAACTCTCAAAACACCTAGAAAAAGGAGTTGAGTCTGATCTTCTCTATGTCCATGGGTTCTTCACACCTACCTACAAAAGAAAGGCTCATATTTATAAACCAGACTTTCTTTCTCCATGGATTGACTCCAGGGTATCTCTAACTGGCCTCTGCCTAGAACCCTCTGGATTCACCCTGCCCTGCTTCTTGTCACACCCTCTCAACCCACATCCCAGCCAAGAGCTTCTCTTTTGCCCTTCTCTTGCCTGGCTCTCCACATCATGCCTCTTTTGAAACAAAGCTCCATTTTGAGATCTATTCTGACATTGTGTCTTATGTCCTTGCTCTGGGCCACTCCCTCTGGCATGGTTTATGATTTGGCTTGGTAATCATGTCACTGGAGTCTGTGAAGCATTCTGGTGTGCAGTGCCTACAAAAGATGCTGTGTCACATCAAAAAAAAAGTTGACTCTCATTTTGGAAGATGCTCCCCCTCTGTTAGATCCTCTGATACTGCCCCTGCACACTGACTTGTTTGGGCTCCTTTCCTGCCAGGAAACACGAGAAGGGCAAGGAAAGGAAAATAGAAACCAGGAGCTAGGGAAGGTAGGAGAATAGATGATATAAGATAGAAAATAGAGGGACTGTTTGTCTGATTCACACTTTCATCATGAGGAAACATTTGAATAGTTTTAAGATACCACTTGAGACTAGGCATTTTCATTTCAAAAATGAAATATGGGAATGTATGGATTTTTCTTGTGTGTGTGTGTGTGTGTGTGTGTGTGTGTGTGTGTGTGTAGGCTTGGATCTAGGTGTATTTACTTGTACACACATATACACACACACACATACACTACAAGGATATATCTTCTGTGAGCCTGTGTGTGCCTACCTCATTAGATGGGTGTGTACTAATGTAAGATCAAAAAGATTAAAAACACTTAATTTTGATGGTCTGCTTCACAGCTGCTTCTCTTAGAATTCCAAAGCTATCATAGGTTAATGGGAGTTCTAGTAAGTGTTTCTCTGTCTTTCTCAGACATGCATACACACATACACACATATGCATGCTCGCATGCACACACCCACCCACCCACCCTCTAAGTCAGTCTCTTTCTCTTCTCTCTCTCCCTCTCCCCTCTCTCTCCCTCCTCCCTCTCCCTCCTCCCTCTCCCTCTCTCCCTCCCTCTCAGACAGCAGACATGAGAGAAACTGGTGCAGCTTCCTCTGAGAAGCAGGCTTGGCTATGGGGATTGGCAAGGTTGCTGTGCGCTCCTCTTCCCTTGCCTCACTCTAGGTGGGAGATGTGATGCTGGAGCAGATGCTGAATTGAAATGGGAAGTTGGATGGGAGCTCAGTGGGGCCGGTATCATGGGACAGGAGAAGGTTGGGATCACAAGGATGCCTCAGCAGTATTGACTCCAGGGTCCGTTCTGGGAAATCTCAGCCCCCTCATGGATTTTAGAATTTCCCTATCTTTTTGCCTTCACCTTTACACTGTGGCACTTCCTCCTGAGATGGCCCCAGATCTGCAAGAGACATTTGAGTAAAGCTTTTTATTAAGAGATATGAAGAAATGGAGTCTGCATTTGATTATTTAACCATGATTTATCAATGATGATGGATTGGAAAGCAGTGTAAGTAACATAATTATGCCTTTCCCTACAGCTCGATAAACTTGTTTTCTTGCTTCTTGTTGTCTTAACTTTTTTGTTGTACTTTTCCTTAAAGTGGTATCAAGATGAAAACATTCCCAAGTGCTTCAGTGAAGTTAAGAGGGACTGGATTAGTCAGGCTCCCCTCCCCCCAAATGATTGACACACAAATGGTACAGCTGTGTCCAGAGGGGCACCAGTGGTCTTGACATAGAATCCAGGAATGCTTTTCCCCCTCCCTTGAGACAGAACTAAAACTAGAAAGATGTTAACTGGTTTTGTGAACTGCCAGCCCTGCTGTCCTCAGACCAGGCTGTTAAATAGATCACTAGACAGTGATCTAAATGTTACCTGTGCAAGAGTAAGATGAAGAAATAAAAGCAAGAGACAGAGAGAAAGAAAGAAAAAAGGGAAGGAAGAAAGGAAAATGGGGCTGGCCTGTGGCTTTCAAAAAGGTTTTTTTTTTTTTTTTTCCTGGCTGACAGAAATGTGAGATTGATTTTTTCCCCTAAATGTCCAATGTATTTTTCTTCCTGCTGCTTTCTGCTTTTCTTAGGAGAGGACATCTCCCCTCTTCTAGGATCACACTGGCCACTTCTAGGTAGTAGGATATTAATGAACTGAAAAGTGGCCCAAGTTTCCCTCTGTCTGTGGGAGGGTTGGGTTCAAGCACCTTCAATTCTCCAGGTTTTTTGGTTGGTTGTTTGTTTTTTGTGTATGGGGGGGATGGCACAAGAATACTTAACACAGAAACAGAAATCAATGAGATTAGTGACAGAGTATGAAAAGATACAATGGTTAAAAAAAAGACAACCTCTAAGCTTTAGAGTACAGTGTATATTTTCTTTCCTAATTTGGAACAAAGCCTATTTTCGTTGTGAATAAATCATTTGTAAAGTCATTTTAAGTTTAAGAAGCAGTCTTAAAGTGGTCTCTTCATGTTATATAAACCATTTAGATGCTAAAGTCCAGGGACTTGTGTATTATTTATTTAATCCAGAGGTGGGGGACAGAAGCAAGAGATGAGTGGAATTTTCTTCTGGTTCATATAGTAAGACTTTCTTTCTATGAGACCAAGCTCACAATTTTGTCCAGATTTGGAAGTGGGGCTCCTCTTATTTAAGAGAGCTAGAAATAGCCCGGAAGGAGCTTTTCTCAGTTAACTTTGCTGATCCGATCCTCCATCTCTCACTTCTGCAGCCGAGACCAGGCAGCCCCCTCCGCCTCTTCCCCCAGAGCCTTGGAACCTCATGAAAGACCCTTCTGCAGATTCCCCCTTTGAACACGCCCTGCGATGTTGGACAGAAGAAGCACTGTAGTGAGATGCGGAGGGGCTGCCAGTTTTGGAATTGAATGAGCTCAGTTGGTGTCTGAATATGAAATCACTTTTGTGAGCATACAAGTGAGATCATATCTCCCAGGCTCTACCAGAAGTGCTTCTAACTTTATTGATTGGCATTTAGCATCCTCAGAGTCCTGGGCAGCGAGAGATGCAACTGGGGGGGGAGCCTATTGGAGTGCCATTTGGGGGCTCCCCATTACCCTAAAATAAGTAGGGCCACGCCTTTTAAAAAGGCGTCCTTTGTTATCTGGTGGAAATCTGATACAGAAAACACATGTTCACAGTGTCATGTGAGTGCTTCTCTGCACACTAAGTGGTTGTATCACAAGGGGAAGGGGGGGGTGGAGAACCTTTTAATCTTTCACTGTTTTGTTTTGAGTTTGTTCACATGGATCTTGGCAAGCTCCGTAGCATTTAGAGGAGGTTGGGAGGGAGGTGGAAAACCTGGAGCAAAGTACCCAGGCTTGAATCCCATGGAAATATAGCATCATTAAAAAATAAAACAAAAAAAAGAAATATAGCATCATGAGATGAGTGCCAGTTTGGGGGTGTGGGTCAGAGGATCTGAGTATAAATCTCAGGTCATCTGGGGACTAGCTGTGGGAACTTGGACAGGTCAACTATCTCTTTTCCAAGTTGCAGTGCCCTTTTCCTTAGAGAAAGGAATTTGGATTAGGTGATCTCTTAATGGTCCTCCTAACTCTAAACCTTCTCAGACTACAAAAGCAGAAGGACTTGAAATGAGAACTTTTCCAAGCTCTAAATTCTAACTCCATCTACTCATTTTGATTCTGGTTGAAATGATGGTGATGCTTGTCCTTCATTCTTGAAGAAGACCATAGTATCAGGGAAGTGATCCTTGGCATGTAGGTGAATTGGAGTTGAGTGAAGGGGGGGGGCTGTGCCTCAGTTTCTCCTCTGAAGCCATCTGACTCCAGTGGCCAGATATGGATCAGGATGACTGAACATAGCCCTGGATATGAGAGTTAAGTGACTTGCCCAACATCACACAACTGTGCTTGAAATGAGTCCTAATCAGAGTTCAATTTCATTCTTCTCTCTAGACTCCAGTTAATGTTTTGTGGTCATTTTTTTTTTTTTTGCCTGCTGCCTTGGGCAGACACAGGAGAACAATTTTTCTAGAGAGTATAGACAAATTAATGCATCAATAACAACAGTAATGCACTAAGCAAATTCCTGTGATAGAAAAAGTGGTATTCTGTGGTTTTTGCATTATATGGTACACATAGTAGGTGTTTAATAGATGTTGAATTCAGTTTTAAAAGTGTCATTACCCTCTCTTCTATCAGATCCTCAGTGAATCTCATGTACATCCCATGAAAGCAAAATGATTAGCTGCCAAAGGCAATACTTTGAGAGAGGATGGAGAGTGCTTTTTTCTGTGGTCAATGAAAAAAGGGGCCAGATCTGCTGATACCTGCAAACACCCTTTTGAGAAAGGCAGCTGATTGGCATCAGTAAAATTGCTGAGCAATAAAGTATTGGAGTCAAGGTGAGAGAATGAAGAGAGACATGGCGTTGTCTCCTAGGAGTTTCAGGCAAAGTTTTGTTCAGAGCCCAGAAGCTCTGAACTGATAAAGCCAGATGACAAAGATAAGTCTCAAGCTGATCAATACCTTACAGATGGAATGAAGCTTTCATTTTAGCCTGGTGTTCTGCCGGGAATCTTAGTTCAGGACAAATGGCCAACTTATATCATTTTGCTTGGCAATCCCTTCTGAACTAGAATGGCAAGGACAGTTCCTTGCCTAGCAACTGAGTGTCTATCTTCTAAAAAGCTAGGCTCTAGAAGAGACACTGGGATAAAGGACATAGGGGTAGAAAGATACAGGTTCAGATCCTGCATCTGACGCTTATTGTCTATGTTCCCACCGATAAATCACTTTGCTAAGGGGTGACATTTTGATTGACTGAACCCCGTTTTGATTTTGTCATTTGGTATTTGATACCAAGATAGTGACATTCATTCTCTTTCCCTTTTCCTTAGTAGAGAAAAACAGCTTAGTAGAGGATAGGAAAAGCCCTTGCAAAGACTGGAGGAGAAGAATGATTTCCCCTCTGACAAGAAGGAGGAAAGTCTTTCTCTTCATAATGAGAAATGGAAAAAAAATGTTTTTGTGTGTCATGTGAATTCCACAACCCTACCACTATTATCTATTATAGGACTATTAATCTATTTTTTTTTACCTCAGGATCCTTAGAACAGTGACTCTTCTTGGTGGTGGTCATAGAACCTAGAATGGGCAGGGTTGGTGAAGATTTATGCCTGCATTAGCAACTGAGGGACCTAGATTCTATTTCAAACTTTCTCACTAACCAAAGTATAACCTTGGGCAAATCAACCTTTCTAGACCTGAGTTACTTCATCTGTAAAATAGGTATAATAATGCTTCTTCTACCTATAATTATGGGGTTGTAGTGAAGATAAAGTGAGATAATACAAGATGTTCCCAAAGTCTTTGAAAGTACCAAGGGAAGGACAGTGTACTTCTGTGGGCTAATAACAGGAAGCATCAGGATAGCGTGCAATCCCTAGTGCTTTGTTTATTCGGACTATTATCAGGTTAATCATTTTAGACCAGATTCACCAACATCAATTCTATTAAATGAATACCTATTAAATGCTTCTTAGAGTCAAGGTGTGTAGTGAGGTGAATAGAGTGCTAGGTCTGGGGTCAGCAAGACCCATCTTTCTGAGATCAAATCTGACCTCAAACACAAGCAATTTGACCCTGGGCAAGTCACTTCACCTTGTTTGCCTCAGTTTCCTCATCTGTAAAGTGAGTTGAAGAAGGAAAAGGCACAAACACTCCAGTATTTTTGCCTTAGAAAACCCCAAGTGAGGTCACAAAGAGTAGGAACAATAAGAAGGACCAAGGTAGGACAAAGTGCTTCACAATAGACAGAGATAGATCAGGAAAACCTGAATTCAAGACTCATCTCTGATACTTAACTTCAGGCAATTTAGTTGGATCTCAATGTCTCAGGGAACTCTCCTAGATAATAATCTGCAAAGTTGTTGCCTATCTATATTGATAGAGGTAACTTCCTTATTACCAATGAAATAATAGATTGAACAAACAAAACACAAAACTAGATTTCCCTTTATCCTATTCCATACCTGGAAAGGAGACTATATTAGCAAATATTTCTGTAAAAGATGACTTTTCCACTGGAATTCTCATCAAGGTGTAAATGACTAAATATTAGAGCCTCCCTTAAATATGTTGTGGGATTTGATGGGAAGAATGGGAAAGGTATAAAGGAAGAGATAGGACTAATCCATGTGGAAAAAATAAAATATTTCCTGAAAAAAGCAACAAGAGTATAAGTAAAAGTAGCTTTAGTATACAGGCTTGCTGAGGGACAGTAGGATTCAATGGGAGAGGGGGGTTCATAGATGAAATTATTTTGAGAAGTCTTCACAGTAGAAAGGGAGGATCTGACTTAGCAGAGAGAAGAGAGAGAGAGCGCGCCTTTCAAGTAAGATTTATGACAGGAATAAGCTAGTCATGTTTGTTTTCTGTGATCTCTTCACTTGAGACCAGAGAAGTAGAATCTGCCATCATGAAAGAGTACCAGCCCATTATAAAATTTTACCAGAATATAGCCAATGTAGCTAGGTAGTGTGATGGATAAAATGCTGAAGATAATCCCAATCTGTCTTCCTGAGTTCAAATCTGGCCTCAAATGCTTAATAGCTATGTGACTCTGGGCAAGTTACTTCACCCTGTTTGCCTCAGTTTCCTTATCTGTAAAGTGAGCTGGAGAAGGAAATGGCAAAACTATTACAGTATTTTTGACAAGAAAAGCTCCACCTGGCATCACAAGCAATAAGACATGGCTGAACAACAGTGACAATAGTAAAACAAGCATTTGTTAAGGAAGTGATATTGCGCTTCTTAGGGGAACTAAAATTTGAACTTTAAGGGACCTGTACCACTATGTCTTTAAGATTGCCATTGTCTGATTTCACATATTCCCTTAATGCTCAAACTTTGGGAGCAGATCTTCAGGCCCAGAGCAGAGAAGAACTAAATTTCCAGAATCCCAGCATTAGAGCTGAAGAACTGAGAAGGAGCTTCATAGGACATCTTGTCCAATCTCCTTATTTTACATATGAGGAGACTGAAATCTAGAGAGGTTCAGTGACTTGGGCAAAACCATAAAGGGATTAAGTAGCAGAACCAGAATTTGTACCCAAGGCCTCAGAATTCAAATCCATTATTTCTATTGTGCTATGCAAAATGAGAGAATCTGAAGATTCAAATGCTTCAGTCTTGGGCTATTTGCATTGCTCTTAAATAACGTCAACTTCTCCAGAGAGTAAATATGATAAATAAATGATCATAAAGTTCTGTATAAATATATTAAATATATCTGATACATATTTAGTATATTTATAACATAACATAATATAAAAATATTATAGTATTATTTTAATTAGACTGCTGTCCTTTTGCCATTCCCTTCCTGCTCCTGCTACCTTGGAGAAAATGTTTTCTCCCCTCTAATCTATTCTCCCAACCTAATTTGAAATTCATTGCAAGATTAATCTTCCTTATGCACAATTCTATTCATATCTGTCATTCCTCTGCTCAATAACTTTCAATGGCTCCCTATTAATTAAGACACAATTCCTGTTCTTAAGCTTCTTTACAGCTGGAACTCTTTCTCTCTCCTTTCCATTGTTCCTACCCCTTTCCTCCTTTTTTTCCCCCTCTCTTTCTTTCCCTTCCCTCTTCTCCCCTCCCCTCCCTTCTCTCCTTCCTCCCTCCCTCCCTTTTTTGGACTTTGTCTTCCACTACACTTAACACAAAGCTTGGCAAATAGAGGGCCACTTAATAAATGTTTGTTTGATTAATTGACTGATTGCTTGTACACCATGCATCTAAATCAGAGTTTGCTAACTAAAGGGGGGGCATTCTTCATGTCGTAGGGTTAGAATGCTCCATGCAGGGCTGTGTTCATAATTAATCACATCAGCAGGAAGGAGCCATTGCTTCTGTGCTATTCTTGGAGTTTTATTAACCCCTTCCCCAGGGAATATATGACCACTCTCTAGACTAGGTAGACCCACAACAAGGAGGCCTAAGTACTTCCCATCAAAATCCAGTGAGTTGGTTTACAAGAAGTGACAGAGTTGTCTTTTCCCCCTCCCCCATACCAGACCATCCTGGAAAAAAGCAGTTCTGGATTTACCTTTTATTGGCAAATTGATTGATTGTCCACTGTAATGGCATTTGGACTCTGTCGGTAATGAAACAAGGACTTCTTTGGCATTAGGACTGTGTGATTTCATCCCTTTTAGAGAAACTCCTTGAATTAAGAATGTGGTGACAAAAAGGATCACTTTCAGTGGATAAGGCTCATTGCAAACGTCTGTGTGTGTGTGTGTGTGTGTGTGTGTGTGTGTGTGTGTGTGTCTGACAAGTGCAGAGGCAAAGCCATGCTGACCTGTACATCTCTGACCTGTGACTTCCTCTCCCTAAGTCCTGCCCCAAATTTCCCATTGGCTCATTTTTTACCCCTTCTTATGGCCCTCGATTTTTTTCCAAGTAAGCACCTGCTGTATTTGGGGGATGAGGGGGAAGAAGAAGGGGGGGGATGTGAGGTAATGAGCCTACCAAGTCTTTTTCAACCTATCTGTCGCTCTAGAGGGAAATTGGGGAATGGTATGAAGCCACAAATCTGAGATGTCAGCTCATAAATATGTAAGCTCCCTTCTTACTTTATAAGCATCTTGACAGCCAAAGCTGTCATTTACACATTCTGTACAGCTGAGCTCAAAATTTCCAGTTGCCAGATCGCCCCTGGATACTAGAAATCCAGAATGGGAGAGTGTTTGGGGAAAACACTGTTGAGTTCTCTTGTAAAAAAAAAATCTCCATTTGTTTTCCACTGATGCTGTCCTTTTGCCATTCCCCTCCTGCTCCTCCTCCCTATCTTCTTTGACAATGATTCTTTAGTGTGATCTAAATAATGAATAAGTATTTAAGAGACTTGGTTAGGTATGGGAGCAGATTAGAACAAAGGGGTGAGATAACATGGAGAGAAGAGGAAGGGTAGATAGGAGGCAATCAGATACCATGGGAGAAAAAAACAACTAGTTCTGAGGTCAGAGGACCCAGGTTCAAATCTCTCCTCTGATCTTCACTTACCTGTGTGACCTTGAGCAACACACTTAGCCTCAATTTCCTCCTGCATAAAAGGAGAGGTTTGTACCCAATGGCCTCTGAGGTTCCTTTTGACCCTAGTTCTAAAATCCAGCCCTTGATTCTTTTCTAGCTTCTATGATATTTGAAGTATCCTTTGGATATTTATATTACATGTAGTACTTTGCTCATAGTAGGGTGCTACTTCACTCCTATTTCAGTCTAGAAATCTCAGCCTGCCATTTGAACATTTTAGAAGTTCACTCCCTCCTCTACACATAACACAACCACTCTAACTTAGACCCTCATTACCTCTTACAGGCCTATTGCAATAGGCCTCTAATTAGACTCTGCAGGTCTCCAGTCTCCAATCCATTCTCTACACAACTGACAAATCGACCACACTTAAAACACAGGTGTGCTATTGTCACTCCCTCACTCACAAAACCTCATTGGCTCCCCATTTCCTCTAAGATAAAAGAAGATTATTGATTTGGAACTAGGATGAACATTAGAGGGCAATTACTCCAAGACCCTCCAAGACAAGAAAATGAAGATTGTTAAGTGACTTGGCCATGGTCATACACAGTGAGAGACACAGAGTAGAAATTCTCTGACTTCAGTCAGTTTTTTTTTCCAGTTGCACCTTGCTCCCTACAGATTTCTCCATTTGGTGGTTAAAGCCTCTTTGTGATTTGACTTGGTTCTATCTTTACAGGCCAATTATATATCACTTCCCTTCACATACTCTGTATTTTCACCAACTAGACCATTGGCTATTACCTCTGTGTGGTATTCTGGCTCCTGTCCCTGGGTTTTTGCACAGGCCAGTCCCAAAGTGTCTTTCCTCCTTACTGCTTCTTTTCGAAACCATGATTCCCTTCATGGATTTGTTCAGGTCTCTTCCTTCCAGATGCCTTTCTTGAGTTGCCTGCATTTAGTATGCATCTCCCATAATTTTATATTTAATATATATCATAATTTACAATTTATTTGTGACCATGTTCCTGCAGTAGAAGGTAAATTCTTTGAGAGCTGAGAGTCATTTTGTAGTTCCATTGTGATGTCTGGCACATAGGAGGGACAATTTATAAATATTTTCTGATTGAATACATATGTGTTGAACGTTTGTATCTAATATATACTGTTGTACAGCCTAAGAATACAGATATTTTGCATAGAGAAAGTACATGGCAAACTTTTAAAATTACTATATACTAATAGGCTATTAAATTAGTTACATTTCCAATATTTAGGAATAGGGTTAAGAACTGGACCTATGATCTAATTGAGACATGAAATTTCTGGATTAGAAAATTTCCCTCTTAGTAGTGCAGGTTGGGAGTCTTCTCCACTTTATGGTCCTAGAGTACTAAGAGGTTAAATGACTTATCCAAGATCACATAGTCAGGATTTGTCTGAAACAGGACTTGAACCCAGGTCTTTTTGGCTTTTAAGGCTGAATCTCTGTCCACTATACCATTCTGCTCTAGTCTAGTAAAACAAGGCCAACAATTCTGGGTATCTCAGTATTGCCTAACTAGCATTTTTGTTGTCAGCTGTGTCTGATTCTTCATGATGTCATTTGGGATTTTCTTAGCAAAGATATTGGAGTGGTTTGCCATTTCTTTCTCCAGATAATTTTACAGATAAGGAAACTGAGGCAAACAGGATTAATGGTCTATCCAAGGTCACACAGCTTCTAAGTGTCTGAAGACACATTTGAATTCAGGTTTTCCTAACTCAGATCTAGTATTCTATCTATTGTATGACCTAGCAGACCCATTACCATTAATGGATTCTATTAATAGGAACTTCCCTTAATGATCATCAATAAATAATAATAATAACCACATAGTACCAAAGTAAGTTGTATCTCTCATAAGACTGGAAACAGTGACATCATCGACAAGCTATAGATTGAAGATTTAGGTAGGAACTTACCCTCTCCCATGTTCAAAATTGCTTGATCTTGTTGGTGGTGGTGTTTTTTATTTGAATTTTATTTTCTCCAATTATCTGCAGAGTTCGTTTGGGTTGATTGGTCTTTAACAGAGACATTGGGTCATTAAGCTAAATTATTCAGCCCCAATGAATCTGCTTTTTGTAAATTGCTATTAATGTATTGGGTTCTTACAGAACCACTTTGACAAAGAAGTTATGACGCATGAGAGCTGAGTAGACCAAATTCAGTTAGCCATCATACATTGAAAGAGCCGAAAGATATCATCATGGGTTCTTGGTGGGTGATGTTATGGCAACCTTCAGGCTAGCTGCAGCATGGTCTGGGCGTGAAAAGATTTGACCCAGAATTATAGCTCCATTATTGGTTAACCTTGTCACTTAATTTCTCTGAACTGTTCCCTCATCTGTAAAATGGGGATAATCACTCTTTCATGACCTATCTCACAAGATGACTTTGGGGGAAAACCGAACAAACAAAAAAATGTGCAAGCTGTAACCCATTATGTGAATGGGTGCTAGTAGAATACTTATTGTAGTGTTCAATTATATAGCATTCCTTCAGACTTAGCTCTTATTAATCAGCCCTTCAGTGTACCCAGTGATGTATTCTTGTAAACCTCAGTGATAATTGATGTTTATCATGATGAGTTTCAGCCCCACACAGGCCAGAAATGCTTTCTGTGTGTCATCAATCATTGAATCATGTTCATTATACATTGCGAATGAAGTCATGGAACTGGAAAGGTCCTTTACAGATTTTTTTGGTTCACTTTTTTGACTGTATCTGACTCTTTGTGATCTCATTTGATCTTCTCTTGGCAAGGATAATGGAGCTCCAGCACCATTTTACAGATGGGGAAACTGAGGTAGATGGCAGTTAAGTGACTTTCCTAGGATAATATGACTAGTAAATGTCTGAGGCTAAACTTGAACTCAGGTTTTCCTATCTCCAGATTCCGCACTCTTTCCATTGTGCTACCTTGCTGGAAGTGTGTTAGGTGCTAGAGACACAGAGATAAAAAAAGAAATAGTTCTTGACCACAAGGAAAATGTGACATTCATGTATGTGTGCATGTGAAAATAGAATTATAAATACATACATGTACACATGCAATGAAATAATAAATAGTCTACCATAATTAACTATAATAACTTAAGTATCTCACATATAATTGCATATTTACTTCTATATAACTTTATGAATAGAATATTTGACTGACTGAAACATTCCATTTCCTCACCATAACAGATAATAGAGTTCTATTTACATGCTTGATATTAAATATTGTACAAATACATACAAACACATATACACACTGTACCTGATCATCTGGCACTCCACTGGAAGCCTTATCATCTTGCAACTGGCCTAGAATGACTACCCCAACTTGTTGACATGTGGAGCCATGTGATATAGCCCAGTCAAGCTTTAGTGGCTTCTGTAACCCCTGCCCCATCCCCATCCTCCAAAATAAAAAGGAGATATAACTAGTGGCAGAGTGGATAGAGCACTGGTCTGGGAATCAGGAAGACCTGAGTTCAAATTACAAATTACAAAATTGAAAAATTATGAATATTTATATCTTTGAGTAGTCTTTATTCTGAATTTACTCCCTGAATAACTACTGATAAAATTGTCTCTAATTACAGGCAGAGAAACCTTAGCTATAGGTAACTGAATAGCCTAATCTATATTTTCACTTTTTAGAAATGGCATAACTGGATTTTTGATTATAGAATGATAGACTTATATTCCATAGAAGGACCTCAGAGATCACCCTCATGCTTGGGTAAGGAAATGACCCTCAGGATGGATTCCTTAGATTCTGTCCAAACATATATCCCTTTTGGATCTATGCTTTTGTGATTATGCCCCACTTCCATTATATTTTAAGCTATCTGAGAGCCATTAAGTCAAATGTTGGTTGATTCTTCATTTGGCTTTTCATTTCATGGATGAGTTAGCTGATCCTCACAAGGTTAAGTGAATTGTCCAAGGTCACACAGCTAATGTCATGCTAAGGTCAATTCAGGTTCTTCACAACAGCTTTAAGTCTGAGAACTGAGATAAGAGATATTGCTATGTCTAGGAAGTTAGATTTTGTTTCATCTTAAATACATAATCTTAGTAAATAGCCATACAGTTAAATTGTAAAATTCCAAGACTAGAAGGGGCCTCAAAGATGGACTCAAACTTGATCATTTTATGATGATGGCCACCAGTAAAGGAATATTATGTCTGATAGAACCTCTCTTATTATCACCAGGACTTCCCAGGGAGTCACAAAAGGAAATGTGGACTTTGAGCCCCCTCTGGAGGAGAGAAATTGAGCCCTCCCCTGGTAGCCAGGGAGCAAATAGTTTCTTTATTAAAGATCAGAAATAGGAAAATGATGGAAAACAAATCATCTATCAAATTGACTTTTAGATTTAACCTCATGGCTTAGTAGTTATAGCCTTTTGTCTATAACACACCCAACAGGAATATCTGGATTCCAAGACGTGCTAACTTCAAGAACCCTTTTCCCCCTCCATTCTGGCAAAATACAATGTTGGACTTTGAGAGATAATTGCTTATAGAAATAGCTCTAAGTAATACTTCTAAGATTCAAAAATACTGAATATAGTGCAAAAATATGTAAAATAGCATCCCCCAAAAGTTTTACTGCTTGACCATTATTTCTGTCATGGCTAGTTCTTTGGGACTCCATTTGGAGTTTTCTTGGCAAAGATGCTAGAATGGTTTATCATTTTCTTCTCCAGATCATTTTACAGATGAGGAAACTGAGACAAGATGAAATTGCTAAGGTCACACAACTAATATTTGAGACCCGATTTGAAATCATGTAAAAGAATCTTCCTGATTTCATGCATTTCATCCACTCTGCTACCAGGCTGTTCCCCAAATATTTTTATGCAATACCTTTTTTTCAGGTGATAGTATTGAGCCCTAAAATAGCATACTTTTGGAAAACAATGCCAAATGATTTCCTTTACCTATCTCTGGAAGAATTTACTTGTCCTGTTGGTATAGGGAGAGAAGATCAACTGATAAATAGGGAAAAGCTCAGAGTAGGGATATTGTTTTATTTCCTCCTTCCTACTACCTTTTTCTGGCCAAGGACCTGTGCAGTGATTTGCCAACCTTTCTTTGAGGACTATTTAACAATCTTTATCTATTCACATCTAGACCTTGAGCCATTAACTTATATTGAAACACATTTTCAGATATGAAAAATTAGACTACTGACCCCATAGTTATGATAACTGTGAATGGAACTTTTCTAGATCATGTTATCAGAATGAGTTTATATTGATCCATATTATTCCATATCCAAAATTGTCTCCAATGAGTCCTTAAGGACAAATACCATCTCCCTAAGGCAGCATTCATAGCTCTTTTCAGTCGGACTCCAGCCTACCTTTCCAGGATCTGTTCTCTCCATTTACCAATTCTATTCCAATGATATTGGACAACTTGCTATTTCCCTTCTCTCCTCCTACTCTCTCTCACCTTGAGGTATTTTCAGGGGCTCCAGGCTCCTGGCTCCATACTTAACAATTACCCTCTCTACTTCTTTTCCTGTTAAAATTTTTACTCCCCTCCCCCAGGCTATAGTAACCAGAATAAAATCTTAAAAATTATTCTAAAAAGAAAACTAGGCACTATATATTTATACAAACAGACCCAGAAATATTATAGTAGCTTCTCTAGCTCATCTAGTTTGTTCAGTTATTTAATTGATATTAGAGCTCACATATAACTTATATATATTAACATATGTTTATTATTTTCTCTGTACAAGGTACAAAGAAACAGAAAAAACAGTTCCTGACCTCAATGAACTTGTGTTCTAATGGGGGGAACAGAACATGTATATATGTAATATATGCATATATTCACATACCTACATATATATTAAAATTACATTCCACTGAGCAAATTGTGGTAGAAGGAAATAGAAAGGAAGAAAAAAACATGGAAAATTTGAATGGAACATTTTTAGAAGATCTTTTAGTGAAATATTGGATTGTGATATGTGGCCCAGCACCATCTGGATTGTTGATAAGAATAATTTTAACTACAACTGAAAGGTCTGCTTTTTAATTCAATAACAATCATCTATTTAAATTATTAAAGATTATGTTATATAATTATAGGATTAGAAAATTCAGCAAATTCAATGAAATCTATTACATTGAAATTAAGCTACCAGTGGCCATTCAAGTAAAGATGTTCAATAAGAATTTTGGAGTAGGGGATGGAGTTTATCAGTTTGCTATCGGATTGCCACAGACCATTACTAACTTCTCAAATAAGATTCTGCCTATGTTGGTAACAAATCGACCAGGCAGCACTACTATTCAATGTCTGGTTCAGGTGTCATCTCCTTCATGAAGTTTTCCTTGGTTCCTCTAGCCAAAAGAGAGTTTTTTCTCATTTTTATTATAGCATTTTTTCTTAGACTGCCTACTTTGACTTTATTACATTTCACCTTGTATCATACCTATTTTGTAAGTGTCTTATTGTGTTTTCAAATAGTTTCTTCTTCTCAAGGACATTGACTGTGGTATTTTTACCCTTATGACACCATCTCCTACCATAGCACTTAGGAGGTATTTAAAATGTTTGTGAACAGAATTAACCGACACTGTTTTATTCTGATCCTCTAAAGATAAATGGTATGCACTTATTATACAGTGGTCAGGGTTAGAGATGGTATCAGTGGTAACAGAACTAAATTTTTCTCTGGATATCTAGCACAAATAACTAATTTTCTATTGATAATTCTATAATTCAATTATATAAATAAAGCAAAATTACTTGTTCTAGGATAGTGGAGAGAGAGACTGACTTCAAACAGAATGACCTTGGTTCAAGTGCTGCTTCTGTTGAAAATTGCCTATGTGACCATGGACAAGTCACTTAACTTACTCTTACTTAACTTGACCCAGATGACCCTCTAAAATTATAATTTGCTGAAGGGAATTTCATATCGGGTTTTCTCTATATCATTGAAGCAACAGTGGATACAATGCTAGGCCTGTTGTCAGGACAATCTGAGTTAAAATTCAGTCTCAGATACTTATCAACTGAACAAATCACTTGATTTCCATCTGTCTTAATCTACTGGAGAAAGAAATGGCAAAAATATTCCACTATCTTTGCCAAGAAAAGCCCAAGGACAGTACTGGCATGCTGTGGTTCACAAGGTCTTGAAGAGTCAAACATAACAGAGTGAACTATGTTAATTAAGCATCTACTGCATGCAATCTACTTTGCAAGATCCTGTGGAAGATGTATGAATGCCATGATCTTTCCCCTTAGGAAATTTGCTATCTAATAGGAAAATATTATATATGCAAATAAATACTGTGCAGATTAGTTTGTGCTAAAAGCATTCTAAATGCTTAGTGATAAAGAAAAAGGGTCTGTTCACTTGTTTTAGATGTCATCTACCTGTAGTGGTTTCTGCTGAGAAGAGTAAGATAGAGTCAAAAGTCTTCTTAGGTCTATAGTTGATAATACCATGATAAGACTATGCCTTGGGAAATTGTGGTGGGAGGTTTAGCAGCATTGGGAAAATGAGATTCTGACCTGACTGAAGCAGCTTGATGGAACAGTGGATAGAGTGTTAGACATGGAGTCAGGAAGACCCCAGTTCAAATCCAGCCACAGCCACATACTAATTGGATGACACCATGCATGTTACTTAATCTTTGTCTACCTTAATTCTCTCATCTGTAAAATAATAGTAACTATCTCTCTGGGTTGTCATGAGTATAAACCAAGACAGTATTTGTAAAAAAGTTTTCATCCTTTAAACTTTGTATGACTCTTGGTGATGATGTTAATGATGATGAAGATTATCCTTGAATTATCCCTATACCAGTAATCACCAATCAGAGAAACTGCTCTAGGTTGCCTTCTATGTACATCCCTTACCAATTTTGCTTTGCGGTAATGAAAGCATTGTAATCAAACCCCCACTGTAATGAAGCTCATTGTAATGGTAAAGATAAATTCCCTTCACCCTGTGGTGGGAAGCAAAAAGTTTTCCAATACAGGAATCAAACAAAAAATAATTGCTGGATTTTGCTGCCATCTCCCTTGCTCTTTTTCTGTTCTGTGTTGCTAATTGATTACTGGATTCTTTGGGCTTTGGTTGGCAAATAGCTGGAGGAAGATAGAAAATTGTGTATGTCACTGGCACAATGTAAATCTCCTGATACCCTCTCTGTCTCTTAGGTTTTCTGTAGACATGATGGGTATGAGTGGGACATTTCTATTATGCCTCATCCTACCTGCCACATAAGAAATCCTCAGGTCTGAGGAGAGGAAAGTCAAAGTGATAGTCAAATAACAATTTTTTAAAAATAATAATAACACTATCATTTTCATAGTACCTACTATATCCCAGGCATTATATTATGTTAGGTACTTTACATGTATTATCTCATTTGCTGTTCACAACCACCTTGGGAAATACAGACGCTGTAATTATCCTAATTTTACAGATGAGAAAACTGAGACAAACAGAGGCTAAGTGACTTGCTTAGGGTCACGCAGCTAGTATCTTAGACCACATTTAGACTCAGGAAGATTTGAGTATCTGCTGCTGCATCACCTAACTTTTTTTGTTTGTTTTTTTGGCAAGGCAGTGGGGTTAAGTGATTTGCCCAAGGTCACACAGCTAGGCAATTATTAAGTGTCTGAGGTCACATTTGAACTCAAATCCTCCTGACTCCAGGGTCGGTGCTCTATCCCCTTTGCCACCTAGCTGCCCCACCACCTAGCTATTTTAATAAACACAGTATGGTATAGTAAGTAGAATTTGCCATTAGAAACTTGGGTTTAAATCTACCTCAAATTCTTTCAACTCAGTAAACCTCACAGAATATTAATTCCCTTGTCTCAAAAATAAAGATACTACACTGCCTACTTAAATGAACTGATAATTTAAAATTAAGCCACTGCTGATGGCAGACCCCACTGGAAAAAATTATCAAACAAGAACATAAATGAAATTAAAATTCAAATTTTATGCAAATGTATACAAAATACAAATATTATATATATATATATATATCAGTGTGACTAAAATTAAACAAATCTTATCCAGCGTGAATGAAAATCCCTGAGAAAACTGGAAAATGACCAGGATATGTTATTTATATGATAGAAGGATTCACCTCCAGTTCTTTTAAACCTTCTATCTAATGAACTTCTTTTCTGCATTTAAGTGTTTACAGATCATTAACTGCTTAACAGAGTGAGGGAAGAGCAGAGAACTAAAAATACAAAGTTGACAGTCACTGTCAATTGAATATTATTCAGAAATGAAGATAAATTATCTATAATTGAAGTCAAAGTAGATCCAGGATTCAATTGACAAAAGCTCAAATCACAAACTTTTTAGTTACTAAGAGAAGCATGCTTTTCTCCACATAAGACAGAGGGGAGGTGATTGGGAATTGCATCATTTGATAGGATCAGGTCCATAAAAGGAATACCCTTCTTCTCTTTAGCCTCAATGGTCCGTAAGAGAGTTGTTGTTCAGTCGTTTTCAGTGTTGCCTGACGCTTCATGACTCTGTTCGCGTTTTTCTTGGCAAGGATTCTGGCATGGTTTGCTATTTCCTTTTCCAGTTCATTTTTCAAATGAGGAAATTGAGACTAACAGGATGTAGTGATTCACCCAGGGTAACATAGCTGGTAGATTTCTGTGGTCACATTTGAACTCAGGGCTTCTTATTTCAGACCTAGTACTCTATCCACTGTATCATCTAGCAGCCCTGTCCATAGAAGAATAGTTAATCATAATCAACCCTTGTCATAATAGGTGGAGATGAAAAAGGAATATGAACTGGTTAGCAATCCTTGATGGGGGTGGATCAATTGTACAGATATGTAGATGAGTCTTTAGACTATTGTTTTTAAACCAGCTAAAAGAATGACCTTCATTCCCCTGCTATCTCCTTGAGTCAATTTGTAGTGCAGATAGAAATAGTTAAATGAACAAATAGTTAAAAGAGAAGCAAATGACGGGAAGAGAGAGAGACAGACAGACAGACACACAGAGAGAGAGAGAGAGACAGAGACAGACATACAGACAGCTAAATGCAGTAGCAAAAAGCAAGGGGCCTTGTTTTGTTGATGATTTTTCACTCTGATAAATTATTTTGTTTGGAGTTTTCCTAAGTCCTATACCCAGACTTTGTTGTGCAGCGTTTATATCTTTTCTTCATTAAAACTCAAAGCTGTCAACCATTCCTCTAACAACTGACCTTTATGTGGTCATGTAATAAGAGTGACTTTGGTTTACTTTATATATATGTATATATATACATATATATACATATATACATATATACATATATACATATATATACACGTGTGTGTGTGTGTGTGTGTGTGTGTGTACACACAGCCACTATTAAACTTTAAAGCTTAATTAAGACTGCTCCTTTAGGACACTGGATGTGTATGCGTGACACATCTGAGGCAAAAAAATTTTAATTTATGTCACTTTCATATGCATATACACTATGTTACATATACTATGTATGTATTTATTTATGTATATATGTGTATATGTACATATTATTCATTCATGTGTTTATTCCTTGTTCCTTCTTGTTTGTTTATTTGTATATTTACTTGCCAGAAAGCCAATCTTGTGTAGTGGATAGTAGATAAATAGGGCATAGTTCAAAGCCCACCTTGATACTTAATAGTTGTGTAACTGTGGATGTTATTAAATTAAAACTTAAATATAGATTATTATCAGCCTCTATGAGGGAAGCTCTTTTGGTGAGGAAACTACAGATCTTTGATATATAGTCTTTGCCCATGTTTTCAGGACTGAGCAGATGTTGTATCCTTCAATTTGCTGACATCACTTGAGAGGGAGTATGAGAATGTGAATTTTTGCTTGTTTTGCAGTTGAACACCTGAGGAATTGACTGGCCAGGTGCCTCATAACTGGGTTACCCAGCAGCTCAGTAATACAGTTGAGAATTAGGGCAAGGATTCTGAAGTACCTGTGATACTGAAGTCCTCTAGCAAGGTGGATGGGGGTGGTGAGGGTGGTTAGTGTTTTAGCACAGTGCTGTTTCAGAGTAGGAACTTGAAAAATGATTATTCTCTTCCCCGCCTCCAAGTGTACTAGTCACACTGTTAAGTTTAATCTGCATCATTCACATTTTCTCTATTACTTTTAGTCTAGATAATCAACAAAGCAATAATCAAGCCCTGGTTTGTAAAGTTTTCTGATTTCTGAGGTATCAGTGTTCAGGATAGAAATTTAACAATGGGTTTTTGAGGTTTTTCAAAGCACCCATGACCTACAGGAGCACACAGATTCATAGATTTGGAACTAGAAAGGTCTCATTTTACAGCTGAGAAAAGAGTGAAAATGTTTTGGCCAAGTTCATTAAGATACTAAATAGTTGAGCCAGGATTCAAACCCAGATATTATGACTCCAAACTGAAGGCTCTTTCCGTTTGTAAGTCATATTTACCTTGGAATTAAATTTGCTAAGAGAATTCTTGATATTTTAACTCCTAAAAATAAGTAAAAACTAATTTTGGTTTAAATTTTTTAATTTAAAAATTTTCAAATATAATTTTAAAAAATTGAACTTCTTTTAGCACATTAAACCAAATGTCATATTCCTGGTTTATCAGCAGGCCACTAAATCATAGGGAATGTCTCCTAGAATTGAAAATTAATTTGCTTTGCTGCCTGGCCCCTTCCTCCATTCAAGGGCTATAGGTAATGAGGAAAAAAGAGTTGAGTGTAAAAGATTTTACTTTCTCTGCACACTTTGCACTTTGATATCTATCACACCTTGATGCACTTTGCTGCTTCAAAGCAACAAATTACATCTCTTTGTGAAGTGTTTAATTTTATGTCATTTTTCATTTCACATGTTCAAAAAGAGAAAAATGTAAGAACAAAGCACTGGATTTTTTATTTCAATGAATGAAAACATTAAGAGGGAACAGATCAAATGCTTTTCAGGTTCTTACAATTTTCCAGATAATTTTGTTTGCAGCATAGCTAAAGGGGATAAAATAATTTAAAAAACTCCTAGGGAGATTCTTAGAATCATGGAACCTCAGAATTTTTAAGGACATCGGAGACATACTAGGCCTGACTTTTTAACTTTTTTATGTTATGGGACCCTTTGGCAGGTTAGTGAGACCTATGGGTCCCTTCTTAGAATAATGCTTTTAGAATCATAAAATAAAGTACATAGAAATATAACCAGTTATGTTGAAATATAGTTGCCAAAATATTTTTTATGAAGCTCATAGGACCCCCCAGTAAAGATTCCTTGATCTAGGTCATCCTGGACCATCATAGAAGGACCTTTTCAACATGCCCAACAAATGGTCATCAAGCTTTTGTTTGAAGACATCAGTGAAGGGAATCCTGGTACTTCCCAAGTCAACCCTCTCTTGCTGGATAGCTCTAGAATGCCTTTCACCCATTGATCCTAGAGGGACCAGCAGAACAAATCTGAGCCCTCTTTCCCAAGATGGCTCTTCAAATACTTGAAGGGAGTTTTCATTTTCTGCTCTTCATTTCACTAAAAATCTCTAGTTCCTTTAATCAGTCCTTGTGTGGCATGAACCCAAGTTCCTTTCCCATCCTGGTTTCCTTCTTGAGAACTTTGGACACTTTTGAAAACTATAAGTCATAAAATGTTGGTGGACTATCACCTGACTAGTGCTGGATACTATATTCTTCCCCTTATTTCCTTTTTCTTTTTTCTCTCCTTCTTTCTTTCTTTTTTTTTCTCTCCTGCCTCCCTCCCATACATCCTTCCTTCCTTACCCACCTCCTTTTTTCTCTTCCACCTACTCTTCTTTCTTCTTCTACTTCTTTAACTTTTTTCTCCCCTCTTCCTTTTTTCCTCTCTCCTTCCCTTTCCCTCTTTTATCAATATATTTTTATATAAAATTAGCATTTTTCAGCATATTCCTCTCACTGACAGAGAGTAGAAGAGAAAGAAAACTTTAAAAACAGTTCAGCAAAATTCACCAACATATTAACAAAGTCAGAATATGTAGTTTTTCATACCTGTAGTTCCCACCCCCCATATATTTTCAAGAGAGATGCCTGTTTCTGCCTCTTCTCTGGAGCTATGTGTGTTCATTATAATTCTACAGCCATTTATTGTTTTGTAGTTGGTTTTATTCTTCTCATTGATATTACTGTAGTCATTGTGTAGATTGTTTCCTTGGTGCTGCTTTTTTCACTTTGCGTCCATTTGGATGCAAAGTTTTCCCATGCTCTCTTTATTATTTACATTCTTCATTTCTCATACCTCAGTAATATTCTATTACACCCATGTCACACAACTTGTAGCCATTCCCTGAACAGCAGCCATCTGCTTTGTTTCTACTTCTTTCCTGCCAGAGAAAGAAGCTCACTATGCCTCCCTTCATGCTGCCAAAAATCGATCAGCTGTTTAATTCATTGCTGACTCATATTGAACTTGCTGTCCATTAAAACCTCCAGATGTTTAGTGGTCACTCCTGGTTTGCTAAGAAGTGTTCTGCTTCCTACAGAGTAGGACTTCTCTTTTGGCATCTCCTTTGATATTAAGTATGGCAGAGACTGTACTATGCCATGACAATATGCTATAGGGGAAAGGACACTGGATTGGGGCTCAGGAAACTTAGGTTCTCTCAGATTTATTTTTTGTTAAATGTGTGGTCTTGACTCCTGAGGATCTGCTTTCTCGTCTGTGTAAAAATGACAGGAATGGACTTGAGGCTATGAATATATAAGTTGGCAATACATTGGAGCATGTAAAATATATATTGGATTGCTTGCAGTCTCAAGGAGTGGGAAAGAAAGGGAGGGATAGAATTTGAAACTCAAAACTTTAAAAAATGTTTAAAAATTGTTTTAATATATAATTGGCAAAGAAAATAAAATATTTTATTAAAAATTTTTAAGGCACCCCCCCTGAATATCATAGCATCAGTCTAGTTGCCCTAATATTTAGTGAGTGCTCCTCTTTCCAAGAAGAACTGGACCCTTGCAAGTGAGAATTTGTTATTCTCTACTCTTTTTAACACTAGGGATTTGCCATGGTTCTCAGTATAGTTACAGATTGCCAAAGCAAGCACTTATTTCTTGGAACAATAAAAATTTAAAGGGGGGAAATGTACAGTGAAGATGGCAAATAAATACTTGTCAATTAATTATTTAACTTTTATTAAATATCTACAGTGTGCCAGGAAGTAGAATTTAGGTGGTATGATGGGTGGATTAGAGTGGCAGGCCTGGAATCAGAAAGACTCATCTTCCTGAGTTCAAATCTGACTTCAGACACTTAACTAGCTGTGAGACCCTGAGCCAGTCACTTAATCCTGTTTGCCTCATTTATAAAATGGGTTGGAGAAGGAAATGGCAAATTCCTCCAGCATTTCTGCCAAGAAGACCCCAGATAGGTCATGAAAAGTCAGACACAACTGAAAAATTATTAAACAGCAACATGTATCAGGAACCACAATTAGTGAGATGAATCCATTTCTTTTCTCAAGGAAATTTTATTCTTCCACAGAACATATAGTTAAAGAATATATACAAAGAATCAGGGATATCTTGGAAACTGGTAGGGATCAAAAAGATCCCATGAAAGAGGTGGGGTTTGAGCTCAAGGAAGCTTATATATGTTTAAGTATTTGTTATTCAAAGAAAAAAAGATATCTTTATTGTATTCCACATGAAATGAGATTTAGCTGGCATTGTCTTTCTCCTCTATTATGAAACTCTCAGACATGTTTGTGTATATATGTATAGCTTAAAATTTATAAATATAAGTATAAATACATAAATAGAAAGCAGCGTATGAATGTAAATGTGTAGATCTATTTATATAAATTAAATATGTAATGCCTATAATCTATCCATCCAGCTGTCTAACCAAGCTATCTGTCATGAGAAATAGAGATAGCATTACTTCGTAGATAGACAGCTAGCCCCTCCTTCAGGTTAAAAATTATAATTTATATAAGATGTTTTTCTCTTGCATTAATGATGATCCCTTCAACTGCCAGTGCCCTCCCTTGCATTTGACAACTTTGTATTTGCTTGTATTTATTTTCTTTGTATTTCTCCTATACACACATATGTATTTGTTTCCTTCATTGTATCATTGTATCCTCCGTTCAGAGAACAGTACCTACCATATATTAGGCACTTAAATACTTACTGAATGACCAGTTACTTGGGAAGGGATTTCCCTACTAAATTCACAAGGCTAATTTGGACCAGTGATCTCCCCAGACCTGGACATCCCTCTCCCCTCCACACCCCCCCCAAATATTATAATATATATATATATTATATAATATATATATATATATATATGCATGCAATACAGTTAAATCTATCAAATATGTCTTTGTATAGAGTGCTGGGCCTGGAGTCAGAACGACATAAATAAAAATACAGCCCCTTAAATATATGACTCAGTTTCCTCCTCTAAAAAATGAAGGAATTAGACTTGGCCTTTAAGATCCCTTCCAATTATAAATTTAGAAATTTCTCATTCTTCTTTTTTTTTTTTTTTTGCTAGGCAATGGGGTTAAGTGGCCTGCCCAAGGCCACACAGCTAGGCAATTACCAAGTGTCCGAGACGGGATCTGAACCCAGGCACTCCTGACTGCAGGGCCGGTGCTTTATCCACTGCGCCACCTAGCTGCCCCTAGACATTTAAGATAGTATGAATCGTATTCCCAAACAGCCATTAATTAGTGAAAGAGGTCTATTTTCCTTACCTACCCTTGTTGTTATTATGATTGTTTAGTTGTATCTGACTATGTGATTCCATTTGGTGTTTTCTTGGCAAAGATACTAGAGTGGTTTGCCATTTTTTTCCAGCTAATTTTACAGATGAGGAACTGAGGCAAACGAGTTGCCCAGGATCACATAGCTGGTAAGTGTCTGAGGTCAGATTTGAACTCACAAAGAAGAGTCTTCGTGATTTCAAGCCCAATGTCCTATCCTTTTTTGATGCTTAGCTTAAAGGATAAGACAGGAACATCTTCAATGAGTCATGCATTCTCCCAACATAGAAGCAATGCTTACACATTCTCAACAGCTATATAGAGAGTGATTATAGGATATCTAATGGCTGTTTGAATATCAACCTGAAGTTGTAAAACATCATAAAACCAGACCTAAATAGAGCATATAATGACATAGTCTATCTATGCTCTGAGACATCACAGCATTAGACTGGTATGACAAACATCTCTAAGAAATGGGGGAGGGAGAGAGAGAACCCCCTTGGAGCAATGAGCTCACTCATAGATTGTAAACAGCATCAGTCAAGGAGAATCTTGAGACATGTTGTAACCAAAACCAAGACTCAGATGAATTGCCACCAGGAGGGAAGAACAAGATCCCACCACTGAACTTCTCTTAAGTTTTCAGTTTCAAAGGCTTCAATGCTTATGTAAAGAATAGAGGGTCAGGTAGAAAGAGTCTAAAGTTTTGTGTCAAATGATCTATATTGGAATTCCATCCCTATGAGCTTGTTTTTACACCTGTAAAATGAGGAGGTTAGACTAGAATGCCTATGATCAGATCCTTTCACCTTTTGGGACTTAGCCTTTGGTAAGGCCATTAGTGTTCAGCTAGGTGATAACAGTGCCTTACTTGGAGTCTGGAAGTCTCATCTTCATGAGCTCAAATCTGGTCTCAGACACTTATTATCTATGTGACCCTAGACAAATCACTTCACTCTGTTTGTTTCCTCATTTGTAAAATATTCTGGAGAAGGAAATGATAAACCATTTCTGTATCTTGGCCAAGATAAGTCCATGAAGAGTTGGACATAATTGAAAGGATGGGACATTAATAAAAAAAAATCTTCTCCCCTTTGGTATAAGAATACAACTATACTTTCATTGTGTGTTTATCATTTTAGGCAAGACAGAAGGTTTTACCTTCCCATGCCCTTTGGAATAGGAGGCTAAATAGATGTCTGATATTGTATTCACTTCTCACTAATTACTCATTTTAGTCAATTGCAAGATCTTAGTCTGTTCATAGCACAGGTATGGTGACCTAGGAACCAGCATCCTGAGTTCTACTTGTGTATCTTTGGCCAAATCATTTTATCCTTCAAGATGTTAGTTTCTTCATCTGGAGTAATGTGGGGACTTGGATGAGATCATCCCTGAGGTTCTTTCTGGCTTTCAAATTCTTCAAGGATATGATTTTCCCAACACATGAATGACAGCACCAACAGTGTGATATTTGGATACACAAAATTTGGTGTTTTTTCCCCTTTGTCTATCCAAACATCAGTGAATGGAGTGCTGCCAAGTAAGCAGGATTCAGGGAAACTTCACAGCTCTGAATGAAGTTCTTTGGACGGGTGGCATAGGGTTTGGACAGTTCCAGGCTGATTGATGCATAACCTGTGTATTTGTATCAAGAGGTTTAACTGGACCACAACTTCTTGGATTTTGTGAATACTATAGAAATAAACTCTTCCATACATAGTAGCTCCTAGTAGATTTCTTCAAGGATTTTTGTCCTTGAAGTTAATATGGTAGAATATATATATGTATATATATGTAGAATATATATGTATATATTAGTAAAATATATATGTATATAGTATATACAGTATATAGTACGTACATAATATATACATATATTTATATATAGCATATAGTATAATATAGAGTAGGGTTTAATTATCAGTTACAACCTCTTTGAGCCCTTCATTTATAAAAGGTGAATAATAATACCTGCCCTGCCTATGTCATAGGACAATTGTGAGGATCAAATGAAATAATTTCCTCTGTTTCTTCATCTGTGAAATGGGAATAATAATAATACTGACACTATCTTTGTCACAAAGCTATCATGGGGATTAAATTAGATTACATGGCACAGATTCCTCAGCTGTAAAATGAGGTTTGACTCAGCAGCCTTCAAGATCCTTTCTTATTTTAAATATTTGGTTCTATAAGCCTGTGTGTATTAAATGTCTTGGAATATGTTAATGTTAAGTTGAGATTTTTTTTGGATGTTCATTTTCTGTTGAGTGCATAGTGCCTTGCCTATAATTGAAGCTTAATACATGTTTGTTGATTGATTGAAGGACTTTCCCAGAGAACTGAAATGTATTTTAAATATAGCTCCTAGATTATTTATTGTGTGTGTTCTGGGTAAGGCCTTTAAGGGGTAGAGTTTGGCACAAACACACACATACACATGCACACATTGGTTCATGCAAGGACTCCCAATTAGAGGCAGGGTGTAGCATTTAAAAAAATAGTTTGCCTTTAATATCCTAATCCTAGGCATGACCTAACTCACTCAGCTGAGATATTTTTCCTCTGTGATATGAAAGTATGTTGCTAAGCAACCAGGTCAGTAATTGGTAAATGCTCATATTTGATTTGATTTAAGTTACTTACACAAATATGTCGCTGTTTTCTCTCTGCTATTAGACTAATGATAATCATCTGATTTTATTTGACTCAAAATAAAATAACTACTTTGGGTTGATTCAGTCATTAACTATCTGTAACATATAGCATAAATCCCCAAGTCTCATCTTGAAATTTTACATTTTAAAATTTGGTGACATTTATAAGAATCATTTGAATATTGATTATTTGTTATATTGGGAGCACTTTGGTTCTACTACTCTCACAAAAGAAGCATAGGACATGGTCCTGCCCTAGAGATGCTTCCAGTCTATTTTGAAGACAAGCCTAGATGTAGCAATGATATAAGGAAGACAGGAAACCTTAATGCTTTGTGGTTTCATGACCTCTTTGGGGTGGATGGTTCCTTCACTAATATAGGTCAAAACATCTTCACCTTTTGGTAGCAAGTCTTCATGACCTACTGTGCCTCCCTTTCCCTCCCCACCAAAAAAAATGAAACCCATCCCCTGAGATATAGCCATCTTTTTTGCTAAGCCTCCATGACCTATCTGATCTAGCATGATCCTTGGGCTAATGGTTCAGTAGTTGCTGGGTTCACATGAACAAGTTTTAACTTGATAGGACTTGTTAGAACCTGCTGGTATAGCCTTCAAGAACCAAGGTCGGGGTGGCTAGGTGGCACAGCGGATAGAGCACTGGCCCTGGAGTCAGTAGTACCTGAGTTCAAATCCGGCCTTAGACACTTAAAATTAACTAGCTGTGTGGCCTTGGGCAAGCCACTTAACCCCATTGCCTTGCAAAAAAAAAAAAGAACCAAGGTCATTTCGCTATTTCACTCCATGATGAAGCATGAAACATGGTTTTAATGGAGGGCAGAAGAGAATATAAGTGTTAAAGTTTGGGGAATTGACAAGTAAATGTTACCGAAGCCTGGGCCAAAAAAGGATTCACCATAAAAGTGGTTCTTGAGCTTAGCCTTGAAGAGTTGTTAGGATTTGGATAGTATATAAGGAAGGTATTCTAGGTGAGGACAATGGGCAAAAGTGGGAATGATTTTATCTTGTTCAGTAAACTGTTGGCTCCTTGAGGGCAGGGACTGTTTTTTATTTTTTCTTTGTATACTCAGCAATTGGAATAGGGTTGGCACATAGTAGACACTTAATAAATATTTATTGACTGACAGACTGACATGTTGATCTGATTAAAATGGAGGGAAAGTGTTGCAGAGTGATGATAAATAAAGTTGAGGTTGGAGGGTTGGAATTAGATTACTATCTTGAAGTGCCTTTGAAAGTCTTGCAGCAGAAAGTAGAATTGAAAACACTGAAGGTTTTTTTCAGTTTTTTTCCCAAGGCAATGGGGCCAAATGACTTGCCCAAGGTCAGACAGGTAATTAGTAAGTGTCTGAGGCTAGATTTGAACTCAGGACCTCCTGACTCCAGGGCCGGTGCTCTATTCACTTTGCACCAACTACCACCTAGCTGCCCCAACACTGAAGATTTTGAAGCCATTACAGTGTAATTATAGATGATATTTTGCTGTGAATGAGAGTATTAGAGAGTATATTTCATTTTAGAATTTATAAATTCATAGGGAGATTCTCTTTTCATTTGGATGTCATATAGAACATCTTCAATGACCATGGCAAACACCTTTGGCAAATATATGCTTCCCTATTTTATATTTTGCTTAATGAGGTATAATTAAATAATTAGAGGGTCATTGAACAATTATCTCTATGGTTGCATTTACTAAGGAATCTTGTGTAAATTTAACATAAACATAAGAAACTCCTTATTAGAGGAGAGCCCTTGGTGCATTTTTATTCTTGCTCAAAGATTTTTTAAGACAATATTTCATTATTTATTAAAAATGCCACAAGGGATATCATTCAGGAAATGTAATCTTTAAAAAAAGAGGTAGGCTGATCTTCTACCAGGAGAGATGAAAAACCACAAATAGCCTGGGTAACACATATCAATACCAATTCATGAATCTATATATGTGCATATGCACACAGATATTGACATTATGTATGTAGCTAGAACTGTAGCTATGACTATATGTATTTACTACAAAAACATTTATACAAGTAGAAGATAGTTCCTGCCCTCAAAGATCTCATATTCTAATTGGGGGGGGGGTATACAAAACATATTAGGTAGTAGAATTGTTAGAGAAACTCAGAAAAATCTGAGTTCAAATATGGTCTCAAATATTTGTGTGATGCTGGGCAAGTCTCTTCACCCTTGTTGCCTCAGTTTCTTCATCTTTAGAATGAGTTGGAGAAAGAAATGGTGAACCATTCAGGATGTTTACCAAGAAAATTCCAAATGAAATCAAGAAGAATCAGACAAGACTGAAACAATTAAAGAACAACAAAATACATAAAAAAAGATTTTAGAGGGAGATGTCCTTAGAGTACATTGGCAAAGCAGATGAGAATATATCTTTGGTATCATTTCCATAAAACCATATCAATCTTTGATATTAATCAATTGATGGTACCAGAGTCTCAGGTCAGAAATTTTATTTTCTGAGTTATAAGTAGTTAGGGCTACTTATACCCAATGGTTTCAACTTAATAAGAATTAATGGAGCTTGCTTACTAATCTAATATCAACATGGACCAAAGGACCACTAAAGAAATTAGGTTTTGAAATTCTAGAACCATTAAATATTTTAGTCGTCTTTAAAATATGTCTATATTTCTTAATAATCTCAAAAAATATATTTTCATAAAATTCTAATAAATTTTGCATTGGCAGAAGAGAGTAATAATATTCACTTGGTTAGCGTTGATCATGGTTAATGATCATTAATAAAAAAGTAATTCTACCTGCTACTTGAGTTGATATTAAATCAAGATCCTAATGGTTAGTTGTTACCCAAATTTTGTAAACTTATGTGAATTTAATTTTCTTCCTGAAGGACTACAAGTGGGATTTTTCCTTCTCTCCCCATATGTATATATATATATATATATATGTATATATATATATATATATATATATACATATATATATATATATATATATATATATATATATATCTTTTCCACCTGATAGTGGTGGATATTGTGTGGTAGAATCTTAAACCAGTATTATTATGGTTTAATATTATTAGTGACTCTAAGTCAAAGCAACAGAATTCCCAAATAATTGTAAATTAATGTGCTTTAAGGTTTAAATCCATTGTATTTTACCCAACTAAGTTTTAATTTTTTGAAAGCCATTTTTTTTTTTAGGTTTTTGCAAGGCAAATGGGGTTAAGCAGCTTGCCCAAGGCCATACAACTAGGTAATTATTAAGTGTCTAAGGTTGGATTTGAACTTAGGTACTCCTGACTCCAGGGTTGGTGCTCTATCCACTGCACCACCTAGCCACCCTGAAAGCCATTTCTTGAAACACCTCTTTGGTCTAATGAAAAATTTAATTCCTATAAAAATAAGGGGAAAAACCCATGAAGGTCCAAATGATTTATAACCATCAGAGATATGAATATGACCTCACTGGCAAAAAGTGGAATGCCACAAAAGTTGCTCTGAAAAAATTTCTAGAGAGTCTCATAAATGTTTTATTATAATGTATAAATATATTTTTTAAAGATTAAAACTTAACTTCGAAGTATGAAATAACTAGGTGGTATAGTGGATAGAGTGCCTCACTTGGAGTCAGGAAGAATGAGTTCAAAGTTGACCTCAGACACCTACTAGCTATGTGACCCTGGGCAAATCACCTAACCCTGTTTGTCTCAGTTTTCACTACTGTAAAATGAGCTGGAGAGGGAAATGGCAAATTCTCCAGTATCTTTGTAAGGAAAATCCCAATTGTGGTCAGGGAGAATTGGATATGATTAAAATAATTTAACAACAACAAACTGCAAAGTGAAGTATGGTGAAAATCTTTCTATGTGGCCTTCTTAGCTCCCCTTTCAGCAGCTTGACCTTTCTCTAATTTCTTGCTGCATCAGACCGTTTGTTATCTTCAGGTTACAGAGTCATTGACCCAGTGTATTTCCTTCAGAGCTGTTATGATTTGTCATGTCATTATATATTATCAGAGACTTCTTAATCCAAAGAGTATTGAAGTCTTTTGTAACGCTCTATAAACAATTGTAGCCCATAGCATCACTTGGTCTTTGCACAGTTAGTTTGTAAACTGGGTATCCAATCCTAATGCTGGAGATTAGCCATCCCCATTGCTTTCTGGGTCAGTACCCTTCTTATACAGCAGGTGCAGCATGTTTTGGGGACTCAGCCAGCACTTTTCAGTTGCAGCTTTTCAGATGGTATTTTATTAATCCATTGTGTGGGTCAAATTAAAATGGCCCTGAATGACTCCATACTTGTCATAAAGCTTTTTATACACATGGCACAATTATACATTTTGCGTTAGACACTAGGAATATATTCTCAGAATGTCATTAGACATTCATAGTATTCAGAAACTAAGAGCAATCACAGGGGAAGGACCGAGCCTTTCTTTCTCCCTTTGCCTTCTAGGGAGAATGAAGTTCTCTACTTAATGAGATTTGACATTCTTGAAAGATTATTTGAATGGCAAAGTGGAAAGAACACTAGAGTTGGAAATGGGAGATACTGGGTTTGGAAGATCTTGATTCAGATCCTGCTTTAAATACCTGCTGTGGTTTGACCTTGACCAAGACATTTAGGTGGACTCAACCTCAGTGTCTTCTATGAAATGGGATGATATTTTCCATATTTACTTCAAACTAGGGTAGTCATATACAAATGTGATGATTGCTGTAAAACCAGAAAAGATGATGAGGATGGTAGACCAATTTGTTGGTGAGAATAAGGAATGACATGCAGAGGATTCTTTTGGCACTCTGGGAATAGCCAGAGAGTTTGGGAAAGGTCATAACTCTAGTTACTAATTTATGAAAGTCAACTTTAAAAAAAGAGAAAGCACATATGATTAGAAGGCATAGAAAGAGGGGCAGCTAGATGGCATAGTGGATAAAGCACTGGCCTTGGAGTCAGGAGTACCTGGGTTCAAATCTGGTCTCAGACACTTAATAATTACCTAGCTGTGTGGCCTTGGGCAAGCCACTTAACCCCATTTGCCTTGCAAAAACCTAAAAAAAAAGCACAGAAAGATTTTGGCTTTTGTCACTGGAGATAAGTCTCAAGTCAAGGAGGGACTAATCCTTTATTTGATCAGATTAATTCAAGACTAAAATTCCTTTATCTGCTCTGCCTAAATTCATTAGATTTCTCCCCACTGCTTCACTCTGATTCTTAGAAACTTAGAGTGACACTGGTCTTACACATGAGGAAACTGAGACCCAGAGGAGTAAACTGATTTGTCTCTTAGATAGCAAATATTAGAGGGACAGTCTGAACTCAGTTTTTTTTTGTCTCCAAATCCATTATTTTCTAAGGTACCACTCTGCTTCCTCATCAGTCTGACTAAAGAAAGCAGTATATTCTGTATGAACAGCATTGCTCTATCCACTTGACTCAAGAAATCTAGCAATAGAATGCTTCTGTTAGAGTAGATAATTTTAGCATCTTTCTAGAGGTACTGTCCACAGGGAAAAATTCAATCCATTGCAAGAGATTCTGTTTTTCTTGAAATAAAAGACACAGGATCAAATGAGACTAAACATTATTTAAAGATATAATCTAGTATGAAAAATGTTTACTAATGTTTTATGATTAATGGTTTGGTTTTGGGTTTTACTATTAAAAAGTTATAGAAACACAAGGCTATTTTATTCATTTGCTGTCATTTCAACCTAGTTCATAGAAATAACCTCTATAATACTAATAATCTATAATGTTTCTCTACCCAAAATGTCTAACTTTTGGAGATCCCTTTTTGACTTAGGCTCTTTTATGTTTCTGAATCAAAAAATTCTTAACATAACTGATTTCTAAATTTTCCAACCATTTATGTGATGTTTATTTAATAAATATTGGGAGAGTGATTTTATTGAAATCAAAATTACAATTGGATGTTACCATGATATTTCTTAATAGATGATATATTTCTACACATATTTTTCTTTCATCTATACATACTTTGAGGAGAAAATAATGAAAAAATGTTTTCCCTGAAAAATCATTCCTCTTTCTTCCCTCTCATTTCATTCCCCTCCCTGCTTTGAAATAGAAACTACTCAATTCCCCTATGTGAAGCAATTGAAAATATAATTATGCAATTGAATAGAATTATAGTATCTTAGAATTGGAAGGGACCTTAAAGGTCAGCTAATCCAGCCCATTATCTAATGCACGAATTTCTTCTATGACATCCCTGACAAGTGGTTATCCAACCTTTGCTTATATACTTCCAGTAAAGGAGAACTTATTGCATCATAAGAAAGCCCACTCTGTTTTCAGATAATAGTTCTTGTAGTAAACCAAAATCTGCTACCCTATGGTTTTAATGCTTTTAGTCCCAACTCTGTCCTCTGTAGTAAATGAAAAGAAAATTTAATTCCTCCTTTAATATGGTATTTGTTTGGCACTGGCAAGAGGAGTATAATTAGTCAACACTCACACCTATAACTGATTCTCATCCCTCAATCCTCTTATTGCCTTTATCTCTTCTATTTTGAATTTGGAGAACTGAGAGCAGTCTATTACTAACCCTTCGTCTTTCTGACCCAAAAACAAAAGTATTGAAGTAGAATTGAAACAAGCAAAGAAAAGGATAAGAGAAAGGAATACTGGCAGGTTATGTCTTTCCCCTTTGTCATTCACTCTTAAAAACATAAATGAACTCACACACTTAAAAGGGTTTCCTGGTATAAGTAGCAAGGAACTGTAAAAGGAGGGAAGAATTGTGACTCCTGTGTCATTGTTCAGCGAGAATCTTAGAGATTAATGTGGGTTACTGAGATGAGCAGTAAACCAAAAGTTGGGTAATACATATACTAATTTCTGTCTATCTCCTTTTCTCCTTCCATTCTTTTTAGATTGAAAATATCAGGAAATGTGGGAAGAAATTGCATAAATAACAGTAGATTTCCTTTCTCTACCTGCTAGAAAGATATAATTTAAAAACCTATTTCCAGTTCAGTTCAGTAGAAGAACTGATGCAGGGTTTTCATTTTTAAGGTAACATATATATATTACTATGTAATAATATATAATATAGTACAATAATAAATCACATGCAATACTATATATTATATAATATAATATAAATCATATATTATTTATATATTATATGTTATTACAATAATACACACACACGCACGTGTCTGTGTGTGTGTGTGTGTGTGTGTGTGTGTGTGTGTGTGTGTGTGTGTGTAGGGAAACTTGGTGATAAAGTTGGATAGATAGAGTGCTGGACCTGCAGTTAAGAAGGCCTGAATTCAAATCCATTCTCAGACTGTATTTATCAGCTGTGTGAACCTGGGTAAGTCATTTAACACTATTTGGCTCAGTTTTCTCATCTGCAAAATGAATGGATAAAGAAGTGGCAAATCTTTGCCTTGTGGGGAAGAGAGTAGCTTTGCCCATAAAACCCCAGTGAGGTGACCAAAAATTGGTCACGACTGAAAACAAATAAACAACATATTTCTTTTCTATTCTATTCATTGTTCTATCTGTGATTATGGATAAACTACTTAACTCCTTTGAGTCTCAGATTCTTCCTTTATAAAATCAAGAGATTGGACTCAGTGGTCCAGCTCTAATTTTACAACCATCTGATCCTTTAATGATGTCTTCTGTTCAGAAGTTTCTCCCTTGAAACAAGCTTCCCAGTTTTACATCTGAGAAAAATTAGTGAGGAAATGAATGAATGACTAACATTGAGTTAACAAAAGAACCAGCATCCAAATTATAAACAATACTGGGTCCTTCTGTCCAGCTCTTTCCATCAGGAAGTATTCCCTGACTTTTGTCCAGCTATTTGAATTTATGATGAATGGTGGCTTAAAGTTAGAGTAGTTGACAGCAAAATCGGTGATGGGCAATAAGACAGCTAAGTAGCCCAATGGAGAGAGTTCTAGATCTGAATTTAGGAAGGACTGAATTCAAATTCTGTTTCAGATACCAGATGTGTGTGATTCTGGGCAAATTACTTAACCTTTCTGTGCCTTAGTTTCCTCATTTGTAAAACGTGAACAATAATATCATCCTCCAGAGTTGTTGTGAAGATCAAATAAGATACTTGTAAAGTGCTTTGGCAAACTTTAAAGCATGATTTATTAACTGTTATGGTTATTATTGCCCAATTTTCATAAACAGTAGTCCATTTAATAAGGTTTGAGAGTATTGTATTGGTATTCTTGGGACAAAGATTATACATGAAATCATAGTAGAAGTGAACACAGTCCTCAAGAAAGAATTGGAAGATTGCAGTGTCTGAGATACAAAATGCCACTTCCATCTGTTGCTTGAAAAACCACCCTTGCTTTCTTATTCTTTATTGGAAAATTTCCTTCCCTGAAAGACCTCCTAATGAAAGAGACCACCCATGTAGGGCTTGTGTATTCTTTTAAAATATGTTTTTTAAGCTACTTGGTTTCACATTTCCATGCATTTCATATTTTCTCTCCCTTTGAGGAGCATGGCAGCAAAATTACAGAATTTTTACTTGTCTGAAGGCTGTTAGTCTTATTTGGAGAGGAGCTGTGATAACAAGCACAAAATATTATTGTTGTTGCTAAAGACCTCTCTTTCTCCAGTCCTCTCTGTTTACCTATCCTGCTTTCTATGTTTACTGACTTCAGTTTCTGCTCCTTCACTTGCATTCAATTGGGGATGTAAGGGAAAGTTTGCTTAACTCACTGCACAAAGGGACTATTTTCTATGTGTATAGCATATGGTATTATTGGCAACATGTTCCTGAAAGAAGTTTGTTGACCATTAGTTTCCTGTTTGGCGGGAGGGAGGGTGGTGGTCGTGGGGAGCAATATTACTCAAAAATGTTTTGTTTCTACATTTTCACCTCTTGAACTGTGGCTTGTGTTTCTCCTTCATAACTGCACATATGTTGTGTGTGCATTGATTGGTCCCTCCATAGACCCTTCTTCAGACCTGGTTTGTGTTTTACAAGGTGTTAGGGCTTAAAAATAGCTGCTCACACTTTCAGTTTATTCACCAGAGAATTTATTGAATAATTAACATAATAGAGGGTTGTTTCAATCCCTAAAATGGCCAGCTTCCTTAATTCCTTATGGATAACAAACAATTTTTTGTGAGTGGCAACTATAGACCAGTCCGTTTTTAATGACTTTTTAAAAAAATGCATAAGCAACAAGGTAACTTATTAATTTAGCTAAGCCATATAAGGAATGCCTCCTGCAGAGAAAATCGGTTGTGGGATGGAGGGTAAAAAAATATTGAAGTTTTTGTATCAAGACTAGGGAGGTCTTGAAGGGAAAGAACCAGAGGTAACTCTAGAACTGGTAATGGTTTCGTAGTAATTTTCTTTCCATCTCTCCATTTCCCTCTTCCAGAGCTGCTCAGAAGTTGAATCTGTCCTCCAAAAAGAAGAAGAACCGACCTTCAACATCATCGGCATCTGAATCACCTCTCTTCTCTACAAGCTTCAGCGGGATCCTTCAGGTTTCCCCTCCTCCTGCTCCACCTTGTCTTTTAAGGGCAGTCAACAAAGTGAAAGACACTCCAGGCCTGGGCAAGGTAGGTCTACCCACCTGGGCACCACCACTATTTGCATGGAGGAATGAGGTCAAGAAGGAGGAAGAATAGGAATCAGAAGGGACGTGGCATTAAAGGCGATTGAAATCTTTGAGGTTTTTGTTGGGGGGTTTTTTTGGCTGATTTAGAAAGCAGAAAGGGAGATAGAGAGAAGGAGAGGAGAAGAGAACAAAAGAAATCTAATAGGTTAAGGACGACTCCAGTTTTTTCTTTGATTACATTTAGTTAAAAGTAATTTGAGACATGCAATTTGTTGAGATCTGGTTTGTTTTTGGTAAAGGAGTGAGTCTCTATTGTTTTGGAGGACTGTTTACTGATAAAGACAGGACCTAGAGCCAGAGACAAAAGGCAGACTACAGAGTCAGGAGATAGAGGGAGGATAGAGGATCAAGACATAAAATACACTTAATAATTTTCTCTGTGACAGTCGAATGCTTCCCCCCCCCCCTCCACTTAAAAAAAAAAAAATCACTCCATTTGCTCTTGTTCTGGAACCAAAGTGGGATTGCTATGGGTAATATTTTAGCCCCGTCTTTATGCCTGAGACTCATGTAACTTTGAAATGTCCCAAGCACTTACAAAGAAATTTAGAAAAACTATCTCAAGATCAGAATGGTTTGGCCAACTATGTTGAGAGTAACTGAACCTTTAAATGACTTCTCTAAAGGTGCTCTCTCTTCTGGGATGAATATCAGAGTAGAACCACTTTGGGGAAGGATTTATTTTCTTTGATTAGTGAATGAGTTATCTCCCAGATAAAGGGACAGGTGGATTTTTTTCAGGCTTTGGCAAGGGAGAACATGGGCAGAAGCAGGAAGATGCCTTCCTCTCTGCCAATTTACCATTGACCTTGACCTGAAGGCTTCTCTTATTCTAGCTCCTGGCTTTTCTATGAGACATGGCTGCTCACTCTAAAGAGGGTAGCAGTATAACAATATGTCTGATTGGGCATTTTAATGTGGCCATCTACTATAGTGTCTCTTGGCACTAATACAATTAAAAAGATTGGGAATACAGAGGGAAGGAGATACTAAGATTTTGTATCAAGACTAGGAATTTTGTATCAAGACTAGATCTTTAGTGCATCATAATCTAATCCTATAGTCAGAGCCAGCCCTAGGTCAAATCATGAAGGACTCACAGTCTGTCTTTATTACTCTACATTTCTTCTTCATCTATTTAGTTTTCTTCCAGTATCCAGTTCTCTTCTGCCCACCCTCCATTTCCCACTAGAGAGGCGACAAATTAATTTACCCTAATGCACCAAATTGTTCATTTATTCTCAATATTCATGACATCATAGAGAATGGAATAATGAAAAATGTTAGCCCTTCTAGGAAGGTTTTCATTTTTTTAAAGAGGCTTTCTGGGGAGAATGATACTTAACCTAAAGAACTGAATGCTAATGGTGAAATTCACTCTGGTCCTTAATGCAGAATACCTATTTCAGTAATAGAATTAACATGGTTAATTTGTGTTTTTCTACTTTCTATAAGCCTGACCCTCTTCACCCCTATACCCTGAACTGATTTCAAAAGGAGGTGATTTAGATAACTTCAAATGGCACTAAGTGTTAGCACCTCAGGGAAGGCAGCACAGCTGACTCAGAAACAGCATGAAAACAGGGTGACTGCTGCAATAGAAGAATGTATTGGCTCTTTTGTCCAAATGGTGGCTGTGTGAAGTTAATAGTTAGGCAATTTGGTAACCACCAATATGTTAGAAACTGGAGCTTAAAAATTCTATTGATGTATTAAAGTGGGAGGAGAAAAGGAGGAGAGTAGGTATCAATTCTTGCAGTGGTCATAAGACCTTGATTAATTGCCTTCTCTTTGTGGGTGCTTTACCAGTGCCCCAATTCCCATAGAAGGAAACTTTGTCAGGTGTTTGCGGGTGTTGTATGTGGATATGTATTTGAGTTGACATGCAACTGTGGGCACAATTTGAGAGTAAATTGTAATGATTCCATGCTTTCAGAGACTGATACTTGCAAGAACCATCTTAGCATGCTGGGCCTCAGTTTCTTCTTCTGTAAACCAAAGAAGTTAAACCTAGATAATCTCTAAAATCCCAGTTCAAAGTCTGTGGTCCTCTGGTAGATTCCACCATTAGAATATGTCTGGTAGAGCTAGGAGTAGGATATTCTGACTCTACTTTTTAGAAAGATCCCAAGAGGCTTCTCTGCCTGCCATGACTGCTTATACCTTCTCTTGCTAGAGAGCCAAGGCTCCTTCCTTCAAGATAGCAAAGAGAAGGACTATCAATAGTCAAGAAGGAGTGTTTTCTCACTCATAGCCAGATGCACATATTGTCTGACTTTCTTTTCCAGCTCAATTGTGTCAGTCTATAGTTACCTGATGTGATGAAAGGCATAACATGACATATGTTGAGCCAAGTGTAAAAGTAGAAAGGAAATGGCAGCCAGAGGTAGTGTGACTTGTAGAATATAATAAGAATTGTGGCCTAAACTTGTTTCTTTAAAATGTGTGTATATTATATGTGTATATGTCATTTCTAATATATTATGTAATAATGTATATATAAATAATATATATTGTATGTATAATATATATAATATAATGTATATATAAATAACGTAATAATGTATATATAAAGGTATATGGTATTTATATAGATTTAGATATATCTGTCTAGTGATATTAGGACTAAAGCAAAGTTATAGGAAACTGTGTTTCCTTTTTGTACATAGAGGTTCTATTCCACATAATGTGAAAAGGAAAAAAAAATTTCCGAACATATGACACTAAGGTCTATGTCTGAGTTGCAACTTAAGCCTAATCCTTTGTTTTTCCTGATGGTGTATTATAATTAGGACCAAAGACTTTTTCACCCTTATTGAAGAATTCTCATCAATTAATCACTGTTGCATAATTTACATTTTAATATCTCAAAGAGGTATGAGTGGAGCACAATACAAAAATATATAAAGTGAGCTATGAGATGGGCCCTTTATTTGAAATGAGCAAAACTGGCTTTAATTATTCAGAAGGGTGGGCTCACCTCTAGGGCTTAGAAAGTGGAAGTGGAGTGGAGTCAGTGGAGTCAGCATTGGGGTGATGCCTTTGGTTATATCAACTCCCTATACCATGATAAATTTCCCTAAGATTTCCTCCCATTAGGTAAATAAATATAAACTCTAAAATAAATTAACAGAATATAAATGGAGGTAGATGGAGAGCTATGAGTAAAAGGTAGCACTTGAGCTGATGCTTAAAGGAGCTAAAGATTCCAAGAGAAGAGGTAAGGAGGGAAGGAATTCCAGGCATTGGATACAGGCTGGAGTCAAGAAATAGAATGCTGTACATACAGAAAACATAAAGTCACCTAATTTAGAATATGTGGGGGAATATTAAGTAAATACAGAAAGAAACATTAGAGACAGATTGTGATGGGTTTTAAATGCCAAACAGGACTAGCTCTATGTTTTAGTAATATCAAATTGGCAAATATATAGAAGACAGATTGTAGAGGGAAGAGATTAGAGCCAGGGAAACCAATCAATAAGCCCTTACAACAGCCTGAGAGATGATGAAGGTTTAAGTTAGAGGGGTGTCCCAGATAGCATGCCAAACCTTTTTCAATAGATATTATCTCCTTTGCTGTTATTATGGTCCCCATTTTTACAGCTGAAACTGAGGTAAACAGAGGTTAAGTGACCTGAAAATTTCTGAAACCAGATTTGAACTTAGATCTTCCTGAGATGTCTGTGGGCCATCTGGAGATATCCATTGTGCATTTGGTGCTATATGACTGGAATTCTGGTTATAGTTAAAGACTGATTATATAGATTAGTAGTGATCTGAAAGATGATACTTGAACCTATAGATATCGTTGAGTTCACAAAAAGAAAGTTCTTAGAAAAGAAGAAAGGCAAGGATAAGAAATGAAAGAAGAAAAGAGGAGCAGAGTGAAGAGAGAATGGAAGAGACGGGAAGGGAAGAGTAGAAGGCAAAGAATAAAGTCCTAGATCACACTCACACATAGGGGCAGGATAGTGATAATAGTGATAAATCAGCTGACAAAGAATAATGGATTGAGTCTTGGCTTCAGTCTAAGACAAATCTTAATTTTCAAACTTGGCTCCTCTTCCCCTATCTATGTATTAATTTACAGCAGAAACTTTGAACCTTCGTTGCTGCACAAATGGTTTGACTTTTCAGAAAATTAATGCATATATTCAATTCATCCTGAGTGAATGCTCACTTTACTGGTCCCTAGTCCCAGCATAGTCTCAAGAACATATTTGTAAGGAGTCTTTGTTTTTTCATTTTATCCTGGCTAAAGATGAGCATCAATTGATTATCACCAAAACTCATCACTCAATAAGAATTTATTAGGAGACCCCTATGCATTATGAAAAGTAGCATCCATGTCAATGAGATCTCAAGTCGCATTGAGTCTTTTGTACCTGGAACTGTACTCTGGGGGCACTGGGGGGTGAAACATCGAAGTGAGATGATCCCTGCTTTCATGAGCTTTCATTTTATTGGAGGAACACAGATAATGAAATACAAGCTATATACAAATGAAATGAGTCATTGTTAAGAGGGAACTGATACTCTTCACTGGAGAAATCAAGAAAGTCCTCTTTTATTAATATTTTATTTGTTTTCCAATTATATACAATAGTAGTTTCTACCTATCGTTTTTGTAATATTTAAAAAATTTTTTTATTAAAGATGTTATTTGAGATTTACAATTTTCCCCCCAACCTTACTTCCATCCCCCCCACCACGGAAAGCAATCTGTCAGTCTTTACTTTGTTTTCATCTTGTACCTTGATCCAAATTGAGTGTGATGAGAGAGAAATCATATCCTTAAAGAAGAGACAAGAAGTCTAAGAGGTAACAAGAGCAGACAATAAGATATCTGTTTTATTTTCTAAAGGGAATAGTCCTTGAACTTTGTTCAAACTCCACAGCTCCTCATCTGGATACAGATAGCACTCTCCTTTGCAGACAGCCCAAATTGTTCCCGATTGTTGCACTGATGGAATGAGCCAGTCCTTCAAGTTTGAGCATCACCCCCATGTTGCTGTTAGGGTGTACAGTGTTTTTCTGGTTCTGCTCATCTCGCTCAGCATCAGTTCATGCATATCCCTCCAGGCTTCCCTGAAATCCCATCCCTCCTGGTTTCTAATAGAACAATAGTGTTCCATGACATACATATAACACCGTTTGCTAAGCCATTACCCAATTGAAGGACATTTACTTGATTTCCAGTTCTTTGCCACCACAAACAGGGTTGCTATAAATATTTTTGTACAAGTTGATGTTTTTACCCTTTTTTCATCATCTCTTCAGGATATAGACTCAGTAGTGGTATTGCTGGGTCAGAGGGTATGCACATTTTTCTTGCCCTTTGGGCGTAGTTCCAAATAGCTCTCCAGAAAGGTTGGATGAGTTCACAACTCCACCAACATTGCAATAGTGTCCCAGATTTCCCACAACCCTTCCAACAATGATATCCTTTCTGGTCATATTGGCCAATCTGAGAGGTGTGAGGTGGTATCTCAGAGAAGCTTTAATTTGCATTTCTCTAATAATTAATGATTTAAAGCAGTTTTTCATATGGCTATGGATTTCTTTGATCTCCTCATCTGTAAATTGCCTTTGCATATCCTTTAACCATTTGTCAATTGGGGAATGGCTTTTTGTTTTAAAAATATGACTCAGTTCTCTGTATATTTTAGAAATTAGTCCTTTGTCGGAATCATTAGTTGTAAAGATTGTTTCCCAATTTACTACAATTCTTTTGATCTTGGTTACAGTGGTTTTATCTGTGCAAAAGCTTTTTAATTTAATGTAATCGAAATCATCTAATTGGTTTTTGGTGATGTTCTCCAACTCTTCCTTAGTCATAAACTGCTCCCCTAAGAAAGTCCTCTTAAAGGAGATGAACACATAAGGGAACCAGTGGTTTTCAAGAGTGAGTTCCAAGGGTGAGGGAAGAGAGCATTCTAGGCATGGGTATATAACCCATGCAGTGACATGACGATGGCAATTGGAATGTTATGTTTGTGGAATGGGAAGCAGGCTAGTTTGGTAGGAAGATCGGGTATGTGAGGGAGAGTAGAAACAGCTCAAAAAAGTTTGATCATTGATGGAGAACTAGAGAGAGAGACCTCTTTTGCAGATGAGGAAACTGAGACCCAGGAAAGTTAAGTGACTTGCCCAAGATCACACATCAGGGTAGTATTTGAACCTGGATCCCTTGACATGAAACCTATTCTTCTTTCCTTTTTCTCACACTGTAGGGAACCAATTATGAAGTGTGCTTTAAATGCCAAATAGCTGACAACAATGGGAAGCAATTCAATTCAATTTCATATTTATTGAAGACCAATAGCACAAGAAAGACCCTATGCTAGGCACTGGGCTATGAAGACAAAATATGTAGTAGTTCCTACTCTTCTTGCAATTGATCTTCTAGCTCTAGAAAATTTGGGAGCATCAATGCCCACCCACACATCTTTTGTCCATCTTCACAATAGCTAACTGGAGCCATGGTTAGAGCACCAAGCCTAGAATCAGGAAAACCTTAGTTCAAATGTGACCTCAGACATTTACTAGGTGTGTGACCTTGGGCAAATCACTTAACCATGCTTTTCTCAGTTTCCTCAATGTAAAATGGGAATGATAATAATAGTACCAATCGCCCAGGATCAAATGAGATAATTTTTATAAGTCACTCTGTACAGGGCCTGGCATATAATAGATACTTAATGATAATTAATTCCTTCCAAGACTTCATGTCAGGAACATAATACAGGTATTAATGCATAGCAGCTCCATTCATCTATCCATCCATCCAACCATCCTTCTATCCATCTATCTTTTCCTTCTATTCTTTATCTATTTATCTCATCCATCCATCCATCCTTCTATCTTTCCATCCATCTATCCATCCAACCATCATTTATTCACCCATCTAGCCACTCATCCATCCATCATCTATCCAAATATCCTTTTATCCATCTATCTTATCCTTTTATTCTTCTATCTTATCTATCCATCCATCCATCCTTCTATGTATCTATCTATCATCTATCTTTCTATCTTTCCATTCACCATCCATCTATCTATTGAGATAGATATTATAGCTAAGTATATATAAAATCTGTATATATATAAATATCTGTATATATATATATAGATAGATACTTATATATACATGTGTATATATGTGTGTGTATATATATATATATATATATATATATATATATATATATATCCAGTTTGTTGTGCATTTTTCATTTGTGTTTGACTCTTTTGGGATTTTCCTAGTAGAGATACTGATGCAGTTTGCTATTTTCTTCTTTAGCTCATTTTATAGATAAAAAAATTGAGACAAACAAGATTAAGTGACTTGCCCAGGGTCATACAGCTAGCTAATAAGTGTTTGAGGCTAGATTTGAACTCAGGAAGAGGAATCTTCCTGCCTGGCATTCTCAACTGACTCTTGCACACACACACACACACACACATACACACACGTACAAATATGTGTGTGTATATATGTATGTATATATACACATTCATACACATATATGTATATACATATCACAATATAAATATGGTGTTTGTATGTGTTCATGTGTGTATATATGTATGTATGTGTGTATACCCATATATAATATACAATGTCATTGTTAGCCATGAGTATCTGTAAGCCATGTTGTTTTGTCTGCATATCTTCTAAATTATTGCTTAAGAAGACCCTTTGATCAGTGTTTAGTCTGTTCTCATTAGTAACCTCTACTGTTTAGTTGTTTCAGTTGTGTACAATTCTTTGGACCCCATTTGTGATTTTCATGACAAAGATTCTAGGGTGGTTTTCCTAATTTCTCAGGCATATTTTAGAGATGAAGAAATCAAGGCAAACAAGATTAGGTGACTTACCCTAGGTCACACAGCTTGACATGTCTGAGGCCAGATTTGAACTTAGGAAATTGATTCTTCCTGATTCCAGGACTGGCACTGTGCCACCTAGCTCCTTTAATCTCTATTACCCTTTCTCTAATATACACAACTCCTTTTTGGTCTCTGGAATCTTCTGCTAGCCTACTCAAAGGAGAGCAAGAGTTACAAGTCCTCTCCTAGCAGGAACTAGACTAGGTCATCCGTGCCTGCTCAGTCATTCATTTCCAGAGGGAAATGAATCTTCTAGCCTTGGCAATGCAACCCTAGAAGAATATTTTCATGGATTTCCACTATTGGCCTCACAGAAATAGACTGATTCGTCTGGCCAGACTATTAATTTTTCTCCATAATATACAGCAGCTGGAGCCACCAATCTTATTTCTCTACAAATGCTTAATTTCAAGTCTGCCTTCTATTTTGCCCTGTTCACTGAGCTAAGGGTTATTTTGTCTGGGGTTGAAACTATTTTAAATAATAATACGGATAATCTCACATGCTTGGTTCATCTAAGACCTCCTGCCAGCTGTGCTCTTGCCTTGGTTGAGTTTAACTTCATTTACCTTGGTTGACACTCACCTGATTAAAATGAAGGGACTGGAAAGCATTAAGGGAATGAGTACCCCTTTGAGAAGCTTTTTTTTTTCTTTTTTCTTAATACAATTAGTATTGTTAGTACACACAACTTTTCTAAGACTAAATTTGGGTGATTTTAGAATGGAGGAAGAGGGAAAAAATTGATTTATTTTATGCTCTGAGAAGAGAGAAACCATAAAATAGAAAAAAATTTAAAAAGACATTAATGCTTGTAGTCTCATGCATTGTTGTACTGGGGAAAAAAGTCATCTTGTCTCAAGATTTATAAAAGAAAAAATAAGTTCATTATCAGGAATCAACCATTCAACAAACATTTATTAGATACCTACTGCTTACAAGGAAGCATTATAATATGTTGGACCTATAAAAGTAAATAATACATAATCCTACATGTTGAAGGAAATTTCAAGGAAAGCATTTCTTACAGGAAGATGATAAAAGTTCAAAAGACATGAAATAGAGTTTACGAAAGGATGGGAGGAAGGAAAGGAAGGAAAGGGAATAAAATATGTAATGCCTACTACATCTATTACCTCATTTGGTCTTTACAACAACCCAGTGAGGTTGGGGCATAGATAATTAGTGACCTATGATAAAAGAATGCCTCAAATTAATTGGGAGGCTCAAAACAGTACTAAGATTTCCATCAAGCTGAAAAATATGGAAACAATGTTGGTTGATCTGTGAGAACAGAACATAGCAGTCACATTTGATGTTGTTCATACTTCATTCTCAAAGAGGGCTGATGACATCATGAGCAAGATAACTTGATTTGTGCATAAATTGAATTTGAGGGAATCAGCTGTCCAAAATGTTCAACCTTACTCTCTCAACCAGGTATTGGAATCCAGTGGCAAGACCACATATAAAAGTATATGTGACATTACTCCACTATTGGTAGAACTATGCATTGAGCTAACCATTTTGGAGAACTGTTTTGTTTTGTTTTTTGTTTTTTTACAAGGATAAGATTAAGTAACTTGCTCAAGGTCACACAGGTAATTAAGTGTCTGAATTTAAATTTGAACTCAGGTCCTCCTGACTCAATGGCTGATGCTCTATCCACTTTGCCACCTAGCTCCCTTTGGAGAACTATCTGGAATTTTGGGGAAACAAATTTTTCATACTTTGGTATTTCACTAATGGGCACAGAAATCAAGATCAAAAACAGAGGAAGTTATCATTTACACCAAAATGTCTTTACCAGAACCTTTTGTGATGTAAGACTGAATTAAAAAACTGTACACATACAGTAATTAGAGAATGACTGAACAAATTTTACTATATCAATATGATGGAACACTATTGTTCTCTAAGGAATGACAGGAAGAATTTAGAAAAGGAAGAAGGAAAGGAGAAAGGAATAAGCATTTATATAATGTCTATGTGTTAAATAATTTTTCCCCTATGTATATCTTTTGAGCCTCACAATAACCCTTCAAAGTAGGTCCTCTTATTAACCCCACTTGGGGAAACTAAGGCAGAGGTTAAGTGATTTGTGCATGATTACATAACTAGTAAATGTCTAAGTCTAAATTTGAAGTCAGTTCTTCCTGAATCCAGTTCTCTTAACTGCACTATTTGTTTGTCTAAAAGCAATATGTAAATACTTGTATGAACTGATACAGAGTGAAGAAAGCAGAACCAGATTCCTTTGGGTAGACAATATAACTATAACAATAAAAACAGTACTGTAAGTCAGTCAAACTCAGATTCATCATAAGGAAGTATTTAGCTAGAACCTGAAGGAAATCAGATGTGGGTAAGGAAGATAAGTGTGAGCACAAAGGCTACCCTTTTTGTAGAAATAAAAGGGCTGACTGACATTGTGAGAAGAATATTACCAATACTCTCGCATGGTTGTGGCAACTGATTTTATTTAATTGCAGTTTTTATTTTCGACAAGGAAGGGTGGTCTTGGTCAAAGTGAGTGACTATGTTGGGAAATGATTATGGTCTGTAACTAAATGTATAAAGCCTTTAAAATCAAGACCATGAGGCAGAGGCATCAATGGTTAAGGGAGTATAGGAAATATGATGAAATCCTGGTTCATTTAACCAAGTCTGACTACTTTTATTTCTGCTGATCAAATTCCAATGAGATTCTTTTTTTCTCTGTCTTCATTATCAAATGAGGAACAGGAAGGGTAAGCAGTGAATTCCACCTTAATTTGATCAGACTTCTGATAGTGACACATTACTACATTTAAGATTCTCTGTTTCCTGAATTTTCTTTGCCACAAATATTTACTGGTTGCAGTTGACTAGGATGCAAGTATTAGGGGATGAACAAAGGTTTATCCAGTTGAGGCCAGTATCTTCTCCTGCTCAAAACAATTCCTGGCCATGTCTAACATCTGTGACAGCACAAAGAAAATTTCTCACTCATGTTCCTGAAGATTCCACAACTTAAACTCCTACTAAACTCTGGTCTCTCTCTGTATGTGTATGTGTTTATGGGTGTGTTTTCTGGTCTATATGTTTGTTTTTTAAATCAGTTGATTTTATTTCTCATTAGGGGTCTCAGTTAATAGTCTAATCTTGATAGTTCATCCTAGTGTGGAATGATCACTAGATTTTCAAGGGTTTTTTTTCCCAACATGCTGTAAGCTTTGAAAATTGAAATATTTGTCAAGTAAAATCTACAATATGAGAACTAGCTTAGCAGAGTTCTGAGAGGCATAGCATAAGATCATAAGCATCACAGGACCATGATTCTGGAACTAAGAGGGTCTTATCTGACCTCCTGATGTTTCAGACAAGGAAACTCAGGTCTAGGAAGGTGGTGAAGTCTCTATGGTCACTGGTTTGGCTGTGTGGTGATGAATTATGTGACTACGACCCTGGATAGCCAACTAATAATCTGTAGAGGGGTTGTGATCTGTATCAATAAGATGAAATTAATAAAATTAATCAACTACTCTGCATTAAATATGGATGACTATCTATATTGATGCAATCCCAGATTCTTGAAATATAGCAGTAAGATGGTCAAATCCCTGCAGATCTCATCCATCCCCCCCAAAAGGTTTGATTGTGCCTACCAACAGAGATTCTCTGAAGATCTATCTGATATTAAATCTCAGTCATAACTACTGCTATCAGTTAATTAACATTGATTAATTTTTCATAGGCATTGTGCTAAGGTCTGGGGATACCAAAAAGAAGCAATAGATAGTCCCTGTCCTCAAGGATTTCACAATCTAACATGGACATAAAGAACAATTATGTACAATGAAACTAAAAAAGGATCCATTAGAAACAATCAACAGAGGGAAGGTCCTAGAATTAAGGGAAACTGGGAAAGGCTTTCTTTAGAAGGGGGGTATTTAGCTAGAAACTGAAGGAAATCAGGAGATGAGGGTAAAGAAAACAAGTGTGAGTGTAAAGGCTATCCTGGTACAAGAAAGGGGAAAGCTCACTACTGTGAGAGTAATTGTTCAAAAACCAGCTTAAACTAACATTTCTAGGGCTGATAGTTGGGCAGTGGATAGAGTGCTGGGCATGAAGTCAGAAAATCTCAACTTCTTAAGTTCAGATCTGACCTCAGACACTAACTGTCCTGGGAAAGACACTTAATCCTGCCTCAGTTTCCTCTTAAAATGAATTGGGGAAGGGCATGGCAAGACATTTCAGAAGAAATCCCTAAATGGTGTCACAAAGTATTTCTGCTAGAGTATTTAAGAGTGCTGGTTAACAGGAAAGACACTTGTACAGAAGTAGTTTGGTGTTGGTCTGCAATTACCTTTGGTAGTAATAGAGTATAGGGATAATAGAATAAATCCTGGGGAATGGATATAGTAAAAGTTTGGATCAAATACATTTTTTTTCAATAGCACACAATAGTAATTTACTTTTCTTCATCTCCCTTCTCCTGGAAGGAAAAGAAAAAAAAGAAAACCTCTATAATAAATATGCATAGCCAAGTTAAACAAATTCCCACATTGGCCCTGTCCAAAAATGTATGTCTCATTCTGCATATTTAGGTAATCACTTTTTTTGTGTAGGTGTAAGGGGAGGTCGGTCATGAATCATGAGAGTCAGCCAAAAGAATTTAGGATGTTTAGCTTAGAGAAGACTTGAGTAGGAGATGAGGAGGAAGGGGATAACCATCTCCACATATTGGAAAGCCTGTTCTCAAAACAGGAGATGGATTATATTTGTTCTTCTTTGTCCCAAGGCTCAGACCTAGAATTATTGAGGGGAAGTAGTTGAAAAGAAGCAGATTTTTAGTTTGGAATTAAAAAAAACATCACTCCCTGCACTGGTTATTCTTTCTTCCCTTTATTGTTTTGAACCCTTGGTCAGCCAATTTGACTTTTTAATCTGCTCTTGTATCCCTTGCCTCTCTGTCCTATCACCAGTCATATCACGTTAGTTTATTCCTACCTTCCACCTCCTTTGATCCTATTCTTCTGTTGTTGAATGGAGATGGAGGAAATCATGAAATAAATTGAAGCCATTAGATGAGAGATCACTATTCTCCCCTTCTCCTTATGTTGTGTCATTCAATCCTGGGCACATCATTACCCCTTAATAAATGCTTTATCTAAATCAGAAATTTTTCTCCATTATCTACTCCTTACCTTCAGGCTCTAATGAAAAGGTGACCTTTTTCTTTGCCAATGTCAAATCCTCATTGTATATCCTTCATCTCATCCTCTCCTACATTATTTCCCGCAGTGTTCTCCCCCCAGTACCTTTCTCTCTCTGTTGCCTTCATTGTCTATCTATAGACTCCTCCCCCTGCTTCCTACAAACAGCCATGTTTCCCCCATTCTTAAAAAAAATCCTCACTTGATCACTACTATTCTATTAACCCATCTTCAATCTCTCCTCTCCTTTATGGCTAAAGTTCTGGAAGAAGTTGATTTTCTTGAATGCCTCTCCTTCCTCCACTCTTCCAAACTCCTATAGTCTGACTTCTGATCTTATCATTCAAATGAAACTGTCCTCTTTAGAGTCACCAAGATCAATTAATTGCCAAATCTAATAGCCTTTTATTCAATTCCATTCTTTCTTGTTGTCTTACAACATATGATGCTATTTATCACCTTCTCCTCATGATAATGTTCATTTAGATCTCCTTGTTACATAGTGCTTCTGGTTCTCTATTCAAGACTTGCCTACTAATCATGGCTCACTTCTGGGCCCCCTTCTCTTCTCCCTTTTAGACTCTACTTCATGATCTCATTAGCTCATTAGCTTTCTTTTCTTTTTTTTTTTTTTAGGTTTTTGCAAGGCAAATGGAGTTAAGTGGCTTGCCCAAGGCCCCACAGCTAGGTAATCATTAAGTGTCTAAGGCTAGATTTAAAACCCAGGTACTCCTGACTCCAGGGCTGATGCTTCATCCACCTAGCCGCCCCTCTCATTAGTTTTCAATGCCTCACTTATTATCTCTTTGCAATCATTTCTGAGCTTGGTGTGGGTCTCAAAAGATATAATAATGGTAAGTAAGATATTAATGTAAATTATTATGTAAATATAAATTATAAATCTCACTAAAATGAGATATTATAAAAATTGTCATAAATTGTAAAGTGCTTGACACTTTGCATATAGCAAACACTATGTAAATATTGTTGTTGTTGTTGTTTTATTATGATTAGATTTATATATATCCAGTTCTAACTTTTCTCCTGAGCTATAGTTACAAGTCACCAACTACAATTTGGACATCTTGAAGTAAATGTCTCATAGGCATCACACATATTCAAAGAAAGTTCATTATCTTTCCCCCCAGACCCTCCCCTCTTCTAAATTCTCTTTTACTGTTTTAGGGCATCGCTATCTCTATAGCCAGTCTCAAAAGCTTGGTGTATAATCTTTAATTTCTCACTCTCACTTATCCAATTTGTGGCCAAATCTTATTTCTATCTTTACCTCATCACATGTGTGTATTTGCATATGAGCACATGTATGTATATGCACATACATATCTTTGTATATGTAAATATACACATAAATGTGCATAGCAATGCATGTAGATGCATTTACACACAATATGTTATATTTTTTATTCATAATCATATTTACACACACACTAACATAAGTACAGTATACATACATATATATACATATATATATATATATATATATATATATATATATATATATATATATATATATATATACATGCATATAAATACACACATCATATGGTTTCCTTCTGAATTCCAGGTCTCATTCCCTCTCATATAGTATTTAAGTAGTTTTCTATCTGGTCTTAGTGCCCCAAAGTTCTACTTGTTCCAGTCCATCCTCCACTTAGCTACCAAAGTGATTTTTCTACAGCATGGTTCTTCCCCCACCTTGATCTTAAGTCCTACTTCTTCCCCCATTGCTTAGTAAACTCCTTCTTTTGTCTTCCATTGACTTCCTTTTGATCCTCTATGATCAGTTCTTAACTCTGGGTTTGGTATCCAAAGCTCTTTATAACCTGATTCCCTCCTACCCTTCCAATCTTTTTGTACTAATCTTGGAGTAATGATCTACTTGAAGTTCTCTTCCTTTTAATTGGTTATCCCCAATCCTCAGAATGTTTTACCCTATTATCACTACCTTTTAGTTTCCTTCAAGATTGGACTGACATCTTACTTTCTTCAAGAGTCTTTTCTAAGTTTTCTCTTCCATCTTCTGGCCAGTTGCTAGACATTTCTCTTTTCAAATGATCTCTTATCATCTTTCTCTCTCTATCTCTGTTTCTACTTCTGTTCCCCGCCTCTCTCTCTCTCTCTCTCTCTCTCTCTCTCTCTCTCTCTCTCACTCTCCCTCTCTCTCTCGCTCTCCCTCTCTCTCGTGCTCTCTCTCATATATAAACACATACATAAGTATATATATATATATATGTATACATATGTCTTATATGTACTTAGTTATTTTTTGTTTTCCTGTCCTTATTAGACTTTAAATTGATGGCAGGAGCTATTTTTGCAAATAGTAAACACATAATAATTACTTGTTAACTCAACTTTTACCCACTTCCCCATTTTTTTTTAATTTTACAGATTAGGAAACTGAAGTCCTAAGTATTTCAAAGTTACATGTTAAAATATCATTCTTGGTGTGAGATGCATGAATATTTTAAGTCCTTTATATTATGCAGATGAGATTTTCCGGAGAGATCTTAAAACACTGGTTTCTGGTCTTTTAGTACCTTTAGTCTCCAAATGTTATTGATTCCACATTTTTTAAAAAAAGCAATAGATGAGGTTAGTAAGGATGTATATGGGAGACAAGGGTAAAGGTGGGTGTTAATGAAGAAAAATTAACCATCTAAAAGGATAGGAAATTTTCATGGGATTATCAGATGATTCTGGGGGTCCTTAGAGTACCCGTGACAAACTCTGTTGGGGTTCTAAATTATGGGCTGAAAAATAAGTAAAAAATGGATCATACATTCTCTAATATCACATTCTTAATCAACCAAAGATCAGAAAAAAATGAGTAGAACACTGTAATAATTTTTTTATCCTTTCTGTGTAAGAATACATAGAAAATTACTAATATCAAGAGGAAATGGGAATAATAGGTGAATTTCAGCTAGCATTTCTAGCATCTTATCTTTCTATATATTACTTTTACTAATAGCTGAAGGGAAGGCAAATCATGACTCAATAAAACTATCCCATTAAAATTAGATTGATAACAATTTTCTAAAACAAATGGTGGATCCAAGCCACTAACTTAATTAGAAAGTTTCTCACTATACTTAGATAGAATAGGAAATGTGGTGTTCTTGCCCTCTGAATGAATAAATTCTATCATATAAGAAATATTTGAATCTTCCTTAAATTGTCTCATCAAATTAAGTCTACCATGATATAGAAAAAAAACCCTTTTTTAGGAATCAATAAAGAATCATATCTTCAGAAGCCACAGTTTTTATGTAGATATATCATGATGTGTCTTTTAGTTTTCCTCATTTTTTTAAATTTAATGCATTGGGGTTAAGAATGACTTGCCCAAGATTACACAGCTAGGCAATTATTAAGTGTCTGAGGCTGAATTTGAACTCAGGTCCTCCTGACTCCAGGGCCACTACTCTATCCACTGTACCACCTAGCTGCCCTCCTCATTGTTTTGCAAAAAAATGTCTCTGCCTTGGGGCAGCTAGGTGGCACAGTGGAAAAAGCACCGGCCCTGGAGTCAGGAGGACCTGGGTTCAAATCTGGTCTCAGACACTCAATAATTACCTAGCTGTGTGGCTTTGGGCAAGCCACTTAACCACATTTGCCTTGCAAAAACATAAAAAAAAATGTCTCTGCCTTCTAAATAGGTAACCTCTTTAGTTTATACTTTGAATTTCTATTTAAAACAACCTCTAAAACACATCAAATGAAAATGACACCTAGTTTAAGAGTCAAAATGTCCCCTAATGTCCACGACAATCCAACTATCCAAAATATATATTCTCTTCGATAGTACTAAAGTACCCTCAGAGAACAGACTTCCAAGAGTCGTAGGAACATTGATTTAGTGCTGGAATGGACCTTAAAGGCCATTTAGCCAACTTTCATTTTATAAATCAATTACTGAAATGTGGAGAGACTAAGTGACTTGGTAAGTAATAGTAACTAAGTGGCAAATTTGAACCCTGTTCTCTTGACTTGAAATCTTGTACTTTTCTAACTCTACTGAACTGCCTTTGGAAATAAATGGAAATTACATATTTAGGTGGGTAGTTAGGTGATATAAAGGATATAGAGTGCTGATCCTAGAGTGATATTCCTTTGTTCAAATCTGGCCCCAGACAGGTGTGATATCAAGCTAGTCACTTAATCTTTTTTGCCTTAGTTTCCTCATCTGTAAAATGAACTGGAGAAGGAAATGGCAAATCATTCCAATATTTTTGCCAAGAAAACCCAAAAAGGGATCACAAAGAGTTGGACATGACTGAAAACTCCTGAAAATAATCATTTTGGGGCTTGATGAGAGGAAATATTTCCTAAGAACTGGTCCTCTTAAAAATGTAATGGTGTGCTCTTGGAAGCGGTGGGTATTCTGTTCCTTGAAGTCCTTTGGGATCTTGCGGTAGGGATTTTTGAATGGGTACGGTTTGAGTAGATGTGAATAACCATTTTTTTCATTACCCTGTATATTGCTTGCATTATAGACTTCATTGCATTCAGAAACTGTGATGCTCTTAATGACTAGATCCAAAGAATAACCAACAATAAGTCAAGTCATGCTGAAAGGAGGTCTCTAGTGAAATTATCCAGGAATTTATTCTTAGATCTATGATATTCAGTTTTATTTTTATTGGTGACATATAAAGATATAGAAAATATACACATTAAGTTTGCAGGTAAAATGAAGCTAGGAGAGATAGCTAACATTTTGGATGACAACGTCAGAATCTAATACCATCTTCAAGTATTTAAAAATCTGTCAACTGGAAGAATGATTATACTTGTTTTGCTTAAACCTGGAGAATTGTGTTTCATCTTAATGTAAAGAAAAAATTCTTTTATTAAAACTTTTTAAAAATAAGCTATCTCTCCTACTCCTAATATTCCAATCTGAACAAAAATAAAGACCTAGCCTGAAAACAAAGCAACATTGCTAGATAGATTGGCAAAAGAAATTTCCACATTTGTTCAATTGATTCAATTGTGTCTGACTCTTTGTGACCTTATTTTGGGTTTTCTTGGCAAAGTTACCAGAGTGGCTTGCCATTTCCTTCTCCAAGTGTATTTCTAATGAGACAGAAGAGGGGAGCCTATTTAGTGACTATAAGACTGTTTATCAAGCAATCAAGCAATCAATCAACCAACCTTTGAGAATGGAAAGGGTTGTAGGTACAAGACAGGTTTAAAACAATAAAAACATAAAAAGAAGGACTATAATAGGAGAAGGCTAGGTATTAGTGGATCAATAATACCATGAGAAGGAGCACAAAAACCTATTGTAGTAGAGGAAAAGAAGGGAGGGTGTGAACACTGAGAAAATCCTACTATCAATAGATTTGACCTAGAGAGGAAATAACATTTATTTCCAATTGGATTTAAAAATCTATCCTACCCTACAGGGCAGTGGGAGGAGTGGAAACAAAAAAAAGGGGAAGAAGGGACTGATAAAAGGGAGGGTAAAGATAAATGTAAAGTTAAGGGGGGAAGGGAACAAAACATTGGTGAGAAGAAATAAGAGGAAAGGAAAAAGAAATGTATAAATGTATAAATAGCATGGAAGGAAATACAGAATTGGTCATCTTAATATGAATGGGATGAACACTCTCATAAAACTGAAGCAGATAGCAGAATGATTTACAAGAAACACATTTGAGGCAGAGAGAGATACACACAGGATCAAGGTAAAAGGTAAAAGGCTCAGGGGAAGTAAAAGAAATCAGGGGTAGCAATCCTGATCTCAGAAAAAGCAAACGCAAAAATAGATCTCAATGAAAGGGATAAGGAAGGAAACTACATCTTCTTAAACACCTACTGGCAATGAAATTATATCATTATTAAACATATGTGTACCAAGTGGTATGATAGCTAGATTCTTAGAGGAAAAACCAAATGAATTACAAGGAGACATAGACAACAACCTCTCTCTCAGAATTAGATAAATATAACCACAAAGTAAACAAGAAGGAAGTTAAAAAGATGAATAAAATCTTAGTAAACTTAGATATGATAGATCTCTGGAGAAAACTGAATGGGGATGGAAAAGCATATCTTTTTCTCTGCAGTACATGGCACCTATACCTAAATTGACCATGTAGTAGGGCATAAAACCCTTACAATCAAATGCAAAAAGGCAGAAATAATAAATGCTTGCTTTTCATATCATGATGCAATAAAAATCACATGTAATAAAGGGCCAAAAATTAATTGGAAACTATTAAGGGAATCAAACAACAAATCATAGAAATAATGGGTGATTTCATTCAAGAAATTGACAACAATGACACTTCATGCCAAAATTTATGGGCTGCAGTCAATGTAGTTTTTAGGGAAAATTTTTTATTTCTAAATGCTTATATGAATAAAATAGCGGAAGAGCAGATCAATGAATTGGGCATGCAACTAAAAAAGCTAGAAAAGAACAAATTAAGGATCACCAATTAAATAGCAAATTAGAAATTCTGAAAATCAAAGGAGAGATTAACAAGATTGAAAGCAAGAAAGTCATTGATGTAACAAATAAACTAAGAGTTGGTTTTATCAAAAAAAGCAATAAAATAGATAAACCTTTGGTTAATCTGATTTAAAAAAAAAGAAAAATCAATACCAAATTAACAGTATCAAAATTGAAAAGGATGAACTTTGCACTAATGAGGAGGAAATTAAAGTGATAATTCAGAGCTATTTTGCCCAACTGTATGTCAACAAATTTGACAACCTGAGTGAAGTGAATGAATGAATATTTATAAAAATATAAACCAATCAGATTGACAGAAAAGGAAATAAAGTACTTAACTCCATTTTCAAAAAAAGAAATCAAAGAAATCATTAATAAACTCCCTAAGAAAAAGTCTCCAGGGACAGATAGATCTACAAGTTTATTCTTCCAAACATTTAAGGAACAATTAATTCCAATTCTACATAAACTATTTTTAAAAAATAGGAGGAGTTTTGACAAATTCCTTTTATGACACTAATATGATGCTGATACCTAAACCAGGAAAAGCCAAAACAGACAAAATTATAGCACTATCTCCCTAATGCACACGAATGCAAAAATCTTTAATAAAATTTTAGCAAAGAGATTACAAAAAGTTATTACTAGGATAATGCATTATGATTAGGAAGGATTTACACCAGGTAGTCAAAAATGGTTCAATATTAGGATAACACTCAACATAATTGAACATATGAATAAAAAAGACCACCAAATCATATGATTATCTCAATAGGTGCTGAAAAAAAGCCTTTGACAAAATATAAGATCCATTCCTATTTAAAACACTAGAGGGTATGGGAATAAGTTTTCCTTAAAAAAATAAGTATTATCTATTTAAAACCACCAAGAAGTATATGTAATGATGATAAACTAGGAGCATTTCCAATGAGATCAGAGGTGAAACAAAGATGCCCATTATCACCACTACCATTCAATTTAGTATTAGAAATATTAGTAATGAGAGAATAAAAAAGAAATTGAAGGAATTAGAATTGCTATTTCCTTTTCCAAGTCATTTTACAGATGAGGAAACAGTGTTAAGATGAGCACACAGGGTTAAGTGATTTGCCCGAGGTCACATAGTAAGTGGCTGGATTTGAACTCAAGAAGATTAGTTTTACTGACTTCAGGTACAATACTCTATTAATTGCTACTTGGATTCCCCTCATTAATTACTTATTTTTATTCCCATATTAGCCATGATTAGAAATGTATGTATCTTCCTGTACTTCAAGTTCATCATCTCACTCTCTCAGGTGATATGCTTCATCTTCATTCCTTATTGTTTCTTATTGTATGCATCAGAGTTCTGAAGTCTTTGAATGTTGCTATTATTATTTAAACTGTGTAGTAATTTAATATTTTCATCATATAAGTTGCTCTAATTCTCACTTTGGGTAAGTTCATAAAGATCTTCCCATTTTTCTATAAAATTGTCCATTTCATCATTTCTTATGGTATAATAATAATTAATTTCATTTATATACTATAGTACATTTAGCCAGTCCTCAGTTGGAGAATGCCCCTTTAATTTCCAAGTTTTGACTACTGTGAAAAAGAATTATTATAAATTTTTCCCAAGGTCACACAGCTAAGTAAGCATTAAGTGTCTGTTTGAACTCAGGTTCTCCTAACTCCAGGGCTGGTGCTCTGTCCATTGTGCCACATAGCTGTCCCATATTATAAATAGTTTTGCATGTATTGATTGTAAGGAAAATTTTCCAGTCGATTAGATCTTTTTCAAAGTTCATTGGGTTGGTTCAGGAGATGTCCCCTTACTTCCTATAGAATCTTTGTACAGAGGCTGTCTGACTACTTTTCAGTTATTTTATAAATGATCTTCTTGTCAGGTATTGATCTGGACTGAAGTAGTAGCTGTGTGAACAGAGAGACCAATATGGGAAATGTGGAAACAGAAACATCAAATAACTGGTTGGATATATAGGGTGAGTGAGAATAAGAGATCAGGGATGATACAGAAGATGCATACTTGGGTAACTCTAAAGATGACAATTCTCTCAATGGACATAGGGAAATTTAGAAGTGGGATGCTTTTGGGGGAGGAAATAGTTTTGGTTCTGTTGAATTTCGGTTGTCTCCAGGACTTCAGTTTGGAATGTTCATTAGGAAGCTGGTGATTTGGAACTAGAGCTCAGGAGAAAGACTTGATCTGGATTTACATATATAGACCTGAGAGTCATCAACATAGAGATGATTAAGACTGTGGAAGAACACCAACTTAGAAAATATTGAAGAGAAAAGGGCCCAAGACAGAACTTTTAGGAAGAGTCACTATGGATTTATGAAATGGTAAATATACTTACATTTAGATATAATTTTTTTTGCCTTTTTTGCCTGGGTGACTTTGGGCAGTCACATGATCTTCCTGGATCTCAGTTTCTTCTTCTGCAAAATGATATGATTTCTGAATTCTCTTCTGACTTTGGATTTATGATCCATCCAAGTAGATCAAAACAGAAATAGGAAGATAGGAAGAGGAGAAGGATGGGTGGGGAGGGAAGAGAGAGATAGAGAATGAGAGAGAGAGAGAGCACAATATGAAAAGGAGAAAGAATATTTAAGAGGAAAAGGCAGTCACTAGTATCAGCAGTTCTAAAGGAGTCAAGAAGGATGGTGATTTAGAAGAGAATAGGAGGAGGAGTCCTATAAGGAAGATGGAGGCAAGGGCAGGCAATAAAGAATGAATATAGAGACAAGGCATGGTCTTACACAAATAGTGAAAGGAGTGCTAAAACTCAACAAACTGAAATTAGTAACTAAGTTTTAGCTAAGAGAAGTTCAGAAGAAAAGAACAGGACCTACTCCAAGTAAATGAGATTATGATTTAGTCCAGGCCCTTCTATAGATGAGGAACCTGAGGCACAGGGAGGTTGTCTAACTTATTTAAGTTCACCATACTGAAGAGCTTTGTAAACCTTAAAAGATTGTATGACAATCACCAATTAACAATAGTAGTAGTAGTAGTAGTAGTAGTAGTAGTAGTAGTAGTAGTATTTGATAAATATTGTATTGAATCCTAGAGTACAGTAAAGAGACTTGAGTGCTTCATTATTTGCTTATCCCCCCTCCATCTCTGTACCATCCTTTATCCATTTGCAAGAATGTTGTTAGAAAATCACTCTTCGGGTCAAAACTCAATCTCCAAGTGCCTATTAGAAGCACTGTCATCCTTCTGGTTTAGCCTGGCAGATGAGACAGAAATTTGTGCAAGATAATTGGCTTCCTAGTGAGTGTGGTTCCCTAGCCCTTTGTGCTGAAGGCCATCCGACATTCCTCCAGCATTCATGGTTTATCTTGATGGCCCTGACGGCCTAACTGTCCAGGGGAGCATGTGCTCATGTCTCATTTTTAACACACTGAAGTGTTATACTCAATCCCCAGGAGATTCGTTCATGTGAACAAGTCACCCCAGCATGCAGAACATCCATATTCATGTTACACCTTTCTACAGGAACATCCCGACAGCCTTTTGTTCTTCCTGAGACTTGCCCCTGAAGCGAAAGTGTGGGTAAGCTATTCCTCCTGCTCCAGGGACAACACAGGACAAACTGACCAACCTGCTGTCCATTCCAGTCCACATGCACAGTAGTCTTAAGTTGTCTTGAACAACAAATGATCTTTTTAATATTTTTGGTAAGGAAAGCATATCCCCCCCCCCCCCCCCCCCGCCATAAACCCCAATGAAAAGAAGTTATTTTAGGATACTGTAGTTAAAAGCTAGGGAAGCCATGAGGTCAAGTGGAGAGAGTGCCAGGCCTAGGGTTAAGAAGACTCCTTTTATGAGTTAAAGTCCAACCTCAGACACTGCCTAGCTAGATCACCCTGGATAAGTCACTTATCCTCTGTTTTCCTCAGTTTCCTCATCTGTAAAATGGAGACAATGATCGCTCCCAGAGCTGTTGTGAGGATCAAATGAGATAATAATTATAAAGCATAGTGCCTGGCATAGTGTTATGTAAATGTTGTTGTTACTGTACTTTGCAAGCCTGAAAGCACTTTACAAATTCCTATTAATTATTATTATTATGCTAGGGATAATTCTAGTCTCTAAACTAGAACATAATGAGTGACAACTATTTTCCCAATTTGAAATGAGAGAATGTAAGGCAAATCATTTTCTCGGATAGTTGATTCATAGACATTTAGCAATTTCTGAATAAAAAGGAGACAGGCATAGACAGAGAAAGATTTAGGCAGAGACTGAGATACACACACAGAGCACAGAGACAGAGACAGATTTAGGGAGAGAGAGAGAGGGGGAGAGAGAGAGAGAGAGAGAGAGAGAGAGAGAGAGAGAGAGAGACAGACTTTTAGACAGAGAGACACACACACAGACTAAAAGAGAGAGATAGAGACAGAGAGTCAGGGGCAAATTCAGAGAGAGACAGAAACAGAAAGAGAGAGATAGGGAGAGACAGAGAGACAGGAGAGAAACAGAAAGAGACAGAGACAGAGAGACAGACAGAGATGCATTGTTGGTAGGGTTTATATGAAAGCCCAGAAATAGTCTTGTGTGATGGGTTTTTTCCCAGAGACTAAAGTGGGGAGATTTGGTTTCCTTCTATAAGTAATAAGAGTTTTTTCTATAAGTAATTGTCTCAGGAGAGAACCCCCAGCCCCAATAATCTGATAGTGTTATGCAGCAGACAGAGCAGAATCCCACTTACTGGGGAAGGATCAAGCATGAATCTTAACTGGATAGTAATTAAAGTTGCCAGTTTGTGCTTGCTCCAAGTCTGGGATCCTTATTAGAGTAGTCATGATTTATAAAATGGCCTTATTTTTTTACAAAGACACCCTTTTGAAAGATTTACTTCTTATTCTGTCCCTAGACCACAGAAATCCCCATAATATCTATTATCAGGTATCTCCCCTTGTCTTTTTTTTTTTTTTTTTTTTAGGTTTTTGCAAGGCAAACGGGGTTAAGTGGCTTGCCCAAGGCCACACAGCCAGGTAATTATTAAGTGTCTGAGACCGGATTTGAACCCAAGTACTCCTGACTCCAGGCCGGTGTTTTTATCCACTACACCACCTAGCCGCCCCTCCCCATGTCTTTTAAAAATTAAGCCCTGGAAGGAGGCTAGGTGACACAGTGGATAGAGCACCAGCCCTGGAGTCAGGAGTACCTGAGTTCAAATTTGGCCTCAGACACTTAATAATTACCTAGCTGCGTGGCCTTGGGCAAGGCACTTAACCCCATTGCCTTGCAAAAACTAAAAAAAACCTTGGTGGAGAATTCAGAGAGCTCCTATAAGATTGTTGCCAATTAGGAAATGAGAAACCTCATCCTAAATGAGGACTTTGGAGTTAATGGCTTCACTTGCTAGTCAGAAGGGTAGAGGAAAGTGATGAGGTATGTGGACCAAAACTGATGAGATCTTGCAGAATCTTTCTCAATGATGAACTTCCCTGGGCATGATGGAGAAGTCAGAGCAGTCCTCAAAGAGTGCAACCATGTGAGAAATGAACTACCAGCATATAGGTCCATTACAGAAGACCAAAAATATACAGAACAGCAATAACCCTCAAAAACAAGGCTTTCAAAGCCAGCATAATAATATAGTACTTGCTGGCAGCTAAGTGACTAGAAGGTTGTATTTGGAATCAGGAAAATCTAAATTCAGATCCTGTCTCAGACCCTTAATTCTCTGATCATAGGAAAGTCATTTATCATTTGTTAGCCTCAGTTTACTTTTCTGTATAATGGGTATAATAATAACAACACTTACTTCCCAAGGTTGTAGTGAGGATCAACTGAAATAATATATGCAAAATGCTTTTCAAGACAAATAGCTTCATAATGCTAGGTATTTTGTTTTATTTCACAGGGGTTATTCTGAGGATCATATGAGATAATGTATGTAAAATGCTTTGTAAATCTAAAAAACACTTTCTAAATGTGCGCTTTTATTATGCTGCTGGATATGACAATAATTTTCCAGATAATTTCCTAGGTAACTCTTAATTGTATGGTCACTTTTCAGCTGTAGTGACTCCAAAAAGAATCCATATATTTCAAGTGTATTTACATTAGCTTTAATTATATAAAAAATCAACCTTTTTGTTTTTAAATAGACTCCTACTATTAATCACCATCCATACCACAAGCAACACCACCATTACCTCACAATAGCAAGCTAAATGAACTCTACTGTTTTCTTTCAAAAGCTTTAAAATAGTGGGTCTCAAAGTAAGATCTGGGGGTTCCAAGGGTCCTCAAGATTGTTTTAATTGGATCTGTGAGGTCAAGATTATTTTCATAATATTACTAATATAAATATGGCAAATGTTAATAAATATAACTCACATAAACAAAAGTTCCTTGTGGTGCCCTTGGTAATTTTTAAGATTATCTGTCTCAGGGCAAGGGTAGGGGAGAGATGATAGGAGAGATGGAATTTGGAACTCAAAACTTAAAAAAAGAAAGAAAAATGTTAAAAACTATTTTACATGTAATTTGTGGAAAATGAAATATTATTTTAAAAATATATTTAAAAGGGTCATTAGATCAAAATGATAGAGAATTGCTGCTCTAAAGGAAAGCAGTCTGTACCAGAAAAAGTATGTTGACTTGATTATATGACTAGCCAATCAGGATATTCTTGTTTGCCAGAAGCAGTATGTAGTACATACAGTTCAAGGATTAGGAATTTAGGTAGATCTACAGAAGGACTTAGTTAAAGATTAGGGGTCACACGACACAGAAGCAGATCAGGGGTTGTTGTACCAAGGACAAGTATACATGGGTATGAATTCAGAAAAAGGTCTTAAACAAGGGAAATCAGCCTATTGAAGGAAAAGACAGGTGCATCTCAGGTCCTCATCACCTAAGGGCAGCTAGATGATGCAGTGGGTAGAGCACTGGCCCTGAAGTCAGGAGGACCAGAGTTCAAATGTGGCCTCAGACACTTACTAGCTGTGTGACCTTGGGCACGTCACTTAACTTTGATTGTCTCACATACTGGGTTTTCAGTTTTCCTTATTAATATCTGGTCACTGGACCCACTGGACCCTTTCTCTCTGGAGGAGAAAGTGAGGCTAGTGAATTAGCACAGTACCTCCTCACTCAAATCCAGATCATGTGCTTGCCATGGCATCATCTCCCTGATGTCATGGCCTTCTTTGAGAATGAAGGGCCAACCCCCCCCCCCCAATTAAAAAAAACAGGACAGGTGATGAGTAGAGGTCCAGCCAAGAGGGGGCTGCACCATCCTCATGTAATGGGCAAATCCTTAAATTTGTAATCAGTGGTTATTTTTATGCAGTCATTTTTTCAGACATGACTGATTCTAAGTTATCCCATTTAGTGTTTTCTTAGCAAAGATACTTGAGTGGTTATGCCATTTCCTTCTCCAGCTCATTTCACAGATGAGGAAACTGAGGCAACCAGGGTTATACAGTTAGCTAATGTCTTCACCTGAATTTATTCAGATCTTCCTGAAAACCAGGCCTGGTGCTCTACTGTACCAACTAACTGCCTCGGTAATCAGAGAATCTGTGCTCAAATGTCACCATTCCTGAAACTTAGTACCTGAGTGATGTTATAAAAACCACTTAATCTTTTTATACCTCACATCCCTCTTCTGTAAAACGAAAAAAATTCATCTAGATTTCCCTTTAAGGTTCCTTCCAACTCATATCTATGAGCCAATAAACAGGGAGGGTGGTCAATACATATCCAAGACTAGTCATGAGGAGACTAGAGAACAGAGCCAATAAACTCAGTCTGTTGGTAGAAAGGCAGCAGGATGACTTTGGGTCATGGGAAAGGGATTTTTCATAACTAACTTTTCAGATCTTAATGATCAGAATTTCAAGCAATGATTTTGTGTATTGAAGGCAATAAATTGTATTAACAAGTCAGCTTCATTCACAAGATAAAATGATGCTCTTCCTATAGATAAGAATACTCAGGTGGCTTTGGTTCCAGATACCTCATATAATGGTACAAATGGGGATGGAATATGATTGTTGGGGGATAGCTGATATGTTTTGAAGAAGACTTTAGCAAATCCTTGAATTGGGGTCAGTGTTGTGGATTTTTTTGTCTAGTTTTTACAAAAAACATTTCCTTTTATCATTTTGACATACATCAAAAACACAACATCTGAGTTGCTTGGCTGTTGAGTAGTGATCCCTGGGAGAGCTGGGGGCCTCATGGTCTGTTGATTCTAAGAGGGCAGATAAATCAATTTACTAGAAAACCTAGGGAGTGAATTTAAATAGGAAGAAGAACAGAAAGAGAGAACTACATGTCAAGTGGTTAATCTCTATTACTTCATTCATCTTGTTTTAAACTTAAGTACTTTTTCAGTTTAACAAGATAGTTCCAACACTGCCCTGATTGTCCCATTCTGTACTCCCTTCTTCACATTTGATAGCAATTCATTGTTACCCTTTTCTCCCTTTTATAATTTTTATTTGAAAGTAAGCCCTAAAACAGAGGAGATTATCCCTGATGAGTCAGAATAAGAAGTCTAAATATTAAATCTTAGACCTAAGCTTGGAACAGGTCTCCATAATCTTCCTAGAATCAGAGGAGGTGATTTGCCATCATTCTCTCTACCTTCTCATCCCCCCTGCAATATTTCATCTTTCCCCCAAATAAAATCTGTCCCCAATGACAGTTAAACAAGTCACAATAAAAAAACCCACCCATTAGTTTTCTGTAAATGTGTGTCTTTGTCTTTACTTCTAGTCTATCATCTCTCCAAACTGTTAATTTAAGCAATTTATCAAAGCACACTGAAGTATCATCATATCCTAAAGGTGGAACCCCCCCCACTATTTGTGCTTAAAGTATTTTTATTTAAATCAGGAGATGTGCCCATTAACAAAGAAATTCTACTAGTCACAAATTGTAAATTCTGAGTGTACATTTGTTTTTGTTAATTTTTTTTAATAGCTAACAGTTTTCATTCATTTGGCCCCATACAGTAGAGTTCAATGTCATACATCCAGCAGCTCAGTTGCTGATGCTATAAGGAAAGTGCTTGGCAGGTCCATGCTGGCAGGTGATGCCCTTGCTTTCGGACACTGCCAATCATCCAGGGAGGTTAAAGTGACCAGCCCCCAAAGGCTGTGCTAAAAGGCAAGAGGCAACAAGGAAGATTCTTCGATTGCTCTGAGGCATCTGGTGACTCCCAGATGTGCTATGCTGAATGTAGACTGCCTTGGCAAGATGCAGTATGAGGCGATTTCCTCCTTATATGCAGGCTCACTTTTCTCCGTGGGTAGACATTTTCCAGACTAGATGATAGTGCTGCCCACTGGCTTTGGGCAAAACTGTTGAGCAATGAGCCTCACATGAGCAGGGCATCATATTCTATTGTTACTAGGAAAGGGTATGAGCAAAACCACATAAGCAGGAACTGCTTGGCACATTTAGCTGACAGTGAATAGATTAGTCTGGCTAGAATGTTGGATTCAAGAAATTAAAAAAACTGCTTACCTCTAAAAACCATACTGTAGAAGGAAAATTGAGACCAGAAGTATCAGAGGCATTTGATTTCATCAACTGTTGCAAGAATTTAAAAAAAAACATTTGATATTTTAAATAATTTCACCATAATTTCTCCTACCTGTACAAATTCTCCTTAAATACAAATAATTACAAGCAGATTATATTTTTACTTAGATATAAAAGTTTTAATTGTATTAACATTGTATTTGCAAACTTGTTATTCAGTCAGTCTTTTCTGAGTCATGTCTGACTCTTCATGACCCCATTTAGGGTTTTCTTGGCAAATATTCTGGAGTGGTTTGCCATTTCATTTTTAAGATGAGGAAACTGAGTCAAACAGGGTTAAGTAACTTGCCCAGGGTCATAAAGCTAGTATGTGTTAGTAAGTTGCTAAGTGTTGAAGTGGATAGAGTACGGGCCTTGGAGACAGGACAGGAGTTCAAATCTAGCCTCAGACACGTGATAGCTATGTGACCTTGGGCAAGTCACTTAACTTTGCCTAGTATCCAGGACCATCTCCAGTCATCCTGATTCATACCTGAACACTGCACCCAGATTATGTGGGAGGAGAAAGTGAGGTTAGAAACTTAGCATAGCACCTCCTCACTCAAATCCAATGTTCTTGTCATGACATCACCTCCTTGATATCATGGTTTTCTTTGAGAATGAAGGAAAAACATCACTTTAGGAAGATGAGTCTTCCTGACTCCAGCACTGTATCCTCTATATCACCCAGCTGCCCTCCCTGGAATGTAGTAGGTACTTATTAAATGTTGACTGACTGACTGATCATTCGATCAGCAGTCTTCTCATATTTTTGTGGATGTACAATTTGTGGGATGTTTGGCTGCACTCTGGACATTCTACTTCATTTGTCCTTTTGATCCTTGTATGCTGCTCTTAGATTCTCTAGATTCCTTGGGATCCTCCCTCTGTCTCTGCCTCTCCATATATATATATATGAATATTTTATAAACCCTAAACTGTAAAACTTAAAAATCATAGGTTAAAATAAAATGACAGAAAATATGGATTAGGCATGAAGTTTTGTTGTCTAGGATTTACTATAAACCTATATAGGTGGAGGTCATTTTCCAAGATGACCACTCCAACTGAGAGAGAGGGAAATATTTATCCAAAAACAAAGGATAGGGGAAATCATTAACCTCCTTAGTTACCAGACAATGAAGGTTGCACAATCTTAAATTACCCTATTGCTCCTCAGAGATTATCATCTTAATCTGACACTATCTGATGAATTGTTATCTTTTCCTGGACTTTAAGCATTATGAAGGTAAGTCAAGTTTTCCAGCATACTGATTATTATCTTCCTGAGTTTACAATTAACATAGGGGGAGCTGCACACAGGTATTGATTTATCACCTAGAGGCAAAGGTGACTGAAATGTAGAAGCTGAGCACTGTCAAAAGAAATCAGCCTTTATTACCAGGAATATAGTTTAGACTTTGACTATGTAAACATATATAGACATCTATATTTATATGTGTGTATATCTGTTTATCTATATATGTATGCATATTTATGTGTATATATTTCTCAGCTCTGTTTAAATAAGCTCGAACACCTTTACTAGGGCCTGAATTTATGAGAAAAAAAGCATGTGAGATTTATCCCTACTCCAGCTGTCAGTCTCAGGCACAAAGATATTGTGATGTGTGAGCTTTGTGATTCAGGCTCTCATTATGAATAACTGAATAATAATAAACCTCAATAATCCAATAAAGTACTGTATTCAATGGGTGCAAACCAAGATGTCTGGCTAGGGAAATACAATTGTCACTAGCCTTTTGTTGTAAAACAGAATGTTCCTTTATTATCACATATGTGGAAGAGGGAAGGCAGATGCTACTCCAAATGATCAGCCACCTGCATAATTTTGGATATAAAATCAGGTATAAAGAACCATTTATTAAAGTCTATGACCACCTCAGATTCTCCTCTTGGCCTAGCAAGTGTGGAACAATTTACATCCTCCCATCAATACTTATGAAATGTAAACAAAATACACTATGTCTGGTAGCTTGGTAAATTCGTTACTTTGTTTTCTGTAGTGAAAGTCATAGATTATGACTGAGAGTTCATATAGTCCCAACCCTCTTGTTTTAATGATAAGGAAACCAAGAAGGAAAGAAACTTGGCAATTCAGCAGAGCTGGGATTAGAATCTAGTACTTTTGGCTACGCTCAGTCTAGTGGTTATACTGTTATATCAGTGATATCTTTAGAAATGAAGGACTAGGGGCGGCTGGGTGGCACAGTGGATAAAGCACCGGCCCTGGAGTCAGGAGTACCTGAGTTCAAATCCAGCCTCAGACACTTAATAATTACCTAGCTATGTAGTCTAGGGCAAGACATTTAACCCCAATGCCTTGCAAAAACTAAAAAAAAAAAAAAAAAAAAGAAATGAAGGACTAATTTATGTATAAAGATCCCTGTTAGTAGTATATTGACTTAGAAAATAACTCATGCCTATATATTTCTTTTTTTAATTAATGCATAAACTCATCAAAATCAGATAACTACATTTTAATTTGATTCAGATCACATTCAAGAGTGCTGTGGGTTGCATATGGGCCCCCAGGATGCATATTCAACATCTCCATGTTACAACATTCTGACTCTTAGAGGTCATGGCATTTTCTTTTTGCTTTTTTTATTCCTCTTTATTTCCTGTTATCACCATGGCAGAAAGAGTATTTGATTTGGGTCACAGGACCTGCTCTCAAATATGGAACTTTATGATTTTCTATTTCTGTGATCTAATTCATTTAACCCCACTGGGCCCAGAAATGTAGAATAAGAAGGAATGCCAGATGCCATCTAAGTTCATCTTCATCACTGATAAAGAATCTTCTCTACAAGATCTCCACCATGTGGTCATTCATTTTTCCTTTGAAGACCTTGAAGAAGTCACTACTTGCCTGGAGCAGCCAGTAAGGTTAATGATTGGGATATTTTATTTTGTTTTTAATATTAAGCTAAAATCTTCCTCTCTGAATCTTCTACTCTTTGCTTCTAATTCTGCCATTTAAAGTCATGCAAAAGGAGTCTAATTTTCCTTATAGATGACATTCATATGTACCAGCTTTCATGCATCCTCTTAGTGGTCTCTTCTCTAGATGTTAGATTTTGAGCACCTTGAGGAAAGAGATTGTGACTTTTGCCTTTCTTTGTCTCTCTCTTCAGAGTTTATCACAGTGCCTGTTACTTAATAAATGATTCTTAATTGACTGACTAACTAAACATTCCTAGCTCCTTCATCCAGTCCTCATACTACATAATTCTGAGACCTGTGGCCATCTTAGTTCCAAGTTATCAATCTCCTTCCTGAACTGGGACAATGTGAAATGAAGGCAATATGGCAGATGTGCTCTGACTAGAGCAGAGGACAATAGAACTAGGCTACTCTTTATAGTCCTTTACCTCTAAAAGGAAAGAGGTCAGATTGGGGTTCTCTAAGATCCCTTTTGGCTTTAAATCCTATGGTCTTAAGCTTGGTTTTTAATATAGGTATCAATGGATATTAATTCTCTCATCTGTCTCTCAATAATCATTTAAAGGCTTACTCTGCATTAGGCATTGCACTGAGCACCAGAGATAGAAATTTGAGCTAAAACATCATCTTTACCCTTAAAGAGCTCATATTCTAAAGGGATAAACATCATATAAATACTACTTATAACACATGGAGATAATACATGGGAGATTATTTCCAAAGGGAAGATGTCAGGAACTGGGGGGAAACTGGGAGAAGCTTGGAGAAGGGGGGTATTTGATAAACATCTTGGCAGAGTCTAGAAGAGTCATGAGGCAGAGGTTAGGTGGTATTGGGACCAATCTTTGAATGATGGAGTCAAGAGATAGTGTCTTTGGCATTTCATTTGAAAGAGATCAAAATTGGCATTGAGTTTTATTGTTCCCAAACACAGAGGCGGACAAAAGTCAACCCACACAGCTCCTCCAAAAGAATGGGAAAAGTCAGTCTGCCATTTTCTTTCTTCTCTAGGAAATATAACACGTGTATACTTCTTCCATTGGTCATGTTGTCTGACCCATCATTTTCTCTGGAAGACTTATTCTTTTTTTTGTTTTGCTTGCTCTATCCTCCTTATCACCTCATACCCTTCAGAGATCCCTTTTTATGGAGACTTCCTCTATCAGCTCAGGGTCCCTTGCGCTCTGGGCTATCTAATCCCTGGTCCTGTTTCCCTGCGAGAGAGTGTCTCTTAGGTTTGTGATCTTAGCTACGAATGAATGTCAGCTCTTGGGAGAAGTGCTGAGGTCTGCGTTGGCCTGAGATCTGATACCATCCAGGAGGATGTGTATGTTATCTAGCCACACAGAAGGTGGAGGCTTTTGCTCTGATGGATAACAGCATGTGCAGATATGATAAACAGAAGGAGGCCCTGGCCTCTTTGGGGGAAGTGGAATGGCTTCACAGATGAGGAAATAGGCCATCCCAAGAGACTCATAGTCTATGAGCCCTGGGAACTGTGAATCTTTTCAGCATGGAGGGGGCCATTTATCATGAGAGCTATTATACCTGCCTGAGGCATCGTTGAAACTGAACACCACAAAGCTATTCCCAATCTTATCATGGCTTATTAATAATGGAATGATAATCACACAGCCACAAATTAACAACAACTAGGTGGAGCGATAAGGAAATTTGAACACCCAGAGGACTGGACAATAACTCAAACCAACATATTGGACAGCTACAGATTTAGAGAGAAACCTGGTTTTATCATTGGGAATTGGAGATAGTTATTTCTCAGAATGAGGTATATCTGAAAGGATATAAAGTATGTCTTACAGACTTGTAGATTCAAAGTGTTTAGAGCCAGAAAGAGTCTCAGAAATCACCTAGGTCAGTAGCAGAACCAAGAGAACAATGTCTGCATTAACAACAACATTGTGAGATGATCAACCTTGATGGAAGCAGCTCTTCTCAGCAGTTCAGAGAGCTAGGACAACTATAGTAGACCAGCTATGGACAATGCTATCCCCATCTGGAGGAAGAAAAGCAAAATGAAACCAAAAAAACCCCTTTCCGAATATGATGGACACTTTATAAAAATTATCTCTTATGTATCTCTATCCTTTAATCCTAATTCCTCATACTGAAAATGACTAATCTGTAAACACGTTTCTCAAAAATATGTATGTACAGTGTTAACCTGACTTCACTGCTGAAGGGAGGAGGGTGGGAAGGGAGGGGTGGAAGGATATTTTGTAACTTAAAAATATACATGAGCATATGGATGAATGTTAAAAAAAATAAAATAGATGAACTTTTTGGGAAAAAAAAAGAAATCACCTAGGTCATCCATTCCATTTTCCAGATAAGGAAAATGAGCACATTCTCTCTCTCTCTCTCTCTCTCTCTCTCTCTCTCTCTCTCTCTCTCTCTCTCTCACACACACACACACACACACACACACACACACACACACAGCAGCTGTGTGTTAAATGACTTGTCCAGGTTCACACAGCCATTAAGTGTCTTTTAGTAAACTCCCTCTTATTAAGAAAGTGTCTATGGCTAGATTTGAACTCAGATCTTTTTGACCTCAGGCCCAGCTCTCTACCAGCTGGCCCTGAGACTCTGTAGATGACTAATTTATCCATTTAACTAATGAACTGCTAGATACTTCACCCTTTTGAGATTTTGAATCTTTGCTAACAGGGCAATGCGATAAATTAAAGTCTGGTCTATAAAGTGTAGCTAAATAGGAAAATTGTTTTTAAAGACTGAATTGGACCAAGACAGAATATTATTTCAGATTAATAGAGCAAAGCACTTACAAAACTAAATGGTTCATGAAAGGTTAGGACGAGAACTTAGGTTTTCAGATTCCTGGTCTAGTGTTCTATTTGTTGCTCTACACTGATTCATTTTATTGTTCTATACATACCTTGCTCCATCTCACTAAATACTGTCAGAAGCTATGTTTTGGTCCAGATTGAGACAGGTTGGGGCTTGTGTGAAGTTCTGGGGCACCATGTTTCTGATACTAACTTTGTCCTGGTCAGTAGCTGGGCTTCACTGGGAAGGCCTAAAGGTCAAACTCAGCAAAAAGTAATGTTATGTTCTTGAAATAGAAAGTCCATACAAAGCCTAAGGTTTACCTTTTTGGTTGAAACCACAAACCTTTGAATGCCACAAACCTTACAATTAACCCTACGGACATAGGTAGACATCAAAAAAGCCAAAGACCAAGTTCTACCATTCTTGATTTCAGTTCTCTACCCCCTGATTTTTCTGCATGCTGGCATAATTTTGTTTAATGAGTGTCTTGACTGACCAGAGACTCATAAACATCAAAAACCCAGTTATCACACAAACTCATAGCCAAGGATCAAATTCTAGAATTCTGCCCTCTTCCCCCAGTTTATGCCTACAGACATAAAACTGTTTAGTGTCTTAACTGACCAGTTTTTCATAAATATATAAAATTTAGTTATTGTATGTGCATCATCTGTGCATTGTTTCAAGATAAATCTCATGAAATATCAGCACTGAGTGGTCCAGAAATTTTTGCACTAAAAAAAGTTTTCAAGGTCTCTTATTACATAGATATCCTGAGGGGATGGGGAAAGGATAATTTCATTAACAATTCAAGGTCCAGAACACTAATGTTTTAGTCACAGAAATGTACATCCTTTGCTGTCAAAATTCATTTAAAAAGGTAGAAAAATGGACCACAAGAGATGTTTTAATTGAAATGCAAATCTTGAGATGATGTATACAGGTCAAATCCCACTACAATAAATACAAAAACACCAAAATGTTTGCCTAACAAAATAGTCTTCAAGCCCCTGGCAGGGACTCATTTATTGGAACAGTGTTAGAACAAAATGTGAATTTGTACAGTAAGAGTTCAAAGAATTGCAGACTTGAAAGGGCCTCAGAGGCTGTTTAGTTCAACTCATACCTCACCAAGAATTCCCTCTGTAACCTGCCCAATAAGTATTAGCCTACCTCTGTTGGAAGAAGAAACCCCTCAGAACTTGCCTGTTTCTCTTTGCAAGAACCTATAATTTTTAGGAATTTTTCCTTTGGGACAAACTGATATGGAGTAGGAGTGGAAAAAATACTGACCATGGAGTCAAAGGACCTCTATTCAAATCCTGTTTCTACCACTTGCTGATTTTGCAAATATGAATCAATTAAAATGCTTTGATTCCCTCTGATCATATCTCTACGATGAAGAGACTGAATTAGAACAGATGCTTTTAATTTAGTTTTTGCTATATTTTATAAAATAAAAATATAAGATATAAATAAATAAAAATAAAGTTGGAGTAGATAGGATAGATAGAATAAATATAATATATAAATATATAGATTAGAGATAGATGGATTGATAGATTGATGATAGGTATTTTAATATACTTGATTTCCTTTGTAATTCTATGTATTTTATTTTTTGTGTTACATTGATTTTTCTCAATTCTACTGCCTGTATTACACCAGCACCCTTATGGGAATTGGAAGTGGCTAGATTTCTGCAAACAACTCTATTTCCCAGTGGTGTTGCCCCAAGTTTAGAGAGGTCCTTTGTGCCCCAGTTCTATTTAGTCACTAACAGATTAGCTAAAGAATAGTTTAAAGGTATGTTAACAATATACACATTTATTTCCCAATGAATGGGATTTAATTTCACCCCCCCCCATCCTACCTCAATCATTGGCTTAACTCCATTCTTATAGAACTTAGTCCTAAATTCCTAAAACCCCCTTGTTGTTAGCACCTTGGCTTCTCAGGGCTCCCTGTCTGGCTACGAAATGTCAACTAGAATCCTGGTTCTGAGGTCACTATTGCTTGAACTCTCATGACTCATGTGTAATAGGGATCACCATTGGCACCTTGACAGGTAAGGCAAACAAAACAGAGTACGTCAAACATGCCAAGCCCGTTTCTCAGACCTAAAATGAGAAAGGGATCAGTTTTTGGTGCCCATCCTGTGGGTAAACTGTGTGTGATCCCTAATACATAGCAGGAGAGAGCATATAAGAAAAAAAGATTGAGATTATCTTGGTTTTAGAGACATAATCTTTTCTGACTACATATGGCCCCTACTCATGTGCTAGGACATGACAGACACATGGTGCTTCCATGTTAGGTGATCTGGGAATACTCTAAGCCTTGTTACATATTCATTTAAAAACATTCTTAGTAGAGGCTCATATGCTTCACCAGATTGCCAACAGTATCCATGATCCAAAAAAACCTTTGGATTAGATGATCTCAGTGTTGTATGGCTCCCCTGTTGCTCCTCATTCTGCTTTATGAGGTCAAGTAGAAGCGACTAAATCTTTCTTTCATATGCCCTTAAATATTTGAGGGCAGCTATCATGTCCCTGCTTAGGTTTCTCTTCTAAAGCTTAAGCTATCTTAGTTTCTTCTATCTCATTCCATGGATTTGAGGTCCTTTACCATCCTAGGATACCTGCTTATTTATGTTCTCTTAAAAAGGTGGTACTGGGACTTAAACAATAACACCAAATTCAACTCTGTTCTGACAGGGGCAGGGTGCTAAGTCATTGTCATTGTATTTGAATTTGATCCCTGGGCAAATATCATTGTTGTGGCTGTGAAATGTGGGGATGGAGCAACAGAATAGATTTAAATCCTAAGGTACTGACATTTTCTTGTAGCTTCTACTCTGTGTATGTGTTTCTACTCATGCCAGAAAGAAAAGGGAAAAAAACATTATTTTCATTACCTCCTACCCAGATGCAGAAATCCCTCAAGTGCCACATGCTGATTTTCTAAGCTTCCTCTCTTCCTCAGTTACCTGCCAACCCCATATGCTAGTTTAAAATTAAAGCTGTAGTGTGTATGCTCCCATGTCCTGGGTTCTGAAGGTGGGTAGACCTGCCTCCTTGCCTATGCTGTAATAACTGGTAACTGGTGATTAATCGGGTGGACTCTGTCCTCGGGCACAGTCAGCATCTATTGTCTCTGCAGGCTAGACTGTGGAAAGAAGCAGACACATACAGAGTTTTACTCAGGCGGGCAATTAATATTTCCTTGGAGATTTTCCAGATATAGCCTGGGTAGACTGTAACACAGCAGTGAGGAAGGAGAATGCTCAAACCACTGCTTAATGATTTCTTCCTTTGGTGAGAGTTTTTTCTCCCTCTAGGGAAGTTCTGAAAGGAACTCTTTCCACCTTTTGGAGGGCCTGCTGAGTTGCATGGTATAGCATCCTGAAAGCTAAGCTGTGGGGCTCTCCTCCTGTTGCCCTGTCTCTCCCACTCCAACTCAGAGACCCACCAACACACTCTTGCCACATCCAAAGTCTTGTTCTTTGATCACCAGGTATAACTCCTTTTCTTTTCAAGTACATATCTACTGGAGAGACCTATGAACCAATGCCAATCAGTCCACAGGCATTATTAACCACCTAATTGGTTCTCTACTTCCAATCTTTCCCCTTTCTGATCCAAAACAAAAAAAAAAGCCAATACTATGAACAAGCTATCTCCTAATCAAAAGTCTTCATTGGCTCCTCTAGCCTCCTGAATAAAGTCCAAACTACTTAATTTGGAATTTAAGATAATTCTTTTAGGTTTTTTTGCAAGGAAATAGGTTTAAGTGACATGTTCAGGGTCACACAGCTAGGTAATAAGTTATCTGAGGCTGGATTTGGACTCAGGTCCTCCTGACTCCAAGGCCAGTGCTCTATCCACTGCACCACCTAGCTGCCCCCTACCAAATAATTCTTAATATAGACAACCTACTTTTTTTCTTTTATTTAAATATTTTTCATTTATCAAACAATTATTTTCTCTCCCCCATTTCTCTGCACCCCTACCCCAAAAAGAAAAACAAAATCTTTGTCAACAAATATGGATAGTCTTATAAAGCAAATTCCTCCATTGGCCACGTGCAAAAATGAGTGTTTCATTCAACATTCTACTAGGAGGTGAGTTGATCTTTGTGTTGATCAAATTCATAGGTCTTTCAAACTGTTCATTTTAATGTTATAGGATAAATTATTCTGGCCTGACTCTGCTCATTTCATTGTGTATCAATACATTCAAATCTTCCCACCTAAATTATTTTTCCAACTTTATCTCACAAGGTTCTTCTTCACTTCCTCTTGACTGCTACCAAACAAAAATATTAATCAACAAAGCTTCCACTATGGGCTAGGTATTTACCTGAGGATAAAATAGAAAATTGCAAATTTTTCTATCCTAAAACAATTTCCATCATATTATATCCTGTGTGCACCTGTCTTTGTTCTTGAAATTTCCTCTGCATGGAATGCCCTCCCAGATATTGTTTCTTGCTAATCTTACTCATGACATAGTGCACTTAAAACTATTTACTGAACTGATATGAATTGAAATGAAAATTCAGCTTATGTGTTCCATCCTTCATGAAGCCTTTCCTCATCTCTCCAGCTAGAAATAATCTCATTTTCCTCTACATGTTGATATTCTCTTTGCATTTGATTCATTCATTCATTTATTCACTCATCTCATAAGCTCTCATTGATCAACATACATACAAGGTACTTCAATAGGAGTAGGGTGGCCAGTATTTATTTAGCACTTTAATATTTGCAAAAACTCTTTGCAAATATTATTGCCTTTTATCCTTACAACAATCCAGAGATGTAGGGCTGTTATTATCCCCAATTTTAAAGATAGGAAAATTGAGGCAAATAGAGGTTATAGATAAAAAATAAAAGAAAGGTTTCCTGTTTGTTTATCTGTAAAATGAGGAAGCTGAATTAGAGCTGCATCCCTCACTATTCTCTGGTGGAACTAAAATTTAAAAAAACCCAACAAACTAATTTAAATAAGGTTATAATGACTAATAGTGGGTAAATATTGTCTAAATGAGATGACATGTTAGCTTTACTATGTTGATTCCACCACAAAGGACACTAGCTAGGGAGGCAGGAGAGTGTAATGGTAAGAGTTGTGGATCTATGTAGCACAGTGAATAGAGCAATGGGTCTGAAGTCAAGAAGGCCAGAATTCAATTCCAATCCCAGGAGTAGATTACTTAGAGATACTTAGTAGTGAACCTGGACAAATCCTCAGGTTCTTTAGCTATGAAGTGAGACTCATAATGGAATCTACCTCTCAAGATTGCTTTGTTTTAGGGATCAAATGATATATTCATAAAGATATTAGAAAAATGTTTGGTAATGAATGCTTGTTTCCTTGCTTCGAAGACTAGTTCTATATATAGAACTAGTTTTATGACTGATGGCAGTTCTCTTAGACTCTGGACTCAGGTTTTCTGATTTGTAAACAAAGAATTGAACTAAATTAGTAGTTCTTAACCTCTTCTGCCCTATGGATCCATTTGGCTATCTGATGAAGTTCATAAACCCCTTCAGAGAATAATATTTTTATATGCACAACATAAAATATACAGAATTACAAATGAGACTAATCATATTGATATGAAGATGTAATGTTTTTCCTTTCTAAGGTCACAGAACCTTGAAATCTATCTATGGCCCATGGGTTAAAACCCCTGCTGGAGTAAGTCATCTCTTATCTTCCTTCCCAGTCTAAAACTGTGTTTATATGACTTTTGTAAATTAAAACAAACAAAACCCAGCCCCAGTTAACTTCATTTATTGAGTAGTTTCCATTATGTCCATTATTCCAGAATGTTGACCTAAGACCAAAATCCCGATATCCCCATCCTATAGCAATAATCAACAACAACAATAATAGTAACAAATATTTATCTAATATTTTAAAATTTGCAAAGCACATCTCAGACATTATCCTATTTCATCCTCACAACAATCCCAGGAAAGTACTCCCCTCTCCATTTTATGATGAAGAAACTGAGACAGTCAATTTAAATGACTTGCCCAGGGTCAAATAACTAGTAAGTGTCTCTTAGTAAGCAATCTCTTAGTAAAATGTCTGAGGCTGAATGTGAACTTGGGTCATCCTGATTACAAGTTCAATACTCTATCTTGTATCCAGTGTTAGCAATAGTAAATGGAAGAGATGGGAGGTCAGAAAGTGGGGTTGGCACCAAAATACACATTTATTCATCATCATCATTACTGAATTTTCCTACTAAATATTAAAGCAAAAAATTAAAAATATTGCAAAATGTCTAGAAAGACTTTAAAAGTTTTTTAAATTAAAAAATCTTTTAAAGATGTTTTATTTTAAAAGACTTAATTGAAAAAAAGATGAAAAGCAACTGAGACATCAAAAAGCTCTGTTAAAATGGGATTTTTATTTGTCAGGTTTGAATGAATCAGAAGCATAAGGGCAGCATTTGCTAGATAGTCTACAAGATCTAAAAGCAACCTGGTAAAGTAGGGAAGGTTTTTAGTGGCTAGGGGCTTCCACACTGTGATCTATGGAATCCCAAGGACCTCATGAGAATCTCTGTGTATTTGTGGAAATAAGCTAGTGGTCATGGTGGTAAGATTTAATTTGTGCCTCATCTATCATCTTAGCCTCTGACTTAATGTTATAATAAGCTTAGATCCTTGGGGACATGAAAAATAAAGAGCTCTCCAAATCCTAAAGCCTCAACCCTTTTATTGTTTGTGACCTGGTTTTGACATCTTATCTTTTGAGATATGGAGAAGTAGAGGAACAGCAAAGAAGACAGGGGTTCAAGTCTTGTCCTTAACACATAATAGTTCTGTAAGCATGGACAAGTTCTGTATCCATGGACAAGTAACCAAGCAATTCCAAAATTACAAGATAGAGATGAATAGTAAGTAGTCTGTGTTGGTTTAAGGAATTTCCACATTGGGAATTCTTTACATTAATCAAATCATAGAGCTGGACCAAAAATCAACTTCAAAACTAGAAAATAGGACCATGAAGAAACATGAAAGAACTTAGATTTGTTTAACCTAGAGAAATGGAGGTAAAGTGACCTGACTGTTATCTTTTTTTGAAGATGGTGAAGATAATTAGTTATTCTTCAAATCCCCTGTTGACAAGTTAAGAAATAAGAGACTCCAAGTTGCATCATTTAGTTTTTGCAAGGCAATGGGGTTAAGCAGCTTGCCCAAGGCCACATAGCTAGGTGATCATTAAGTGTCTGAGGCCAGATTTGAACTCAGGTACTCCTGACTCCAAGGCCAGTGCTCTATCCACTGCGCCACCTAGCCACCCCAGCATCATTTAGTTAAATGAAATGAAGTATTTTTTTATTATTTTATATTAAATAGCATTTTTTTCACTTTCAACATTCACTTTTATAAGATTTTGAGTATCCAATTTTTCTCCCTTTGTCCCTTCCCAAGACAGTAAGCAATCTGATCTAGGTTATACATATAAAATCATATTAATCATATTTCCACAATTGTCATGTTATAAAAGAATAATCAGAACAAAAGGGGAAATCCATGAGAAAGGGAAAAAAAACAAAAACAGAGGTGAAAATAGTATGCTTCAATCTGCATCCAAATTCCATGCTTCTTACTCTGGATGTGGATAGCATTTTCCATCATGAGTCTTTTAGAATTGTCTTGTATCATTATATTGCTGCGGAAAATCCAAGTCGATCAGAGTTGATATTACAACATAGTTACTGCTACTATTCATATCCTTTGGCCATTTCTCAATTGGGAAATGACTTGTATTCTTATAAATTTGATTCAGTTCCCTATGTATTTTTAGAAATGAGGCCTTTATCATAGAAAATGATCATAAAAATTGTTTCCCAGCTTTCTTCTTTGAAGGAAGTGCTTCTAAAAACAGAACAAAACAAAATAAAAGAGCAGTATAAGCAACCAGCGAGGAGAAATGGAACAATCATCTCTGGCTATGCATTTGGGATGTTGGAGATAGAAATCTGTATGAATGACTTCTTTAGCTCCCCCCTCAAATTTGTGTTCCAGATTTCCTCATACTTTATACATTTAATAAAACAATTTCCCCTATTCCTTTATTAGCTAACCTTTCCAACATCTTTTTAATATGAGATGCTCGATCTTCAATGTGCGGTTGTTGTTGTTTTAATTCTAATTTGTTTTTATCCAACAACTATTTCACCTGTAGATTCCCTTCCATTGAATCCTTACTTTCTAATAAAAAAAAACCCTTAAAAACCAATAAGCAACTTTAAGCAATCTAATTTACACGAATTGTGTAAATATTGCATTGAACATCCAAATTGACCCTCCTTTTATTTTTGAAGAAACTTAGACCCTGAAAGAGTAAAATATTCAATTTTCTCTTGTGGAAACCAAGTAATAAATTTAAAGTTATCATTAGATTTCTGAATTTCCAATATTTTCTCAGGGTGTGCCTCTGGGATTTCTTGGCCAGGTCTTTTCAAAGATACAGAGTTAAGATAGTAAAATGAAATCTGGGATATCCTTTGTGAAGGCAAGGGGATGGGAAATAGACTGTCAAATGTAAGGAATAGACAGTTTGTGAAGTGGAGTAAAATAAAATATAATAAAATTGAAAAGATAGATTAGAACCAGGTTATAAAGGGCCTTAAATGCTGAAAGGAAGGTAGGGGCAGTTATGGCTATAGGCACAGTGGATAGAGTGCCTAACCTGGAGTCAGGAAGACTCATCTTCCTGAGTTCAAATCCAGCCTCAGACATTAGCAGTGTGACCCCTGGGCAAATCATTTAACCTCCTTTTTGCCTCATTTTCATCATTGGTAAAGTGATCCAGAGAAGGAAATGAAAAAATGACAAAACTCCTGTTATCTTTGCCAAGAAAATCCCAAACTGGGGTTCCGAAGAGTCAGTCATGACTGAAATGACTCAACAGTAACAAAAATTGTTGCCATAGAGTGATATAATCAGACCTGTGTTTAAGGAAAAATAAATTTGGCAACTGAGATGCTCATGTATAGAAACTGTGGAAGCAATGAGGTATAGGTAAAAGATCAGCCAGGTTTGAAATCAAAGGAACTGGCTCTCAGTTCTGGTCCTGCAGCTTACTTGCTATATGGCCTTTGGCAAATCTTTTTCTTTCTCTGGGTTCCAGTAACATGTATCAATTGGATTAAATGATTCCCATCCCTCCCCTTGAAATCTTTTGCTCTTAATATATATTTTTTCCTAGTTTTTTTAATTAAAAAAAATGGCTAGCAGCTAAGTGTAAAAGGCCTAATAATGAACATTTTGATGAGATTCCTGAACTTTCTGTTAAGCTCCATGTAGTTGCTTTTTTTTCCTATTTGAAGGGTTGGAGATCCTTATTTGGTCTCAGAGAGGTGACCCGGGGTATTTTGCTGTATTTAGATGGATTTGTCTGTCATTGGCTGGATCGCACTCTGTAACAGTATTTATCCTTAAATGTCCTTGATAGACCTAGAAAAATTAATTATCAGTGAGAAATTAGGTACCACTAAGAACTTGCCTTTTGAGCTGTCTCTATCGTCACAAAGGCTAATCATTCAAATGACAGATATGCATGGCTGGTTTTCCTCTCTCTGTTGCCTTGATTGAGACAAGATGAGCATGCTGCTGGCCATAGCAGTGGATAATTTTGTTAGAACAATATCCTCAGGGAATGGCTTTTATCCAGGAAGTATGACAAGTGTGGTAAATTGCTTACAAAGCCCAATGGCTTCTCTTTCTAAAAGGCTGCCAGACTCCTGTCCATGGGCTTGCCGAATCAAACTGAAAGACTTGCTCATGGTAGAATGAGATGACTTCACAGCATATTCCTGTAGGAGTGGCTTATCTTTGGACCAGACTCTTGTCTTTTGGCCTTAGAGCTGGAGTGCTTAGAATTCTCTAAAGGCAGCTGTGGCATAATAGATAGAATGTTGGGCTTGAAGTCAGTGAGGGCTGGGATAAAATTCTACCTCTGATATTTAGTAGGTGTGGGACCAGAGGTAAGTCATCTACTATGGATGCTATTTGTATGGCTCAGGTAGCTCCTTAGGATTTATCTACTAAATTATAGATAGGTTTCAAACCGCATTGGTAGAAGTGATGAAATTATAGATGTAACTTTCAGTTTAGGATTCTATCTTTACACTTTGATTTGCTCTCCATTAGAAAGAATCATTATTAGAGATTAATGGACATTTATAGTCTTTTGCCATGTTAGAATTAAGTTGTCTGAAGAGCAGAGGGGCTTACAATTTAGTCTGCAGAGATACAAGACAATGACAGTTGGTTCTGGGCTTTGGAAAAGCAAAGGAGGTTCCCTTCACCAGTTACATCTTATGGCCTTGAGTTTGAGTCAGCTCTGCCACAGATTTTCCATGGGACCAGGGGCAAATCATTTAAACTGTGCCTTGTTTTAATTTTTTTAAATTTAATTTTATTTGTTTAGTGATGGAGTTAGATTCAGGGATACAAAGTCATTTCTACCTCTCATCTGCTACTCTCCATCCCGACTTGGAAGATGAATAGTTTGGGGTCCCTATAAATAAGGAAATAATGGATGAATTACCATTTTCTTTTGTTCACCCTGAATATTGAGGACCCAGAGCATGATTTTGCTGTTATCAACATATAAAGGGTGGTTTGGTTTTTTTTTTTGTTTTTTGTTTTTTTGCAAAGCATTGGGGTTAAGTAATTTTCAGTAACTATTTGGTGTTTGAGGACCCATTTGAACTCAGGTTCCCCTGATTCTGGGGCTGGTACTATATCAACTGTGCTACCTCTCTGGCCCTGTTTAATCAATACAAAAACCCTTATAATGATATTAATGAATCTTGCATTAAGCACAAGATTCCTGGGGTGGCTAGGTGGTACAGTGGATAGAGCACCAGCCCTGGAGTCAGGAGTACCCAAGTGCAAATGTGGCCTCAGACACGTAATAATTACCTAGCTATGTGACCTTGGACAAGTCACTTAACCCCATTGCCTTGCAAAAAAAGTTTCCCCAAGAATGATGGAGCTATCTTCTTGAACTTAACTCAGGAAATTTCTCACATTGCTGACAAAGGTATGCAGAATTCTTGGGGTAACAAGTTTTCTTTGATATTCAGTGTAGATTGCATTCCTCTATCCTGGAAGAGCTCAGTACTTTTCATTTTCATCTTCATCCATGTGAAATGGTTGGATTTACTTTATGAGATTTCAAGAAAATTTGCTTTGTTTTTCCCCAGCTCAACCCCATCAAGTTTTTGCTTGGTCAGAAGTTATTCAGGTTCCACAACCCGTCTTTCCATGGTTCAGCTTTGTTTGCTGTAGGACCTCCTCTTGTCAGAAAGGCGTCTGTGTAACTTAGAAATGATAAAATATATTCTCACCTCCCCCTGTGGTGAGCTATGAATACTTTGATACTCTTGTGTATAATTCTTCATAAATATACATATTGATACAGCTCTTGACATTTTGCCCAGATCTCACAGAGAAAGAAATAAACTATTCCTACCCAAATGAAATAAGCATACGGTACAAGCCAAAAGAAAAAAAAAAGAAATCTCAAAGAGCAAAAATGAAAAAAGAAAGAACAATGTTCTCTCTTCATTTCCAAGGTTATTGTATTAAATATGAGTGCCTGGTCTTAGCACAATTTAAAATAGTGATGTTTCCCATTAAAGTCTGTGGCCTTCCTTGTCAGAGAAGAGTTTTGCCTTTTGAGTTATTTTTTTCAAGTCATAGTCCCCTCTGCATCATTTTTCTGTTTATTTTGTCTTTCTTTCCTTCTTCCCTACCCCCTACACCCTTCCCCCAACCCTTGTTTTGTCAGTATCCTAGTGTTTTGCTCAGGGTGAAAGAATGGGATTGGAAAGGTAGTCTCTGCTGTGAAATTTTTCAGGCAGATTATTTGAGTGTGACTTGTTTTTGGACAAATTTGACAGAAACTTATACTATATGAACAGTTCAGATAACAGTTCAGAGTATTTTGTGTCAATGGTTTCTTGAGGTCTTCCTATTTGAATTCATTTCCGGGGAGAGAGAGAGAGAGAGAGAGAGAGAGAGAGAGAGAGAGAGAGAGAGAGAGAGAGAGAGAGAGAGAGAACGAACCAGAATAGCTATTAGTGTTGAAGAAATTAAGCCAGCCAAAGGTAAAGGAGAGTTCTTTGTGACTACTGGATGAGCAGTCAAACCCAGTGATCCCAAGTAATGCCATGGTTCTTCACAGGAGACCAGCTATGGATGCCGACAGAAATCCTTAACATCTACCTCTATATTAAATTCTGTTTTAAAACTTATTTGTGCATCAAGACCTAACTTCTTTGGGCCAAAAACAGAATATTCTCTAGGTCACCTTTACCAGGCTTGAGTCTCATGCAGAAAGAACCATTGGCTATGCTGCTCTCCCTAGCTTTGAAATCCAAAGGTCAGCTTGAACATCTGCTTCCCACCACCTCTGTCAGCCCTCACAGATGGTATACAGGGATCTTGTTGTATTTCTCATAAGCCTTTTCTACTTAGAGAGAGAGATTTGAGTTTGAATTATGATATTTAAGGACCTTTCCTTCCCCCTTCGCTTCCCTAAACAATTAGGAAATTGCTTATATCTAGGTATAAAACTATTATCTTCCTCCCTGACAGGTTTGTGGGGTGGGTTTTTGTAAAAGTGGGGGGTAGTGTGAGAAGAACACTCAAACTTTCTAACATGTCAAGCTTGCACCTAGTGATGGAATGTCATTTCTTTCTATCTTTTCTACTCACCTCTTAGCCTGATATTCTGCCCAGAATAGAAGCAACCTTGATGAGGGGGTGGAATGGGAGTGGGGAGAGGTCAGAGAAATGAATGAAGATTAAAAATTCATGATTTAATAGCTGCTGTCAATAAAGCAATTTAATGTATGTCCTGAGGAGAAAAGTTAGCAATTGACAGACGCCACCTGCTCTATCACTTGTTCCTTTGTCTGACATTTCCCTGAATGGCTTTTGTTGAAACATGGAAATGAGACGATTGGAAGCAGCAGTGAGTTGGTTGACTGAACACTTTCATTCTCCTTTTCCCAAGGCTGACAAGTTCCTATTTGGGGCAGTAATTTGTGCTTGGTTGGGACCTTTTACCCACGAATCTAAAAGGTTATGACCTTTTCAAACCTCTCAGATTCCCAGAAATTTGGAACACGGAACAGAAGGTACAAGTCCCTAAAATATAGACAAGGATGACAGGTTCAGGGACAGGTTCAGGTTTTCTTTAGCTTTGTTCACAGATTGGACCAGGGGGTAGAAGGTGCGATAAAAACAGAGACTTCTACCTTCTACCTATTCCTGATGAATGAAGAGATTCTGGATAATTATTTATGACATTGTCATTTTTAATTTTCTTATATCACAAGGATTATTGTGAAAAATAGGCATCGATGACATACAAATCAATAAAGAAACATTTATTTAAGGGGGCAGGTAGGTGGTACAGTGTATAGAGCCCTGGCCCTGGATTTGGGAGAACCTGAGTTCAAATCTGACCTCAAACACTTAATAATTGTCTAGCTGTGTGACCCTGGGCAAGTCACTTAACCCCATTGCCTTAAAAAGTTTTTTTTTTTTTTTAAAAGAAGCATTTTTATTTAGTGCCCAATCCAGGGCAAGCTCTGGCCTCAGCCTAGGGGATACAGAATAGAGAAAAAGGAAGCAGTCCTTGCCAACAAGGCATTTATATTCTGTTTTGTAGGGAATAGAAAATCCAAGCCAAATGGCTCAGCTTCTCTGAAAGGGACAACTTGTCAACTTGGGAAGACAGATTTTCAAAGAGGCAGTCAGGCAAAGGCTTTTCTTATCTACAAAATAATAACCAAGAATATGGTCATTACAGCCAAAATAACATCTCATTCAACTGGTTTTTTTTTCAATTAAAAAATCCTGGGACAAGTCACTGCTATTATTCCTCTACTCTTTTGTGGAGTATATGTTACACAGGTAGATAAAATAACGTTTTTTGAGGTGAAATAAGAACATTGGGAAATATGTTAGTAAGTTAAATGTAGGTTCACTGAAAATCTTTGGAACACATCCAATAGCAGTTGGGATGATACGACTAATAGGTATCTTATCCTGCCACTTATGATTTTGATTTCTGCTTCTACTTCTCCATATTTTGAAAACTTTTTTCCTGTGTAGATCAGTGTGTAAATCAGTGATGCTTTGTTTGGTAGCCTCTAATAAAATATGTTTCATTTTGTCTGGGTATTTATAAACAATAATTTTGTCTTTGCTTGAAATAGTGTCTTTGTTGAATTCTCAAGATTATATTGGTATCTGTATTTGGAAGATGAAGATTTGTTGTTGGTTATGAAAGATAGTAAGCTTCTGATATATAAATCTAGCTGATCATGTCTGATATCATTTGATGGGTGAGGAGAAATGTTACAGTTTCCACTATTTCATTGCATGTTCTATTGTCATTATTACACTATCAGACATTTATAAAGTACACAAAGCATTTTACATACACTATGTCATTTGGAAAGCAAGTAGGTAATATAGTTGATAGAACTGGACCTAGAGTCAAGAAGACATGAATTCAAATTTGACCTCAGACCCCAGCTATGTGATTCTATGCAAAACAATTAACTTTCATCTACCTCAGTTTCCTAATCTGTAAAATAGGAATAGTAAAAGTGCCTATCTCTCAGAGTTGTTATGAAGATAAAAAAATATTTGTAATGTGCTTTTCAAATTTTAAAGCACTATATAAATGCTAATTATTTTGTTGTAATCATTATTATATTCCAGAGATGTTATGAAGACAAAATGAAGTAATATTTGTAAAGTGCCTTTCACACCTTAAAGCACTACATAAATGCTAGTCATCATAATCATCATCATCATCATCATTAGAACCTGTGAGGTAGCTGAAATTTTACAGATGAGGAATTTGAGACAGATGACTTGGCTCCAATTTCAAAGTATATGCAACAAAACATTCCAATGACCTAGATTTCAAGCTCACAGGGAGCTTAAGAGCCTTCTGGTCCACACCTTCAAAAGGTTGGACAGATGAGGAAACTGAAATTCAGATGGTACTGTGATTTGTCCCAGGTCACACAGGTGGTACATGTCATCTTCCTTGGTCCCCATTCCTGTCCCTTTCCTTCAGGGTGGATGTGACAAGTATCCTCCATGAAATGAGGTAAACTCAGAAGCCTATGGTACTAGGATTTGCTTCCATGACAGTCCCTCTGGAAGAGTGCTCTTAGCTAATGTGGTGTGAACTGATTGCTAGGTGTCATGATCAGAAACCACACCAGTCAATTCTGAAATTGCTCTCAATGACATGTCTTCCCATCAGCAAAAACTTCTCTAGGCTTCTCTGTCCTTTTCTACCTCATTAAATTGATATTTTTCTGGCATCTGAGTTAATCTTCAAGATGTGGGAAAGGGGGTGCTTTACTGCCATTCCTCTAAAGATCCATTTCTACACCAACCACGTCTGGTCTTTTTCTTTTTGGCGCATTGTTTAGAAAAAAGAGACATCTGTATGTTTTACCTACCATTAGACTCTCTTAAGTAGAAGTCTGGAATTCAGGGTTTGGAATTTTCCCCCCTCTAGCTTTGTTGGATGCCTTGTTGATACGAAGATGAGTGACAAGGCTGACTCACGGACAGTGTGCTCTGGTAATTTATTATAGATGTGATCTATCATTATTTAATTTCCACATCCTGGGAGAAACATAAAAGGGTTATATTTACATTGACATTTAGGGGGATTCTGCTTCTCATACTCATATGATAAGCATAGAGATGACATTATTCATTGAATTTTTCAGTCTTGTCCCAACATATTTTATTTTTTCTCAAGGTTGTCTTGGATTCATTCACTTATGCCCATTTCCAAATATTCATAATCAGATCACATCTATCCAGTTGGTGAGAATATTTCATCTTATGACTTTTCTGCTACTTTTACTATTTTTCTTGGTTACAGATTTAAGGACCATAAGTAGTATACTAGTCAGAAAAATATATGATATCCAAGGTAAGAAGTTACATCCAGATATCTAAGAAGATTTAGATTTATTATGTTTGGGTCTAAAGAACTTAAAATAGAGAGAACTAAAAATAAAGAACTAAAAGAAAGAACTAAAGGATAGAACTAAAAAATAGTATATGAAAATTGCAAAGGCAAATTTAGATTTTCCAAAAGAAAAATTTTCCTAACTCTTTGTAATTAAGGTTGCCCCTGCCAGTGATCTTCAAGCAAAAGAAGGTTATATTTCTTCAGATAGACTTTAAAGGTTATTCTATTTTAGATATTGGTAGTCTTCTGAGATCTCTTCCATCACTGAGAATCTGGGGTTCTATAAATGTTTCAGGGTATTATATGAACATTATATGAGAGACCTTGTGAAATTGTGAGGTTCTTCTATAATAGATATTTAATAAGTGAAATGAGAAGCTTACATCAGTCTCCTCATCCATAGACCTGGTGAGTCTGACTCCTACTGTGCACAATGGTAAGGCTGGCATTTATAGTGGACAATATGCATTTTACAATCTATTACTATAACCCTATATAGTGGGCAAGACAAGTTTAATATACTCTCTGAACTCTGTCCAATATGCCAACAAAATACCCATGATGAAGGCAGTTCAGACTTTGGTTTGCCTTGTCCAAGAGATGTCATTCCTTATTCAGGAGACATAAGGAAAAACTCATACATCTTCCCTACCTGTTTGCAGTCATTGTCCCATTTTTATTCTCTTTCCACAGAAAGAGAAGTAAAATCAGTCACAGGGTTTTAAAATAATGGTAGAATTCTTTCTTTGCCCTCCAGTGCCCCTTGGAGCATGTGCATTTTGGTATCTCATTTAATATTGCCCCATCACTGTAATTACATCCATATCAAAAATTCAGCCCAGGCAGTTCTAAATAGCCCCATAACTTCAAATAGGATAGTGGGTCCAGTGGAACAAAGTTAGGCAGGCCCAGTGAGCTACTCTGCTTTAAGTTCTGGCTATTCCACCAGACCTATTTCTTCATAGTTTTCTATTGCTTTACAAAAAAAATGATTTCTAACTAATGGAATCTGAATGCAAATTGAAGTATACTTTTTAAAATATATTTTCCTTAGTTTTTTGGTCTGTTTTCTTTCACAACATGATAACCTATATCACATTGCTTACCTTTTCAATAGGATGCTAGGAGAGAATTTGGAACTCAAAGTAGTTTTTTAAGAAAGGTTAAAATTGTTTTTACGTGTAATTGGGAAAAAATAGAACATTAAAGTTTTTTAAAAAAGAAAAAGTTCTTGCTAAAACTCTCCCATCCTTCTTCCATTTGGCTCTGTTGAGTGAACAGTAGTGCATTCTTTGGGTTTACAAGTTCTTTCCCCCCTCAGCCACCTGGTCTCTCATGAACCAAAGTGAAAAACAAATTAGGTTCATCCTGTGAGCTATATTTCACCACCATTCACGTGTGGATCACAGTGCCTCATTTTTCCCCCCAAAGAAGAAAATAACACATTGGAAACTTGGCTCAAAGAAAAATTAATGTTTGTACCTCAACCACAGAAATTCCTTGGGAAAGGAACAGTAAATCAAGTCGAAAGGAGAGCTGATGGTCAATAATTCTAGTGTGTATTGGTGAAAACTCCCTTTGCTAAAAATGCTTTAAAAGTTTCATTCAACTTAGGGAGACAGTGTAGTAAGGGGTAGAATCCTTTAACAGTGAATCAAACTTATGAGCAAAGATTAAGTTTTATTAAAAGTGTTTTGCAAAAAAACCCAAATAAACAAAAAATATAAAAAGAAAAAAAGAAAGTATTTTGCAAATGTTAAAGGAGAATCATGATAGACCTGTGATTTCTTCAGTAGAGGGGATTCTCAAATGAGATAACTTTGTCTACTAATGCTGTAGCTCCACTTTCGTTGTTTGTCCATTAGAGAGCATCACCAAAGGCAAAAGGTTGAAATAGTAGCCCAGGATCACCCAGACAATGAGTCAGAGGCAGGATTTGAACCTATTTTCCAACCCCAAGATCAGCTATACATCAGGTGTGTGTCAATTCACATGGTCTCCTTGAGTGACATTTACTGTGGATTGGTTTGGTTTGGTTTGTTTGTTTTTGAACCAGGGTGGTGGGGGAAGAGTTACTGATATCCCAATAGTGTTAGTGTCATTCCAGGGTGCGGTTTTTTTATGTGGATAGTCACATTCTTGGGATAGAGTAATCCTTAAGATACTTCCCAGTCATAGATACTCTGATTCTACTGTTTCAGTTTAAATCTTGAATAGTTGTATGAACCTAGGAATACTCACTCAAAAGAGCTTTTAGGTTTGCTATCATATGTATGCCTTTGAGTGACTTTTTCAGTCCTATGAGTCTGAACCATTGTCTCTTGTCACAGTCCCCTTCTGCCCAGTGATGTGTTTTTGTCAGATGACTAGGTGGCTTTAGGTGTGTAGTTTTACTCTTAGGAACAAGAAAAGTCAGTCTAACTCAGCACAGTGAGAATGACTATGTATACATCGACTCCATGCATTATTGTGGAAAGAACTCAGGAACCCTGAATTCTAGTCTCAAGCTCTGTTGCTAAACAGTCGATGACCTTGAAGAAGTCATGGCTTCTTAGGAAGAAAGATCTATTTTTTTTAAAAAATGTATTTATTTATTTTCCTAATTACATGTAAATATAGTTTTCAACAATCATTTTTGTAAAGTTTTGAGTTCCATATTTTTCCACCCCTTCTCTTCCCCCTCCTTCTCCTTGACAAAGCATAAGCTAATATAAGTTATACATGTATAACTTTGTTAAACTTATTTCCATATTAATCATGTTGTAAAAGAAGAATCAGAACAAAAAAATGAGAAGGAAAAACAAATAAATTTTAAAAATTGAAAATTGTTTACTTTGCTCTGCATTCAGACTCCATGGTTCCTTTTCTGGATGTGGATAGTATTTTCCATCACAAGTTCTCTAAAATTTAGACAGGAAGATCTTAAAAATATTGCAGAGTATGTACTGTTGTTGATCTGGATAGTCTCTAGCTTTTGCCAGAATATTCTTAGCAACAAGAAATTCTCTTATTTTCAGACAATTTAATGTTTAGAAAGTCATTTCTTATAGTAAGTTGAAACCTGCCTACCCTGTATCTTTTGTCCATTAGTCTTACTTCTACATCAAGTAATTTAAAAACATTATTTTTCCCAATTATGTGTAAAGACAATTTTAAACATTAATTTAAAAAAATGAGTTCTATATTTTCTTCCTCTTCTCTAGCCTTTCCCAATCCTGAAATGGTAGACAATTTGATATAGATTGTATATGGACAATCATACAAAACATAGTTCCATATTAATCACATTTATTCTCTTCCATTAGACCATCCTTCAACTATTTGAAAACATCTGTAATCTTTTCATCACATTTTATTTGGGGGGGGGGGTTAAATACTCAAAAAGGTCCCTTCAGTCATTCTTCATATAATGTATTTTTCAAAGTCCTTACCATCCTGGTCACCTTTTTCTGCTATTCGGCACTTGCTTAAGAGGCAGCAAGTTGCACATTCCACTGGACCAGAGTCAGGAAGAACTGGGCTCAAATCCAACTTAAGAAACTTAGCAACTGTGATCCCGAACAAGTTACTTAACTTCTCTCTGTCTCAGTTTCCTCAACTATAAAATGGGGCAAGGGATAGAATAAATAATAATGGCACCTACCTCATAGGGCTGTTATGAGGATCAAATGGGATAATATTTGTAAAATGAATTTAGCATATAAAAGTTTGGCACATGGTGGGCATTGTGTAAAGATTCATTCTCTTCCATTAAATAGTATTCCTATCCTCAGTCTTTCCTTTTTCCACTTAGAGTGCTTTGGGAAGGGCTTTTTTTTTTTATTAAAGTCACAGACTTACGTTTTGTTTTGCTTTTTGTCCTGTTATTTCCTTGGTATTGGGAGCTTCTAATGCAGAAACTCTGTCCAGCAAAGCAAAATCAGTAACAAGAACTGCTGTTTAGAGCCTTAGTGAGACACCCGAGGTCCTAGTAGGTCATCCAGATCTCACTATCATGTTGGGAGTCCTCCTTTCATTCTCCTAAGATCACAGAGATACCTCTTAGAAGACTTAGGGAGTCAGGACTATTGACTCCAAGACCAGGACTCAATCTAACAACCCATGTTGCTTTTTCTAGACTGAACATAGATAAAAAGTGAACTTTGAAAAAACAGTTTCATTGTATCTGTACCGGACTCACTCAATGAGAAAAGTAGAAAGATGCTAAGATTGTACCCCCCCCTTCCCCAATTGCAGTGCCATGACTAGTTCTGCCTGGCATGTCTGGCTAGTGATTAGCAGGTCCCTTTAAAGGAAAGATTAAAGAACCTATAAATTACCATGTGCCCATCACCAAGAGGGTCATTGTGTTAGTCAACCTGTCAATAAACTGCACTGTAAAGATTTGAATAATAGAGCAGAACAGTTTTGAAGGACTTATTACAAGCTATCAAGTCAATAATTCACATTTTAGAAAATCCCTAAGTACAAATTCACATGATTCTAACTAGTTTTATAACTTATCAGGTCATTAATCCAAGTTTTTTTAAAAGTCCCTTTAATATACTTCATTATAATCTGTATTTTTTAAACCACCAAAATATGTTTTAGCATGAACTACCACAGCAGTTCAAGGGGAAAAAATGGCTTCAGGAGGGTTAATAAAAGCTACCAAAGCAACCACAAATACGTGAACTGGAGAAATAGCTGGCTGTAAAATGTATTACCAGTAGATGGGACTTCATTGAAATACTTGGAATTCACTTTCATTTCTCTCTGATCAACTTCCTAAGAGACACTTGTAATCCCTGGCATGCATTCACCCTCTCCTCTTGGGTGACATTCAACTCTCTCACCTCAACCCAATCTCCCATCCCCATGTACCCTATTTGAATTCCAGATCTTCATTCAGCTCCAAGTCTTCTGGAAATGGAAGAAAAGTAAAAAGTTATAATCTTGACTGATTGTTGCTTTAAAAGTTTTTAACCTAACATATTTTATTGACATATCATTATTTCTATTGAGTCAGCCTCAGGCAAAACCTTGAAATGAATGAAAAATTTAGGAAGACTTTGTACAAACTGATGCAGAGTGAAGTGAGCAGTACCAGAACAACTTCTACAATTAAGGACATTAGAAGTCTATAATTAAGAACTTTGAAAGACTTAAGAATTCCGATCCAAGCAATGATGGACCATGATTCCTGGAATGTGATAATGAAATTTCTGCTATGTCTCTTGACCAAGAGTTGATAGACTTGATGCAGAATAAGACCTATTTTGGGACATGTACAATGTGGGAATTTGTTTTGCCTGTTTACATTTATGTCAAAAGAATTCTCTTTTTCTCCCCCCCCTCCCATGGGTGGGTAGGAGGGAGAGAGAATAAACTGTTAATTGGTGGAAAAAATTCTAGCCTTGTATGCCCCTGCAAGATAACCATTATGATTATCATTTTAATTTTTTGGCAAGTTAAATACATCTGAGTTTTAGCATACAGACCATTCCTTGATGGATTCTTTTTTTTTAAAGTTTGTCAGCAAATCCAACACTCATTATACTAATCTTTCATTTTTGCATGGTACTTTACTTTCACATATACCATCCTGTGAAGCATATTATTGGATTATAGATGGGCACTTGAAAGGAACCTTAAAAGCCTTGAGGTCTCATTGACTTAAGCAGGCATTACTTTTTATATATGAAGAAAATGAAGTCAAGGAGACAAATAGACTTGCCTAAGGAAGTTCAACCAACTAGTACACGACATATCAGAACTCAAACACAGGTCTTCTGGCCCCAAGTCCACACTAACATACTTCTATCTCTGAATTTTTTCCTCTTCTTCATTACTTTCCACAGTGAAAAACAGTGGGAAACAGACCTGAATGAATTTAGTACACAGATCAAATATGAAAATAATTGAAAAAAGAACTTTGATAGGGGAAATACATTATAACCCTACTATAAAATTCTGTCCCTGGAATGCTTACCATGAGGATCCTACCACAGGGCCTTTTCATATAGAATGATAGATTAAGAACCAGAAAGAGTTTTGGAGCTAATATAGTCTGTCATTTTACAAAGGAGGATGTTGCAGCTAAAAGATGCTGAATAATTTGCCTAAATTTTTCTAGATAGCAGAGATTCAAGTCCAGGACCTTGGACTTCAAATTATGAATTCGTTTCTCCACACCATGCTGCCTTAAACAAATTTCTAGATATATTTGTATTGTATCAGATCTTCACTTGACTGGATTCTATTTTAGCATTGATAACTAGAACCCCCAAATTTAGAGGGCATAAATGTTTAGCATGTTCTCATAAGCATGCCTAGGAATATGTACCAGATCTACTCTCACATCCTGTGACCCTGGGCCAGGGCTGCTTCCTAGGTGGTAATATGAACTCAAGATTGTACAGCACATATAGTACTCCCCTCTAGGCATACTGATGCATATATGCCTTCAGAATCTATAGCTCAAAAAGGAAGTTAACAGATCCTGTGAACCAATAACTATCTTTTCCTCTCCCGCATTTTTTAAATGTCTGAATGCAGTATTTTCATACCATGAATTACAAAGTTGATTTGAAGGAATGTTTCATGCCACTTACTTTAGGCACCAAAATTATTAGTTATAGCTCTGCATTTTGGCAAGTTTCCAGTGCAGTATGGCAGTTGAGGAGGTGGAGTGAAGAGAACTAGTCTTCATCTCTTAGTCTAGAAGAGAGTTGTTTTGTCTTCCTCTGCCCAGTGGAAATGCCAGACCTTGATTTCACGGTACATGCCACCAAATTCACATGTAATTCAGATAACCTTCTGTTTTTATTGAGGCCCAGTAGTGGGAGGTTTCTTTTCTGGTGAGATTATCCTGGGTTGAGTTAATTTAACAACAAAATTTTATAGGCAATAAATATTGACTATCTTGTCCAAATGTGCATGTTTATTGATTCTAGAAGTTGTTAAAACCATTACATTTCTCTCTCTCTCTCTCTCTCTCTCTCTCTCTCTCTCTCACACACACACACACACACACACACACACACACACACACACAGTACCATTTGTGTCAGAGTAGTATTCTTTTGATGGAGTAAAAAAGGTAAGAATTTGTAGGTTTTCATTTTCAAATGTTTTATTTTAAGAAGTTGCCAAGTACCAGCAAAAGAGTACTCCCAAGATCTACCAAAAGAAAAGATAACAGGTGGAATTTAGATCTGATAACTTCAACTACTTTATTGAAGGATAATGTCCCTTACCAAGACAAATGTTATTTCAGTGTCACAGAGGAACTTTGGAGCAGCAAGGTGGCATAGTAGATAGAGCCTAAAACCCGAGTTCAAATCAAACCTTAGACACTAATGTGTGACCCTGGGCAAGTCACAGAATTCTTGACCTTTTCCTCAATTGTAAAATGGGGATAATGAAATAATAGTTGTAAAGCACTTAGCACAGTACCTCATACTTAGGAGACATCATTTAAATGTTTATTTTCTTCCCTTCCCCTTTCACAATGCAACTTAATAGGAAATTTCTGAGAGCAAAAACTCTAGAATGTGGTGAGATGCTATTCTCATTTAGTACTCATTTGATACCAAAAATAGTGGATTTTTAGAACACTAGGACATTAGAATTATAAGGGCCCTTAAAGACCATATACAGTCATCCCTTCTACATTGAAATGGGATAGTTCAATATGTTGAGGGTTGGCATAAGAAATTAAATGGGAACTTTTTATGAGATTTGCAGAAGCCACAAATGACATTCAAAAGCCAACAGATGACACAGAGTCTATGACCAAATACTTAATCCAAATTTTATAATATGGTACTATAAATACCCCATAAAAGAAAAAAGGAAAAATTCAGATTTCTTCTCTGTTATGAAGGGCCAAAAAACTTTATGCAGTTTTTCCAGGTCACGGGGCAATGTGCCCCTAAATCCTGTGATGTGGAAGGGACAACTGTAGTCTATCTTTCTTATAGATAAGGAATTTGAAGTTCTTAGAAGTTATGTGATTTGCCCAATACCACTAGGTGGCACAATAGATTGAACCTAGCTAGGCTTTATAATCAGGAAGAATTGAGTTCAAATCATTCCTCAGACACTGATTACCTATTTAACCCTGAGCAAATTACTTAAACCTCGTTATGAGTTCTTTCATCTATAAAAAAGGTTTAATAATAACTTCTATTTTATAAGGTTGCTATGATGACTAAAGTGGATGATATATATATATATATATATATATATATATGTAAAATGCTTTGCAAACTCTAAGGAATCATATAAATGTTATTATAGCAGTGATGACAGCAATAGTAGTGGTGGAGGTGGTAGTTGTAGTAGTAGTAGTAGTAGTAGTAGTAGTAGTAGTAGCAGTAGCAGTAGTAGCAGTATCAGTAGCAGCAATGGAAGTTGTAGTTGTTTGTCCTTTGTTTTTGAAGAGGACCAGTGACATCATGGGTGATGTCTTGACTAGGACATGTGATCTGGATTTAAGTAAAACAGAGTTGCACAAAGTCATCAGCCTCATTTTCTCTTCCAGAGTCATTTAAATCCATAGCAAGACAAAAGTCAAGATAACTGGTGATGGCTTGAGATGTAGTAGATGACCTTGCATCTTGGATGAATGACCAAATTCTAAATGCTTCATAGCACCTGCTTTAGCTGATTTTATGGACATTGGAACAAAACATTCTTCACATATTTGCGTTAGACATCCCACTAATTCACCAACACATTTGAGGTCTGTCAGTTACTCTAAACTTGGTGTAGCCTGTCTGCCAAGATGGTTTTACTAGGATGTGACTGTTGCGCATACTATAGCTTCTTGGAGTCATATGTGAGAGCTGGTGACAGGTGGACACCAAATGCAGATGAGCAACTTTCAAAAGGCCTTGGGAAACCCTCATATCAGAGGAACTATACCTTTCTGAACACCCCATACTTTGTTGTAGGGGGAGTAGTTGTAGCACTAGTGGTTATAGTGGTAGTAATAGTAGTACTGCTTGTTATTGTTTGTCCTTTGTTCTTGAAGAGGACCGTGACATTAAGAAGGTGATGCCATGACATACAAGTGTATTGAATTAAAAAAAAAACAAATTCACCAGCTTCACTTACTCTTCTGGAACCTTCTGGATCCAGTGGCCAGATATGGATCAGAACTGGAGATGGTCCTGGATGTGATAGTGGTGGTAGTACTAACAGGAAGTGGTAGAACCAGGACCTGATCTCAAATTTCCTGATTCATAATTCCTCTAGCTACCCCTAGTGTCCTTAGAATTCATAGTCTCTACTTAAAAGTTAAAGAATTCCTCTTCAACTTGTACTTCACATTGCCTCTCTATGATGATAAACAAGTAAGTCTTTGGTGAGCATCTATCTCCTTGTTTTATGTCTTGCCCAATATTTATATTCAGAGTGTTGTCAAATAATGTTTTCTCCTTTGCTGTTATCTTTCAAGTTATTTTGAATCCATTTTTGTTTTTTCATCTTTTAGTAAGCGAGCCTTTAAGGCAGTATTTTTTTCTACCAAATCAAAAGGATTTATTGTCAATAAACAACAAACACAGGGAGATCTTGTCTTCTACTTCTTTCAGTCAGTTGTGTGATGTTAGGAATGTGGTCTGCTGCATTGTATTGCTTTTCTTAGGCCTCCCTAATAATAACTTGCAAAGACTATTCTCATTAAAATTTTTATACAGAAGGAAAAGTATTTCCTATGGTTTGGGAGCAGTCAATGTTATCTCGGTCAACTTTTGTTTCTTAACTTTAAAAAGGTCTGAGTTTTTTTTTTTACCCCCATGTCTTTGGAAACTTTATTTCCTTCAGATATAGTGTGAAAGTATCCTTCAATGCTCTCACAATAGCAACACAGAATCTTTTATGCTCTTTTGTATTTGAATACAGGTGCTTCCTCCATCTTTGTTCTCTTCAAGGTTAATTTTTGCCTTTCTCTATGAGCACAAATAGTATGTGGTCCACTTCTGTGCTCATAGCATCAAGAAAGAGAGAGGAAGGTCCCCAGGATATCCTCAGTATTCATCTCCTCATCCTATCCCCAAATTTGCACCAGATGAGCAAGCCTGGAGGAACTGTGACCTGTACCACTGGGGACAAATGTCCACTTTAACAGATCCGACATCCATTTGAATATTTTAGTTTCAAGTTTAGTTGCTATTTTCCCAGGATGCACAGCCTACTCACCCAACAGTGTGCTTGCTGCAGGCCTCTGTAACTCAAAGGAACATGCCATTCAGTAGGAAGAAGCCAAGACTGTGTTAAACTTTAGTAGTTAGATAAAAGAGACACCTTTTACTCCTTATCAATAATAACCTATTCTGTACAGACTTAAGTTTGCTTTTAGAAAATGAAGTCTTGCTAACCCCTGACTTCTCAAGTATGGATATGGAAATGAGCCACTTCCATTTCAAGTTTCTGACCAGGAAAATTTATCTCCCCCCCTATTTTTTTAATAGAATATAAGAAAAGTAGTCACTTGGGGCAAGAAGAAATTTCTTTACCAAGCAGATCAAGAAATTTACTATTAGATGCTTCTAGAGATTCTCAAGGGGGTAGTTGGGCTTTACCTCTCCCTACCCTACCATTCTTACTGGGAAAGTGCAAAATACCTAGTTACCACAGGGTCAAGACACTTGATTAATTCTCCAGTAATAACTGACCCTTGTAAATTTAAAAATTTACAAAACATTTGATCCTTTCACATGATAACCATCATCCCATTTTACACACAAGGTAAACTGAGGCTTTAACAAGGATCCATGATTTTCCTAGGGCTACCCAACTCCTAAGTGTCTGGGGTGGGGGGGATCTGAACTAGATTTTCATCTCTCCAGGTTCAGTCTTCTCTCCATCCATGCCACATTATCCATGATCTTTTGCAAAGCTGGACTCCCTATGCTATCACTAAATCCAATGTGGTAGACACAAGTTCCAAACAAGTTTTCAAATGCTTTGCTTCTTAAATATTCATGCAGCCCAGATTTTTTTTTCCTATTTCATCTCCTCTGGCCCAAAATGAAAACTCTCTATCACCTCACCCTCCTTAGAAGCATAATGAGAGTGCTGGATAATTTCAGTTTTGTTTTACTCACCAGATATCAAAGGCTTGGAGATCAACTCTCATCCACTTGAAAGCATAGAGAAACCCATTCCCCCACCTTTGATTTTTTAGGAGGGGCTGCTCAATACTAGCCAAGAACCTCCTAAAGGGGTGCTGACTGTCTCCAGCTCTTGGCCTCTGCCTTTTGCTGTAACTTTGTCATAATGAGGCTTTCAAATCCCAAAGAGAATGTAGTCTTCAAACTGATTTGGGGAAAGCAGCTTGGACTGTTTAGGAACACAAAGAGGGTTGTTTCAGGATGCACCTGGAGAGTAAGATAAAATGGTCCCATGTTAACCAGGGCTTAGGAACAAAGTGCATTTATGGGGCTGCCGAGGAAAGAACTCCAGGGTGGTAATGTCCATTCTATACAGTGACGATAAAACCTCCCTCTGCATTCTGGCCTTTGAGGAAAGCTGATTATATTTGATACAAAAGCACTCGTTCAGGGTATTTGCCGGGTCTAAGCAAAGTTAGGTTCTATCATTTGGCAAGCAGCAGCTGTGGGCCATCCATCTGAGCCCATGATAAATGTTCCTGACATTTCCTTCAGACACAACGTGCCAGGAAGGCTTTTTAATTCTCAAATGTTAGGATTCTGCTTTATTGATCAGGTGCCATTCATTAAAGGTTGCTATTTGCTTGAAGGAATTACACAGACTCCTTAGCCTTGTAGCAAATGATCACCTCCCAGACCATCTCTTCATTTTCAAGCCTTCCAAGAAAAGAGGATTATCTTGTTGCAACATGGGATTCATACCTGAAGTGCCTTTGTTCTTTTTTTTGGTCTATATCCAAGGTTTATCAGACTATACTATAACTGGGAAAGCACTGTTTTTGCTTGTATGCTTTCCTCTTCTTCCTCCACCAAATATTTAATCCATGTGCCCATTTTAAGGAGAAAATCCAAGAAAAATGTTTTTGATGAATTGTCCCTTGTCACCCCTTTTTAAAAATTCTTTAGAGAAGCAGCTATTCTAGCAGCAAAAATTTAAGCAGAATGTGTTCTACACTTGCTAGGATAAATGAAGGGTTAAATGATTGAAACCATCAATTACTTTCCATGTGGTAGGTAAATGGAAAGCGAGATGGTTCAAGAGTCAAAGGACCCATGATGGAAATCTCACTTCTGACACTTACTAATTACGTTACCTTGGGTAAGTCCCTTGACCTACATGGGCCTCCATTTCCTTGACTGCAAAATGAGGAGAGTTTAATTAGATGAGGTCCCTCTAGACTTGTGATCCTTTAAGGGAAAAGAGAACTTCATATTAATTCCTTTATCTTGTTCCTACCTACTTCTTCTAGGCAGGAGGTTCAGGTCTTATTTCAAAGCATCTCTATCTCTTGTGGTTAGATATGTTCTGAGGCCAGTTTTTTTTAATCCTAAACCTGTGACTTGAAAGGAAAGGAAACTCTTTTAAGCCTTGCTATGATCTTTCACACTGAGAGGCACTTCTTTAAAAATGTTTTTCTTTTTAAAATTTAAAAATGATATTTACTGCCATCTTTTGTTTTTTCCTTCATATGTATTTCTCAATGTGGCCTCCCATAACCCCCTCCAAGAAAGTCATTCTAAAGAATGTCATAAATAACAAAAAATAAAGGAAGAGAAATAACCAGCACATTGGAAAAGTCTGACTTAATCTGCAGTAATCCACAAATTTAATCCTCACCCCTGTAAACAAATGTGAGATTCTTTTATCTACCTTTTGTAGTTCTTAGTAATCAAATTTGGTCATTTTGATTTCCCACTATTCAGTTTTAGTTGGTTTCTGGTTTCATTATTGTAGTTACTGCTTTCCTTGATTCTATGTACTTTACTTTATCTGTCCATATAAGTCTTGACATACTTCCCTCTATTTAGCATATTGGTATCCAACTAATCACCTGGGAATCCAAGATATAGCATTCTCAGTGGGCTACACACTGGTCAACCATCTTGGCAGACTTGGCTAAACCAGATTGAGGGTAACAGATGGGCCTCAGAATCATAAGGGGTATCTGCTCCAAGTATGTGAAGACCTCACCTGATATAAGAGAACAAGTTGTTCCAGTGACCACGAAGTCAGCTGAAGCAGGTGCAATGGAGCACTTACAGCTTGGTTGGAAATCAAAGATTATCTAATGCATCTCAAGCCATTGCTAATTACTCTGATGTGTTTTGTTGCTGGACTTTGATGACTCAAAAGAGAGAATAAGGTTTTATGAACAAAGCTTAATCAACTCTACCACACTTAAATTCAATTTTCCCATGAATCAAGACATCACCATATCATTGGTCCTCTTTGGAAGCAAGAGACAAACAACAATAGCTACAATAACAAACTATTAAACAAACTATTAAAATCATACTTTCTTATGGCATATTGCTTCAAGTTGTATCGATTTTATTATTAAAATTTATAGACATATAGCTAAAGTTAAATTGTAACCTGGTTTCACAGCATTGTTCTTTTATTTTTACATTACTTTAGTAATTATGAAGCTTTTCTATTTTTTCTTACTTTTAATCACTTCATAGAAGTATTTCCATGCTTTCCATATCCCTAATATTCATTATTTATGATAGCAAAGTAGCATTCCATACCATATTCAATTTGTATATATGGTATCTATTCTTTTTTACTCATTGACCTAGCAATGAAATCTTTATTTGTTTAGCAATGAAATGTCTGGATTCAAGAGTATGGGCCTTTTAGTTACTTCCTACTTTGAATTGTTTTTCAGTCATGTCTGACTCTTTGTTGACCCCATTTGGGGTTTTCATGGCAAAGACTCGGGAGTGTCATTTCCTTCTCAAGCTCATTTTACAGATGAGAAAACTGAGGCAGAGTTAAGTTACTTGTTCAGGGTCACACAACTGGTAGATGTCTGAAACTGAATTTGAACTCAGGAACACCATGCCACTTAGCTGCCCTAGTGAGTTTTTTAACCTAATCTCAAAATGATTTCCAGAATGGTTGGAGTAGTTCAGAGCTTCACCAACAGGATCCTTTAAACATTGATGATTCTTAACTCTTGTCAGCTTCACAGGTTTTTGAGTAACATTTTTTCCCTTTTTTCAAAAAAGTCATTATTTATTTATTTTTAGTATTCTTTTCTTTTTAAAAATTGTTTTCCAAATTCTCTCCTCTCCCACCCCTCACTGACCCATGGAAAAATAGGCAAAATGATATCAATTATATTCATGAAATTATGAAAAATGTGTTTTCATATTAGTCATGTAAAAAAATGAAAAAGTGAGAAAATTATACTTCAATATGCTTGCAAAGTTCAGGAGTCTGTTGGAATTGTCTTGGATCGTTGTATTGATCAAAGTGGCCAAGTCCTTGCAGTAATGATCATCATTACAGTATTGCTGTCACTGTGCATAATGATCTCCTGGTTCTTCTCACTTTATTTTGTATCAGTTCATATAGGACTTACCATGCTTTTTTTTGAAATCATTCCCTCATCATTCCTTACAGCACATTAGTACTCTATCACAATCATGTTATGATTTATTCATCCATTCCCCAATTGACAAGTCTCCCTTCAATTTTTAATTCTTTACCACTACAAAAAGAGCTGCTATGAATATTTTTGTACATATAGGTCCTTTTCCTTTTTTAAAAAATTTCTCTTGGGGATATACACTTATTAAAGGTATTTCCAGGTCTAAAGGTATACATACTTTCATAACTCTTTGGGCATTAGTTCCATATTATTCTCTAGAATGTTTGGACTAGTTTGAGTAACACTTTTAAAGAATGTGGGAAATTACTGAAGGATAGGAAAAAATTTTATTAGCTCTAGAATTTAGTTATAATTAACTTTGTTGCTGGGTAACTTTATCAATACTCTTTGATAAATGAATGTATGTCTCAGTTAATAATGATGATCTCATACAGCACATCAGACTCAAATCGTTGGCAAAATTCCCCCCTTAAATCTTTCTCTCTAATTGCATCCCTCTTTTAAAATGAAAATCCTGGGGTTGGGGAATTAGCTGAGTATAATAGTAGATAAGAATATTTTAAACCACCAAGAGTATTCTGGCTTTGATAAGAAGCCCCAATATCTTACATTAAGTAAAACAGACATTTAAATCCCAGTTACCAACACCTTTTGTACAATTACATTTTACTTCTTACTGAGTATCCCTCCCTCCCTCCAAACTCTTTGTCTTTTGGTTGTCTGCTTACTCTATTCTTTAAGGACCCTGAGATTCCATTTCCCTTTTTTTTCATATGATGGGACACCTAGAGAACACAGTGGAGAAGGCACTGGAAGATTAGTCAAATTTGGCCACCGAAACTCACCAATTGACTCTGGACAAGTCATTTAACTCTGTCTGCCTCAGTTCCTGGGAAAGGATGTTAGTAATAGTCCCTACCTCCCAGGGTTGCTTTGAGTGGAAGATGAGATATTTGTAAAAGTTCTTTGCAAATAAATAAAGCACTATGGAAATAATAGCTATTATTAGTTCTAATTTTTAATTTTTTTCAATTAATAAGCATTTATTTTCTTTCTCTCCTTATTGAAAAAAGAAATACAAAAAGCTTATAACAAGTAGGTATAGTCAAACATAACAAATTTCCTCACTGACCATGTCCAAAAATATGTCTTATTCTTCATCTGCCCTTCCCTGTCAGGAGGTAGGAAGTACTTTTGATTTGATGGGTTTTCAGAGCATGAAGATCTTTTGTTGTGGGGTCAGTGAAGTAGGTACCTCCCCACAAGAAGTGTGAATGTGCTCATCAGTGCTTGGTTTAAAAGCCACAGATAATTGCATTGGTTTTTTCAGGGACTGAGGCTTCCTCCAAGATCATTAGTTGCCCAGAATTCAAGATTAAAGTTGTTAGACAAGGTTCCCCTTTTTGAGGGCTGAAAGACCAGCTCAAGTTTTCTTGAATTCCTTTTCATCTTTATCTATTTATAGGTCAAATCAATATCTAGTACATTAGATGGGTATTTAGGTGGAAGGTGAGAGGAGTTGTTGATGATAAAGGAGAGATAAACTTGGTAATAGTTGCCTTGGTGGGGCAAACACATGGGAATTTTGTGTAACGGATTGCCCAGAGTCTCCCAAACTTTCTCTAACAGAGACAGGAGCCATCAGAGAGAGTGGATTCATCTAAACCACTATTTGGTAGAAATAGACATTGGGATCAACTAGGCTCAAGAGGTGACCTCAGGCACAATGTGTCTGAATCCTAGCCTCCTAAGATTTCAGTGTCCTTGGAAACAGTATAGTATCAGTTCCAGGAATACCCTCATGAGGAATACCTAATTTGAAAGGTCCTCAATTTCAGAGTTTGAACATTTGACAAAAAGGGATTTCTTGATCAGAGTATTTCTTAGGGGAAAAAAGTGGTCCCCATGCCTATGAAAGAACCTGTGACCTAGAGAGCTTGTTATCTCTCATTACAGTGAATACTTTAGGCAGAACAATTTCATTGGGAAGGGGAATTTCATGTTCACCAGTCCTCCCCAATGGTTGCCTTTTGGGAAAAGTTTTTGAGACCTTTGAGAGCTTTGTGGATTTTTGTTGTCATCTTTTTATAGGTGCCTCTGAGTCTTAAAGGAAACTAGGTGGCTGCAATGGAGAGTGCTGAGTCTGAAGGGAGGAAGATTCATCTTCCTGAGTTCAAATTTAGGCTCACTAGCTCTGTGACTCTGGGAAAGTCACTTAACCTTGTTTACTTCAATTTCCTCATCTGTAAAATGAGCTGGAGAAGGAAATGGCAAGCTAGTATTTTTGCCAAGAAAACCCCATGGGATCACAAAGAATTGGACATAAACAAAATAAAATGAGTCAAACTTTCTGCATTTTCTGATGGATGAAATAAAAGTTGACCTGTACCACTTCTGGAGACCCCCTTTACCCACATCCATGGGGAAAAAAAGTTATACCTAAACTATATTTAAGAGATTGTTCCAGAATAAATTCTGGGTTGAGACATAATGAGCTAAAGAGAAAATTACCCTTGACTTGGATGTTATGTGTGTGAACTGAGAGACTTTGAGGGCATCCTTGGCCATCTTTTCTTTTTTTTAAAAATTAATTAATTAATTTTCATCCATATGCACACATATTTTTAAGTTACAAAGTTTCCTTCCACCCTCCCTTCCCACCCCTCTCCCCTCAGCAGAGAACAGTCAGGTTAGCATTGGACATACATATTTTTTGATAAATATATTTACATATTAGTCATTTTCAATATGATGAATCAGGATTAGGGGAAAGAGATACATAAGATAATTTTTATAAAGTGTTCATCAGATTTTTCCTTTTTTGTTGTTGTTTTATTTTGTTTTTCTTTCTCTGGATGGGAATAACATTGTCAATAGCTGATCTAATACAGTTGTCCTAGCTCACTGAGAGGAGCTACTTCTATCAAGGATGTTCATCTCACAATGTTCTCTTGGTTCTGCTCCTTTGCTCAGCATCAGATCCTATATCAGCATCAGATTCCATGCTTCTCTAGAGTCTGATTTATGGTTTCTTATAGAACAATAATATTGCATAGTATTTGTGTACTTGTTCAGCCATTCCCCAACTGATGGGCATCCCCTCAATTTCCATTTCTTTGCTACTACATAAAGAGTTGCTATGAATATTTTGGAACATGTCAGACTTTTCCCATTTTTTATAATTTCTTCTGGATATAGATCTAGAATTGGAGTTGCTAGATCAAAGGGTGTGAACAGTTTTATTGCTCTTTGGTTATAGTTCCATACTGCTCTCCAGAAAGGTTGGATTCATTCACAACTCTACCAGCAATGTATAAATGTCCCAATCCTGCCACAACCTCTCCAACACTGATCTCTTTTCTTTTTCTCAACTTGGCCAATCTGATAGGTGTGAGGTGATACCTCATTGCTGTTTTAATTTGCAGGGCCATGGGTTTTTGACTGTCAAATAGTAAAGTGAACACCTTAAAATCTACTCCATATGAAGTCTGTTGCCAAATTAACTCTGCAACATCTCATTGGTAATAGAATCTGCTCTTGCAGATGTGGTATTTTCATACCATTCTCCTCTTAAGGAAGGCAGCTCTATCCAGAGGGGCATGAGTAAATTGTTGCCATAAATTGACACTTATTAATAATAAATGGTAAAAATAAAAATTGAATGAACCTGTAGGACTCCTCATTTAAAAGATTTGTTGGCAGATCCCTTTCCTACCATTTTATCTTTGGAGTGACTGTTTTCATTTCTAGTTATATAAATTTCCCTGGTGAAGAATAGCACACGTACTCACACACAATTACTTACACAAACAGCAACTATACTGAAAAAAAAAACCCTATAATTTAAATCTTATGGTCCCATGAGTCTTTTTTTTTTTTAGTTATTTTGCAAGGCAAATGGGGTTAAGTGGCTTGCCCGAGGCCACAGAGCTAGGTGATTATTAAGTGTCTGAGACCGGATTTGAACCCAGGTACTCCTGACTCCAAGGCTGTTGCTTTATCCACTACACCACCTAGCTGCCCCAACTAATCGTATTCTTCAGAGTGAATTATTTTAGTATATTTACTAGACTTGATGCTACCATTTTTTTAGAACAAAAAATGAGAATAATTTTCCCTGCTGTCTTTCAGGGCATGGCACTGCTAGATTAACCTAGCAGCCCCATCCTATGAGTCTTTGCTTCATCTACCACTGAAAACCAATCAATCCACATTCTAACCCAGTGGAGAATATATAATCCTTGAGGGCAGGGACTGTAACATTTTTGTCTTTGTCTCCACAGCTTCTAGCACTGAACTTGACCTTCCTTAGGACCTTAAAACTTGTTTATTGTATTGAATTGGGGTGAGTGGGATTTATCTGATAGGATTGGATTGGTTTGAATCAGATTAATTCAGATCCTATTTGTTATTTATGAGTTTTTCAACCCTATCTTACTCTTCCAGACTTCATTTCCTTCTCCAGCTTGTTTGACTGATGAGGAAACTAAGGTTTTAGTCACTGGAAAAAACTTGCCTTGGAAATTGAAAACATAGACCATCATTGTGGGTCAGCATTTGCTGCGTGATCTTAGGTGAGCAGATAATTGGTGCCTTAACTTTCTTCCTATGAAATGAGAATAACAGTTTCTTACTCATCTCATGGAATTGCTACAGCAATTAGGATGATGTCCATTATCTGCACCACCTGCATAGAGAAATATCATGAAGTAATGAAAATGATGCTTGAACCTGGATACCCTGAACACCAGTGATGGAGATTTGATACTTTGGGCTTAAACTGAGCCTTAGTTTCTTCATATAAAGAAGAGGGCTATTTTGTGGGGAAAGTAAAACCTTAAAATACTATTGAAATGGAGCTGTTGTTTGATGAGAGATCCTCAACAACTCATGCATTGAAGAGACCAAGCAAAGAAACCAGCACATATTAGAGTGCAATGGATTTATGTTAAAGAAGGGAGATAATCAGACAAGGAGAGCTCTTAAATATGGGAAAGGGTCCCCTAGAAAGGTTGTGGGTTCTCTTGTATAGATCCTCACATACTCTGAATATCTAAGTTCCTTGAGAATCATGATCCAAACTTTGTGAAGCAATGTGGTGTTTAAATGGAGACTCTTTTTTGTAAGAAGACACCTCCTCTCCCCTCCCTTTCCCCTTTGTCTAAGTGGGAACCTGTATAAATAATGTCAGACATTTTTTCAAAATGTTGGTTAGTTTTGTTGCCATTTTACCTCTTGATTATTCTTTGCTTTAATGATGATGAAAAAATGAAAGTTATCAATACAAAATCACTAAAAAGAAAATATTGGTACCCCATTTAATTTTGCATATCGTTCCCTGCAAAAAACATTTTGCTTTTCCCTAAAGCATCTACTCATATCTTAGAGTTCCTCATTCAGTACCAGGAGTTGACCCAAAGGTACTGCCCAGGTTACAGCAATACCTCCTCTGCAAATATTTTCTTTGAAGTCCTACTGTCTCTCAGCAATGACTCTCTCTGGCTCCTGGCTCCCCTTGTGACAGCTGTGTTGTGATCTGGGGCCCTGGGGTTGTTTCTCTTTGTCTCCACTCCCCAAAACACTCCTTTATTGAATGAATATCATTACTGGGCTCCATTTCCTGGTCCCCACACATGTGTTCTCTCACTTAGTTTTATTGTGTTGCTACTTGTCACCTTTCCCAGCCTAGGCATTTAATAATGGAAATCTTCCCTGACTGATGTCATTGCTGTTCATTATTTATGAGATGAGCTCATCCCCTGGCATCTCTGAGGATCCAAAGTCTCACAGTGAGGTGAATAAAAAAAATGTTCTAGTCACATTTGTTTATCAGATGTATATAAAAAGTCTAGCATGTCCTAAATACTTTGAGAGATAAAGAGACTGAGCAAGTTGCTGTCTCAGATCCCAAGCAATTTAGGGTCTTCTTTGGGGGAGGGTGGGAAGGAAGAAGCATTTATTATGTGTCTACTATTTGCCTATTGTACTATATTGTGCTAACACTTTACAGAGATCTTATTTGATAATGTATATACTATGTATATGTATGGACAAATAGAGTACAAAATTGTGATAATAGCTTAAATTTTGATAGTTTTAAATCCTGCAAAGCACTTTAAATGCATATTCCATTTGAACTTTACACCAATCCTGTGATGTAGGTACCTCAACTATTATCCTCATTTTACAAAAAAAGAAACTGAGGCTCATAGGAATTAAATGACTTGCCCTGGGTTACATAGTTAGAATTATCAAAAGTTGGATTTGAACCTAGTTCTTCGGTCTCATGGTCCAAAAGTGTAACCACTATGTCATACTCAAGTGAGAAGTACAAGCAAGGCTGATGTAAGAGTCCAAAGAAAAGAGGGAGCAATTGGGAAATATGGGAGGGAAGCTTTTCTAAACAGTGGGAATCATTGATTTTTTTATTTTATTTTATTTTTTGAATAGGAAAGTGCTATGATTACAGCTATTCTTTAGGAAGATTGATTTGGCAGTGGCTTTTAGATTGGATGTGAGAAAACTAATTAGGACCAATCTAGGTGAATGGTAATCAAGGACCAGAATGGAGTAGTACCATTTAGAATAGAAAGGAAAGGTTGAATGTAAATGATCTTGAATTAACAAATCCATGCTTTTATGAATGACTGAACATTAATTAAGCCCATATTCTATGCCAGACCCCATGTAAAATACTGGTCATACAAATACTAATACAAGCATGCAAGATGGTCCCTGACCTCAAGGAACTTACATTCTAACAAGGAAAACAACACATAGAAGGGAGTGGTGACCAGGGCAGAGTGTTTTTTTTTAATTTTATTCTGAACGTTAGAAATAAAACAGGCATTTCCATTACATAATAAAAAAAAGATGTTTGTAGACAAAACTGCAAATTTATTATCTACAACTTGCTGTACCTTTTAAATATATATTATCATATACCTTTTTTCCTTTTTTTTCTTTCCTCTCCCTCATCTAGATGTGGCTACTATTAGACACAGATAAGTGTTTGTGTGTGTGTGTGTGTGTGTGTGTGTGTGTGTGAGAGAGAGAGAGAGAGAGAGAGAGAGAGAGAGAGAGAGAGAGAGAGAGAGAAATCATTCTACAAATAATTTTATTTATCTGTTCTTTCTCTGAGTGCAACTAGCGTCTTCCTTCATGTGTCCTTTGTAGGGGTATTTATAATATTATAAGTATAGTATAGGTAGGTATTTATTGTAGTCAAAATTACTTAATCCTTAAAAGTTGCTCTTAAAATAACATTGCTAGGGGCGGCTAGGTGTCATGGTGAATAGAGCACTGGCCTTGGAGTCAGGAGTACCTGACTTCAATCTGGCCTCAGGCACAATAATTACCTAGCCATGTGGCCTTGGGCAAGCCACTTAACCCCATTCATTGCCTTGCAAAAACTAAAAAAAAAAAATTACAAAAAAATAACATTGCTACTGTATACAATGTATTCTTGGTTCTGCTCATTTTACTCTTAATTATTTCATGAAAATCTATCATGCTTTTCTAAGATCATCAAGCTCATTATTTCTTATAGCATAGTAATATTCCATCACAAATTTTTCAGCCTTTCAAGGAGGAGTATTTTGGACAGGGACAGGAGGAATAGACCTTTCCAGGAGCAGTAGGATTGAATTGATTAATAACTATTCTCAGACACTGTCTTGGAAAGTAAACACTGGCATGGGTAGCAGAGTATGGACTCTGGCATAGAAGTGGCATGGTGGATCTGGGCAAAGTAAGATGAACGCTCACTGTTCAGAAGCCTTGGTAGGGTCCTTTAGGTAGGAGCTTGAATTTGGGATTTAAGGAGGATCCTAGAGAGAGAATTTTGGTCAAGGACAGAGATAAATGTGAATAGAATTAACTAGAGAGTATAGAGACAAAAATGTTTTTAAAGTCTGGCACCTAGGAGACCTAGAAATTTTCATTTAGCAGGAAGTTTTGAGTTAGGAGTAGTAGGTTAGGTAGAGAAGGGTGAAAAAAGGTTGATTTCAGAATTATTGAATTTAAAATCCTAGTGAGATATCCAGGTAGAGATGTCCAGAAAGCTCTTAGAAATTTGGAACTGGTGATAGATTTGGGAATTATCCTCAAAAAGGTATTCATTGAAGCTGTGGGAGTGGGTGAGATCACTAAAAAGGAAGTATATAGAGAGAAGTGGTATGTGTGTAGAGAGAGCCTTGGAGGAGGGAGGATATCTGCATTAGACATGTGGGAAGAAGATGAGGAAACTGTGAAGGAGACAGGAGGGGGAGGTAGGTGGAGAGAAAAAAGAAAGGTGGAATATTAGGAAAACTGAGTGGAGATAATATCAAGGATTATACTGAGCCTTCCTAGACCTAATTTGTATAAGAACAGATGCTTCCAATCCTCATGACTTTATATTTTTTGCTCCAGAAGTGGATTAGAACCTTAGTAGATAGTCCATAACAATGGAGAATGTTGTTGCCTATTTTTATGCCCAGAAACAATACACATAGAAGGTGGTATGTAGGATGAATCTGGAAAGAAGCTCATGATTCTCAGAGGCTATTGACTGAATTTCTATACTCTTAGGACTTATGAGAGCCCTCTGAGGTAGGAGTCTTAATTAAACAATATACAATTATTAAGTGTGTGCTTTTTGCCTGGCACTGAGAATAAAAAGAAAAGAAATGAAATTCTAATATTATCATTATTTTCATTGCACCTTTTTACAGATGACATAACTAAGACCTTAGATAAAATATACCAACCAAGGTTATATCTGTATTTGAAGGTCACAAGAGAGGTTGTAGATGATGTAATGAAGTAGATATGGAGAGCTGGCTTCAAAGTCAAGAAATACTTGGTTCATATGACTCTGACATACACTGTAGAAATTCATACTCCTCCTCTGAGTTTTTCCTACCACAATAGGACAAATGAATTTGAACTTTATTACCAAACAACTATTCCTGTTCAACAGGAGATATTGAAAATATATTGAAGAAATACCATATATTGTTTCTTGAACTTGGCTGCCTTTCCTATTTGTAGATTTCTTTGAAGTTAGAAATGTACTGTATACAGACAACCTACAGTCTATTTATCATGTCACTTAATTAGACAAAAAAGGGAAAGAAAAAACATGATCCTATGTAGTTTGGGATTCACAGAGCAAATCTTCCATAGATAACTTTCTTTTTTTTTTTTGAAACTTAGTCGTTCAAGTGTACTTGAGTTTAATGTTTTTTGGGAAAAAAGGAGGTGTTCTTTGAAGAAATTTTAACTTTGGAGAATTTCCCTGGAAAGATTTCTCCTCAAGTGTTTAAGTCAGTGAAGGAAGACTAATTTCCATCTATAAAAAAATTAGGAATATGAATTCTTTGTATAACTTTTCTTACTACTAGCTACAGATTGACACCATATTTTAGATACTGTTCTAAGAAAACCCTTTTGAATTTTTGCCATGGTCGCAGTTATAATTGAGGTCAACTTTTTCATTTATAAATGTTTAAAATGAGAAATGAAATATTTACTTTGTTCTATCTCATATGACAGTACTTCAAGATCTCTCTCTGTATCTCTATCTCTTTGTCTCTATCCCTTTTTTGCTCTCACTCTCCTCCCTCCACCTTCCTTCCCTCTCTCTCTCTTGACCTCTTCACCCTGAATCTAAGAAAGTCAACTAGGTGATAGTGAGCTAAAGACATTTCTACAGGGTCATTTTGCTCTGAAGAATCCCCATCATATAGGGTCTTCAAGGTCCAGTACCTTGGCTAACAAGATATAGAGTAATATTAATACTTAGGAGAGATATTCTCTTTTGAGGTAACATGGAAGAAATGTGATGATATGAAAAGAACCTCAGTTCTGAAGTTATTGGATCTGGGGTTCAAATTCATGTCCTAGTATCAACAACTTAAGTAATCTTGGATAAGCCATTTAAACTCCCTAAAATGAAGGTGTTAAACTAGAATGCCTTTGAGATCACTTCCAGAACTGGCGATCTTTGAGTCTCTGATATCTTAGGATTCTCCCTATAGAAAGAGTAAAGAAGAGAACCATCATAGGATGATTTGAGGAAACCATGTTTTGTTGGAATGAGGAGGGGGGTGAATCCAAATCTGAAATTGAGAGTGAGATAGAATTCACTTTTGTAGAGTTAGATTTGCTTTGGTTTTGAAGACATCTTATTCTATATGCCTCATTTTATCTTTCTTCAGTGTTACTTCTGTTGGTTTTTTGGAGGTCTGTGCCCTTTAGCTTTTTATTCACCTTGAAGAAAAGAGAAAAAAAATTGCCCAGAAACCTTTTGGGGCAGGTAGAGGAGAATCAGAAGCAAATGTGGAAGACTTAGAGTAAATCATATGATACCTTACAACAGCTAATGTACCAATAAGTTGAGTTGATCTGACTGGGAGAATTTCCAAGAAATCTCTTGAAATATAAATTCCAGGGGTGGCTAGGTGGCATAGTGGATAAAGCACCGGCCTTGGAGTCAGGAGTACCTGGGTTCAAATCCGGTCTGACACTTAATAATTACCTAGCTGTGTGGCCTTGGGTAAGCCACTTAACCCTGTTTGCCTTGCAAAAACCTAAAAAAAAAAAAAAAAAAGAAATATAAATTCCACTGACCAATGTAGTAAAATTTAGAGGACAAGACATTACAGTATCACTAGACTTCTCTTGAATATTTATGATATCTACAGCATTGTGCTAGACATGGAGTTGAGCCCTAAATACATTCTCTAAAGGGCACAGAGTGGGTCCCCTAATAATGTTAAACAAGAATATGACATGATTGCATGATATGGACATAATATATCATTCATTTAAAATTTTCATCTCTATTTTGGGAGAGCCTAATTTGGGGGTGGCAAGTTTAGAATTTTATCTGTGTGGAACATCCCCTTTGAGTTAGATGTTCCATGATGTAGGTTGATTCTTCAATAATTTATGATCTTAGAAATTTACCTAGATACCTGAAAAATTAAGCAATTAGTCCATGGTCACAAAGTTAGTATTTGTCATAAAGTGGGATTTGATCCCAGTTTTCTTGACTCTGAGGCTTTCTCTCTCAAATTTACCAGAATCAGGGGACAACTTAGCGGCACAGTGGACAGAGTACTGACCCTGGAGTCAGGAGGACCTGAATTCAAATCCAGCCTCAGACACTTAATACTTAGCTTTGCAACCTTGGACAAGTCACTTAACCCCATTGCCCTGCAAAAATCAAAACCAAATTTTAAACAAAAACCAGAATCTCTCTTGAACTTCTTAGAATTGAAGAGAGCTTTCAGAACAGTACCTGTTGTGTGTAATTAGGAGGAAAAAAATTCAAATTTCTATTGATTGGGCCATTTTGGCTCATACTTCAGTAGAAACAGACAACTTCACCCCACCCCACCCTTATTATTTATAGCAGTAACAGCAGACTGTTAGAACCCACTCTTCATTAGCCTGCAATGAGGCTGGCTCCACACTCTGGAATTGCCATGACTTTGATGGAGTAGTGTGACCCCTGTCTTTTGTGCTGTGAGTGTGCCGCAACCCCTTCCTTTCCCAATGCTATAATACAGTCCAGAAGGAATTGATGGAAATGATGAATGAGCCAAACAGAAAAAGAGTCACACTGCCCAGAGCAACAGCTGTCTGACCTGGTCCACTGAATAATTAGATAAATAAAGCTCAAAATGGGATCTTACCACAGAGGTCTAGTTGGAGGAAATACTTATCTGCTTCCTCTTATAACAAGGTCTCTAGGCTCTTATTTCTCTTTCACTGTCTTTGATGGGTATGTAGCTTTTTTGCTTCTATCCTCCCATCTTCCAGGCTTATTAAGTATCTCCAGGTGGAAGAAGAATGGAAATTGCAGTAAGACGGGCTATCTTCCTGACTCTGGTGGTCCTAAACTTGTAAATATGTTTTATGAAAATTTTGGATCTGGTGTTTTTTTGCCATCTCCTCTTGAAGGAGCTGTGAAAAGAAGGGTTAAAGGAGATATTGCCAAGAACCTGAGCAGTTATTGTTACTTGAGTAAGAACTTCTGGCAGGAGGTGCAAGTGGCCTCCTTGATCACAAGTGGTCTCTCCTAAACCCTTTAATTAGGGGATTAGTCAGGAAGTGGAGTGTTGGACTAAAGGAATAATGACAAAAAGGAAGTGAGGCAGAAAAACTCAATTTCCTTCCCTTAAAGAGAAAAAAAAAATCTCCATTTATTTAAATGAATTGCAAAGAAAAGAAGTGTGACATTTCTCCCAGCCCAGGGTTCAATTGGTTTTAAAGGATCTGTGTATCTCCCTTGGCCAGACCAGAAACTACTGGCCTAGGCACTTCATTAAAATTCAGAAGCTATGCTCTGTGCTGAGTGAATCCCTAATTCAGATCCCTTCCTGCCTCCTTCCTATTGTAACTCTGTATACTCAGTTCAGACTTTCAATTCAACACCTCTAGTTACCCAGAAATTACATGTGAAATTGTGAAAATCAAAGTGTGATGGGTCATGTGCCTCCATCAGTTCTGCCTAGAGTTAGAGCCTCAACCCCAGTCTTCATAATCCAGACTGGAGAATCTGCTTACACTGAGCCTCTAGGCATAGAGAATCCACACCAAAGGTGGCCACTGTGTTGAGGATGACAGCTTCTGCTGCCAGGATAAACCTGAAGATAGGCCTTTGATAATGCGGCTGTAGAAACTCTGAGACAAGAATAAAAAAATTCCAGAATGGAAGGCAAACAGAATCCTGATTCATTGTGCTAGGAACTGACTGTGTGTTTTGGGCAGTATGTTATTAACAAGACCCTTGACAAGTTCAGGCATTGTGTGTGGTATAGTGGGATGAGTACTGGGGTCAGAAGAACAAAGATCAGGTCTCATCTCCTTTGATCAAGACACTTAACCTTTCTAGGTCTGTTTTCTCATCTGTAAAAGGATGGGATTGGCCTTCCTGTTTTCTAAAGTGCCATTCAGCTCTAAATCTCCACCTATGGAGTAGAGTACAATGTTACAGTAGAGTCCCTCACCTAGCCCACCTAGCCTATGGTCCAAGCCCATTGGACAGGAAAGTCTATCCCTTGAAACCCATGTCAAAGAAAACTGAAAAATGAGAGTGGCAATAGAAAGATTTGGTTCAATTCAACCTAATTCAACAGATTTTTATTAAAAGTGCCTGCAATTTGGGAATACAATGAAAATTGTCTCTGTTCTCAGTGAATTTACATTCTCCTGGAGGGGACAAAACTTTCATGTAGATAAATAAATTTACAACCTTTAAAAAGTTATACTAGTCTCTCAAGAAAGAGAATGAACAACTAGATAAGGGGAGAGAGATGAGGAAAAACAATCCACAAAATGTGCTGGTCTAGGGGTCATGTGTGAAAGCTGGACCCTGGAGAGGATGAATGTAGATGAACATGGAGAGCTCCTGAGCTCCAGTTGGAAGAAAAATGGAGATGAAGGAAGCATTCTAGACATGGGAACCACCTATACAGAAGTACAAAGTTGGGAAGAGATGAAATGTTATATATTGGAGACAGATAGTAGTCCTCCATGATCTTGTTTAAGACTTATAGAAAACTATTCTTAGGACACAGAAAGATCACATCTAGGGTACAGTTAAATAGACAAAATCCTGGCAGCCATAGCTGTACATCTCGAAGGTGAACTCTCCCAAACATGAATCCCAGTTTGCATTTGCCTTGGATACTAGACTCAGAGCTAAAGGTCATCCTCACAATTCTTTCTGAGTTTTTCAACACCATTCATCACCAACTTCTTTCTGTCTTCCAATTTCTTTCCTTTCTCTCAAGAACAAATGGTGTTTCCTCTCCTCCCTCCAACCTCCATTCTTTATCTGTGCCCACCCAAAAAAACTGAATAAGAGAGAATTGTCCTTTGTTCCTTCTCTTTCCAGAAACAGAGTGAGAGAAAACACTGCTATGCTCTGCAAAATGGAGGTTTTATTTCCCTTAATTAGAGCATAGGAAGAAAGTTGAAACAAAAACAAGAAGAGATGTCAAAATTGTTTGTTTCCTTACATCTTTCTTTTTTCTTCCTTCCCTCCCTATCCCTCCCTCCCCTCCTTCCTTCCTTCTTTCCTTCCTTTCTTCCTTCTTTTACCAGTCCCAACATTTCTGTAAGCAAAGAAAGGGAAATGGAATTAGAAATGTGTTTGCAATCATTTGGGAAGTAACTTTAATTTGGCCCCCAAACCAAGACCCCTAGTATTCTTCCCAGTGTCCCCCTCTCCATCTCCCTTGGGATGGGAGTTAAGTTGGCACAGTCAGTTGATAGATTAGATAGGGACCAACCTATCTTTGTCTCTCTCTTCCTTCCTGTTAGGATAAATGTGATGGTTGAAAGCATTGGAAACTGCTTTTAGATGACTTATAAAGTATTAAAACTGAATGTTTCTTGGCCTATTGTCAGTTTGCTTTAGCTAGCTACCTTCTAAAGGACTGTGAAAATCTAGAGGCAAATTTTAGTTCCATATTTGGAAAAAGCTTCCTAACAATTAGAACCAGCTGAAGGTAGAGAGGGACTGCCTCAGGAGACAATGGCTTTTCCATCACTGGAGGTCTTCAAGGCCAGATTAAATTAAATTAAAACCAATTTTAGAGGATATTGAATTGAGGAGATATAGTCAGGTAGGGGGTCAAACTGGATAGCCTCTTAAGGCAAGCTTTCAGACTAAGGTTCTGTCGTTCTATGAGCGACGTTGTGATTCCTAGCTACAATATTTAGGAAAGTACTGTAATCTGGCAGAAATACCTTGGAACTGAGTGTTGGGAATTTTGATTCTAGTCTGTCATGGATTGGACATAGAACTTTGGAAAAGTCAGTTAACCCCTGGAATCTCTTGTTTCTCATAAAATGAAGGAGTTGAACTAGTTGACCTTTAAAGTCTTTACAGCTATCATATTCTTTTCAGCTGAACTGCTGAAATTGGGTTAAAAGTAAATTCCATTTCCTGTTTTCCACCAAGATGTGCCTGGTTCTGTAAATAACCACTCATTACACACTTATCTAATGGAACATAAAATACCATATTTCAAACAAATTCTTTATCGTTGCTGGCCCTCTGAGTACATTTCAAATGCTGACCATTAAAATCAGGCCATTTCACAGCCTGTTAATGATGACACTAATAACTGTAGGTTTCGTTAGTAAAAGTCCTGATGTGAGCAAGCAAGGAGTAAATTACAGAGCTAACTTTTATGTGCTGGGTTTATAGATCTTCAAGTTTCATGGGAGCCACACTGGCCCTGGGAGCTTGGCAACCCAGATTACCTTTTCATCTACTTAATTGGGCCACCAGGGTACAGTTAATTTTCAATTTATATTAATAGTCAAACAAAGAAAGTGATGCACCACCTCTGTATCAAAGTAATAGAGACATCAACATGTGTACCCGGGAATTATAAATATGCTATTTTTTCCCTCCCATGGCCCGTCAAGGATTATATTCCTAATGCATGATGAAGTTCATTGTGATTTATTGTTGGGAAGTCCAAGGGTACTAGGAACCTTCAGGGATATAATATACAGGGTTCTTCTACCATAAACCGTTTGACTCCCTTAATCCAAGCTCCCTTTCTGTATGTTTCATCTTAGGTGAAGGTCATGGTTCGCATCTGCTCCACCCTTGCCAGGGACACGTCTGAATCCAGCTCCTTTTTGAAAGTGGATCCAAGGAAGAAGCAAATCACCCTCTATGACCCTTTGACTTGTGGAGGGCAGAACACCTTCCAAAAGAGAGGCAACCAGGTTCCACCCAAGATGTTTGCCTTTGATGCTGTTTTTCCCCAGGATGCATCTCAGGTAGGTGATCCTTTCCTTCTCATGCTCAGAAGACTTTGATGGAGACTATGGCTGTTGCCATAGGTTGATTTGTTTTGTTCATTTGTTTTGTCAAGGGCATTCATCTCCAAAATATTGTCATATATTTATTTTGTTTACATTTGTATTTATCTTTTTTAGATTTTTTTTGCAAGGCAATGGGGTTAAGTGGCTTGCCCAAGGCCACACAGCTAGGTAATTATTAATCGTCTGAAGCTGGATTTGAACTCAGGTACTCTTGACTCTAGGCACCACCTAGCTGCCTTCGTTTGTATTTATTTGTATACATGATGTCTCCCTTAGGGAATATAAGCTCTCTTGAGGTCAGGAACTATTTTTGCTTTTGTCTTTTTATTCTTGGATCAAATGAGATAATGTTTGTAAATTGCCTGGCATATACAGTAGGCCCTTAATAAATGATTGTTCCCTTTCCCCAGTGTCTAGGACGGTATATGGCACACAGAAGGTGCTTAATAAATTCTAGTTTACTGACAAGTTGAAGCACATGTACTGGGAGAGACTATGGGCTTCTGGGGCATTGTATTGAGTGGTTCAGTAGAAGGAGATCCATGATTGGTGACTAGAATGAAATAGCAAAATGGCATGGATGTTATTTTTTATTATTAAGCACTTACTGTGTGCTAAAGCACTAGGCCCAGTGCTATACAAGTTATATTTCATTTGAGCCTCTCAACAGCCCTGAGGGTGGTGCCATTATCACCCCCATTTTTACATCGAGGAAACTGAGGCAGTCAGCTTTTTCTGACTCCAGGTTCCATTCTCTAACCACTGCACCATCTAAGTTTGTATTCTGTCCATGCCACTGACTACTGTTGGGACCTTGGTAAAATTGCTATACCTCTGGGAGACTAAATTTCCTCATCTGCAAAGTAGGGATAACAAACTCTGTCCTATCTGTCCCACAAGATTGCCATGAGGATCAAGCAAGATAATATATATAAAAGTAGAAGCATTTTATAAACTGTTAGGTGCCATAGAGATATGAAACAGTGGTAATATTATTAGCTTAATAATGTCATTATTATTTCCTTGAATTTCCAGTACAGCACAGATATCATGGCCAACAATGTCCTTCATTTCCATTTAAAGACTCCTTCTTTGGTGTGACTCAGGAGTGTATCCATAGGCAGCCCTATGTATTTGTATGTTTGTATTTGAGGTTCCATTCATTAAAAAACTGAGCATCCATCATATGTGATTTCCCTGAAGAGCTTATCCCTGAGAAGATGCAATCCTCACTGTATGAAATTATCCCAGGGTTTCCTTCTTCATTGTGCATGTATGTGTGTGTGTTTGTGTATGTGTATATATGTGTTTGGATGTAGTACCACCCTGTGGGCTCAGCAATCTAAATCTGACATAGAATCTAATAAAAGACTAATGAACAATTTAATTAACAATGCTAAAACTTTTCCAGAGACAAATTTCCATAAGTTAAAAAAATTCTGAAGCTAAGCTTAAATTAAACAGTGGCTATTAATAAGTTCTAGAGATATTTAAGGAAAAAGAACCATTTTTACTGCTTATTTTTGTTTACACCTCCTGTTTTCTAACAGTATTCACTCACAGTAGCAAACATTTTACTGGAACTTCACTGATTCAAAAAAAAAAGATTTTGTTCTGTTTTTATATCAGTTGGCTCAGATTGGAGTGCCAATAGCCAGCTTTGTGTCCTTGGTTAAATTATGTAAACTCTCTGACACTCACTTTTTTCATTTGTAAAATGGGGATAGCAATGCTAATACCACTCATTGTGCTAGCAAGCCTCCTTCCATCCCAGTTCAGCTCTGATAAATATATATATATGTGTGTGTGTGTGTATGTGTATATAAACATATAAACATATATAAAATATATAAAGTATATGTATATATGCACACACATATTTTATATGTAACATATATGTATGCACATATAACAATCTTTATGTACATAATAATATATGTTCATTCTCATATAACACATATATGTTCATTCTCTTATTTTGTTATATAACTATATAACAAAATATCATTTCTATATTTATATATAAATGTATATTTTTATTTCTTTTTCTTTATTTCTTTATGTTTATATATAATTATATAAATAAGTTTGTTCTATTATACATATTATGTATCTATATTCTCTTATTTGTTATTTTAAATATTCCTATATATGTTCATTCTCTTATTTTATATTGTATATACCTCTATATGTGTTTGTTCTCTTATTTTATATATAGTTTATACCATATATATTCATTCTCTTATATATTGCATATTGTAATATCTACTCATGTATATTGTTTATACCCACATATATGTTCATTCTCTTATTATATAATACTATATATTTATATTTTTTCTCATTTCTACATTGTGAAACCCTAACTTTACCAAATTTTAGAGTTTAGGTGACAGCAGTTACCTCATCCAACTCTGAAATGGATGAGAATCTCCTTTTTAATTCCCCTGAAAAGTAACACCTAACTCAAAAAGCCTCCATCCTTGAAAGCCTCCAATGTTGTCGAATGCTCTCCGTCTCCAAACAACCCATGACACTGTTGGACGGCTCTAATTGTTAGGAAGTTTTTCCCTACATCAAAGTCTAAATTTTCCTTCTAACTTCTCCCTGTTTTATTACTCAATGAAAGCTAGCATCTTATCCCTGTACTGCTGCCTCCCTAATCCCAAGTCTTTTTTTTTCTCTAGGCTAACTCTCTACAATTTTTCCAAAAGACTCTCCCTCATAAAGAATATATAAGCATTTTGCTTGCTGTCTTCTAAACATGTTCCAATTTATCTCTGTCATTTTTTTTTCTTTTGCAAGGCAATGGTTACACTCAGGTCTTCCCACTCTGGGTCTAATAAGTCTATATACTGTCCCTTCTGGATGCCCCAATACTCACACTAGGGTCAGGTAAAAACATGAATGGAAAAACTTTAACCAAAAGAACTGCTAGAAAGAATTGTGAATAATTTTTAGAAACTGAGAGAAGCAGGGCAGTTAGGTAGATAGAGCACCGGCCCTGGAGTCAGGAGGATCTGAGTTCAAATCTAATCTCAGACATTTAATAATTACCTAACTGTGTATCTTTGGGCAAGTCATTTAACCCCGTTGTCTTGCAAAACAAAAAACAAACAAAAAAGAGGTAAAATTCATAGCAGTTGTTTTGTTTAAGACTACTTTATCATTCATGTTTTTGCTTAGTATCAAACCTGGAGTCAGGAAGACCTAAGTTAAAATCCTGCCTCTGACACTTTTCAACATTTTTGTACCTTAGTACCTAGCATAGTACCTTATAGGAAAGAATAGGGATAGGGACTGCACCTGTGATTGCATTGATGAAAATGAGTTCCTGATTGATGAAATCTCCCTCTACCAATATAAGTCAACACCTTCTCTATAATTAGAGTCTTAGAAGCCTGAGGTTCCAAGAATTAAATGACTTATTTATTGGGGGGTGGTGTTCATGGTCTTTATATGTCAGAAAAAACAAGCCTTGAACTTAAATCTTCTTGATTCTGAAGCTGGTTTTCTATCCACTAGATCAAATTGCTTCTCTGCTCTTGTACATAGCAACAACTTAATAAATATTTGTGAAATTGAATTGTAATCTAGCAAGAAAGATAAGAAACTAAATAAATAGCTATAATGTAAGGTACAAAGAGATAAGTTCCAAGAGTGCTCTAGAAAAATTGTCATGGGTCCAAGGAAAGGATTGTTCCTACCTGAGAGGATGAAGGAAGGTGTCATGTGAAGGATCATGCTTATGTGGGTTTTGAAGGATGGATGGGAATTTGATTTATGATATGAATAATGAATAAGGGCATTCTGTTTGGAGGAAATAACATGATCAAAGAAAGACCCAAAGGTGGGAAGGAACAAGTCATTATCAGGAATTTGGTCCTTGGTATCTGGGTATTTGTTTTGTTTATTTGATATTCATGAAACCATTCTAAAGCTTTGTCAGAATCATATGATGATGTCACTCACTTTGTAAGGATAAATCAATAGATGGATTAATAGATAAGTAGATAGAACACTTATTAGATGCTTGCTACAAAACATATATTATGCTAAGCATTGAGGAGTCACATATAAAGGTACCCTGCCCTCAAGGAGCTTACATTCTAATGGGAATACAACACAAAACAAAAGGGCATCCAAAAAGGGATTGAGAATACATGGTGTGGAGATGGCTTGGTTTGGGGCAAAATAAAGTGAATGCTCACCTAGCAGAGTCTGGCATGTGAGGGACAGAGTTCAAGGTTCCAGTGCAAGGAAGAAAGAGATGATGACCAAGTGATGTGATCCTGGCCAAGTCACTTAACTTCTCTGGACCTCAGTTTCCTCAGCTCTAACCCAAATGGGTTGGCTTACATAGACATAATTTTCTATGTCTAATGTCTCTTTCAGCTCTAAATTACTATCTTGTGATCCTGTAGCTAAAGGCTAGCTCTGCCCATGGCAATCAGACAATTAACTCTTCTATGAAATGAAATGATAATAATAATATCATCTATCTTAAACTTAAAGGTTTACAAAGTACTTCATACATATTATCTCATTTGATCCTCATAACTTCAGAGGGTAGATGCTATTATTATTTACATTCTAAGGATGAGGAAACAGGTAAAGTGACTAGCCCATAGTCAAAGCTCATAAATGTCTGAGATCAGATTTGAACTTAGGTTGTGCTGAATACAAGTACAACAATCCATCGACTGCACTACCGAGTTGCTTCTACCCATTCCAAAGTTAGAAGATCTGTGTAAGGAAAGACATGAAAGGCTGGAGTCAGAAGTTCTGATTTTTAAACTGAAGCTCTTCTCTCTACTGTGTGATCCTGGGCAGGTCATTTTTCTGCTTTGGATCTCAGTTACATCACCTGTAAAATGAAGGGGGGGTGGATTAGATGACCTGAGAGTTTCTTTCTCTGATCCAGAGAAATTCTGTTCCTTCTTCGAACCACCAATTCTAGTAATAGTTTCAATGAACAAAGGGCTTGAAGCTCACTTCTTGGCATTGGTAAGGAATCACACCCCAATTTCAAAGTAGCAAGACTAGAAAAGCCAGTCTCACTAGGTGTGGGGGGGCAGGGATCAAGAGGAGGCTGAGGAGAGAACTGCTTGTGCTACAGTACCATCTGCCTGAGTGGAGCCCCTGCCCAGGATCACAAATAAGGCTGGAAATTGTCAGAAATGTGTGTGCATCTGTTTTCTACCTCCCCTTTCAGTGTCAGAGAAATTTGGATTCTGGAATACTTAGCAACATTGTGCTGCCCAAATTCTCAAGCTGAATAACTTTGTTTATTGCCAAGGCTGCTGGGTTTTTAGGTTCCCACAGGGAGATGTATTGCTCTGATTAGACTAAGTCGGTGAGGGATATTGGTACAGGCAAAGAATCTAGTCTTGAGGCAGAGGAATGAAAACTGTGGAGTCTAGTGAACCCTGCCATCATCCCTCTATTGGAAATGACCCAGACACTGTCCAAAGAGATTTCTCTGAGTCTCTAAATCAGTCAATACCCAGGACTGTATTAGGAGTTAGAGATTGGCTTGGTGGGGGAAGGAGGGAGGGAAAGATAGGAAGGCCATACAGAAACATAGAAGACTCAGCTCCTTAATTAAGACATTTATCACCTACTTAGAGAGTTCTCATGCATGCATGACTGAAGAACACTTATCATGTAATATGCAAACAAGCCCCAATGAATAGTGGCTGGATTATTCTATACAGTTGAGAGTATTTAGAACAAAGGGAGGGTTCCATTTTGGAAGAAATGAAAGATGAGGATTGGCAAAGAAAAAGGTCTAGAACTAGATGTCATGAAGGCAAGTAGGCATTGTAGTTGTGGAGAGAAACTTGGAATCTGGAAGAAGAGTTCAAATCCTGTTTCAGATACTGTTTAACCCTGAGTAAATCACTTAACCTATCTGTCACAGTTTCTTCACCTGTCAAATGGGCATAACTTACCTCCCAGGGTTGTTGTGAGGATCAGATTAGTTGAGATAAGTGAAGTACCTTTACCATCCTTAAAGTGTTATATAAATTATTGTTAGCTTACTCTCATTTTATGCATATGAATTTCTTTAATTAGAATGTAGGCCTATATAATTTCAGAAATATAACTCATTAATCTGCAACAAAGTAAGACATTACCAATTGAAACTGAGTCAATTGAAATATTAAATGCCTTATCTAATCTATTAGTTAACATCCTGGACCTTGAGTCAGGAGACTCTGAATACAAATTCAGACTCAGGCACTTACTATACATGTGGCCCCAGAAAGTTACTTCAGCTTCTTTATCTGTAAAATGGGTAGCAAGGTGGCACAGTATAAAGAACACTGACCCTGAACTCCAATTTGACCCTGAGTTCAAATTTGGCCTCAGATACTTATTAGGTATCCGATATTGAGCAAATCATTTTACTTTTATTTACCTCATTTTCCTTACCCTTCAAGCGGGGCTGATAACAATATCTACCTCTCACGGTGGTTGTGAAGGTCAAATGAGATTGTGAAATCTGTGGCATGATGCTTGCCACCTAGTAGGCATTACATAAACACAAGCTATTATTATCAGTTATTGTTATCTGTGAGACTCAGAATAGGTGATAGTTCTAGAAGAGAAATTTTTAGATTCTAGTTTTTTAGAATCATATATAAAGAATTGGAAGGAACCTGAGAGATTCTCTTATCCAACCTTCCCATTTTATAAATAAGGAAACTGAACTGAGGAGTTTTATAGAAGTTATTGTTTTTGTTATTCAGTGATTTCAGTCAAGTCCAACCTTTGTGACCTCTTTCAGAATTTTCTTAGCAAAGATACTAGAGTGGTTTGCCTTTTCTTTCTCCATCTCATTTTACAGATGAGGAAACTGAAGCAAACAGGATTAAGTGACTTGCCCAGGGTCATATGATTAAGAAGTATCTGAAGGTAGATTTGAACTCAGGTCTTCCTGATTCCAGGACTGGTTCTCTATCCACTGCACTATCTAGCTGCTAAAATACAGAGGTTAAATTTTTTTTATTGGTTAGTGTTGACAGAACCATTTACATTAAATATTACTCGGGGGAGGAGTATAGAATTGTCATCAGTAGCAGTATACACAGTTTAATGCTACAAGGGAGTATTCTTTAAGGCTAATATTGCCTTAAAGGTCAACCCAATTTAAATTGACAAATACCCATTAGATAACTACTTTGTATAAGAAAGACACTGTACAAATGAAAGTCCAGTAGAATTATGCTAATAGAAAGTTGGTTCGGAGTTCATCTGTGTTAATATATATCCTGTCATATAATGCAAGAGAAAGATTCTAATAAGATTTTAATCAGATTCAAGAATTCTAACAAAATTCAGGCAATAGGGAAAAAGTGACTAAGAATAACAATACAGCAATCTGTTTAGTTTTTGCAACACCTATTTTTCCCAATATAATCCCTTCCCATCTCACCCTCCAGGGGAGGGGGTGTATGGAAAATTCAGCAGAATTACACATTGAAAAAGTTGTCTATTGAATACATTGTTCCATCCCCATAGTCTTCCACCTGCAAAGAAGGTGGGGGTAAATGCATTCTCAAATCTCTTCTTTGGGGCAATACTTGGACATTATTATTTCAAAGCAATCAATTTTGACAGTTTTACTGGGTTTTTCTTCTGTTTATTTTGTTGTAATCGTTGCACAGGCAACCAGGTCGTTTAGTGGATAGAGTGTTATCCTGGAGTTAGGAAGACTTGAGTTAAAATTTGACCTCAGATCCTTACTGTTTTTGTGACCCTAGGCAAGTCATTTGACCTCTTTTCCTAAATCCACTAGAGAAGGAAATGGCAAAATCACATCAGCATCATTGCCAGGCATGGCAGTGAGGATATGGCCATATAGTTGAACAAGTCATCGTAGATGTTTTCCTGGTTTTGCATATTCCAAGCATCACTTGTTAAGTATACATCTACCTGTGCTAGGTACTGTGCTAAGTAATAATGTTTGTCCTTCATTTTCAAAGAAGACCATAACATCAGGGAGGTGATACTATGACAAGCACGTGAACTGGATTTGAGTGAGGGGAATGCTATGTTAAGTCATCAGCCTCACTTTCTCTTCCAGAGCCATCTCAGTCCAATGGCCAGACATGAATCAGGTGACTGGAGATGGCTCTGGATGCAGGGCAACCAGAGTTAAGTGACCTTCCCAAGGTCAGACAGCTAATAAATGGCAAGTGTCTGAGGCTGGATTCAAACTCCCATCCTCCTGAATCCAGGGCCAGTATTCTATCCACTACCCACCTAGCTGCCCAAACTGTGCTAAGTGCTGGAGATACAAAGAGGCAAAAGACAGTCCCTGCCCCCAAGGAGCTTACAGTCTAATTTGGGAGAAAATATGCAAACAAATATATAAAAGCAAGCTATATACAGGATGAATAGAAAATAATGAATAGAAGGGAGGTTCTGGGATTAAAAAAGATTGGGAAAGATTTCCCGTAGAACATGGGGTTTTAGTTGGAGTTTAAAGGAAGCCAGAGGGGAGTAGGGAGGGTGTTCCAGGGATGAGAGACAGCTTTTCATCAGTTCATGTCTTCCCTTGATTCTCTGTAGTTGTCATTATGATAATTTCTTGTGAGTAAATGTTATTCCTTTATTCATGTATCACAACTTGTCTCATCATTTTATGTATTCACTGTAAATGGTAACATGGACAGTATCGCTGCACTACACCCTCACTTTTCCTTTTGTGTTTATTACAGGCCGAAGTGTGTGCCGGAACTGTGGCAGAGGTGATCCAATCTGTGGTCAATGGAGCTGATGGTTGTGTATTCTGTTTTGGTCATGCCAAGCTCGGTTAGTATTTATTTCCTTGGTCAGTGCTGCCTATGGGAGTCTTCCTACCATCATGGTTGTAGTACTAGAATGGAATTTGATCACTCAGAAAACCATAATGGGAGAGAGCCTGGAAATGACTTTCACTGGATTTTTATTAAGGCTTTGTATTGATCAATTATCTGATTTTAAAAGTTGTAATTCATCATGGATTATCAATTCCTTCATCAAAGAAGATTTGCAGTGTAATAATCATAAAATATTGGATCTGGAAGTCACCTTATAGGCCAACACTTGTCTTAATAGCAGTCTGCTCTTTAAGATATAAAAAGGGGCCAATGTTGAAATAGTAAGACAAGTGGGGAAAAATAGGAATGATAAATCTTGCTTTTCTCTTCTTTCATTTCCTGTACTTAGAAAGTTGGCTTTTTAAGACTCAAGTGAAAGATTTTATACTTATTCCTATTGAATTTTATATTATGAAATTCAACTCATTGTTCTATTGTGTTGGGTCTTTTTAAGATCCTTGTTATCCAGTGTGTTAACTATCCTTCCCAGCTTCATGTAATCTGCAAATTTTATAAGTATGCCATCTCTTCTTTCACCCATGTCATTAATAAAAATGGGAGACAACAAAGGACCAAGCACAAAATCCTGGGACCTTGCATCACAGACCTCCCTCCAAATTCATATTGACTCATGAGTTACATCTCTTTGGGTTTGATCATTTAGCCAGTTTGGAATCTATTTAACTACCTGCAGACCATATCTCCTTTTTTGTCCGCAGGACTGTTAGGAGAGATTTCATCAAATGATTTACTGGAATCCAAGCAGAACTGTGCACTCAGTTACCCCCCATTATACTAGATCAAAGAGCAGCCCAGGAAATAAGTAAAACATTCCCCATTTTCTGAGGGGAAGAGTTATCAGGAAAGCAAATAGAATCTCTTACCCTTTCCATAGGCAATAGGTGGGCATGGAAGCTCTTGAAGAATACCCCCATCCCCACCCATCCCAGATTGTCTGGCCCTTTATTTCATAAACAAACTCCTGGAATACACCTGGACATTTTAGATATTTTCTGACAACCAAGCAATCATAGTATACTGAACATGGGTTGAGCATTTTCTAACAAGAATATCTTATGGGTATTGAGAGGGTATATAAGTTCAGAATAAAGAAACTTTCCTCCAGGCCAGGAATGGCCTTCATTCCTCTGTATGCTCGTGACACTCTTCCTAACTTCCCCTTCTCAGATTCCCAATAGAATATAAACTTGAGGCAAGGATTGTTTTTGTTTTTGTTTGTATTTGTGTTGCCAGAAATTAGTGAAGTTTCTGGTATATGCTTCTTGACTTGAGGGACCAAATGTCCTCCTCCTGCCCTTCTCTGCCATTCAGGGGTACATAACCTTTTCTTCCAGCAGTTATCAAAGCTGAAGGAAACAGCAGGATATTGAAATGGAAGCTCTGCAGACTCCTACCTTACTGAAATCTTGGACACTAGCATGAGACGATTTTTCATGGCAATGCTGCAATAATCCTGACTTGCCCATCATCTGTTCACCAGGCCATAGTAGCTAAGTTCAGTTGAGTGATGATTTGGGGAGTAGAAAAATGTCCACTAGAATGCTATCAGGAGTCCCATGACATGTACCCAGGATCCCTTCCACACAGGTGGTGAGTATTTAGGAGGGTAGGCAGGCATGAATTCCAGCCCTAGATGAAACACCCCCTTCATTTTTGGGCTACATATGCCCTCCCTTTTCTTGATGTCTCATCAAAGCAGAGATCCCAATTTTTATAGAAAATGCTTGTTAAAATATATACCACATTTAACAGGAGTAAGGATGCAAAGTGTAAATAGGTAAGTTCAATCTTTAGGGTGGCTATAAAGAGGATTGTAATGGTGATGGCTGACTTGGGAGCCCTGTCTCTCAGCTCTATGTGAAACAATACAGAAACTATCATATTGTATATAATATTTTAGGAACTTGAGGTTAAATTTTATCACTTTGTCTGTGCTCTGGTATTCCTTATAGAAGTCATTTATAAATGGAGCTGGGAATTTTCTTTTTGACACATCAAAAATGTCATTTGTCAACCAGAGACATAAAACACTTCACTTTTTCCTCCCATCTCTTTTGTTTTTGTTCCCCTCATTGTTTTGGCTCCCTTCTTCTCCTCCTTCCTCTTGCTCAGCAGTCACCTTTTCTTACCCCCTGCAATAAATTCCTCACCCCATTTCCCAGTCCACTTAAAATTAAGCTTCTCTTTAGAGAAGAGTAGATGTGTGACGATCTTCCTTAAATTCTCAAGTTGGTCTCATCTTTCTCCCTCTCTGATCTGTACAGGAAAATCCTATACAATGATTGGGAAGGATGACTCCATGCAGAATCTTGGCATCATTCCCTGTGCCATCTCCTGGCTCTTCAAACTGATTAATGAACGCAAAGAGAAGACTGGAGCCCGTTTCTCAGTTCGAATTTCTGCAGTCGAAGTGTGGGGAAAGGAAGAGAACCTGCGGGACCTTCTGTCGGAGGTGGCCACAGGCAGTCTGCAGGATGGCCAGTCCCCTGGAGTGTACCTTTGTGAAGATCCTATCTGTGGCATGCAGGTGACTAATCCTGGAGCTTCCCCTCTCCAGCGGATGGGGTGGTAGATTGATCTTCACTTTGGAGACTTGGGGGCACTTCAACCCTTGAATTTTTCAAAATGTAAACTGGGTGGGGTTAGAAATGTTTACTTTAAAGTGGTCTGGAACTTTGTAGCCTACAATGGTGGGGCCATCTGCTCTGCTAACCTAAATATTTGTACCTTAAATCTGACAATGAGCAGGGACTACAATTGTGGAGCAATAAGGGCAAATTTAATTCCCTTTCTTGCCTCACCTACCCACTCCCACATACATTTTTTTTAAAAAAATATGATTCTTTTGTTTAACAGCAAACTGAAGTATCTACACCATGGCACAAATAGCTGCTGCCATTACCATGGCCATTTATAGCTTCATAAACTATGTTTCTGGCACTATCCTAGAGCAAGATTAGTAGTGCTGTAGGAAGAACTTATAACCACTTTATAATTAGAGCCAAGATGTAATTGCCAGATCTGGGGAAGCCAAGAATAGCTCCTGTTCTCTTCAAGATGAAACCCAGGGGAACTCTCATTTCTCTCTGACCACCTTAACAATGCAGCAAAGGTAGATTCTTGGAGTTCTCTAGTGCATTTCCGACAAACTAATAGAAACCTTGTGACCATTCCCAATTTGCCAATTGGAGAGCCACCCTTTAGCAAGGTGATGAGGTTGACATATGCATTTTCTTTTAGATTTTTCAAGGCATTGGGGTTAAGTGGCTTGTCCAAGGCCATGTGGCTAGGTAATTATTGTCTGAGGTTAGATTTGAACCCAGATACTCCTGACTCCAAGGCTGGTGCTCTATCCACTGCACCACTTAACCGCCCCTAATATGCATTTTTTAAAAAGAAATTTGGTATTGATTTGATCCAAAGCCATAGAAAACAGAGAAGGTGATGGTGAGGACTCATCCCATGAAGAAGCTAAGGGATAAAGCAACAAGGACAAGGAAGTGGTATAGAGTATGACAAGATTACAGAACAGTGAGTGGGTTTTTTAATTGAGTATTGTTGTTTGCCTAGAGTAAAGAGTACATAGAGAGGAGTACCATGGAATAATTCTGGAAACAGGTGGAGGTCAAAATGTGGAGGATTTTGAATGCTTCTAAGGAGTTCATATTTTTTTTTGGACATTAGAGAGCCATTGACAATTTTAGAACAATGAAATGATCTGACATCCATGTATTATAAAACTTACTTTGAAATTCTTTCATAGAAGGGATTATGAGGGGGGAGAAATGAAGTCAGAGTAACCACCTGTTGGGAGGCTATTCAGTAGTCTAGGTAAGAGGTGATCAGATAGAAGAAAGGAAGCTACAAATGATAGGTCCTTAATGAAATAGGCAGAACTTGGCAGTTGATTAGATATGGAGGCTGGGGGGTGGGGTGGGGTGGGATTCAGGTTTCAAATCCAGATAGAAAGCAAAAAAATAAGAACTTTAGAAGGAAGAAAATTGGCTATTTTTATGTGATAAAATCTATACCATTTTAGCAAGAATTCCTTTTCAGAGATTCCTTGAGCTTTCAAGTATAGTAAAACCTCAGTTCACTGGCAAACTCAGGGTACTTGGTTTAATTTAATTTTCTGATTTACTGAAGGTCAAGCAATAAACCCTGTTGGTTTCAACACTTGTGGAATTTTTTTTCTAAAATGTGTGTCCACTTCCCTGCCTTAGTAATTAATTATGATATAGTTCACATAAATGAATCTTTCTTAGATAATTGAGATTGCTTCAGGGTTATATTATCATTACTGATTTTTTTTTGAAGCATAAAGAGATTAAATAGAATCTATGGCAGTCCCTGGACACATCCTGAAAATTGTTTTGCTTTGTTTCTTGATATTTTTGATATTTTTTTGCTTTTGATATTTCCTTTCTAGTTTAAAGTAGAGTAGAGGAAAAAATGATCATTTTCTGAGGGTTTCAGTTAATCAGGGTTTAACTATTCTTGGAAAGTCCACTCCAGATATGAGAATAAGCTGAGAATTATATTTTGGTTTGTCATTTCATGAGTATATATCCCAAGAATGATTTGAGAATCCTAAAAACAACCAAAAAAGCTTAATATTCAGATGATTTGAATAACACTTTTAAACTCTCTTAAAGAGTTACATCAACCTTATATCCCAATTTCTTTTTGCTTATGAGGATTAGTAAGGAAGTTTAAAGTTGGTTTGAACAAAATAGAAGAAAAGTCACAGAAGGAGGCAATTGAAAGTTTCAGGCTTTTAGTCAAACTTGTCAGGTACTTAGTCTTGGGAACACCAGTGTTGTCAATTCTGAGATCATGGTAGCTCAAAGCCTACAGTCCCTTCTTCAAACAATGGAATTTTTGAAGGAAGGGACAAAAATATCCCAAATGTTATCATGGGTAAACACCACACCTCCTCCCTTCCCCTAGCACACATTGATTTATTAGTCCTCTGCAGAGATAAGACAGATCAGACCTTCTCACTGAATCCTTTGCTTTCCATACCTGTTATATGAGAGGTGTTTGAGGCTGGATTTTTTAAACTAAAAAAAACCTACCTGGTTCATTTAAAAGATGTGTCCAGAAAGATGATGACCAAAAGTCAGCTAGGGTTATACGGCAAAACTCCAGTTTCATAAAGTAGGAACAAATAGAGCGAGGGAAAAGTGGAGAGTAACTAAAAGGTTATGAACCTGTTTGATAAGTCCTAGAGAGAGATGTAGGGAAGTCTGAAAGTGGGTAGGTTTAGGGGAAAGAGGAGTTCTGTTTTTGAAATGTTAAGTCTGAATGCCTTCATTCTATCCAGCTTCAAATATCCCATAAACGGTTGTGATAGAAGAGTAGAAAGAGACTTTGTAGAGAGTGTAGAGAGAAATGAGAAGAGGACCCAGTCTTGAGCCCTGGAACATATCTCAGATTAGGGGGTTATGCAAGCTAGATGGCATAGTGGATAGAGTACCAGGCCTGGAGTTAGGGAGACTCATATTCTTGAGTTAAAATCTGGCCTCAGACACTTGCTAGCTGTGTGACCCCCAGGAAAGTCATTTAACTCTGTCTGTCTCAGTTTCTCGTCTATAAAATGAACTGGAGAAGGAAAAGGCAAACTACTTTAGTGTCTTTTCCAAGAAAACTCTAAAAAAGGTCACAGAGTCAGACACAACTAAGCAACAACTATGAATATTGACCAAGTAAAGAAGACCGAGAAAAAACAGTCAGACCCATAAAAAGACAACCAAAAGAACAGTGCCACAGCACAGAGCGAAGAGAATATATAGTAGTTGGCAACATCATAGTAGTCACTACAATATAGACCTGTAAAGTTCACAAAGTGCTTTACACATACTATCTCATTTGATCATTACAACTATTCTGGGAGATAGGAACTATTATTACCCTCATATTACAGATGAGAAAATTAGCGATTTAGTGACTTGCCCAGGGTCACTCACTCTAATCTCCTTGACTACAAGTTCAGTACTTTATTTAACCTAAAACTAGCTGTAGAGTTAAGAAAAATTAATATTCAGAAAAGGCTAACAGATTTTGTAATTTTAAAAAATCATTGATAGCTTTGGAACAAGTAATTTTAGTTGAATGATAAGGTCAGAAAATAGGTTGCAAAAAGTTAAAAAGGCTAGTAGCTAAGTGTAATATGGGAGAGACAAAATGCTCTATGAAGATACTTAATTTCATAGGCCAGGGTTTGTTAAGAGATTATAGACTGTGAGATCATATATGAGATCAGAAAATAGAATAACATTTAAACCAGTACCTGAATGGGAAGGAAATTTTCTTCCCCATCTCCTCTACTAAAGCTGACCACCTTGGGTTACCTTTTAAATTTTATTCTCTATTTCTTGAATTGTGTTTTCCAGCTTCAGAACCAGAGTGAACTCCGAGCCCCCACTGCAGAGAAGGCAGCCTTCTTCCTTGACGCTGCCATTGCCTCTCGCCGGAGTAGTCAGCAAGATTGTGATGAGGACGACCACAGGAACTCACATATGTTATTCACTCTGCACATCTACCAGTACCGAATGGAAAAGAGTGGCAAAGGTGGAAGTAAGTTAACTGATTCTCTCTCCTTATTCTTTCTCAGCAGCTTTCAAATCAACAACAAAAACATCAATTTCAGATTAAATAAAGTTAAATGCCTACAGAGCATTATATGAAGTATTGAGAATGCAAAGTTAAAATGTTAGTGTCCCTACCCTCAAAGACTGGAAATCTTTTCTAAAATGGGACCTGTAGGAGGAAGTCACCTTTCTGGATAGCTTTCTCCAGAAAGTATGATGGAGGAGAAAGGTTAATGACTTGCTCATGATAAAAAAGCTAATTAGTATCTGAATGAGAACTTGAACCCAGGCCTTCTTATACCCTATCCACTATACCATCTTGCCCCCCCAATAGCTATCAGCTTTTATTATTACAGAAAGAGGATTATCATAGTTAATCCTCATAACAACCTTGGGATGTTGTTAGAGTGAGTGGTCTAGCTAGTTTATAAGAAAACTGGCTCAGTTTGTAATTAATCTACACTATTTCTCTTGTCTGACTAGTTTTGTAGAAGCTTTCAACCCAGCCACTATCATAAAACACAGGATTTATATGACTTCCCTCCTAACCCCCCCAAACCCTATTACAATGAGAGTGTCTTAGAAGAACTATAGAATATTTTAACATATACTTATGAGAATCATCCTATCTCTGGAAATGATCTTCTTTATGCATGGGTCTACTCTGCTTAAAAACTTTGAATAATTCCCATTTGTCTGCCAAAGTAATTTCCAACCCTTTTACCTGAGATTCAAAGTCCCCTAAAACATCTTTCTCTTTTAGTTTTCCAGCCTGAGTTCATATGATGCTTCACTGTGAACTGAAATGCTGAACTGAAATAGCTTCCACAGAACACACTCTAAACTTGCCTATTTCCATGCCTTGAAAAGGTTTTTCCTATATCTAGAATATCCTGCCTCCATTTTTTTCATCTTTTGAAGCACTGCCCATTTTTAAAGTCATCTTCTCTATGAAGTCTTCCCTTCTTTAGTCATAACTATCCCCTTCAGACTTCACCTTGAACATTATTTCATGGCATATTATGTGCCTTTGGGTGTTATGGGTAGCATTGTTTGTATCTTATTGGATTATAAACTCCATGAAGATGGTGGCCACATCACATTGAAACTTGTTTTCTCTTCTAACATCTAGCATAGTACTTGGCAAACAGTAGTTACTTAATATTTGTTCAGTAAAATAGTATATAATGACAAGGGTGGCATTTGGGGCCAGCCAAAGGGGCATCAGGTACTTACTTCAGCTAAGGGGGTCCTCTGCTCCTAGCTCAGCCCTAGGGGTTCCTTGGCCTCTAAATAGAGATGTCAGGTTCTTTTGTACCATCTTGAACTTTTTGTTCAAGCAGAGGACAGACCTGGATTCAAATTCTACCTCTGGTTCTTATTAGTGTGGTTCTTGGAAAATCAGTTTCTTCTGCAAAAAAAAAGGGTTACAGATCCTTTTCAACTGTATATCTGTGAGCTATTTCTTTCCTTCAAAGAAAACAAATGTTTCAGTGCAAAAGACTTTTTAAAAAAAAAGCATAAATCATTCAATTGTTGTCAGGTGTGTTTGACTCTTCATGACCACATTTGGAGTTTTTGGAAAATTTCAGCAGTTTTGGGGTAGTTTGCCATTTCCTTCTCCAGGTCATTTTATACAGAGGAGAAAACTGAGGTAAGCAAGGCTAAATGACTTGCCCAGGGTCACATAGTTAATAGGAAGAATAGTCTCCTGAATCCAAGCCCTGCACTCAGTCACTGCTCCACTTAGTTGCCCTGGGTTGTTTTTTCTGGGCCATGTCAGCACTGTCATAGAATTGGAGCACAGAGGGATCAATAAGAGAACAACTTCCTCATCCCAAAGTTCCAGTCCTTCAGAACTACCATCTGCTTTTCTTCTGTGTCTTAAGGACAACTGACCCTTTCCATCTGACTTGCAGCTGAAACCTAATTCTCTTCCTCCAAATTAGAATGTGAGCTCTTTGAGAACAGACTGTGTCCTTTCTATTGGCATGCCCAGTGGTTAACACAGTGCTTTGAACTGTTAGGAAAGAAACATGAAGATTGAATACTTTTTTTTCAAGAGATCACCTCCCAAAAGTTCATTCTCATGAATTCTCCGAGGGATGTGAGCCAAGAGAACCCCCAGAACAAACAAACTGAATTAATGGCTACATCAAATACATTTAGACCCATTCTTTGCTTCTCTCCTTTGAAATGACATGATCAACCACTGTATCATCTAAGGATGAGGATACAAATCAATTTTCTGGTTATCACAACTTAATACCTGTTAGAAACCAGGTTGATGGATGATGTCAAAATGCATCTGGATGATCAGTGAATCTAATGTAGCTTCTTCCTGCATGACTGTTTTATCTGTTATCTCACAGAGGGCAATCCCACTCAGCTATGTTGGACTTGAAGCATGTATAGCTCCCAGTTTTATACAGTAGCTAGTTCAAGCACTTTGGTTTACCAACAGTAGAGAGCAAAGGATGTTTCCTTACGGGTACTTTTAAGAAAAAGAGACCCACCTAGCAGACCAATGTTTTCTCTATTGTTAGAAGAATCCATAGTAAAGTCTTATCAGTTCCTTCCTACTCTGCTTGAAAACATTAGCTCAGCTCCAAATGTAGGGCTAATTCCAAAAATCCTCTATAAAATTAAGAGCCTAATCTGAGAAAAGAGCTCATTAGTCATTCAGTCAGTCAATCAACAAGCATTAATTAAAGCACCTACTAAGCCATGAAGTTGCTAAGTCCTATTAAAGAATGGTGTTTCCATTTTATGGGGTTTCTAAGATGCTGCTGTGATGTTTATACTTATGCTATATTTGCAGCTGTTGGGAATTAATTCCTATCACACAATTGCCACAATTTCTTGAATGGAAATAATCTTGTAGATGAAACCAATCAGAATACATATTCTCTATACTACAGTTACACCATGAGTTCTCTCTTTTCTCTTATCATGTTGATAAACATGACTTCAGGAAGAAGTAAGAATTTTAGTCATTGATGAGAAGATACATATATTTTTAACCAGAAGATTTTCTCTGCATCCCCCCCCCCAAAAAAGGTCTAGGTTCTACTTGACTGGGATTTCTGGCAAATTGCTTAGCTTAGTAGTACAGTGGGTGGAATGGTAGGCTCAGTCAGGAAGACCTGAGTTCAAATCCTGCCTTGACACTTAGCTATGTAATCCTAGACAAGTCATTTATTAACCTTTGCCTAATCCCCTTATCTATCACATGGGGATAATTACAGCAATTACCTTCCAAGTTGTTGTGAGAATCAAATGAAATATTTGTAAAGCCCTAGAATTCTAGACCTTAAAATGCTATGCTAATATTAGCTATTATTATATAAATGCTAGTGTAAAAATACATGGAAAGATGATGGTTCTGATATTGAATATACAATTAGGGAGTGGGGAAGAAGAGTATGATGCCTCAATAGTGGGGAAATTGGGAATCTGAACAGTATATACATTTATTTCTTCCTTTCAAACAGCTTGTCAGTAATAAGAAATTTTTCAACAAAGTTGTTATTGAGTTGTTTCAGCTGTGTACTACTCTGTGTGATCCCATTTAGGGTTTTCTTGACAAATATACTGGAATGGTTTATCATTTTCTTTTTTTAGCTCATTTCACAACTAAGGAAACGGAGGCAAAGAGGGTTAAGTGATTTGTCCAGGATCACATGGCTTCTAAGTGTCTGAGGATGGATTTCAACTGTGGTCTTCCTGATTCCAATTCTGGTACTCTAACCTGTCCTTTTAGCAATGAGTGGACTTCAAAAGATCCCTATCTTAAGCAACACTAAAGCAGAGTATCCCAGGAGATGAAACTTTCTTAGATAATCTTTTCATTCTTCCCCAGTTTAGACTAAACAAAAAACATTGCAATGAAAACTGGTTTTTTTTCCTGCTTTTATAGTATTCCCATAACATCAGAAGAAAAAGAATGTTGTAGTTCTGCTTTCAGACTTTGGTTATGAAAGTGTATTGAGATGAGGAAGGAAACCTCAGTCCCTCCCTTTAAATATTATCAGACTAAAGGACTTAATTTTGTCTGGAGTTATATTATTCCTGCCCCCCCAAAAAAAAACCCTGTGAATCCTTTACATGCTCTTAATATTTGCTAAATAATAAATATCAAAACTACCACTTTTCCCATGCACAACATATAAAAGATTGACTTTCATTTAAAAAAATAAAAATTATGACTTCAGAAAAACACTGAAGGGGCTGTTGTCACAAATAGCTTCCCAACACTTTTGTAGAGACATTTTAGTGCATCAGAAATGGAGAGAAAAAGAGGAAAAAGAGGTGATGGCCTGATGGCAATAGATGCTAGTCATCTGCAGACCAAAAGGGCGTGGATAGAGAGTTGTGCCAGAAGGTACCAGGAGGCATGTATCTGCAGTGTCTGACTAATAGACTTGCCTACTATTCTCTGTAACATGTTTGAGTTCAGTGAATTTACATCTGTTTAAAATGTAATGAGATGATTTAGTGTGTTGTTTAAAATGGAAATTTTGTTTACTTATATTTAAGTAATAATCCCCCTGGACCTAGCAGCCAGAACTCAATTAAGGGAAGGTTTATTAATTAGCCACCCTGCAGTGAAGAGGAAGATGGAGCATGCTTCTGTTAACTGGCCGTTATGAGTGAAGATGGCTGATTTGATGTATCAGTCATACAGCTGCTGAACACTCACATGCACGCATGCGCGAGCAAAAGCACATGCATACACACATTTAAGAGTTTCCTATTTCTAGATATAGCAGAAAGAAAATACAATTTCTAGAGGAAAAACCCTTGTTTTTCCAGATGGCAATAAGGAAAGTCTTATTATTTTGTTTTGTTTTGTTTTCAGTTGTAAAAGATAACATTTCCCTCCATGATTTGGGTGTATTCTAGAGCAACTGCCCTATTACACTGCTTCTTATATTGACTATCCCTTTGAGTAGAAACCCGGGTTGGATATCCTTAGAGAATTTCTAAGTTCTAGGAAAGAGTTTCTTGATCTATGATGTAAAGAAAGAAATAAAGAAGGAAGAGAAAGGAAAATAGGAAGAATAAGAAAGAGAGAAAAGGGAAGGAAGAAAGGAAGGAAAGAAGGGAGGAAAGTAGAAGAATAAAGAAGGGAGCAAAGGGAAGAAAGGGAAAGAAGAGAAGGAAAGAAAGAAGAGTGAAAAGAAGGAAGAATTTAAGTGATTACTATATGCAGGTCCTGTGATGCTCTACACATTATCTCTTATGATCCTCACAATGGATGTTGTTATCCCCATTTTAAGGTGAGGAAACTGAGATCAAAAGCAATTAAGTCACTTGTCCAAGGTCACATTGCCTATAAATAAACTCATGTCTTTCCTGACTCCAGTGCTCTATCCACTGTGTCTATGCAAGCATATTTCTGCCATTAACTGTATTAAGAAGTCACAGTGGTATTCATTCATTCACTGATTCAATAAGTATCAGATGCCTCCTATTTCAGGATGCTATGCTACAAATTCTGTCAGTAAGACATAATCATGGCTTGCATGGGATTTATAAACTAGAAAGGAAATAAGGAATACATACAGATGACTTATTGGACTATCTAAAATGCATTAGAGTAGGGTTTTTTTAAAGTGCTTTAGGAAGTCCAAGAAGAAAGTCATGATTTTAAAAAGAAAAAGGAGTTCAATAAGGAAATGCAGGGAAAGGGATATTACAGACTTAGGGAAGAGTCAGTAAGGGCACAGAGGTAGGAGAACATAAAAGGTGATTTTTTTAGGGACAGAATTGTCTGGAATATAATGTATGAAGAGGTGACCTCAGACCCTTACTAGTTGTGTGATCCTGGGCAAGTCACTTAACTTCTGAAGAAGGAAATGACAATCACTCCAGTATCTTTGCCAAGAAAACTTCATGAACAGTATGGCCAGGAAGTCAAGAAGAGTTGAATGTGACTAAATAACAACAAAATGAGTAGAAGAATTTGGAGAGATGAAATCCAGAGCATGCATTCACTGAGAGTCAGACTTCATTTAAATAATGATACATATTTACATAGCAATCAGAAGTAGGTATTTATTAATATATGTTATGTTGAATTGAACTAAATACCCACTATGATAAAGACTGGAGGGAAATGACTAGATAAATAGGGGAAGCTGTACCTAAATGTTTTTGACTATCAAGATCTATACTGACTCAGTTCTCCTGACTTCTTTTCATTTATTTATTTATTTATTTAAGGCAATGGGATTAAGTGACTCACCCAAGGTCACACAGCTAGGCAATTATTAAGTGTCTGAGGTCACATTTGAATTCAGGTCCTCCTGGCCTCAGGGCCAGTGCTCTATCCATTATACCACCTAGATGCCACCCAGTTCTCATGACTTCTTGCACAGACTAATGTGGACCAGTTATTTTAGCTCACCTAAGTGCTTCTGGCTTCTGTTCTCTGCTGACCTATGACTTCGCATCTAACACTAACCACTAAATCAACTGTTGTTTTAGATTCATTGCCTGCCATTTTCTCTGATACCTCACACACATATGCCTAGATATCATCTTTCTCTCAGTAGTATTACCATTACTGGTTGGGTAGAAGTCACATGGCTAAAAAATAAACAAAGAAAAAGAAGTCATGTGGTTTGGAAATAGTATTTTTTTTTAAAGAGAGAACATGCAATATTCTGGTTTTGTGTGTATGTGTGTGTTTGTATCCAAATTTAATTATATTTTTCTTGACTCGGGGAGGGAGGAGAGGAAAGGTGAAAAAATAAAATAAAAAGTACATAGTAGAGAACAAAAGAAAAACCTAAAAGGAAGCAAAGAAAAGATGGGCAGTTTTGAAAACAATGTGCAGTACTTATTACATAGATTTTCTTGAAATAGAAATTGTTTTATATTGAATAATTTCTTACATTCTGTGTACATGGAAATGTTCTTTTTTCTTTTCTCATTTTGTATTTAAGTTTAAAATGAACAAAAAATTTACACCTACACCCACAAACAAGAAGGAATATATGTTCTTGGGGAGGAAACAGGATGAAGATGAAATCTTATGTTCTGATACATTACCATTACAGGTGTTGTAAAAATGGATGCTTACCCTTAAGAAAAGAAATTGAGTACTGTTTCTTAGCAAGAAAGGTCAATCAAGTTAACTTTTACAAGAGCAGAATTTGCAAGTTATAGATAGTAGCTTGACTCTGTTCAGATTCTTTACATGAAAATAATGAAATCAGGAATGTTGGTTGACTGAGACTGAGATGCTACAGAGAGAATCTGCCTGGAAATCCTGGCAGCTATGACTGGTCATCTTTTCAATAGGATGTAGCCACTCATTGATTCTGACAAAATGCCTTACAAAGTGAGTGAAATTAGCCTTTTACTTTCTGGTGATAATCAAGATTTATTGAGGGATAATTCCATTTAGTCCAAATCTAGATTTAGAGACCCTGGGGATATAAGTGCTAGAACTCAAGGGGAGCTCTGAAGAAAGTAAAGCAGGTTCAGATGAAGCTTGAACCTATAGCCCTTGACTGACTGAATCCTAGAGATAGAAAATATGACTTCTAAATATCTCCCTTTCTTCCCCCTCTCCCCACAATGAACTGTACTTATAATTTCATTCATTTTAAACTACTATCTCTCCTGTCCCCTGGGGTGATATGGTTTCTTGCTAATAGGCAAATGATCTGAGCCCATTTAGCTAGTCCCTGCCACCCTGGATTAAGCAAAACATGTGAAATTCCAAATTCTGTGAAGGCTCCAATTCCAGTTTGCCTGGATGAAGTAGGCAGACTCTGTATAACCTTAAACTCATTTGCTGTTGTCTAAATGTACACTCACTCATCCTGAGTCACTTGCCTATAATTATGAATACTTTATAATATTCTAATAGGATAGTGTAAATGAGCTCATTTGTTCCATGCATCCTTATCAGGATTTATTGGAGTTTTTTTTGATTCAGTTAAACCAACTGAATTCTTAGGGTCAGCAGGGGCAAATTAGACCCTCTCTCTAGCCTTTAATCTCTGCTGCATACCAATATCCTGTCTGTAATTAGGCTAAGGGTTTCTCTCTCTCTCTCTCTCTCTCTCTCTCTCTCTCTCTCTCCCTCTCTCTCTCAGTTCACACTGCCTTAAAAGTAATTATTTTCTTATTTGCTAGAGCAAACCTTTTGAGGTAAGGAAAGAGGTAACACAGCATGTCCTGACTTTTCAGGGATTAGCCTTGTTAGTAAAAATAGGGATAAAATATACTTTTATTAAGCATGAAATCTCATTATCCCTCAGGCTCAAATTACCTTTCTAGACCAGGAGCAAACAATGAGATCTTGGATGGGGTGGAAGCAATTGGGTCTAAGAAAGTCATTTGGAAACATCATCATCTCACAATCTCTATTTAGACTATCAGATTGCTTCTCTATCACAGGAAACTGTGTGGTCTGGTAGAAAGATCATTTCATGTAGAGTCAGAGAATCTAATATCAAATCCTGCCTCTGCCTGCCCAGATGACCTTGGAGAAATCATTTATCCTCCAGGGGCCTCAGTTTCCCAACGCATAATTGGGCTGCATTAATGGGCTCTGAGGTCCCTTCTGATTCTTTGTCTAAAAATTGTATTCCCAGAAGGTAGGAATTAATTTTATCTCAAAACCACTTTTTTCAGTGATCCACAATAATAGAGGAGAGATGAAGTCAGAATAGTAGTAGTAGTAGTAGTAGTAGTAGTAGTAGTAGTAGTAGTAGTAGTAGTAGTAGCAGCAGCAGCAACTCGGTATTTAGGTTGTAGTTTTTTTCCCTCTCTCTAAACTGAGTAGTAGAAATAATAGTAATAACAGTAGCAGCAGCAATAACAACAGTAATAGAAATAAGGTTACCCTCTCTCTAAATTAAATAGTAGAAGTAATAGTGGGAGAAGTAACAGCAGTAGTAGCAATAGCAGTAACTGTTATTGTATTTCTCCATGTATAAGACTCGCCTTAATTTGGGGGCCTGAAATTTTTAAAAATGTATTAAATAAAGTTATTGAATTCAAGTTTTATTCATCATGAAATTCAAGGCCCTTCTGCTCATAGCTTTCAGGCATCTTTTGGGCAAGTCTGGGCTATGGACACATGCTTAGTCCATTCTGTTTCATGAACCATGAAGCACCAATTGTGTCCTCCTTGGAAATCAACCACTTCTTTTTCATCATCAATTCTTCTAGCCTCCTGCTGAACCATCTTTGTGGACACAGGAATTCCAATGGCCCTCTGCTCTTTAACCCATCTCTTCTAGTCCCTCTCTAACTCAGGTCATTTGCCTGCCTTGCCTCTCGTGGCCTTCTCAGGGCATTTTCAGTAGGGTTTCTTCTTCCTATAGCTAATCTTAGATTTTCTCAGTTGGAGGAGGATCAAACTGATGTTCAGGAGCAAGATTTCCATTCACTTTTGGAAACTGGATCACTTTGAACTTGAATTAACCACTGTGGGAAAATCTTTTCTGAGCTATTCTGGGCAGAAGGTGACAAAATATAACCTAATATACCAATGACAAATGCAAAACAATGAGTGTAAAGACAAGTATGGAAAAGTGGGAAATGCAAGTTAAAAAAACTACAACTGCTAAAGGAGATGCTCCCAGTTTTTAGGCCCTCAATTTTTCAAAAAAGGATACATTATATACATGGGGAAATATGGTAGCTTGTAGTTTTTCTTTCTCTCTAAACTGAATAGTAGTGGGAGTAACAGCAGCATTAGCTTTAGTAACTTTAGATTGCAGGTTTTTTCCTATCTATACTGAGTAACATTATCTTAATAATGATATTTATATAGCACTTTAAAGTTTGTGGTGAACTTTACATGTATTATCTCTTTAGAATCTCAAAACAGTTCCATGATGTGGGGGTTTTATTATTAGCCCTATTTTGTAGATGTGGAAACCAAAGCTAAGTAACTTGCCCGTAGTTGCACAGCCTAGGTCTTCCTGATTCTAATTCCAATATGTATTTTACCATCTTTCAAATGACAGATTACATGAATAGAATTGGCTCTTAGCATTTAGCCAAGATATTCTGACTACTATTCACCCCTCTCCCATCTCCCAAGACCCTATTTGGGTTTTTTTGGTTGTTTTTTTTACTTTTTTTTTTGGCAGGGCAACAGTGTTAAAGTGACTTGCCCAAAGTCCCACAGATAGATAATTATTGTCTAAGGCCAGATTTGAATTTACATCCTCCTGATTCCAGGGCTGGTGCTCTATCCACTATGTCACCTAGCTACCCCCAAAGACCTTCTTTGACTGGTACTTTATCATTGTTGATATTAGATTGTAAGTTCCTTGAGGGCAGGGACTGTATTTCTTTTTATTAATTATATTTCCAGCACTTGGCACAGTGCCTAGACAAAGCAGGTGCTTAATAAGTGTTTACTAGATATTGAATTGACACATTGTTCCCTGAACAGTGAAAAGGTATTAGACTCAGGCTTGTTTCAGATGAGCAATAAGCAAATGGAGAATTGAGAATTAACCATATTTAGAATTATGATCTTGCTTAATTCAAATAGCAGCAAGGTACTACTGTGTTTTCCCATATTACAAGTTTACTTTCTCTGGGTTCCTGCTGAGCTCAGCCTGTAGATGTTAAGCATTGTGATAGTAGGAACAATTTTTAAGACCAGCAATGAGAAACAATATAGAGTGATGTATGTTGTACAGAAATTTTCAGGTATCCCACTGTTATTATTTCCTGACATAATTTCAAAGGGGTCTTGTGCATATATATGTATTCATAAGGAATTTTTCCAAAAAGCTCTAAGGAAATTTGGCATCAGCCCAAAGTTAACCATTGTCCCCTCCTGTCTTTTTTTCTTCTCTCTTCCTCATTGTGATAGTGTCCGGAGGTCGAAGCCGTTTGCATCTGATTGACCTAGGCAGCTGTGTCAAAGCTCTCAGCAAAAATCGAGAGGGGGGTTCGGGCCTGTGCTTGTCACTCTCTGCCCTGGGAAATGTCATCCTTGCTCTGGTCAATGGCAGTAAACACATCCCTTACAAGTAAGTGACTCTCCTTTGGAAACCTGTCTGCATGAGCTTCATACACCTTGAGTTTCGACAATAGAGTGATTTTGTGAGCCCAAAGCTGGTCAGAAGTGAAGGTGAGGTGTACAAACATAGAGGGAAGCCTCCATTTCATTATCCAGTCAGGACCAGAAACTGGAATCCATTATAGTACATTATTTTCCAGCTTCATGGTCTGTCATTTCAGTCATTTTAGTTATGACCAGCTCTTTGTGATCCCATTTGAAGTTTTCTTGGGCAAAGATACCAGAAGTTTCTTCTCCAATTCATTTTACAGTTGAGGAAACTGGGGCAAACAAGGTTAAATGACTTTCCCAGGGTTATATAGCTAGTAAATGACTGGGGTCAGATTTGAACTCTGGTCCTCCTGACTCCAGATCAGCACTCTATCTGCTGTATCACCTACCTGTCCAGAACATGTTTATTGATTGATTGATGTAATGTACTCATTAATCAGGACAACTGGGCTTCAGAGTAGAAAACATAGAGCTAAAAAGGTTAAATGCTTAAGTTCTAAAGTTACAATCATAAATGCAAAAAAAAATTGTTTTTAAATTAGCAGAGTTGTGGATAGAACAATGGCCCTGGAGACAAGAAGGCTTGACTTCAAATTCCATCATAAAGACTTATTAATTGTGTGATCTTAGTTGAATCACTTAACTTATGTCTGCCTCAGTTTCCTCATCTATAAAATGGAGAGTTAATATTTGTTTTTCTTACTTTTCAAACTTTAAAACACTATATTTAAATACTAATTAGTAGTTAAAGATCACTAATAAAAGTCATCACCAAACAAGTTATTTAACCTGACTAGATCTCAGTTTCTTTATCTATTAAATATGAAGATTATATTCAATGACTTTTCAGGTTCCCTTCTGGCATTAAATCTGTAAGTCTATGATTATAATTAAAAGTAGTAAAACATAACAATATTTTTTAAATTAAGGTTCACCAATAAGAAGTATTATTGTCAATACCCACAGGCTCTGAAGGGTCCTTCACTCATTCCAAAAAAAAAAAAGATTTCCTTTAGTTCTGACATTTATTATATCCATTCCCTTCTTCTTGGAGTAAAACATGAACTACCCCATGTTTTATGTAGATATAGGCAAGCAAAGTCTCTATACCACTCATAGTCTAGAGACCCCTCCTTACCACTGTGACCCTAGCCCAGTGAAGCCATGGGCATCCTGGAGCTACATCAGCTGCCAACTCCCCAATATACCACATGTTGGTCTGGCTGGATTGAGGGAATGCCTAGTGCCAGGTACACATAATGCTCGATGGCCTTGCATCCTTGCCAATGCCTTCCATCCTATAATGTTTGTTTGCCAACTTGTATGGACTCAGTAGAAACAGAGAGATTTCCATTGTTCCTCAATTCTTAACCTCCATCATGAAGCTTGAGGTTTCTCCTAAGGCAGCTTGCATAACCTCCCCACCAGATAAACAGCTGCCATCAGTCCAAATTTCAGGTTTGGTTTCAGGGGCACTGAAATGTAGGACCAATTGAGTTGTTTATCCCTTCTTTGATAACAAGAAAGCCAAGGCATGGGGTTTGCCCAGTCACTTAGAGCAAAACTGGTATCCTATCTCACAGCGTTGGAGACTCTGGCATCATTCTGATCCCTCTGAGCCAATCCACTTCTCCTTTCTCATCAAACTTTATAAAATATGAGCTGCCTTTCCCCGGCACAGCAGGAGGGATTTAACACAGCAGGATGGCCCCAGTTCCTTTTTCTAAATTCAGCCAGAACTCTAAAGCTACATTATGCAGCTTTGTATGAGCATGTTAAAAGCCCTGAGTAATGCCAACCTTATTCTTGCTACTTGTAGGTCTCCTAGAGAAAACAGTCCCTTTTTTGTAATTTAAAAATATCTTGTTCCTGTTTACTTAAAAAAAAATCCAGAATACCATTGCTCTCCCCCTTCCAATTTTCCCCATCCCCCCAGATGCTCGATTTGTCACACTCAACATCACTCTGCTTGGAACCTGTATTATTATGGTTTGCTTCTGGGAAATTAACTGAAATGTGTGCAGAGGGGATATGTCCTTTCCTCATTTCTCTTCATCATGGTCCCAGACCATTTGTCATGTGAGTGTGTTAGGAAGTGAGTTTGGATTCATTACCCACCCCAGGCACTCCCTCAGGTACCGTAGACGTGCCCTAAATGATTCTGACTTTGCCGATGATACAGCTTTGTCAAGCAGTAAGCACACGGATAGGCAGAAGCAGGGAGGACAGCATCCCCTCATCAGCCATCCCGGTCATTATAGGCTCCCAGACCCTTCTGAAATCCCCAAAGTCAATCCTAAGGGATGACAACCTTCATAAAGGAGGATGGACATGGGGTGACCTTGGGCAACTCCATATGGACAAGCTGAGGAGGTCTCTTCCTCATTTTGAGAGGACCATGGTAAACCAAATGGCCTAGACCCCTTAGGACCAGGACATGTAGGGTCCAAAGTCAGTTTTGCTTGAACTTGGACAAGTAAGCATAATAATTATAATTATAGCTGGCATTTATATAGCACTTACTGGTGCTAAACACTTGATCTCATATTATTATCTCATTTGAACTTCACAACATGAGAGGTCGGTGTTATTATTTCCATTTTACAGATGAAGAAACTGAGGCAGACAGGTATTAAATAACTTCCACAATGATCCCACAGCTGGTATGTGTCTGAGGCTAGATTTTCATTTGGGCAAATTCTGGTTCAAAAACTCTTTATCTTAGTGGATATCAGACTAAGAAAATACCACATGGCTTTGTTCAGGGACCAGTTTTGTCACATGTGACTTTTGACTTTTAGTTCAGTGAAATTTGAAGTTTAAGAAATAATGAAGGGGCAGCTTGGACACTTAATAATTACCTATGTGTGACCTTGGGCATACTACTTAACCCTATTGCCCCCAAAAAAAGAAATAATGAGGAAATCCCTTCAAATGATATAAAGAATTTAGCAGATATATTTATCTCCTGAAGTGACTGACAATGAATAAGGTCAGTGGATGGCCTTGGAAGTCCAAATTCAGTTGAATTATTTGTGAATTCGCAATATTTAATAAATAACTGCTACAGTGGACCACAGAATCAATGTCTGGAAATATCTCAATGATGTTCGTCTACTCAAATAAAATTTAGTAGGGATAAAAGTAAAGTCCTATACTTGGGTTCAAAAAAAAAATCAATGGAACAGTATTTAACTAGAGAATAACAGTTCATGTGAAAAAGACCTAGAATCTTTAGTGCAAACTGATATGAATTAACAATGTTAACATGACAAATAAAAAAAGATATCATGAATTTAAACTGTTAGTAGAAGCAAATGTTTAGGATCAAGGAGATATAATGTTCCCACTACATATCATTCTGGTTAGACCAGATCTGGAGGATTAGGGTCAGTTCTTGATGGCAGTTTTATTCAAGTCCTAACCCAGCCATTCTTGCCCATTCTGTGCCACTCCTGCCCATGTCTACCCATAAGTTTACCAAAGGAGCATCAACACCATGTCCCAATAGGATTTCATCACTTTCTCTTGATATTGTGAGGATACCAATGGGGTAGATAGGTAATTCCACAGTTATTAGAGGAAACTTAGGTGGCATGGAATCAGGAAGGCCTGAGCTCAGATTCAGCATCAGATGCTAACTGTGTAACCCTGAGTGAGTCATTTCACTTCTATCTGACTCAGTTTCCCCATAAAGCTCTCTATATATGTTGGCTATTTTTATTACTATTATTACTATCTGTTGTTAACACGTCCTCTCTTCAGGATTTTTTATTTGTTAAGGGTCATAGTTAGCTCAATGTGCTTTCACAATGACTACTCAGCATGATCATTCCTTTTTAACATTTCAGAGGCTCTCATAAGTTCCACAATTCCTAGTCAGCATTGATAAGAATAGATATCCCTAATAATTAAAGCTATACAGAAGCAGAATGACTACTGAGAAGATGAGTACTCCATCACTGGAGGTCTCCAGGTAAACATTAGATACCAATTTGTCAGAAAAATTGGAGTGAAAATTCCTGGTTAGGTACTGATTGATTATCTATAACCATTAACTTCCTTTTCAAATAAGAGAGCCTGAGATTTAGAAAGAAGATTTAGATCATCATCTAATAATAGGTCTGGTGTGTATCATCATAGGAAGTTGTAGGCATCAGTTAGAACTGCAGGTTATGTATTTGAACACTCTTGAATGTGCTATCCCTGAGACGTAAGAATTATACCCATGATTCCCTAAAGAAATATTCTTTCCTTGCCACCTCCATTAGGGAGACACTTATACCTTCCTGTCATAAGAGGCCAAGATCTAGAAATGTCAGAGAAAAGAGACTCACATCTCACATATACTGATATTAATTAATTAATTCATGGTCCTCCATGCAATCATAGATCCAGAACTGAAAGGGACCATTAGAGACCATCTAAACCAAACCCCTCATTTCATAGAGGAAACTGAAGCCTAGAAAAATGGACAGACTTGCTTGAGAAAGTCACTCCAGTAATAAGTGGCAGAGCTTTGATTCATACTCATATTCTGTGACTGTGTCCATTTCTCTTTCCATGGTACTGCACTGGCTTCCACATTAAAATGTTTCTCAGGAAGGTGGGAAAAGTCACTCAGAAGATAAGAAGATTGTTTCTCTAAGCTTCAATGCACATGGTTTTCATTTTTATAAAAATTCAATGATTTAGGAACTGGTCAGGGAAAATGCACAAGAAACAAAATCCTGGCATTGGTCAAACCTTAACCAGATTTTAGTTAGGAGAATGTGCAATGGAAAGAGGCCCCAGTGCTGTGTATGTGTGTGTGTCTGTGTGTAAGTATGAGTAAAATATTCACATATATTTAGAATCATTGAAAGGCACATTACTAGTGCATTATCTCTTCTTGATTTTCAGGAAGAAAGTCAATTTAGTTTCATTTATACAAATTCAAGGTACCAGTTTGGATGGAGAAAGTGAGAGAGAGGGAGGGAGGGAATGAGAGAGAGAGAGAGAGAGAGAGAGAGAGAGAGAGAGAGAGAGAGAGAGAGAGAGAGAGAGAGAGAGGAGAGAGAATCTCAGGTTGCTAGGCAACGACATCAGTGATAATTCAGGGTAATACTGTTTTAGAAATGATCATTTTTATACATTTTAATGACTATGAGAATGGCAAAAAAACCCCTGTGTTTGGAAAACTACAGAGAGAGACCAGACCTTGCCTCTCCCTTCCTTCCTTTCTTTCTTCTTTTTTCCTTTTTTTTTTTTTGAGATTTTGACTTTTCCTTTTTCATTCCTCCTAGGCTGCCCTCATGCTTATGCTAAAGGAATACTGCTTCCATTCAAGCTACCAGGGCCATCCTCATATTAATTCATAACACTCCCCAGTTTTTTCATTTTTAAAAGTTTAGAAACTAGCATATGGCCAGTTACGCATTCAAAGTTCATCACCAGGCATGAAACTCAGCTGGAAGTGGGGCTATGCCTAGCCATAACAGCAGGACCCCAAACCCAAGGTTTCAACAGATGTTTTGTGGCTGACTCCTTTGTTCCAGGGTACCTGCAAGGGGATTGATTCCTGTTGTCTTCTCATTTTCCACTGGTTTGTGCTCCAACTTGAGATTAGGAAATTACTTGAAAAAGGGGATCATACATTATCCTTCTCATGCCCCCCATGGGGGGCTGAGCCATGTAAAAAACATGAGGAGAGCAAAATGTACCTGTTACTTGTCCATTTTCTCTAGTATCCTAATGCTGATTTTCCAAAAAAATCCTTGTCTCCATTTTCTGTGCCCATGGCCTGGACATAGTAACTTAAGATACAGAAAAATGATAGGTACCTTAGTGATCATCTAGTCAAAAATGCCTCATATTACAAATGAGAAAACAGCAGCCCAGATGCTTGTCCAAGGTCAAATAACCATTAATAAGTAGAATCTAGATTCAAATCCAACTCTAATGACTTGATATACTGATCTTCCTCTAAACCACTGACTTCTCTTAATCTATTTCAAAAGCTTTAAAACTTTACAGCAAATGTGAGTGGTAATGATTCCTTTTTTTGATTGAGCCTATGATAGGAAACTAAATGTATAGTCTAAAGAGCATAAGACTGTGAATCAGAAAAACCTGAATTTGAATCCTGCTTCAAACACTAGCTATGTGGCCCTGGACAAATTACTGAAACTTCTTTAGCCTCAGTTTTCTTATCTGCAAAATGGGGATAATAAGTTGCAGAGATGGTGACAACCTGCTTTGATAGAGGAAATTTCCTCATTTGAAAGTGAAACCTCTAGTGCTCAGAGAATTAGACTTGGAGAGTTTCTCTAGCCTAACTCCTTTCTTTTCAGCATAGGATACCTATCTTTTCAAGACAGGTTAAGACTGAGATTTAAACCTGGGTCCTCTAGCTTTCTACCGCACTATACATCTCCTTATTTACATATTAACATTTCTGCATGATAAATATGATCATTACAGTACTTCATATAGATTTAAATATGAGGGATAAATATTAGAAACACCTACATTCTAAGTGGTCTAGCATTTTTTTAGGTTTTTTCAATGCAATGGGGTTAAGTGGCTTGCCCAAGGCCACACAATTAGGTAATTATTAAGTGTCTGAACCCAGGTACTCCTGACTCCAGGGCTGGTGCATTATCCACTGCACCACCTAGCCGTGGTCTAGCATTTTCAAACCAGCCCATGAACTGTCTGGAGTTTCCACATTTAACTTTTAAAATCATTTATCTTTAGAATGTTTCAGTCTTCATATGAAAGGTCCCTCATGTCTAATCTGTGTAGTTAATTAAATAGTTAATTCCTAATAAATCCAACTGAGAGAGAAGCACTTGGGTCAAAATATTACAGAGGGCAAATCAGTGTGACCAGAGAAAGATTTCATAGAGGTACTATATATATATTGGATATATATTGGAAAAGGGATGGACAGGGAAAAGGTAATGAACAAGGCAAGAGTTAACATGGGGTCTTGTGAATTGTTTGTGAGCTAATTAGAATCGGAGGACTCTTGTTGGGGGGGGGGGGAGCAATAGAGAAGTTTTGAAGGCTTAAGGTAGACCAGATAATGGATGATCTCTGATGTGAAACTCAGGTATTTAGGCTTTATGGAATAAATGACAGGGAACCATTGTAGTCTTTTAAAGAGAGTATTGTCCCATCTTTTTCCCACCTCTGCATATATTTGTTATCCTTGTAATAACTTCCCCTACAACTCCCCAATTCCATTGAAATTCCATCTGTAAGTCAAATGGAAGGAGCTGTTTTGGAGATTTTCAAATGGAGTGTGGGTGACCCTTTGTCAGGGTTAATGGAGAATAGGCTCCTTTTCAGATGTAGGCTGTATTTGGTGACCTCTATGGGCCCTTCAAACTCTAAAATCCTCTGATCTGTAGTAAATCCTACTGGGGTTAAAAAAATCTATATAACAAATATATGAGGGAAGGTATGGCTAGATAATGAATGGTTCATAATTTTAAAAAAATGTTTAAGGTTTGAGGGACATGCTAACTCAACATATATCATAGTGTAATATGGCAATCAAACAGATTAAGATGATGTTAGATGTTGTATCTTGAGTAAAAGAAATATCCTTCCAGGTACTTGAACTCAAACTGACTCATCTCCTATCTTGGGCAGGATGGTTCTGTCAAAAATATCAAACTGAAGGTCAAGAGACTTTAATTCCAATCTCACTCCTCCCTTTAACTAATTTAGTGATTCTCCAGGCTGTAGTTTTCTTGTATGAACTAGATGATGATTTTTGATTTGTTTTTATTTTGGGGGAGTGTGAGGGCAAGGTTATTGGAAGTCTGATGAAGTGCACCCTTTCTTAAAATAGTGCTGTTAAAAGAAAGGAAAAATCCATAGGGTTACAAAGAAAACAAAATATTTAAAATAGTGGTTTGAATATTTTTAAAACCAAGTTTACACACCCCAGGTTTTATAAATCCATGGATTTGATCCTGGGTTAAATAATTCTTTAGTTTCTAATAGCACTTGAATTTCTTGTTAGTTGATATTCCCTTTCTATCAGACTTCTTTGACTAAAGTGAAGATAATTGAGATGAGATGGTAAAATGGTACAGATATGAATATGCTTGTACAGCTTCAATGTACTGTTATAGTACCATTAATATTTATTATTACATCCATATGTTCCCCTAAGGTTTGCAAAATGCTTCACATACTATCTCATTTGATACTAGGATAGCCCCATGAGGTAGGAAATGTTATGGTTTCTATTGTATAGATGAGAAAACCAAGGCAATAGAAAAGCCAGGTGAGTTGATCAGGGTCCATGGTCATACAGCTCATAGTATCTGAAATGAAATTTGAACCCAAGTCTTCCTGGCTTAAAGTCCAGAATTTTACCTATAATACACTTTATTATCTCTATTACTATTACAAGATCCGCTTTCAGTAAAAGTGATATCTTAAACTATAGTGAGTGGTAAAGAATGCTGATTTTCACCTACAACAGTGGACACTTAGCCTATCTCAAAGAGTGACCTAGTCTCCAACTCTAAATCTTAATTCTTGCTATTCCCTTTTGTGAATTCTGTGACATAAATACTAGCATGTATATAGTACCTCATCCTCTATTCTTTCACTTCTCTCTCAACTCTCAACACTTGTTTCTTTTACTCTTTCTCAAGCCCCAGCTCAGATGCTACCTCCTCTGGAAGACATCCTAGACTTAAGCAGCTCAAAGTGTTCTCTATCTCATCTTTCTCCTAGTACTCTATCTGGACCTCTCCTTTGCCCCATCGCATTTTACCTTGTGTCATATTTTTTTCATATCAGTCAGGGTTATCGTGTTCCAGCCACCAAATTGTCCATTTTTATGAAATGGACAAAATTTCAAACTCTCCATTCTGTGAAAATTACAAATGAAAAAATTTTCATAATATTTCTTGTATAAGAACTCTGAAAAGTCTTTGGAATATATTCATATGTACTACCAAAGGGAGGATTTGTAGACTCCTGTGAACCAGGTTCTTCTTGTGGACACTCACAGACGGTCATGCTGTCTGACTTGGCTTGTTCCTTGTATAAAAATGCAGTAGGTTCTGATACCAAAGAGAGAGAAAGAGGTGAATAACTGACAAAAATACACTAGTTTCAGAGCATTTGTGAAATTCAGCATGCTGTTGAGACAGAGTTTAGATCATTCTGCTCATTATGGTAATTTCTCTTAGGTGCATGGAGGTGATTTGAAGTGAATAGATTTCTGTCAGAATAGAAGAGGTACTCACAGACTCTGTCTCTTGAAATTTTTACCAAGAGCAGGAAAGGTATATGTGGCGGGAGGCAAGAGGTGAAGACAACTGCCGAGCTGTCAGGGCTTGAGATAATGAGCTTCCATGAACATCTGGCTAATAATAGAAGCTTTGGGGATTTTCCACTGTTGGCAGGTTAAGATAGTAAATCTATCAGCTGAAATTTATGAAGAGTTTCTTCAGACTGGGATCCCAAGGAGGGGTACACAGATGTATACTTCTGGTTTCTAAGAGAAAGACCTGCTGTTACCTAGTGCAGAAAGGCTGGGTCTGAGATCCAATATGGTTCTTCCATTCATTGATTAACCCTATGTGAATGTAATTCAGTCTGTTGATTTTGCCTCAGATTCCCCAGAAATTAAAAGACAATAATAACTGTCCATTTGGAAGAAAGGTCCAGGGATCGTTTGCCCCCTTTTTTGCTCAGTTAATCAGATCATAGCATCATAGATCTAAGCCAAGTCAGGTCAAGTAAACAACATTTATTATTTCTTTAGACTATGAGACCCTTGAGGACAGGCATTATCTTTTGCCTTTCTTTATATCCTTAGTCCCTGGACATCAAGTATTTATTGACTGTTAGTTATTAAGTACCTACTTTGTACCAGTCAGGTCATTATGCTAAGCATTGGGTATACATTAAAAAAAAAAGATTTAAAATAAAAGGTCGCTGCTATCAAGTTGCTTACAATCAGGGGAGAAGCCTGTAGACAATTACACGTGTGAACAGGATAGATAATTATATGTAGATAATTATAGAGAAGGCCATAGCACTAGGTCTAGAGCAGTAAGGATCCTCACAGTTCAACAGAACCCCCTAGTTCAACCCTTTCCCCCAGATTGCAGATGAGGGAACAGAGGCCAAAGATACTGACTGACTTGCCAGCAATCACTGAGATACTAGATTTTAGAGGTAGGATTTCAAGTCCCAACTCATTTATATGCAAAATCTCTACTAAGATCCAATCAAGTTGCAGTTGAGTAATCATAGGCCATTGGGGACTCACAGGGGCATCTCTGCCTCTGGCTCACAAACCAATATTCTTTCCATTGAACCCTTCCTTGGTGTATTATAACCCATTATAATCTGATTATAATGTGACTTGATTTTTACTCTTAGTTTAGGTGAATCTATTCTGAACACCTCTCTAAGAAAAAAATAGCATGTTTTTCCCCCCAAATGAACATAATGAATAATATAAAAATTAATAAGGAGCTAATATTAACAAATACAACATAAATAACAATTAAAATAAATGAACAACTAAAATAAAATAACATCACTCATATACTCATTCAGCAAGGATCTGAGCATCTAACATGTGCAGAACACATAGGATAGGCAAGGCTGGGCTGGGACCAAAGAAATAGAAAATAAAGATCTCATTCTTGAGACCCATACCAAACACATCAAAGAGAATTGTGAGATGCACAAATTTAGAGACATCTCCACTCCAGATGTTTGTGTGAACTATTTGGACTATCTGTAGTAGAGCCTTTGGTTTGATCAGCCATGGTTGGACACACTTTACCTTGACCTCATCATAGTGATGTCATTTTAGTCTTCTTCAGGCACAAAGGACAACTAACCAAACATACATATATATATAATATATTATATATTATATATATGTATATACAAACACATAAGTCTTTGAGAACAAAATAGGAACAAGTATACAGTACTTGAATTTACCAGTGCCAAGGGGCCAAGAAGCTCCAGGGTAAAATTGATTTAGTTTAAGGAAGATTTCCTAGTCTAAATGACTCCCAAATTGGATCTTGAAGTCTTGTTATAAGGGGATGCTGGTTGCAAATCTTAATTCTGCCTTTTTCCTCTCTTGCTTAATCTCTAACTTCACTGGATTACTCTTTGCAAATTCTCTAAGGCAACTCCATCAAGTACCATAATTGTGCATTGAAAGCAAATCATGATAAACTGCTAAACTAAGTGTAAGACTCAGAACCCATAGCTTAGTGTCATCCTTAATGATAACTAATCATTACATCAGAAAAAGAAGTGTTCCCACCAGAAGAAAGCAGCAATAGGAGGAGGGCCCCAGGTTGGTCTGGGGCCAGTGCTCATATAACCAGAGATGCCCCTGTGAGCACACAGTTGTCTGTGATTGCTCAACTATAACTTGATTGGGGCTCAATTAGACATTAGTAGGGATTTTGCATACAAATGAGTTGGGGCTTAATTCATTAGAAAACTGTCTTGAGCATTTAATAGAGCTTCAATCAGAGTATCCAACCATAAATTCTCACCTGTTTCACAACTGGTTCAGGCTCAATTGAGCATTAATAGATTTTTTTTGTCCATGCAAATGAGGTGATAATTCATTTCATGTGTAATTGAACAATTTTCAAATAGTTGTGTTCATGGAGCAGTTGGATGCTGTTAAGTTGAACCAAATTGTCTAATGTACACAGTAATTTTTAACTAAAGCTTAGTTAAATTTATTTTTGATGACAGTAACTGCAGTGGTTTCATTAAGAATGGAAAGACACTAAAATCTATTAATGCAGCTTGGTTCCTTTGTATGTAAAGAATAGAGACTTTAGCAGGTGATCAAGGGAAACATGGCTTTGAGTTAGGTCAAGAAAGAATATGAAATTTAATCTTTGAGAGCAGAAACCATCATTTTTATTTTCTTATTGTTCTGTTTCCCTCCAATCCTCCATACTCCATTATCTACCACTTAAACTCAGTTGTTTTTTTTTTTAAAAAGGTCTTATTAGCTTAGAGAATTCTAACTAGAGTAGATACTCCATGGGAAGTATCCTCAGCTATTTGGAGAAGATTATAATAGGAAACCTTGTTTCTGACCTTACTCCCTTTCTCACTTTTTTTCACGAATATATATAGGTCTTCCCATCATACTGTTCCTCCTCTCTTCCTGCAGAGCAGGTCCCTATTTTTCTTCAAAGTATGAATCATCAGTTTTCTCCAGCTTTACCCAGATCCAGCCATCCAGGACTCCATGGGTGCCCTAAACAAAACATTTTAATACATGTATTTAATACAAGTAAAACATTTAATACATGATTTTATTTCATGGTTTTAAAAAAAGAAGCATGTGAATAAACAGAGAAAAGGTCCTTTATATGTTCTCTTTCCTCCAACAAGGAGTAACTAGTATGCATACAAGATTCCTTGACAAATAGAGCCACACTTATTTTGAATCATGCATAAAACAGGAAGATGCTCACAATGGTCGTGGATGATATCCTAGGTAACCTATAGAGTCTTCAGATGGACTAGGGATACTCTTTTGGTGGTGAGATCCTCCATATATTCCCATTCTTATCAGACATTCTGCCAATTTTTATCAGTTCCCCTAGGAACTTCTCTATAATGATAAGTTAGAGTTTATTGATCTACTTTGGTCAAGGGAATTAACATTCCCAAGAAGTCTGGGCATAACAGAAGGAAAGGAGGAGAAAGAAAAAAGAAAAGGAAAATGAGGATTGAATCAATTTCCAAAACTTTATAGGGGTTTCTTAATAAGAGTCATGCTTGTTCAGAAGGCATCAACACTAAAAAATCTATACAGGAAAAATCAAGTGGATAAAAAAAAAACTTTTTTTCAGACCAGTGGTTTCAAACACACATATAGATAAGGCCACTCCAAAACTCCAAAAAGGCCACTCATACATAAGGATCCCTGCAGATAGCGTATTGGCTTACTTTTAAAATATAATGTTATTTATGTTCTATTGAATTTTTTACTTATTTTAAAAAATATTTTCCAAATACATTTTAATCCAGTTCAGTGTTGCTATCCAGGTAGAGTGTTTGATATTTCTAGTGAGACTACCACAGGTAGGTGAATAACCAATTACTGAGAAAGAGAGGAAGCTTGGTTGGCATTTGGAAATTTTGTATTACTTTCAACAGTCTCAATCTTTATCAGAGACAAAAGCTTATCTGTATACTGCTAATGTTTTCCTATTATGAAGGTGATGTTGAGTGATCTGGGTGATGCTGTCAGATTTAGAGAATCAAAATTGTAGATGATTCCCCAAGAACAATGGAGATATGCAAATTTGATTTTCTTCTTTAAATTCCCCAATGTGTTGTACATTGATGATAATTAATAAATGTTTGGGGCAACTAGGTGGAGCAGTATAAAGAATACCAGGTTTAGAAACAGGAAGACCTGAGTTCAAATATAGTCTCAGATTCTTACTTTTAATGTGACCCAGCCCTGTTTACCTCCATTTCCTCAGCTGTAAAATGAGCTGGAGAAGGAAATGGCAAATCACTCTAATATTTGTCAAAAAAATCCAAATGGGGGAGCTAGGTAGGGAAGTAGATAGAGCACCAAGCCTAGAGTCGGTAACACTTGAGTTCATATTTGTCCTCAGACACTTATCATTTATTGTGTGACCCTGGGCAAGTCATTTAACCCCCATTGTCTTGAAAAACACAAAGCAAAAACCCCAAGTAGAGTCACAAAGAGTCAGGCATAACTGAAAAATGACTCAGCAACAACAAAAATGTTTTCTGACTAAGGTTGGATCAGATTTAGATGTGAATAATGAATTAACATTAACAATGTAGGAGCTTAATAAATACTTGTTGACCTATTCATTTAAAAACATGATTCTAAAAAAAATTAAAAAAACATGATTCTGAGAAAGAGTACACAAGCTGCATCAGTCTATCACAGGGATCCATGACTTAGAAGTGTAAACTTTCCTGCTCTTTTAAAATAACCCCCTCAGATATCCAAAATACTTAAGTTATGTGCCTGTTGTCCAATACATAGCAAGAACCCAAGATTCAAACTCTAATCTCTTCTGTCTTTAAATATCAAACTATTTTAAGACTTGTCAGTTATGTAGAGAATAAAGGTGTTCATATTCCCTACCTGTATTAATCAATTGTGCCACACAAGTTCTAGTATTGGGTTCTTTCCTGTCCATCTAGCATTCTGATTGGCATCCTCCCCCACACACAGAATGGTAATATGTTGCATTTGTATCATCCTGTTAAGTTTTCAGAACACTTTCTTTTCAGATGTGTTTGATTAGCAATTCTGTGAGCTAAGCAGGACAAATACATTATACTCATTTTATAGAAGAGGAAACTGAGTCTCAGAGAGATTAATGACTTCTACTAAGGCCAGATAGTTTGTCAGGGAATGGGGTCAGAACTAGAACTAAACGCTCCATCTTTGTAACCCAACTGACACATTGTTGCCAACGTCAAGGATCACATATTGCCAAGGTCAAAGATTCATCTTAACTGTCTGCTGAAGGAGATGAGGATAGCTAATAGTGATTCAGGAATAGGAGAGGGAGAAACCCAGAAACCAAGTGTATGGTTGTCATCAGAGATCAAGAGAAGAAATATCTTAAGGGCTTTGAAGCTGAGTCAAAGGGTCCAAAGAGAGCCAGAGATGTGGGGAGGATGAGAAAAAGAACGAGCCCAGCCAGAATCAGACTCTGGGAAGGGAGAAGTCTCTACCTCTAGTATTGCCAGCACAGGATGCATACTCAGGCAAAACTGGGAAGGGGCTGCCTGTTTTCCATCTTGATGGACCCTCCAGCAAGACCCCCAGAGTTAATGTCTTTAAAGGAAGAAATTGAAAAACCATAGCAAAGTGGTTGCATAAGTGATCTGAGAAATATAGGAATTCTGTGAAAGCCACAGGAGTGGCCAATTTCTATGCCAGAAAAATAAACTTAGTCTTGTTTTAGCATGATCTCTACCACCCATCCCCTACTCCCACTTAGAATTTAGTATAAGTGAGATCTGTCTAAGATTTCATCCCAAGGGGGTTCAATTACCAGAAAAGCCAAGGAGGCCTCATTATTATACTGATCTAAAATGTGATCTCATAGCATGAACCCTAAGCAGAAAATGACATTGAAGCTGTCAGTTTCCTAAATAGGTATTGCCATGACTTTCAGAAGTGGACAGGACTCCAGGGAACAGGACTTGGGCAGCCCTTCATTCCAAAATCATAAGATATTTAAATTTTTCCTTAAAGACCTTGAGTCCACGATACAAAGGAAAAATGGGTTGGTTAGGTTACAAGTGATGAATAATCTCCTATGGTTATTAGAATAATAAAGATTCTTTTATAGAAGAAATTGGCCCTTGGTCCAAATGAGTAAAATTCGGACCTAAAGGAAGACTCCAAGGGAGATGAAAAGTCTGACCACAGACCCTCTGGAGCCCTTTCCCACTCATTTCTAATTCAATCTTTGCCTGCCCTAGAGAAATGGATAAATCCACAGCACAAAGCCATCCCTCCTGCGGCTGACTTGCCAATCATTCTCTAAAACAGCCAACTCCTGGCTTGCCTTCTTGCAGGAAGTGAATAATGCAGTACTTCTTCCCTGCTGTTCAACAATTTCCTTTGGAAGGGGAGAATAGCCATCTTTAAAAGTCAAGCAGTTTGACCTTTACAGAGGCCAAGGGGAAATGTTTTTCCTTGCCCCAAGCCATTCATTCGAGCCTGTAATTTTAAACCGAAAAGAACCCAGAGACTATTACTGTGAAAGCCTTGTGGACCTAGTCGGGATTTGCCACTCACAGGTGACATTGAGTTGCCTTTCTGAAAGGTGAGGGAGTACCCAGGCAGCTATTCAAGAACTCACTCTGCAGACAATTTCACAGTCTGAGAATTGTGAATATTTCTTTAAAATGGTGGAAGAAGGAATATTAGACAAACCCTCTAGATCTTATGTATGTCTTTTATTGTCAGAGATGGAAATGTGTATATGTGAGGCATGGGGTATATATGGCTATACATTTATATGTGATGTTAAACAAGTTATAAGCTCTTTACTGAAGGAACTTACAATGTAGTATGGGGTGACAAAACAAGGACATATATTGATTTAATATAATAAGTTCAATAAGGTTAAGAGGATTGCCATGAGGTCATATCTGAGAGACTAAGAGACTACTTTTGTGATGGTCTCTAAAGGATCCATCCCAAAGGGTACACTACTAGAAAACTCCGGGAGATCTCATTGTTACACTAAGCTTTAATGGGATCTCATTGCTTAGCAGAAAATGACATTGAAGTTTCTGTTTTTCTAAAAAGTTATTTTCAGAACTTTCAGGAGTAGACATAGCTCCATGGATAATAAACTATTTACCCATATACTATGCCCTTCCAGATATATGTATGCTGTGTATACTATGTGCTAGGAAAGGTAATTGGGTCAGAAAGGGCAAATGGGATCTTAGTGACCCCCAAGTCTAAAACCTCTACTTTAAAGATAAGTAACATGGGGCACAGAGAGGTTAAATGATTTGCCCAGGGATAGACAGCTAGTTTCTGAGTCAGTATTTGAATTCATGTATGTCTTCCTGACAACAAAACCAACATCCTGTTAAACCAACACAAGGGATACAAAGAAAAACAAAATCAAAAATTACCTACTTTGAAGGAACCTACAGTTCAGTGGGGGAGACAAGATGCAAACAGCTGTGTATAAACAAGATATATACAGAATAAAACTGTCTACTATTCCACATAGTTTCTGGATTAATGATACTTGAACAACCTAATGTGTTTCTGAGGATCATCTAAGAGATAATATATAGAATGTGCTTCATAGCTATAAAAATGTGATAGAAATGTAAAGGGAGGTGAGGAGGAGACTTCTCAACATTTCTTATTGCCAATGGATATGGAGCTCCATTTTGGGATAAAATATAGATTGTTCTTCAGATATATAAAAAAGCAAAATCCCTGCCAGTGATGTTATTCATGAGTAATCCTGTTATTTCTAATGATAAGGAAGGCATTTTCCAAGTATTTGCATACATTTTAGTAGATTCTTTTCACTATCAGGTAATTTCTATTTTTTAAATATGGTAGAAAAATCATTACTCATTTCTACACAGATTTGAATCATGTTCCTCACAACTTAGTCCATTTTTCTCTCTCATTTTAAAGATCTCAGAGAAGGTAAGTGGCCCATGACTAGTTAAAAAGTCTCATGACAAGAATCCAAGTCTCATGGGGCAGCAGCTATCTGAGGCACTAGATAGAATGTTCTAACTTGAATTCAAGAAACCTGAGGGTTCACTTGTGGTCCTACTCACTGTATCAATTCACCTCTGTTTACGGTAGCTTCCTCATCTATAAAATGAATATAATAGCACCTACCTTCCAATGTTGTTGTAAAGATAAAATTACATATTTCTCTAGCACTTTCTAATGCTTACAGTACTATATAAATCCTTGAGATTATTATGATGACTTTCAGACCAATGTTGTTTACACCAGCAAGTGATTGATTAATATTTGTTATATGAAATTTAAAATGTAGTTTGGTTTAGTGGAAAGAGCACAGGATTTGGAGGTGGAAGAATTGGGTTTGAATGCCAGTTTCTGTCATTTACCTCTCCTGTGGTCCTAAATAAGTTATTTCTCTGGGCCTCAGTTTCCTCATTTATAAAGCTTGGTGGTTGAGTTCAATGCCCTGCAAAGGTTCATCCAACATAAAATACATGGTCCCTCAGTCTCTCATATCTGATCTCATGGCAATCCTTTTTACTTCTTTGAACTGTTTATAATTTATATTAAATGAATGTGTGTCTTTGTTTTGCCACCCCATACTATATTCTAAGTTCCTTCAGTAAAAGGCTTATAACTTAAGACGTGCACAAAAGACTATATTCAATGGGTGCATCACAAATTATCTCAAAGAAATGAATGACAATTCCATATTGTTGTCTACTCATTGGTGGAGGGAGGGGTGGCAGACTAGAGAGAGTAGAGAGAGAGGTAGGAAGGGGAGAAAGGAAGAAAGGAAAAAAGGAGAAAAAAGGAAGGAAAGAAGGAGGGAAGGAAGGGGAGAAAGGAAAAGGAGAAAAGAAAGAAGGGGAAGGAAGGGGAGAAAGGAAGAAAGCAAGAGGAGGAAAGAAGGAAGGAGGAGGGTAAATAGGAAGAGACATTAACATTAATTGCTTACTTTTTGCAGTCAGAGGAGCTAGGTTCAGATCTCAATTCTGCTATTTGAATGACCTGAGGAAGGAGGGAAAATCATTTCTCCCTTCTTTGGGATTAGGGGTTTCTTCCAGCTTTAAATCTATGATTTTGTGAGACTAATTAGATAAATCCAGGTTTCCTTTCTTCTAACCCTGAAAGGCCATGACAGAGAGAGAGAGAGACAGAGAGAATATCCCACTTAGCTCTAAGCATTATGGTTCTCATTATTTACATGTTGTTTACCCCTTTTAGACTGGAGGTCCTTGAGAGTAGAATTTGTTTTGCCTTTCTCTCCAGTGCTTAGATCAGTGTTTAGCATAGAGTAGGTGCTTAATAGATGTTTATTAGTCAACCAGTTGATCTAATATCCCTCCTTTCTCTAGCCAGCTTTAGATAAAAAGCTTCCTCAGCATCTAGGAATATTTCCCTGTGGGTCTCAGCCTCACTAGGCTGATAGTCTTGGGAGGCTCCCTTAGTCAGATGTCTGTTATCAAGTCCTATTGACTCAGCCCCAGGTGTAGAGACGGTTGAGGCCTAGGCTTTTATGTTGTTTCAGGTGGCTGGCAGTCACTCAAGGCTTGGTTACCAAACCATGACCTCTCGGTGTCTCTACCCAATTTTCACACCCACCGTGGCTTTTGGGTGCCAAAGTCGACCTGGAGATTTCTGATGAGGGAGCTTAGCCAAAAGCAGCTATAGTTAGTTTGTGAGTCCCTAAAATAAGTTTAACTTATTATTCACCATGACCTTTCTCATCTCCAGGTTACTTTTCATTAATATCAGAGAAAATGGAGGTAAGTAACCTATAGACTAGATTCTTCATCCAGACCAGCCATAGAATTGATGATTCCCCCCTCATAGACTTAGAGTTGGGAATCATCTGTTCCAACCTAGTCATTATACAGATAAGGAAATAAACTCAGAACGATTTAGTTTTTTATCCAAGGTCAAACAGGTAGAGCCAAGACTTGATTTTTTTTTTTTACTGTCAATACCTGCTAAGGCTTTGTCCACTATAGCACTCTTCTTTTAAATAAACCCCCTTATCACTGTACTGACTATTCTGAAGCTTTCTGTCAATTAACCCCAATATCAGATTGATTGAGAGGTTCCACTACAATGTACAAACTATCACTGTCAAAGGGCAGTTAGGAGGTGCAGTGGATAGAGTGTTGAGCCTAGAATCATGAAGACTCCTCCTGGTGAGTTCAAATCCAACCTCAGATATTAGCAGCGTGACTCTAGGCAAATAAATTAATTCTGTTTGCCTCAGTTTTCTCATCTGTATAATGAGTTGGAGAAAGAAATGACAAAATCATCCCAGTATCTTTACCATGGAGAGTCAGACACAAGTAAAATGTTTCATCAACAGTAAATCACTATCATGGAAGTTTTGTCCTTCATTGCTATATGGGAGTTTTCCTCTCCCCCTTGAAGTTCACCTCAGGAAATCTGCCTTATGATTTGCCAGCTGGGCCCTTCTCCTCAACCCTCCTAACATCAAAATTTACCTATCCTTTTTCACATCCCCTTTGTTGTTTTAGTTAACAGTTCTGAGGATTTAATATATTAGTACTGATTTAGATCTGGAAGAGACCTTAGAGGTTATTTAGTCTAACTACCTCATTTTACAAGTGAGGAAACTGAGGCCACATGAGAAATAAATGACTGAGTCAATTCCAACTAAGGTGTTATTAAATGACAATGGTTTAATATATTCTGTTGGGTGGTACATTAATTTTAATGGAACCTGGGCTTTTTCAATTCAATATTTCAGTTGGGGCCATTAGATGAGAATTTTTGAGAAAAAGGTGGCATCATATCATAGATTTGGAATTAGAAGAGACTTGGGGAACGTCTAGTCCAACTCCCTCCTTTTACAGATGAGAATACTGAGGCCTAGAAGGTAAATGACTTGCCCAGTCACATAGGTAGGAAGTGGCAGAGCTGAATGCAAATCAAAGTCTCTTATTCCCAATCCTGCTTTCTTTCCACTATGCCATACTTATTCTCCCAAAGGCTATGGTACCTGGTATTCATAGGTGGTTTCCTATCCAAATACTAATGAGATTTGGCCTGACTTGGCTTCTGAGATTAGGCAAGATCAGAGTCTATGAGCAAAGGTCCCACCTCCTCACTCACAATTTTGGTAAACAGCTTTTAATTCCTAGATTGCTTATTAATATACGGGATTTCCAGAGTGGAGCAGACATAACAAAAAATACAAGGAACATTTGTTCACCAACTGAAGCAGCTGGTTGTACAGCAGATAGAGTGCTAGGCCTGGAGTCAAGAAGATGAGAGTTCAAATCTGCCCCCAGATACTTTCTAACTGTGATTCTGGGCAAATCACTTAAACCTGTATGCCTCAGTTTTCTCATTTTTTTTAGGTTTTTGCAAGGTAATGGGGTTAAGTGTCTTGCCCAGCTAGGTAATTATTAAGTGTCTGAGGTCAGATTTGAACTCAGGTCCTCCTGACTCCAGGGCCAGTGCTCTATCCACTGCGCCACCTAGCCACCCCAGTTTTCTCATCTTTTAAAGATGTTAAATGAATTGGAGGTGGAAATGGTGAACCACTCCAGTATCTGCCAAGAAAACCCCCAAAAGAGGTCAGAAAGAGTCAGACACAACTAGAACCACTGAACAACCCAAAGGAGTAGGCAGGCATCAAATCTTGCACCAGCTGCTGCATACCTGTGTGACCTTAAGGAAATCACTTACATTTCTAGTCCTCAGGTTCCTCCTCTATAAAATGGCTAGATAATTTCTGTCCTAGAACTCTGATCTTATACTCTTGACTTGGTTGAGATGGAGTATTTGAATAAAACACTATGAAATTTAATCAGAAAAAAGCAAATTCCCCAGGTCCCCTGAGCTATGATGTTAACCCATGCTAGCAGACCTTTGTGTGGTGCTTTTATAGTATGACTGAACATTTTCTTCATAATGATTTTTGTGAAGTACATAGTAAACATACTTTCCAAATAAGAAAACAGGTTCAGAAGGCCAAATTATCCAAAGTCACAGTCAGAATCAGTGACACTTGAACTCAGGTCTCCTGAATCCCAACCTTTCTTTGATTTGCCCTACTCTATGGCTAGAGCTTTTACTTTTTGCTTTTCCATAACCTACCTGTCTTCTTCTCCCATCTTACTAGTCACTAAAGAAAAAAATGCCATAGTAATCAGAAACTGAACTTTGCTCATGGAAAGTTTTTATCACTTGGATTCAACTTCAGAAATTACCTGGTTACAGGGGTTACACCTTAAATAAACTCTGTCCTTTTTCAAAGGTATTTAACTAAAACTGAACATACCAACTCAATGAATCTAAATATCTTTCTGGGCCAAGCCATTTTTTTTTGCTGTTGAAACTAGAGTGCCCTCAACCATGTCAACACAAATGGAGCCTTGTTGTAACCTAAATTCATCTTCCTGACTTCTTGACATGACCAGACATATACCTTATTTTGAAGTCATGTTAATTCCTCTCCAAATTATCCTATTTGGGGGAAAATGCTGTGAACATACATCATGTGTGACCCAAGAGAAAGAGGTAGCAGAGTTCTGTGGCTAGAAAGTCAGCATTTCCAGATTTGGAAAAGACCTAGGTGCACATTGTGATTCTCTTAGCTGTGACCCTGAGGAGATACATCACTTGGCATCTCAATGCTAAGATGACAAGTTACCAACCATTTTCTAGCCTGCATTGGTGAAAGGACTTTCCACATTGAGAAGTTTCCAATACCAATGAAATCTGGAGCAAGAACAAATAAAAAAAGTGACCTGAGATGCCTCTTTTCCACTGTTGCTCTTGGCAAGTTAATCTTGGCCTGCAGAGACCAAGGAGACACACCTTGTCATTTATAATTTTTTTGAGATAATGAGACGTTCTGACTTTTATACACATAAGAGAGAATCTGGCTGCTATAGAAGCTTTCTTTTTTCCTTAAAAAAATGGCATCTGTGTTTATTTTATTCTCCCAGCAGCTTAATGTAAGCAATCAAATATTTGGAAACTACCCAATAGGGCTCTTTTGATGGAGTAGACACCCATTAGACCTAGGTATTCATTAGAGGTGTTTGGACCTGCCACCCACCTCCTCACTTCTCTAGATGGTCTATTAAAACTCTTGGGAGCTACACTGAGACTTCACAGAATAAATAGCACTGAAAAAAATGAAATGAGGAGAGATGTCTGCCTAAACAAGAGCATATCCTGCTCTAATTTAGAAACATCATATCATTGCTCTGTCTTCAAGTAATTTACTTAGTTAAGAAGATAGTAGAGAGACCAGAGTGATTCCTAATGAAAGCTATAGAACTCTACTAGAGAAAAGGTGTCTGTACATTATATTTAACCATTTTATTAATTTAGCAACACAGCAGATGTGGAAATAGCCGGACTATCTTTTACCTTTGCTTTCAGACATTATAAATATCAATAGAAAAGCCTTAATGCTTTTTAATTCTTTTCCAAGAAATGTAGATTTTCTTTGCTGTGTGTTTCCCATTAAAATTTCATGGGATCTCCCATAAGTCATTAAATGCATGAATCACAGCCTCAATATGGCCTCTTCTTAGAATCTCTGATTTTCACTAGTAATAGAAACCATTCTTAAACTTAATTTCTTTTTAATTCTTTCCAATTACTAAATATTCTCCTTTATGCCAAGAGACAATCCAGTTGGTACATTTTGTAAAGCCTGTGGGATCAGATTTCTTTAAACCATGCCTAATACCCAAAAGGCATTTTGACAAACTTGCCCTCATCACCCTCCTTAAAGTTAGTTATACATGATTTCAAAAGAAGTTTATCCCCGGGCAGTCTTATAACACATGTGTTTAACAATAGTCTTTTAGCTTTCCCATCTGTTGACTGGTTAGTGGCCTGAACATAACAAGGACCATATTGGATAAGTGTCTTCCCTCCTCATCCTCAGAATGCACAAAGCCATCTTTGGTCACCCTTGATTGGCATTCTCAGCAAGGAAAGACCAAAGACTGAAGGACTTTCAGACACAAATAGCTGAAAGCATTTGTCTCAAGTTCAGTAATGGTTTACCTATGGAAACACAAGAAGAAAGGATATTTTCAAGGTCAAATACCTCTGGGACTTTGAAATTCTGTGCACTGTCCCCAATCATTTTCCTGAAACATAAGTGGTTTATGTTGTTTGAGAGCTGAGTTCTTCTGCTGTCATATATTAATGCACTATATCAATCACACTGAGCTCATTCCAATAGCTATTGTCTACTCCAAACAAAAATCCATTTTTGGACTGTCTGTTGCACTTATAAATCTTAGTGGGGGTAAGGAGGTGGTTCTGGGTGAGCTGATCTTTTAAAAAATACACAATAGCGTATCACAGTCTATATGGGTTTTTTTTTAATAGAAACCATCCAGTCCATTTCTTCATCCTTATTTGGACCTTGTGTCATACCTCCAAGTAGGTCAAAGGACCCCAAAAGAGTGAGAGCCAGAAGAGAACTCAGAAGTCATTTAATCCAGCTACTTCTTTTAAAATTTAATGAGACTGATCTAAACTATAGTAACTCCCAAAAGGAGAGAGTAGTTGTCCAGGATCTCCTATCTTGAGAGTAATTTTGTGAGAGATATAAGTTCCAACCTAATGTGAACCAAACTAGAAAGAGCAAAGTCATTGAACCACTCTTTTGCTGATCACCTGCACATAAGGCTTCCTATCAGGACGCGATTCCCATAGTTCAGCCCAATCTCACCCAACTTTTGCTTCTCTGCTCAAAATAATCATATATACTATCTGTTTATCTTGATTATGATGAAGTCATGATTAAACCAGCCAGAGTAGGGAAAAGGAAATCTTCTTTGTGTTAGATGGAGAAGTTTGGGGTCTACTGTGCAACATAGGATTTTAGCTTTTAGCAGAACAAATGTTTAAAGTCATAAAGGAAATAAGATAATAAAGCCATTTGTGGCATTTTGTAATTTTCAAAAATGTTATTAGATAGTAGTGACTTGCAATCAGTTGTCTTTGCTTGAAGAAAATCCTGATTCTGATGGTTCTGACCCATTTCCACTGGTCAAAAGTAGCATGAATATGGTGTGGGAAATTATCCACAGAGAGAGGTCTCTATGCTCTCCTAATATATGAATTATGAAATAGATAAATTAGGAGGGATTAGTTGCTTCGTAAAAAGATTTTTTCCATTTAATGAATTTCTCACTCATCTACTTTACAATTTTCTTTGTTTACTAGTATATAGAAAGAAAGTAAAGACTCCATCTGTACACTAACATGGGCCAATGCAAGAACTGAGAAGGAAACAGTATGGTATAGTAGAAGATTGCCAGATATGGTAGCAGGATTTACTTGGGGCTAAATTTCACTTCTGACCCTATAGAACCATGACCAAGTCACTTGACTCCTTACTTTTTCTCATATATAAACTGGGCCCAAAAAACCTCTAATACCTACCTCTAAAAGTTGTTGTGAAGAATAAATTAGATACATATGTATGTGCAATATACATATGTGTATGTTTAAGGAGAGAATACAAGTTTTGGTGAATTCATATATAGAATTCATATATATAGATAAATATATATATATATATTTGTTAATGTAAAGATTAGTCTCTTACCTAAAGCCACTTTCAGGACCTCAATTTCATCATCTGTAAAAGGAAAGAATTGGACTAAATGACTTCTAAGGTGACTTTTATCTTAAAATCTTTATCCAGTTCAATTCTATGGGCTTCATTTCCTTAACAAATATTGGGAAATTTGTGATCTTTAAGGATCCTTCCCACTCTAAATTCTATGAGCCTATGGATTCAAAATTATTTTACTGTACTATTAGGCTAATACTGATTATTAGCAGTTAGTTGGGCTGAGTTGTCTGGAATCAGGAAGTCCTGAGTTCTAATCCAGCCTCAGAACTAGTTGTGTGACCCTAGGCATGTCGCTTAACCTCTGTTTGCCTCAATCCACTAGAGAAAGAAATGGCAAACCATTTAAGTGTCTTCAACAAGAAAATCCCATGGAGAGTTCATGACCCATGGGATCATGAAGAGTCAAATACAACTGAACAACAGCAAATGAGCCTAATAAAAAGTGAACTTAGCATGGGTCAAGCCTTTATTCTGTCACATGGAAGATTATCCTACAGCATAAGAAGTATCCCTTGATTCTCATGTCTAATTGAGCTGAAAAAGATTAGGCCTTCCTGACTTTTGTATGTATAAGGTCAGACCAGAGCCAAGTGAATGCAAATGAAAGAATTTCTCTTGGCTTCATATTTGCAGTTTCTCCATTTATTTTAGTTTGATAGAGAGAAAGCACATAATTGGTAAAATAGAACCCCAGAGACAGGAAATATTCATGATTATAATCCAGTATAATCATCAGCCACAGAACCCTTGCCTAATCCTGTTTAACATGTTCTTGACCTTCCTGGAGGAGCCATGATTGAGCAATCTGGTATTCAGCACTGGGAAGTGAATACTTACTAGTTCATTCATTCCTTTGCATCATCTAGGGTCATTCAAGGTCATCTTGGGTTCTCTGTGGCAAGATAAGATTCCAAAGTCTTTGGGAGACAACTCTTAATTTGAAAAAATGTTATTCTTGAGATTACTCTGAGAGACAAAATGGTTTAATGAACAGAGCCTTGCATGACTTGGGAGTCAAGAAAATCTAGGTTTGAATCTTTCTTCAAACTCATTGACCATATGATCTGGCCAAGTTACTTAGACTGCCTGGGTCTCAGTTCTGTCATCTATAAACTGGAGGTGATAATTATAGCAAGTGTCTTATAGCATTGTTGCAAGGCTCAAATGAAAAATAATGTAATTTATTGTTGGTCATTGAGTCATTGTGTCCAATCCTCCATGATCTCTTTTGGGGTTTTCTGTGTTGTTCAATTGTTTCAGTTGTGTTTGATTCTTGATGACCCAATTTGGGCTTTTCTTGGCAAAGATACTAGAGTGATTCGCCATTTTGTTTTCGTGCTCATTTTACAAATGAAGAAACTTAAGCAAATAAGGTTAATGACTTGAGCAGAGTCACATAGCTAGTAAATATCTGAGGCTAGATTTGAATTCTGGAAGAGTAGTTTTCTTGACTCTGGGCCAAGCATTTTATATGCCATGTAAATGAGGAATTACATAGAATGGTTGGGGCAAGTGCTTTATTAAGTTCATTCGTCCAAAAAACACACAGACCAATGAGAAGATTTGGGTTGGTCTAAAAAGTATATAAGCACTGCTATGGGGCACAGACAGTTGACAGAGTCATTCATTTGCTCTTCTATCAAATGAAGACTAGATGCTGTCCATGTCCCTTTCACCTATAACATTGTACAGGTATGAGCAAAGATAAAATTCTTCTAGAATTTGGTCAGTCGAGGTAAAATAAAGGAAGCTGCCCTTTAACTATATAAAAAAACTATTTTTCTTGAGATAAAATATCACATGTGACAATAATCTTCCTTTTGGTGAAAATGTTTAATAGGCTTTCATTCAGAAAGAGAGCATGAATTTATGAGTGACTTTTTGACTTCAGTACTGAATGTATCTAATGAACCCATCATTAAGTATTCCTTCTAGCTTGCCAAAGAAATTATTGTTAATTTTTCATTTACATTTATAGACAGTTTTCAGCATTCACTTTTTGTAAGATTTTGAGTTCCACATTTTTCTCCCTCGTTCCTTTTCCTCTCCCCTAAATAATGAATCTGATATAGGTTACACATGTACAGCTTTGTTAAACTTATTTCCATATTGATGATGATGATGATGATGATGATATTTGTCCTTCAAGACATCAAGGAGGTGATACCATGATATGCACTTGAATTGGATTTGAATAAAGAGGTACTGTGCAAAGTCAGCAACCTCACTTTCTCTTCCAGAGAAAAGGGTCCAGTGTCCAGGTATGAATCAGAATGCCTGGAGATGGCCCTACATGTGAGGCAATCAGGATTAAGTGATTTGCCCAAAGTCACACAGCTAGTTAGTGTCAAATATCTGAGGCCAAATTTGAACTTGGGTACTCCCGACTCTGGGGCTGGTGCCCCCTCCATTGTACCACCTAGCTGTCCTTACTTCCATATTAGTCATGTGAAAGAAGAATCAGGACAAAAGGAAAAAAATGGGAAGGAAAAAACAAACATGAAACAAATTTTAAAAAGTGAAAATAGTATTCTTTGGTTTGCGTTCAGACTCCATAGTTCTTTCTCTGGATGGCGTTTAACAACACAAACCTTTTAGAGTTATCTTTGATCATTGAACTGCTGAGAAGAACTAAGTCTGTCATAGTTGATCATCACACAGTGTTGTTATTAATGTGTACAGTGTTCTACTAGTCTCTTCACTCCACATCAGTTCATATAAGTCTTTCCAGGTTTTTCTGAAATCCATCTGCTCATTATTCTATTCTCATAGAATAATAGTATTCCATGTTCAGCTACTCCTCAGTGGATGGGCATTACCTCAATTTCCTATTCTTTGTCACTACAAAAAGAGCTGCTGTAAATATGTTTGTATATGTTGGTCTTTTCCCCTTTTTTATAATCTCTTTGGGATACAAACCTAGTACTGGTATTGCTGGGTCAAAGGGTATGCACAATTTTATAGCCTTACTAAAGACATTTTTCACTTTGGGATTAATTGATGTCACAGTATCTTGGGCTAATTCAAGCATACTGTTGAAATGCTAATATGTATGGGCAGAAAATCTTACAAAATAATATTTGAAAACTCATTTACACTCAAGAGATACAAAATAGATCTAGTGTAAGATGACTGGGAGAGTTTCCTCTCTCCCAAGGCAAGCTGTCATAAACCATTATGAAGATTCTATTAAACATGACAGAACCATAGAAATGTTAATTGCAAGATACAGATAATTAGCAGTAATAAAGTGGGCCAAATAGATATTGGAAGAAGAGAAACTGCAGATAACATGAAAAATGTATAAAGGAGCATCAATATTCTAAATTGCTATAAAGATATAGATAAATATAATTATGACTTCCTTCTGTGGTACTGGCAGTGGATTAAATGACTGGTATGTATGTACATGTGTATGTATAATGGGTTTATTTCTTTCTCATATGTGTGTGTTTGTAGACATAGAGAGAGACATACCTCTTATATCACAGGATATTATCCTGATAAAGTTTGGAATGATTTTGAAATTGAACCATGAAGGGCCCCTTATTCTACCATTGAGTTTCATTAGCATAGATAATTATTGGAAGTCTATTGATTCAGGGTAGAGATCAGCACCTGTTAATTTCTGTCTGACTCTCAAGTTACTTAAGGTATTATCAGCCTGATGAAATTCTGGCTTTGGGTGAAGTCATACTAAGAAAAGGAGACAAGCAGAATCTTTTATCCTTTTAAAAATGGATGTCAAAAAAATCCCTTCAGCTTCATAACAGTATTTTTCAGCTGAATAGATATTTTTAACATTTGTTATTTATTGAGCTCAAAGCTAAAGGCTAAGTGGGATATAAAGGAAATATGAGATAAGATGATATGCTTCTGTCCTCAAGGAACTTGTTGGCTAAGTGAGGAGATAAGGTATCCCCACAAGGCAATAGAGAATAATACAAAGCAAAAACTAAAAGCTTGTTTGTATAGTGCTTTTAGGTAGAAGCAAAGTCCTTTATATATTTATCTCATTTGAGCATTATAACAGCCTTGCAAAGTAGGTGCTAATAATTATAATAAACTGTATTTATATAGTGCTTTAAGGTTGCAAAGCATTTTATATTTGTTAACTCATGAGATTCCTATTTTACAGATGAGCAAATTGATTTTATATGACTTATCCAGGGTCACACAGCTAATAGATATCTGAGGCAGGATTCAGACTCAGGTATTCCTAACTTCAAGTTTAGTCCTTTATGCACTGTACTGCTAACTTGCCATAAGATAACAATCGCTAAATCATATGATAAGATAAGAAAGCAAACAATGGGGCTGGAATGGGTGAAGAGGGTTTGATGGAAAAGGTGGAAGTTGAACTGGTTCTTCATGAAAGGTGGAAATGGAAAGAAGTAGGGAGAACAGTATGGGCTAAAAGAAAGAGGGGGAGAAGAAGATGGAAGACTAGAAGAAGAAGAAGAGGGAGGAGAAAAAAGAAGAAAAAGAAGAAGGAAGAAGAGGAAGAAGCAGAGGAGGAGGAGGAAAAAAGGAAGAAGGAGGAAGAGGAAAAGGAGGAAGAAGTGGAGCAAGAAGAAGAAGAAGAAAGGGGCAGCTAGGTGGTGCAGTGGATAGAGCACCAGCCCTGGAGTCAGGAGTACCTAAGTTCAAATCCAGCCTCAGACACTTAATTATGTAGCTGTGTGGCCTTGGGCAAGCCACTTAACCCCATTTGCCTTGCAAAAACTTAAAAAAGGGAGAAGAAAGAATGAAAGAAAGAAAGAAGGAAAGAAGGAAAGAAAGAAAGAAAGAAAGAAAGAAAGAAAGAAAGAAGGAAAGAAAAGGAAGAAGAAAGAAAAGAAGAAGAAGAAAGAAAAGGAAGAACAAGAAGAAAGAAAAGGAAGAAGGGAAGAAGGAGAAGGAAGGGGAAGAAGGAGAAAGAGAAGGAAGGAGGAAAAGGAGAAAGAGAAGAAGAAGAAGAGGGTAAGAAAGAAGGAAGAGGAGAACTTGGGGAAAAGTATGTAGATAAGGAGATGAGGGAGAGAGAGAGAGAAAGAGAGGGAAAGGGGTGGGAAGAAAGGGAATTATGGTGAGAATAGAGTAGAACAATTTTATAGGAGCAGAAGGTTCAGGTTGGGAATTATGGGAAATTAGGTGAAATTCCCCTAGACCTCTCAAAGATCAAAAGACCTTCTACAACCTTCTATAATGAATGGGAAAAATAAAATGATGAAATTTGATTGGAATAAATATAAAGTCATGCCTAGGTTTGGAATATCAACTTAATATATACAGTATGGACAGCTAAAGTAGCACAATGGGGATAGTGCTGGACCTGGAATCAGGAAGACCTAAATTCAAAATCTGGTTCAGATACTCCCTAACTGTGTGACTCTGAGTAGGTTACTTAACCTTATTTGCCTTGGATTCAGTTAGGTGGCTCAGTTGACTGAGCACTGGATTTGAAGTCAGGAAGATCTAGGTTCATTTCTAGCACCAGACAGCCATTTTCTTCTCCATTTTATTTTACAAATGAGAAACTAGGTAAACAGGGTTAAGTGACTTGCCCAGTGTTTCATAGTAAGTATCTGAGGTCAGATTTGAACTAATGAAGATGAGTCTTCTACTTTACTACCTATTTGAATCTAGGTCTTCCTGATTTCAGATCTGTGTTTTAGCTACTGTGCCTCCTACCTGTCAGGAAATAACAGTTATACCAAATGGAATAGGCTACTTTGGGAGGTCATGACTTCTCCAGCATTAGCAATCTTCAAGTAAAAGGAGACATGACTACTTGGAAGAGTTTTAGATGAGATTTTTGTCAACTTGATTTCTGAGTCCCTTTCAATTCACAATTCAGTGTTTCTTTGCCTTTGTTTTGGGATTTTCTATTTTATTTTGGATTAAACTGCTTATTTCAATGTATAGAGAATCCCTGGTGAAGAAATCTGTAGATTTAGAATTCCTTCACAAAGTCATTGCCTGCCTTCAAGGTGCTTACAGTCTTAATGAGAAGACAGCATGCAAATAAATGTATACAAAGCAAGCTGTATTTGGAACAAATTTGCTATTAATAAAAGGAAGATACTAGAATTAAGAGGGGTTAGAGAAAGGCTTCCAGTAGAAGAGGAGATTTTAGTTAAGACTTAAAGGAAGTCAGGGAGAATAGTAGTCAGAGCAAAGGAGGGAAAGCATGCCAGGTACAGGGGACAGCCAGAGAAAATGGTCAGAGATGACTGATGGAGGTCTTAGAACAGCCAGTCAATTGTGGAAGAGTATGTATTAAGGAGTAAAGTGTAAGAAAATTATAAATTGGGGGGGGCTAGGTTTCAGAGGTCTTTGAATAGGGCTCATGAACTTCTTTTTAATGATATTTGCAATCTGTACTTGGACAATTTTTTCTTACCCAAGTGCAGGTATTTTTGTTTGTCCCTATTACTTTTTACTTCATTAGAACTGGTCCAACTTCCCTCTCAAATTTATGACATCCACATATTGCTGAACATACTATCCCATCTTTGCCTGGGTCCCTGATCAAAAAAAGGGTTGAAGGTTTGTAGATGACATCTTCAAGAAATGGCATGTGTTGTAAAGGAAAGGGATATAGGGCTTTCTGGAGTTCTAATATGCAGGAGGCCAGGTGATTATGTACCTTGGAGGTATGCTTGTAAGCTGAAGTTGCCCTCTCTGTTTGACCAAGGCTCTATTAAGACCACAGGGCTATGAATCACAGTGTTTGCAGTCACTCTTTATGAACAGGGAAGACTCTGGCATGCAAACTGAACACAAGTAGCTATTGTTTCTTCTAATACTTCATTATACAACAGTGGGTCGCCCTCGCTGGGGGGTCCTGAATGCCAAGTCTTCCCCATCAGAGCTGCCAATAAGGAACAGTGACCTTCCCAGCCTCCTGCTGAGAAGATCTGCTTATGTCATTTGCAATTCCGAATGGGCTAATATCTGGAACTGAACAGCAGTCAATTTAATTTCAGGTACCACTCCGTTTGGAATTGCAATTAGGATAACTAGGGCTGTTCTCCAGTGCCGGAAATTGGGAAGGTCATGCTATAATATTATTGGTATCTTGATAGGGGAATGTAAACGAGAAGGGCTTGCTACTATATAGATCAAATGAACCTAGCCCGAGTGAAGTAATTATGAAATCTTCAAGAAAAGGTCATGAATATTCATGAAACAATCATGAACATTTGATGCTAATTTCACTCAAGGAAAAATGATGTTCCACTTGAATCACATGTGAATTGTAACTTCGTACTATAGGGAAGAATGTTTTAGTGACGAGTTATGGACTTTGGACAGCTTGTAATGGATTGTCTTGAAGTCATTTCATCAACATTTTCAAAATGGAATTCATTATCTTCAAACTGCCCCTTTCCCTAACCCGCAACTTTCCTGTTACTGTGTCTTACTTACATCATCCTGCTCCCGGTCTCCTAAGTTCTCAGTCTAGGTGTCTTCCTTGACGTCTAATGCACACACATACGTTCCACATCTCCATCTTTTACCAAATCTTGCTTTTACCTTCATTCAGTCACACACCTTGTTAAGAATCTCATCATTTCATGCTCAGACTATGGTAATCAACTTTTGACTGTTCTCCATGTCTTAAGTTTCTCCCTTGAACTGCTGAGTCATTCATCCTAAAGTACAGGTTTGATTGTATCACCTGTTCATTGGGCTCCAGTGACTTCATGTTCCCTCAGGATACAGTGTAAAGTCCTCTGTCATTTAATGCTCTTCCCCAGGCCACTTCTACCTATTCAGTCTTCTAACCTCTTTTTGCTGTGGTTCAGTCTTTTTTTAGTCATGACCCCATTTAAGGTTTTCTTGGCAGAGATAATAGTGATTTGCATTTCCTTCTCTCATTTTACAGATGAGGAAACTGAGGCAAGGGGGGATAAATAACTTGCTCAGGTTCACACAGCTAGTAAGTATCTGAGACCAGATTTGAAGATGACTTCCTGACTTCTTGGGTGCTCTATTGGATGTACCATCAAACTGCCCACTAATCCCTTACCCCTCTCTCCAGTTAAATGGGCTTTCTTGCTGTTCTCTAAAAATGGGACTACATATCTTATCTGCCTTTGCTTTCACTCTCCCACCTTCCTGGAATGCTCAGCCCCTTCACCCCCAGCTCTTAATTTTTGTGACTTCCTTAAGATTCAGCTTAAATTCTAACCTTCTGCAGGAAGTTTTCCCCTATCCCCTCAGGTACTAAAGCCCTCCCTTCATCTGCTAAGTATTTAGTTATTTCCTTGTCATTTCCTCAATTAGAATGTATACTCTTTAAGGGCAGCAATTGGTTTTGTCTTTCTTTGGATCCTCAGTGCTAAGTGCTCATTGCCTGGCACATGGTAAACATTTAATAAATGGCTGTTGATTAAGCAATTATTAAGTTCTAAATTGTATTCATGTGGAACAGTCCTTAGAGTTTCACTGTAGAATGTGATGGCTTGGGTTTATAACATATACAACAAACCTTGTTTCCTTCCATTTTTCTAAGGGAAAAACTCTGTGCAGATATATTTTAATCTGTTATCTTCAGCTTTTGCTGCCGCAAGATTTTTTCTAACATATTGTTCTTTAGTCTAATGAGACCTTTGGGTTAACAGAATTTCTTTTCCATCAGTATTTTTATAAGCACTTTCCACATGTAGAGGTGCAGTCTTCTTTTAGTGTATTCTCCTGTCTTATCTTGAAAGGATGGACTGTCTTTAATATAATTTCCATTCCTACCCCATACACGTGATATGTGAACTTGGAAGGCACTTCATCCTAGATTTGGGATATAAAGTAAGAATCCCCTTGAAGCCTATAGATTGGTTTCTCTTCATGGTAGTCAGTATCACAAATAGAATTTCAGAATCAGACACAAATACTAGATTTAGACCAGATGTGATAACCCTAACCCATAATCCCTGCTATTGGGGAAGCTGAAATTTTCTTCCTTGAGCAGATTTTTGAAATGCATAATTTCCAATCTTGTATCCTTGTGGAGTTGGACTAAGCTGCCAGGAGTTATGGGTTTTTTGAAAATTAGAGCAAACACAACTCTTTAGTTATCTCATGGAATCTTTTATATAGTAGAGAACCACTCAGTAAAAGGAAAAAGTTGTATGGCAGCTGAATAAGGGGGTATATGCTCTCCTTACAGAACTAGTAGTTTGACTGGACAGAAGAGGTGATATCCCTCCTAGCCTTAACTTTCTTAGCATACATTATAATGGCTTAAGGTTGATAGTTGTCACTTATCACTATTGAGTCTAACCAGCAGAATTCCAGGCTCCAATCTTGCCATGAAATTGTTAACTGCTCAATTTTCTCTCTGTAACTGTCTCCATTTGGGGCCTGAGGCTCTTCTGTACTTTTTTTAAAAAGAGAATTCAGTATTTCCCTTATTTGCTGGAGATCCTAGAATACTGACTGGTTCTTCTGGGAATTCTGAGCTTCATGTACAGAATGGGCAATCAAGACAGAGAATAACAAATGAAAAAAGAGATGGTTAGGTAACAATTGACACACCTTACTTCTCACATGGATGATCCTCTCTGGCTTTGTGCCTAGGAAGACATCACATTATTACAAAGTATTATTATGTTCTTTCAAGTCTCTGATTAATGAAAGCCTATTAAGTATTTCTGTTCCTTTAATGTTCTTTTCCTAGCCTCTTTTAAGCAAAGGAGGAGATAGAACTATGTTACGTTCAGGTAAAATATTATTGTGTAAATATGGCTTCTTGAAACAGTTAAATAACTCTTCCCCTCCTCCAAATACCTTCCACCACCAGACCCTCTTTGTCCCTTCATGACCTCATGATAGCTCCTCTTTTCTGTTCACTGCTCTCTACCTCCAAAGACAGGTACCAGATCTGGAGGACTCCCCATCCCCATCTCAGACATTGCTGAATCCATATCTTTCTGTCTTGGATTGGATTTGAATCTAAGTCTTTCTGGACAACTAGGTGGTGCAATGGATAGTTTTGGAACCTGGAAGACTCTTATTCCTGAATTCAAATTCAATCTCAGATACTCACTAGCTGTGTGACCCTGGGCAAGTCACTTAACCAAGATTGCCTCCTCATTTGTAAAATGAGTTGGAGAAGGAAGTGGAAAATCACTGCATTATCATGACTGAAATGACTCAACAATGGCTGACTGACTCCAGGCCAGGTGCCAGATACCCTGTCCACTGAACCAAACTAACTACCTACACAAATGCTATTAAATATTTAATGGTAATATAGTACTTTCAAGTTTAAAAAGCACTTTAGTCACCCTTTGAAATTATAGACAAAATACTTGTATTTTGGTCATTCAAAATATTTTTGTTCAAAGATCCATGTTTTTATTTTACAGTGTTCATTAGTCACTTATGACCAAAAATCGATTAACCCCATGATCAACATAGTGATAAAACCTCTCTGAATTCAGTTAGGCTTTACCTTCAATAAAAGTCATAAAATCTCTTACTGGACCCAAACATGATAGAATCTGCTGGAGCACAAACCCTACTGGCCCCAACCTTAGAAGAAACCAGGGCTGCCTTCATATTCTAAATGAGACCATGTTAGTATTTCAGTGGAGGAAGAGGTGAATGGTTCCAATATTATTATTATTCCCTATTTTACAAATAACAAAATTGAATCACAAAAAAAAAACAGAATAAAAAAGTGAGTGTCAGAGTCAAAAATCTGACTTGCTATTCTTTAACAATATTCTTTTTCCAAAAATACTATGAGTAAGCAATGTCCACAATTCTGAACCTTTACTGAATTATTTCTTCTCCTTCTCTCCCTATTTCTTTAAGAAAAGGATTATGGCAAGATTGAAAGAGAACAAAGCATTATCTCAGCCATTTTTTACTTCTATATGGATGTCTTTTAGATGCTAGTAAAGCCCATATGAAAAGGGGTGCAGCTAGCAATTTTGCCATCTCAGTTAAGGAAAGAAAAGTGCCTGTTACTAAGCAACATATACGTTGTTGTGTGCTCCCCATAATGGTATTTAAAAAAATGATCTTCGATGACTGAATCATGAATGGGGAAACAGGAAGTTCTACACAGGATAAGCAGTTTGAGCTGGCAAGGCTTAGTCTGGTCACTCTAACCTTGAAGAGGACACAGGGTTGCACAGAGACATAAATGAAGCAAGTCCTAATCAAGATGAAATTCATCCAGCACAACTTGCCGTTAGAAACCACATATCAAGGGGTGGCTAGGTGGCACAATGGATAGAGCACCGGCCCTGGAGTTAGGAGTACCTGAGTTCAAATCCAGCCCCAGACACTTAATAATTACCTAGCCATGTGGCCTTGGGCAAGTCAATTAACCCAATCATTGCCTTGTAAAAATCTAAAAAAATATATGGCATATCATAGCATAGTGCAACCTCTCATTTTGGATTTTCCCTAAGGAAATCCATTGTCAGTTTCCAGTTATGAAAAAAAAATTCAGGAATAATCCATTTTCTTCAGTGTTATTTAAAGCATCTACCAAAGGACCTGGACTTTATTTTTTTAATGCTCAGATATGGCAGTGGTCAGGCAATTACCATTGACAGTTGGAAGAGAATACTCTGAAGGGAGTTATAATCTTTCCATCTCTGGGGCAGCTGGGTGACATAGTGGATAAGAGTGCTAAGCCTGGAGCAGGAAGATTCATCTTAATGAATTTAAATTCAGTCTCAGACACTCCCTAGCTCTGTGACTCTGGGCAAGTCACTTAACCCCATTTGCCTCTATTTCCTCATTTGTAAAATGAGATGGAGAAAGAAATGGCAAGCTACTCTAGTGTCTATGCCAAGATACCCCCGCCCCAATGGGATCATGAAGAGTTGGACATGACTGAAAATAACTGAAGTACAACAAAACTTCCATCACTCCAGCTCTGCTTTGTTGGAAGCTACAATTAGTATGGGACTTAGCCTTAATGTTCTGGCTCCTTGTGTTTCTTTTAATATCTTAGTTATTCTCAGTGAAAAAGGAAAAGGTGCTATTCTTCTGACCATGATTGTCTTTCCTTTCTAGAACCCCAATAAAGATCATGATGAAAAATGTTTTCCCCTTATCTCCTAGATCAACTCTTGGTCTATGATCTCCTGCCAGTTTACTAAACTGTACAACTGCACCTCTAGAAACATTACAATAATAATCACCTTAAGGTTTTCAAACAACTTTATGTATTTTTTATTTTATTTAATATTATCTCATAAAAACCCTATAGGGTAATCCCAATTTTATAGATGAGAAAGCTAAACCTGAAAAAAGATCACATGAGTTGCCCAGAGTTAATAAATGTCTGATGTAGAATTTAAATTTAGGGATTCCTGAGTTTATGAGTGCAATTTTTGATGTCTTACACTAGCGGTGTGAAACTCAAATAGAAGTGAGGTCTCTAATCCATACATAAGGATCCCTGCAGACTTAGTTTTAAAATGTAGGGTTTTCCATGGTTTATTTTATTCTTATTTATTATTTTTTATTTCCCAGTTACACTTTAATCTGCTATAGGCTATACCTGAGAGTCATGGCAGACCTCTTGTTTGATGCTTCTGGACCTGGTAGCCTTGACTGAGATAACTATTATAGACTGCAGATCTTAATTATTCTAAAGGATTTCAGCTTTAACTAGTTCTATCAAACCCCTGATTATAGGGTACCCCAGTTGCCCAAATGAATCTCCACAGATTTTCTGTGTATGAATTAAACAGGAATAAGAACCATTCACCATCCCTATTAATCACTACACAGGAGGCTATGCTTTTACCAAGAGTTAAATCCACTGAAAATAAAAGCACACCTCAAATAACAGCCAAAGAGACATAACACTCTCCAATATGTTAAAATAAGAGAAAATGAATGTTGAAGTTCTACTACAAGGAAAATAAATTTCATATATTATGGTTAGAATGCATTCTCTAATGTGTATGAAGCTTCAAGTCAGAAGATCTGAAATTCCCCTTCAGTTCTGTCATATACTATTGATTTAGTCTAGGCATTTTTTTTCAGACTACTCAATGGAAAGTCAAATATTGAAACTGCAGCTTAAATATTTTGGCTACATATAAAGAAGACAAGACTCATTGGAAAAAATCCCTGATTTGAGGAAAGTTTAAAGGTAAAAGGAGAAGAGGATGGCAAAGGATGAGATGAATATAGATAGTGTTATGGAAGTACTGAACATGAACTTGGATATATTCAGAGAGATATTGGGTGATAGAAGGACCTGGCACCCATGGGGTCATGAAGAGTCAGATACGACTGAATGAACAAACAACAACAGATATTTTTACTTAACATGTAGAGTCAAAGCTTTGAAGGATCTTTAGATGTCAATGTCATTCATTTTACAAATGATGAATCTCAGCCCTTGGAGAGAGTAAGTGAATTTTCCCAAGGTCACATGGGTTGTAAATGTCTCTGAGAGAACTTTATGAGTAGAATACTTACCCTTCAGATTCATGATGCTGCTGTAATTAATTCATTAATTGAGGAGGAGGTAGGAAGGGAAAGAGAGATAGAGACAGACCAGGGATGGGGGGAGATGGTGGGGGGAGGGGTGCGGGGAGCACTCATTAATAACTAGGAGAATCAGGAAAAGCTTCCCCTTGGAAAAGGAACATGAAGATAAAGATTGTAAGAAACACAGTTGATAAGGAAGTGCATTCTAGGCAAGAAGGACAAGCTGTATAAAAGCAAAGAGAAGGAAGATGATATGCTGAGTTTGGGGAAAGAAATTAGACCTGTTTGGCTAGAACATAATGGTGTGGTTCAGTAGAAAGAACACTAGTTCTTGAGTCAAAGGACTTGGGTTCACATCCTGCCCCAAGTCACTTTGCTTCCCAAGACCTCAGTTTTTTCATCAGGAAAATGAAAACATAAAACCAAATGACCTTTATATAGCTTCCAACTCTAATTGTGTGGTCCTAACAAATTATATAACGTTCTAAGAATTATAAGTTGGCTTCTTACAGAAGGACAACAAAGATAATAAGTGACATTTAAGTTTCACAAGTGGCTTCATATTTGAACCTCTCAAGAACCATGTGGTTAATACAGGGATACTATTATCCTCACCTTACACATGAGGAAAGTTTCAGAAGGATTAAGGGATTCTTTCATGGTCATGGAGTTAGTAAGATCCCTAGACAGTTGTGAGTTTTCTTTTCTACTAAAAATTCTAGGAATAATGACATGTACAAATGCATAGACATGGGAAAGACATATTGCGTTTAGGGTACAAGGTCATAGCCCATTTTGGCTTGGCTGCCAACACCAAATTGTTACAACCTGAAGAATGACACTAATGAGTATGCCATTACAAAGAAAATGAAGGAAAAAAGTCACACAGAGACTCGAACCAGAACCCCCCTCCCTATGACAGCCAAAGTGAAGCATGACCCACTAATGCAGCCTTAATTCATTTTATTTTGCAGAGACAGCAAGCTCACCATGTTGCTGCGAGAGTCCCTGGGGAACATGAACTGCCGCACCACCATGATTGCTCACATCTCAGCAGCCGCCGGGAACTATGCAGAAACCCTATCTACCATCCAGATTGCATCTAGAGTCCTGAGGATGAAGAAAAAGAAAACTAAGGTAAGGGGATGTAAGTGAGAGGGAATAGGAAAGGATGAACCTTCTAGAGCCCTGCCACAGGTGCCTAAGGAAAGTGGGAGAAGGGAGAAGTCAATATTCATAATCCCTGAGTGATAAGGAAGATTCTATCATCAATGGCTGCCAAGGAAGGAATTAGAATTGACATTAAGAATCCAAAGAAGGAAGAACTTTTAGACGAGATGGGAGTTTTTCTTGCCTCTAACACAGGGATGGAGATTTAAATATACAACGTTAAAACTAAGCTTCTGACCAAGAGAATATTCTTTGTGTGTGTTTCTCCCTTTTGCATCCATTATAGACATCTTAGAATTGGTTCTTACTTGATATTAAATATAGACTTTGGTGAATAGGGGTGACATGCCTGAGTTTTTCTCTGGTCATTCTGTGATCTTGTCAGGATGAAGCTAAGGTTCCCAGAGATCTTCTAATCTCTTGATGCTAAAGAGAATGACTTTCACATCATACATTCCTTCTGTGTCCTTGGGTAGTATGATGAGTTTTCAAAAATCAGTTCTATTGATGTCTGACTTATTAGGAAAAATCCTCCCAAACCATGGAGCTTGTCCCGGCAATGTAGCACAGTGGAATGTGGCCTGAACTTGGTGTCACAAATTATTGTTGTTGTTTTTCGATTCTGTCTTGACTCTTTGTCATCCCATTTGGAGTTTTCTTGGCAAAGATACTGGAGTGATTTACCTTTTCCTTCTCTAGTTCACTTCACAGTTGAGGAACTGAGGGAACAGGATTAAATGACTTTCCCAGTGTTACATAGTAAGTATAGGAGGCCAGATTTGAACTCATGATAAATCTTCCTGATTCTAAGTCTGTCACTCTATCAGTGATATAGCACTTAGCTGCCTTTCTGTCACAGAACCAAATCTAGGTCCTTCTGCTTCAGAGCTATGTTACTTTAGACAAGTCTCTTAACTTCTCTAGGCCTTAGTTTCCTTACCTGAGTGGAGGTGTTGAGTCCAGTGACCTCTAAGGTCTGATCCAGTGCTATGTTTAGCATAGTGAAAGCAATTAAGCCATTCCCACTATTGGAGTTAGATCTACTGTGGGGGTCATTTTGCCATGTGGGTGGTGCCACTCTGGCATCACCAGCCTTTCAAAGACTTTTAAGCACAAGCCACCAAGGTCACCCTCCAAGAGATGTAAAGTCTATAGTCATGTGTCCAGGTTCATGTTCTTGCATATTAGTTGTGTGACCCTGGAAAAGTCACTTTAACCATGAGTGCCACAGGCAACATTCTCTAACTATAAATTGCAGATGAGTAAATTGACCCAAATTTTTAGAAAAAAACAGTTTTCTCTCCAGGTATCACCTATACTGATATCATCACAATTTCATACTCAAAGAGTATCCATCGTAGGTTATTATTTGTGTGGCTTCCTACCTCCTTTCTAGCTGATTGTATGGTTCCTTCATTAGTGTTCTGGCCGCTCTGTACCACTGACTTCATTAGGCTCTGGTTTGGGAGGGTCTGGGTTGCCTTCAGGACTGTCTTCACATCTATTGAAGTCATCCAGAAAGTTCCCTTGGTAGCCCTTCCATGCTAATTAACGTTTCTCTCCCTTCTAGTACACCTCAAGCTCTTCTGGAGGGGAAAGCTCTTGTGAAGAAGGCAGAATGCGTCGACCAACCCAGTTGAGACCCTTCCATCCCCGCACTGCCGTTGACCCAGACTTCCCCATCCTTCACTTGTCCAGTGATCCAGATTACTCCTCCAGTAGTGAACAGTCCTGTGACACTGTGATCTATGTGGGTCCCAATGGCACGGCCCTCTCAGATAAGGAGCTCACCGACAATGAGGGACCCCCAGACTTTGTCCCTATAGTCCCTGCCCTGCAGAAGACCAAGAACAATAGCAGACTGGAGGATGCTGGGGACAGTGCCTCCAGCAAGTCAGAGAGGGATTGCCTCAAGTGCAACACCTTTGCAGAGCTCCAGGAAAGGTTGGATTGCATAGATGGCAGTGAGGAGACCAACAAGTTTCCCTTTGAGGAATTGCCCATTCAGTTTGGGGCTGACCAGATGAACAAGTGCCCCACTCTATCCAGCCAAGTGACTGACCTTAGTCAGCTCTCAGAGTCTGATAAAGAAGAGAATGATTCTGATGGTCAGCTATTAGAGAAGGAAGGGCAGGAGAGCACCAATGTTCTTGTCACCAAGCTGCCAATGAATCACTCTCCAGTCCCTTCTGCAGCCTTCACCAACACTCCCACACCTTCCTCACCCAGGAGCATCCCTGGCAGCTCCAGCAGTCAGACTAACTCTTCCCAGCTGGCCCACAGCCCCAGCCTTCAGAGCAGCCGAGAAAGCCTCAACTCCTGTGGCTTTGTAGAGGGCAAGCCCCGGCCGATGGGTTCCCCCCGCCTTGGCATCGCCAGCCTTTCTAAGACTTCTGAGTACAAGCCCCCAAATTCACCCTCTCAGAGGTGTAAAGTCTATACCCAGAAAGGGGTCCTCCCCTCTCCAGCTCCCCCACCTCCCCCACCTCCCTTGACCAAGGATTCTGGAATGGTGTCTAGTGAATCCTTACTGCACCCTGAGATCCGTACACCTCCAGTAGGAATGAGCCCTCAGATTCTGAAGAAATCTGTGTCGTCTGGGAGTGGGGGATTTTCAGAGACCATCATTGACGAAGAGCAATCAACCACTTCTACTGGGTCCAAGAAAGGAATCCTGAGCACAACCATGGTCACTGTCCAGCAACCACTGGAGCTGAATGGTGAAGATGAGCTGGTGTTCACTTTGGTTGAGGAACTGACCATCAGTGGGGTCCTTGAAAATGGACGTCCTACCAGCATCATCAGCTTCAATAGCGATTGTTCTGTGCAAGCCCTGGCTTCGGGCTCCCGCCCTGTCAGTATCATCAGCAGCATCAGCGAGGACCTAGAATGTTACTCCAACACAGCTCCAGTCTCAGAGGTCAGCATTACCCAGTTCTTGCCCCTCCCCAAATTAAACCTGGATGAAAAGGTCCGCGACGCCGGAAGCAGACGATCCTCCATCAGCTCATGGCTGAGTGAGATGAGCACAGGAAGTGATGGTGAGCAGTCATGTCACAGCTTCATAGCCCAGACATGCTATGGGCATGGGGAAGCACTGGCAGACCCACCACTCCCAGACTTTGCAAACACCATCCAAAACAGTAGAATAATGTGTGGAGACAAGCCAAAGACAGGCCCAGAAAATTTACTCATCCTATCTGAAATGGGGGGAGAGGCTTTCAACAAGGGTTCACCTATCAAAGGCTGTAAAATATCAGCTCTCGGCAAAGCCATGGTGACCATTTCCAATGCGGCAAACTTAGGTGGCTGCGAAGGCTATATCCCCATGAAGACGAATATTACTGTTTATCCCTGTATCTCTGTGAGCCCTCTTAACATCCAAGAGACAGATGAGGCCATAACCACCGTCAACTCACCTTCCAAAAAGGCAGCTCAGTCTCAGGAGAGCAAAGAAGCCAGCACAAAGAAAGAGCTCAAATTTGAGGATCCTTGGCTTAAACGGGAAGAGGAGGTGAAAAAAGAGACTACTTATCCCAGTAACACAACTGGCTTTGAAACTGAGATGAGTTCCACAAAACCCGAGTCTAGACAGGAGCAAGAACAAGGCAAGAAGCCCAGTTCGGTGGACAGGTTCAGTAGCAGCAGCAGCGGCGGAGAGACCTCGAACTCACCCGTGTCGGACAATTTCAGGAGGATCGTGGATGGATGTGAGATGACCGTGTCCAGTTTGGCCACCCAGACCCCCGTCCATGCCAACAAGAGCCTGAAGGCTAGCAGTCTCCCGAGGGCATTTCAGAAAGGCAGCAGGCTGGAGGACCTGGACAACGTCTTCTACCACTGTGCTGCCGAGAGCAATGGGATCTGCTCTTCTGGCTCTCAGTCCTCCAAAACCACCCTGGAGAGGAGGATGGCTTCCCCCAAGCACTGCGTTCTGGCTAGGCCCAAAGGGACCCCCCCTCTCCCTCCCATCCGCAAGTCAAGCCTGGATCAGAAGAACCGGGCCAGCCCCCAGCACAGCGCCCCCAGTAGCAGTACCAGCAGCCCCTTGAACCAACCTGCCCCCTTTCTCCCGGGCTTCCCTGACGAGGCCAGCGGCAAAGGGAAAGACCCCAGCAGCAGCAGCAAGTTGTTCAGCGCCAAGCTGGAGCAGCTGGCCAGCAGGACCAACTCCCTGGGCCGGGCCACAGGGAGCCACTATGAGTGCCTGTCCCTGGAGAGGGCCGAGAGCCTCTCGTCCGTCAGCTCCAGGATGCACTCCGGCAAAGACAGCACCATGCCAAGGGCCGGCAGGACCCTGAACCGTTCGGCCGTGTCCTCGCCCACCGCCTCCTGCGCCTCGCCCTCCGCCGGGGCCTCGCCCAAGGCCGGCCAGTCCAGGATCTCTGCCGTGGGCAAGCTGCTCCTGGCCAGCCCCAAAGCCCGCAGCCTCTCCACCTCCACCACCAAAACCCTCAGCTTCTCCACCAAGTCTCTGCCCCAGGCGGTCGGGCAGAGTTCCAGCCTCCCCCCCAGTGGCAAGCACATGTCCTGGTCCACCCAGTCCCTCAGCCGGAGCCGGGGGTCCGGGCTCGCCTCCAAGCTCCCGCTCCGGGCGGTCAACGGCCGCATCTCCGAACTGCTTCAGGGGAACCCGGGCGGCCGAGGCCCGCCGCTCCGGGGGGGCCCCGAGGCGGAGGAGCGGCCGGGCCTGGCCGGGGAGGAGAAGCCGGCGCACCTGCTGCTGCCCTCGCCCTACAGCAAGGTCACCCCGCCGCGCAAGCCCCACCGCTGCAGCAGCGGCCACGGCAGCGACAACAGCAGCGTGCTGAGCGGGGAGCTGCCCCCCGCCATGGGCAAGACGGCCCTGTTCTACCACAGCGGGGGCAGCAGCGGCTACGAGAGCATGATGCGAGACAGCGAGGCCACCGGCAGCGCCTCGTCCGCCCAGGACTCCATGAGCGAGAACAGCGGCTCGGTCAGCGGCAGGTGCCGCAGCCTCAAGACCCCAAAGAAACGCTCCAATTCAGGTAGGTTCGAAGCTTCCCGAGCCCAGGCCTGGGCTCCCTGGGCTCGGGCCATTCTCAGCTGAAAGTCTCTGGAGAAAGAAAGAGAAATGTAATTAAAAGAAATACAGGGAAGTGCATTCTTTTATTTTTAAGTGAAGAGATCATTTTTATAACAACTTTTGTTTTCTTTCTGTTTAAAGAATTTCTAAATGGATAAAAGGAAAAAAACTACTAATCAAGCAGAACTAACCATCATATCTGAGTCAACAGATGTGATATCCCTCACCCATAGTCCTTTCTGTCTTTTTTTTTTCCCTGGTGGGGCAACGGGATTAAGTGACTTGTCCAAGATCTCACAGCTAGTATCAAGGGTCTGAGTTCCCCTTTGGACCCAGATCCTCCTGACTCCAGGGCCACGACTCTATCCATCCTTCACCTAGCCACCCCAGTCTTTTATATTAAATAAGGCAATAGGGTTAAGTGACTTGCCCAAGGCCACACAGCTAGGTAATTATTAAGTGTCGTAGGTCAGATCTGAACTCAGGTTCTCCCGATCCAGTCCAGTGCTCTATCCACTGCCACCTAGCTGCCCCTCCAGAGTCCTTTCTTGAGAATTGTGTTTTCAGGGCAGGGTAGGTGGTACAGTAGATAGAGCACTGGCTCTGAAGTCAAACCTTCCACGCTTGATACTTATTGTTTCCTGTAGTTGAGCCACAGATGCGAAGTGGAGTGAGTTGTAAGTCCAAATTCTTCTCTAAACAAAGAAATTTGCGGGGCGGCTAGGTGGCGCAGTGGATAAAAACGCTGGCCCTGGAGTCAGGAGTACCTGGGTTCAAATCCGGTCCCAGACACTTAATGATTGCCTAGCTGTGTGGCCTTGGGCAAGCCACTTAACCCCATTTGCCTTGCAAAAAAAAACTAAACAAAAGAAGTTTGGGAGAAGTTTGGTACTTCTCCCTTTGGCAATCCAATTATAGAAAAGAGGAGGTTAAGAGTGGTGATATCTCAGTTTGAGTTAGCAGCATGGTAATGAGATTAGAAATGATGAGCATATCCTGGGAGGGGCATCAACAGCTTGCTCTGTGGAATTAGAACTAGGTAGAGATGCAGATGCATGCAGATGCAAAGATTACATTCATATACCACAGTTTCTTCAGCCATTCGCCAACCAAATGTGCTTCTCTGTATATTTTTGTACAAAAAGCTCCTTTCTACCTGTCTTTGTTCTTTTTTAGTATATATGCCCACTGGGTCAAAGATAAACAGCATACAGCAACTTTTGGGCTTTAGTTCCAAATGTCTATACAAAATAAGACAACAAAATGCTCAATCAACAATGTAATACTGTATCTGTCTTTCTATAGCCCCTCCAACAATTGTCATTTCCTATTCATGTTATCTTTACCCATCTGGTGGGTGTGAGGCAGAACCTCTGAAGTTTTTTTATTTTTATTTCCTTATGTTATGGAGCATTTTTTCCCTATGACCACTGAGAGCTTGGATTTCTTTCCTTGAGAGCTGCCTGTTCATATCCTTTACTTAAATGGTTCTTGTTTTTAAATATTTGAATCATTTGGATAACAGATCTTTATCAAATAAAATTTACTGCATTTTTTTTCAAATTAACTGTTGCCCTCTTAATTCTAACTGAACTGATCTTGTGTGAAATCTTTTCATTTTCATGTAATCAAAATAGTTTGTTTTATCTCCTATGATCTTTTCAGCCTCCTATCAAGAACTCTTCCTCTAGCCATATTTGTGAGAGGTACCTTCTTCCCTATTCTCCTGATATATTTATGATGTGAACTTTTACATACATGTCCTGTATCCATTTTGAGCTTATTGTCATATGAAAACTCTTGTCTAAATTTAGGCTAAAGTTGCTTGCTATAAATATGTTGTATTCAGAGTTCTTTGTTGTTCTTTCATTTTTTATATTGTTTTAGCCATCATCTATATTGTTTTTCTGGTTCTGTTTATTTCACTTCACATGTCTTAATAATGCTTCTCTGTTCTTATTATTTAGTATTTTCTGACACATTCCATTCCTGTATCATAATTTATTTAGCCATTACTCAGTTCAATGGGCATCTTCTTTGTTCCCATTTCTTTGCTACAAAAAAGGGCCTACTATAAATATTTTGGTGTTAGAGAAGCATAAATTGATTGTTTGTGTATGTGGGTATATATAAAGAGATTCACACCCTTATGTAGATAATTTGAAGAAGTCAGAGCCAATCCTAGAAGAAGGATATTGTTTTACTCTATAGTGTCAGAAGTATTAGACCTTTCCTAATCATCTGCCATAGATTCAGACCACTATATAATGGATATGGTAGTGGAGATGTGCTCATTTCAGGTTAGGTGACCTTGTCCAGCTTATTTATGATTATTATTAACAGAAATGTTAGCTGTCATGTGTGATCAGCATAAATCAGCAATGGCTTCTTTAAGAGATGCCATAAAACTCTGGTAAGGGAATTCCTAGCTTCCTGGCTAGATTTCACATTTACTTATTGAGGGAATAGGGGACAGAAATGATAAAAAAAAAAATGACACCAACACTGCCTTTATTTGAGATTATTTTTGTTAATGGCTTGGTATGATCTTACCATTTTGGGTTATTGTTTCAGGAGGATTTGTTTAGAGCAGAGATTGAATGACACCAGTGGAAAGAGAATACAATGGTGAATTTTTATTATTCAGACCACAGCAAAAGTAACAAAATAATTATAAAACCAATCATGGCACAAAGTCACAGATTCATAGGACTTAGGGACCTCTGTGGCCAAATTATTTAAATTCCTCAGATGATTGGGTAAGAGACAATGAACAAGTTAAGTAAGAAGTTACCCAATGTATAACCAGGTCCTCAGTGTCATGACATGAGTTATAGGTGCGATACATTTATTACAATGAAACAAAAATGGCCTTATCAACTTAATTAAATGTTCTTTTGCTCTTTCTGGTATCGAAATATATGTTCCACATTTCCATTCTCAGAATACTATTTTTTTAACTGAATACATTAATTGTCACAGAATCTTGGGGTTGGAAAGGACTTGAGACCACCGTGTTCAACCCAAACTTGCAAAAGAATGCTCTCTACATTATACTTGATTATTGAGGCTTTGTTATTGGCCTTAACATAGACCAGATGTTTTGGTTTATGACGTACTCTCTACAAGCTAGCATAATCATTTAGCTTTTGCTTGAGGGGGAATGCACTGCTTCCCAAGGCAGCCCATTCCTTCTTGGATAGTTCTAGATTTTTTTTCTCCTTATATCAAGCTAAAATCTATCACTTTACACTTTCTATCCACTGTTTCCAATTCTACCTCCTGGGTCCAAGCAGAGGGAGCCTAATCCTTCAACTACATTCTTATCCCCTTCCAGCTTGAAAACAACTATCATGTTTCCCTCTTCTCCATAAATTTTCTCTTCTCTAAGCAGAACATTTCAGAGTACTTCCACCAGTTCTCATTTGGCATGATATTAAGGTCTTTTTCCATCGTCCCACCTTGATCTGGGGATTCTATAGTTTGTGTGTGGCACCCAAAATTTAATAAAATATTAATGAAATATGCCTGATCAAGGCAGAGTAAAAAGGGATTATCACCTCCCTCATTCTGAATATGATGCCTTTGTTTAAGTAATGTAAGATTACATTAGTTATTTTGATTGGTGTTATATTTTTAATTCATACTGGGCTTGAAATGCACTAAAATCCTAAATTATTTTCTATATGAAGTGAAGTCTTGCCATACATAGCTCTCCTTCTGTACTTGTGAAGTTGAACCCAAGAGTAAGACTGTATTTGTTAGACTTCATCTCATTAGATGATGGGAACATCATTCTAACCCATTAAGACCTTTTGGAATCTTGATTCTGTCATCCATTGAATTAGCTCCTTTCCCAGATTCACATCATTTCTAAATTGAGAAGCTTATTTAACCACTGATAAAATATTGAATGGATATAAACAGGTCAGCTTTATATAGGCATCTTTTTTTTAGTTGTTTTTTTTTTTTGCAAGGCAATGGGATTAAGTGGCTTGCCCAAGTCCACACACCCAGGTAATTATTAAGTGTCTGAGGCTGGATTTGAACTCAGGTACTCCTGACTTCAAGGCTAGTGATCTATCTACTGTGCCACCTAGCTGCCCCCCTATATAGGCATCTTAAAAAAATTTTTTTACATTTATTTTAAGGCACTGGGGTTAAGTGACTTTTCCAAGGTTAGACAGCTAGGCAATTATTAAGTGTCTAAGGTCAGATTTGAATTCAGGTCCTCCTGACTTCAGAGCCAGTGTTCTATCCACTGAGCTACCTAACTGTCCTCTTAGATAGGCATCCTACTAAATACAGGCTATGGGGATATTCAAAAATAAAAAATATATAGACCCCGAATTCAAAGGACTTGCTCTCCATTAATCTTTAGGGAATGGCACAGGTGAAGTTGATTGAAAAACAAAGCCAAGTCTCTTCTCAGGTCTCCCCCACATATTTAATATCCTGATGATAAAAAACTAATGTATGAAAAGGATGATTATGAGTTGGTTTTGCTCATAGCATCCATGGGAATAGAGCTAGAAACTGAACCTGTGATTGCATTCATACAGGAAATTCCCAAGTGTGGAAACTCCTTCTACCAGTTCAGATCAGCATCATCTCTGCAACTTGAACCTTAGAGGTTTGGCCAGAACACTGAGAATAATTTGCCCAAGGATCACTCAACCAGTATTTTTTAGTTTAGTCAACAGATGTTTATTAAGCACTTAGTATCTGTCAGATATTGTTCTATAAACCTTAGAGATACCAAGAAAGGCAAAGGACTTGAAACTTACTGGCTTTAAGGTCAGTTCTCTATCCATGATCTACTATGTCCTGCTGCCTCAACTGAATGGAAGAGCTAAAACTACTGAATTCTTTCATCATCTTCTAATGCAGCATTCTTTAGAGATATACCCAGAGAGTCCTTCTTGCCTTAGAAATATCAGAAAAGCTGATGACTCTATGAGCTGCTATAGAAAAACTCTTAAAAAGAGATACAGAAAATGCATGCCAAATGACCACAGTAATAGGACAGAGAAATTTAACCATTCTCCATTATCATTTTGCTGAGTTTATAAATATACATATATACCACAGGCATGTCAGCAGTTTTCACACATCATACAAAGCAATTTTCTGTTTGGTGGTTAATTGTATTATTGCTAAAGATGTCATTCCCTAGCACTCTCCCTTCATGGACAGGTGGATACTTACTTTGCCTTCTGTTCTGACTTGGAAAATATCCCATTTCAGATCAGCGTAGGCTAAGCACTAATGTTTTCTGGAGCTGCTCAACCCAGTGTGATATTCCATACAAGGAATATACAGTGTAGCCACACACAAAGAACAAACAGCAATATAAGTTAACTACTATGTTTCCTCTTCTTTGTTTTCCTGGGAAAACCCTGGGATGCAGAGTCTATTAAAAAAAAAAAACATCACTGGGTTGTTGCAAATGATCTGTGTTCTCTTGAAACTATCCACTGAAAAACAGAGGGAATAACCTAGTTCAAGGACAAAATTTCTGGCAACTATGTATTCAGGGGGGACTCACATGGCTAGACGATCTTGAAAATCTTTCTCTTTGCTTACCACATTATCTTTAGAAGTCTCTGTTTTGGAGCTTTCCTCTCCTTATTGGTGATGCCCTGAGACCATCATTTTGGGAATGCTTTGCCTCACACCTGAATTCTCTAGAGAATCCTCTTCTGTCTTCTTAGATATCTTCTTGTCCCCCCTTCTTTCCACCCATGCTTTACAGTTCTTTTAATATATTGTTTTCTCCCTTTGGAATATAAGTACATTAAGGGCAAAAATTATCTTGTTTGTATTTATACCATGGATCATGAAGCAATTTGTAAATGTTTTATTCAATTTGCCAAGTCACACCAAGGGCTGCTGAGTGGTGCAAAGAACTGGATAGAGTGCCAGGCCTGGAGTCAGGAAGGCTCATCTCCCTGAGTTCAAAACTGGCCTCACACACTTACTAGCTGTGTGACCCTGGGCAAGTCACTTAACCCTGTTTGCCTTGGTTTTCTCACCTGTAAAATGAGCTGGAGAAGAAAATGGCAAATCACTCTAGACTAGTATCTTTGGCAAGAAAAGTCCATATGGAGTCATGAAAAATCAGACACAACTGAAATGACTAAACAACAAAAAGGTTACCCCTTGAATGTTCTTAGAGGATTTTTTTGGAAGGACAGATAGATCTCATCTAGGTTGTGGTTCAAAATTTTGTGAATAGGCTATTTTCAACCTGGAATAAATACAATTTCCCATTGAGACAATGCCATTAGACATTGTGAGTTTCTCAGGTTAACCCACAAAAACACATAATGAAACAGAACCAGAGTCCCAGTGGTACCTCTACCACACTGGGCTTGGTCACCAAGGCAAAAGAAAAGGTGGAGAGTCTCAAGCTAGCTATAATTAGGTAAGCGATCTTATAATTTGTAGTTCACAACTCTGGGACCTAATATACAGAACTTATAATCACAACTCCTATGGAATCCTTTAGGATTGATTGATACTGATTGGAAGTGGGGCTCCAAATGTACTAGTTCTCACACATTTTAGCCATGTTGCAAAAAAAAGCAAGAAAAATAAAGTCAGTCAGCCCCTTGGAATTCATCATTTCTCTTTCTGGAGGTGGAGAGCATTTTTTATCATAAGACTTTTTTTGAATAGTTTTGGATCAATGTATTGAATAGAGTAGCTATGTCATTTACTGTTGATCATTATATAGCACTGCTATACTGTGTGCAATATTCTCCTTGTTTTCCTCACTTCACTTGGCACCAGTTCATATATGACTTCCCAGGTTTTTCTGAAACTATTCTGCTCATCATTCCTTATAGAACAGTAGTGCTCCCTCATAGTCATATAGCACCTCTTTTCAGTCATTCCTCAATTGGTGGGCATCTCTAAACTAATGTCTTCTTGACTCGGCCCACAGTGTTGTCCACTGTGACACCACCTACCCCAACATAGGATGTGATACTCTTCCAGGGATGCTTGCATTTTAATAGAGAATTCTTGAAGACCATAGAGTTTCTAAGAGAAAAAGGAATTGTTTCTGGTAGTAGGATTTCAAACACCATAACAAAAGTGATGGGGAATTATTTTGGAAGTAATGAAAAGATTTATAGTGTTTCTCCAGTAATCATGGAGATAACAATCTTCTTTACTCCATTTATTCAAAAGGTCAACCCTATTTGTAGGAAATGCTCTTTTTTTTGGTAAAAGAAAGTAAACTAGAGGGTTGGGAGGCAAAGGGTTCTGGATAAAATAGAAATAGAATAAAGGCCAAATAGACACTCTAGTTTTGCAGGTCTAGCTATCAGTTAGTAATGACCAAAATCTAAATCCTGTGTAAAGAAGTTTGAATCCATGGATTATCTCATAGGCTTCAGAGTCAATATTGGCAGCCAATTTCCACCAACAGTGGCTCAGAGCTGTCTTTTCTGCCAACATGCCAGTATTTGGTTCATCTTCTTAGGATTCTGCCATCTTCTTAGTGAAAGAGGAGAACCTGGGAGGAGAACCTGTCATAGTTGTGCCAGAAGGAAAGAAAATCATATGCTGATGTGTGTTTTCAAGGAATATCATCCCAGAAGCAAGAGAGACAGAATGGGATAAGAAGTCAGTGGGAGGATAGGGAGCCAACTTGGGTCACAGAAAGAAACTGGGTCTACAGTTAGAGGAGCTGGATCTAAATCCTCACTGTTACCTGTGTAGTCATAGACAAGTCACTTGACCTTTCTAAACCTGAGTTGTCTTGTCTATAAAAATTATTGAACTAGACAAAATGATCCATTAAGCTTCTTATAAGAACAAGTCTGTCTTGTTATAAAATGCAGTAGCAGATGAAGAAGGAGATGCTGCCTTCATCACAGGACTGAACTTATGCTGGAACAGATGGAAAGAGAAAGAATCAAGGAATTGTCAGGAAAGAGGAGCATATGGGACTGAAGGATCCTTTCCATGGCTCAGTTCCTTTTTCTCATTCAGGGGGGGACTTTTAAAAATTCCACTCAAAACATACATAAACATATGCAAAGATATTTGTATTATACCCACATATAGTAAATATTCTATACACATGGAAATATATTCATGTGTGTACATGTTACGTCCATTATACCTATATTTATGTACACACACACATCTATATATTCCATCTAATGTAACAATATGCATATATATATATATGTGTGTGTGTTTAGGTAACTAGTTGATGCTCTAGATAGAATTCCAGACAAGAGTTAGAAAGAACTGAGTTAAATCCAGCCTCAGACACTTAATAGTTATGTGACTTTGTTCAAGCCATTTAATCCTGTTTACCTTAGTTTCCTCATCTATAAAATAAGCTAGAGAAGGAAATGGAAAGCCACTTCAATATTTGTCAAGAAAACCCTAAATAGGATCACGAAGAGTTGGACATGACTGAAATGACTGATAACAAAATATGTGTTATATGTACATACACAAACGTAGACACGTGGCTTAGTGGATAGAGTGCTGGACCTGGAATCAGAGGGACTGGAGCTCAAATTTGGCCTCAGACACTAACTGTATGACTCTGGGAAAGCCACTTAACCTCTATTTCTCTCAGTTTCTTCATCTATAAAATCAGCATAATGATAGTACCTAGATCCCAGGGCTGTTAGTAAGTATCAGATGAGATAATTATAAAGCACTTAGCATAGAACTGTCACAGAATAAGCACCATATAAATGTTGGCCATTGTTATTATTATTATTAATATATATATGTAGATACACACATATATGTATATAGACAACCCTATATCCACACATATATATTCACACATATGCTAGAGAAGCAACATAATAAAGTGATCAAAGAACTGGCCTTGGAGAAAGGAAGATCTGGATTCAAGTTCTGCCTCTGGTACATGCTGGTACAAGTCACTTAACCTCTTGATCTAGGACAATTCTCTAAAGATATTAGAATATATGTTATAAAATAATTGCTGTTCTGTTATAGAGGAAAGTTTCCTCACAGTTTCCTCTGACTTGGACTGGAAAATTGTTTCATCCCATTTCTTTGTTGATTTTGTCATTCCAGAATTTGTTTTGAGACATTATTTTTTAATTGTAGGTGAATTTGGGAGAGTTCAGGCCATTTTCTGCCTACTCTTCTATCTTGGCTCTCAGAAACCCAAGAGTTCACTCTGCCAGTGAAAATCATTCCATCTCCACATCCAGTACACCAGGTTTCCTTCAGCAACTTTTATGAGGTTCCTATTATTTGCCATTGTTGGAGATATAAACAAACATGTCCTTGCCTTCAAGGAGTCTGCACTCTATTTGGGGAGATAACATGTGTACATATGTGGGTCTCACAAGAAGGATAACTGGTTACTGATAGAAGAGAGGCTCTAGAGAGCACAAAGAAAGGAAAGGAAAGAATGAGAGGATCCTACAGGGAAAGAGCCCACTATTGGAGGTCAGAAGTCCTGGGTTCTGGTTTGAACTCAGCCTAGGTATGTCATTTAACAAGTCATTTCATCTTTCTCGTTTTGACTGTACAATGAAGAGCTTGACTTAGAGGAATTCTTCCATTTCTTCCCAGATGAAACATTTTACAATTTGACTAACCCTAGGGCAAGTCACAATCTCTCTATGAGCCTGTGACTTTTTAGTCTTCCCATTTGGTATTTGGAATCAGAATTGACACCATGGTGGGAGGAAGAATTGATGAAAAAAATTGGGGGAGGCAAAATATGAGAATGCAAAAGAATTCCTTTTTCACTGAAGCTTCTGAAGCCTCAAGGTTCAAAATTTGGAATGGGTCTTGGGCATCTGAACATAATGGCATTCATAAAATTGGCATCTGGGAACAACCCTGCTAAGAGTGACCCTTCATAGACCAGAGCTGATCTCAGCTGGAGCCATTGACACTTCAGTGGTGAATGTAAGATGCATTATGGGGTGTCAGTGACCCCTTTTAATATATGACAGGGAGAGAGAAAATAGCTCAGACACTGAGAATGTGATTGTATATGTATGTTGTATGGGGGGATGGGGACTCTGTGATAAGGTCCATTGAAATAACAGCATTGATTTTCCCAGGCCAAGGTGGGTCATTTCATGTAGCATATCTTGTGTTGAAAGGTGCCAGAGTAAGCATTTTTTTTCAAAACACGTTTGACTTCCTTATGACCAGACTGAGCCTTGGGCTCCCACTGTGGAAAAAGGACCAGTGTCTTACAGTTATGTAGTACAATTATGTACAGGATGCATGATTTAGGCAGATTGATTGGTTCTTATCCTCCATTAGCAAAGAAGACCAAAATGATATCACTACGTTAGGGACAAGTTACAGTGTGTTCAACTGTGACTGATCAGACCAATATGAACTCAGAATGTTCTATCACACATTGAACCCAAATAGTCTATGGGAGCCAAAAGACCAAATATTAATTTAATCCAATGCCTATTTTCAAAATACTGTACCTTCCTTTTCTCCCCTTCCCCTACTTTTTAGCTTCCTTTAAAATATTGTCTTTACCTATTAAAATGTAGACTCCCTTAAGGCAGGGACCATCTTTCTTTTTTGTGTGTACTTCCACCTCCAGCACTTAGCACCATGCCTAACATGCTACAAGTGCTTAATAAATGCAGGTTGACTTGTTGCTTTCAATAAACATTTTTAAACGCTTTCCACAGCAAAGCACTGAATGAACTTGGTGAGAATCAAAGGCAAAATTGAGTCTCTGCTCTTGAGCTTGCTTCCTATTGTGGAGGGAGAATGAATGTAACGAATATCCAAGTAAGGGAATGCAAAGTGTATATATAAAGTAAATCAAAGTTATTATGAGATGGAGAAAGCTCTGATAACTGGGGGATCAGGAAAGACCCAAGTAGGAGGTGGACTTTGATGGAAGCTAGACATGCCATGAAATGGAGGTGAGGAGGGTATGCAGCCCTGATAGGAGGGGCCAAGTACTTGTGTAAAAGCATAGTGCTGAGAGCTGTAAATACCAAGTTAGAACATTTCTAAGGCAGGATGGGCAGCCAGGATGTGGAGGGAAATTTGAAATCATGTTTTATAGGATCAGTTGGAGGAAATGGGAATATTTAATTTATAGGAAAATTAATTAGTTAAAATAATTCATTAGATTAAATTTAATTGATAGGGATGAATTAGGCAAGAGCATGATAGTCATCTCCAGATATTTAAAGAATTTGTGGCGGGGCAGCTAGGTGTCGTAATGGATAAAGCACCGGCCCTGGAGTCGGGAGTACCTGGGTTCAAATCCGGTCTCAGACACTTAATAATTACCTAGCTGTTCGGCCTTGGGCAAGCCACTTAACCCCATTTGCCTTGCAAAAACCTAAAAAAACAAAACAAAACAAAAGAATTTGTAGGCTATGTGTGGGTGAGCGTGTGAGCTGTCCAAAAGAAGGAGCTGATCAAAGAAACAGTGAGTGCCAGGAGCCATCACTGGAGGTCTTCAAGCAAAGGCTGGAAAATCATTTCTTTTTGATGGTGTCAGTGGGATTTCAAGATTTGGAAAAAAAAGATTGGTTTAGATGATCCTTAAACCCTCCCTTCCCATATACATTTGGCAAGGGGGGGGGGAGGTGGCAAAACCATGGTACTATCACTTTGTTTCCCTGTTGTCTATTCTGTCTCTTCTCCATCTTCTTCATTTCTTGTTTAAATCTCTCAACAGTTCCATTCTTTCAAAGAATCCTTGATATAGTTCTCCCTATGGAGTTAGCCAGTAGGAAGGCTTTTCTCCTTTCTTTTCACTTTCTCCTCTGGAAGGAGAGGAAATAACAACAATAACACCAAATTTTACCCAGCGCTTTGAAGTTCTCACTATGCTTTACCAATATTGCTTCATTTTATCCGCACAATGGAGAAACTAATTTAGAGATAGCTTAAGTGACTTACACAGCTAGCGTCTGAGATTAGAGTTGATCTCAGGTCTTCCTGACTCTAGGTCCTTCCTGACTCTGCCCACTCCAGCCTAACAATAGTCTACCTACAGGTTGTTGTTGTTATTGTTAGTTTTTTCGGTTGTGTTCGACTCTTTATGACCCTATTTGGGTTTTTCTTGATAAAGATCCTGGAGTGGTTTGGTGTTTCCTTCTCCAGATCATTTTACATATGAGGAAACAGGCTGACTTTGCCAGGATCACACAACTAGTAAATGTCTGAGGGTGGATTTGAACTCAGGTTTTCCTGACTCCAGGTTTAGCACTCTTATTCATTGCATCACCTAACTGCCCCTACCTGCAAATAAGTAGTTGTAAATAGGGTTAAATGACTTGATCATGACCACAAAGTAAACACAAACAAAGCATCATGTCTTCAAGTCACTATGATATTGCCCCAGCCCTTTTATACCTGATGAAATAACAGCTCTCTGTGATTCTTCCTCCTGACTCTCACTACTATTCACTTATTTGTGGAACACAAGTATAGATTGGATGCTACTAAAGGAAGCTCTTTATTATAATGGACTTTTTAAAAACCTTTTTTTTCTCTTGCCCAGGCAACTTGGTCAGGTAATGTGAAATGAGCAGATTCTTGCCAATACCCTGATGAAGACAGTAACCAGACTCAACTGTTATACAAGAAGCTCTTCTGATAATATTTATAATAATTTTATAAATATTCATCCATTTTGTTTACATTGTTTGTTTTATTTGGCATATAGCTGGGTGAATAGTTTATAATAACATCTATTATTTCTTCATCTATGGTTGTAAACTTTTCTGTGGAAGAAAAAAATGCTGCCAGCAGCTTCTTGCTACTGAATTTCTCTCCTATTCTTGACGGTCAGTTGCTATCTGTTTTCAGCTTATTTTCTCTGTACCACTGAACTGTTTTCTTAATTAGAATTAGAGCTCAGGGGATTAGCTGGTCTTAAGGAATGCATTGTCTCAAACCATGATAGCCTGATAAAATCACCTTTATATACACTGGAGAAATTTTTGTTTAGATTATTGGGATTGGTTATCAAAAATCAGAGCATCCTCTGATCTAGTCAGCCATGGAGGAACATTGTTTATTTTTTTCCTATCTGAATTCCATTTTATAATTTCTCTCCAGTTTCCAGAGTATTTAATCCTTACAATATCATTTGCACTGTTTGCAAAATTTGATTTTATATTAGTAAACATTTAGAGTACTTTCTGATAAGATTCCAGAGATATCCACTGCCCCTTTATGGTTTAGGAGATGCCAATTCTAGTTTTACCTTCTGGGAGGATCTCTATATGTTTATAAGTTTCAGTTTCAAAAAGTGACATTTCCTCATCTTATCCTTGGATAGCTCCACTGTTGTTTTTATTGTTGTTCAGTCATCTCAATTGTGTCTAATTCTTCATGACCCTATTAAGGATTTTCTTGGGAAAAAGTACTGAAGTCATTTCCTTCTCCATCTCATTTACAGATGAGGAAACTGAGGTAGATAGGGTTAAGTGACTTGATCATGATCACACAGGTTCTAAGTATCCCAGGCTTTAGGTCTTCCTGACTCCAGACCTGTTACTCTATGTATTGTACCTCCTAGTTCTGGATAACTACTGGGAGTCTATAAATCTCCATTAGTGACAATCCAACATTTTTTTCAGTACCTGCTATTTTTAAGGGACTATGCTAAACACTGAGGATACGAAGTTTAAAAACAACCTCTGCCTTCAAGGAGCTTACATTGTATCTAACACTCATCCAGATAAGAAAATGATACACAATCATTTTAGAAAAAGGATAACCCAATGCCAATAACTAGAGACATCAAGGAAGCCTTCCCAGAAATGTCAGTACATGAGTTGAGAATCTAAGGATTCTTAAGAGTTTGAGGGACAGGATAAGGTAGTAGTGAGTATATTCTAGGCATGAGGGACAGCCTGTATAAGAAACACAAGACCTGCCATCTACATCTCAGCTCTTCCACTTAGTATTTTTTTTAGGTTTTTTGCAAGGCAAATGGGGTTAAGTGGCTTGCCCAAGGCCACACAGCTAGGTAATTATTAAGTGTCTGAGACCGGATTTGAACCCAGGTACTCCTGACTCCAAGGCCGGTGCTTTATCCACTATGCCATCTAGCTGCCCCCTTCCACTTAGTATTTATATGACTCTCTGAGTTTTCATTTTCTCATCTGCAAATCCTAGGTCTTTAGGTCATTGTGAGGAAAATAGTTTATAAACTGAAAAGCATTACTAATTATTGGCTTATAAACTATAATCTAGTGACATGAGCTATTATTTTCTTATTTTTGCTTTAAAATTTTCATTTGTATATTTTGTTTTTAGATCATTTTTATTTTCTTATATAGCGCTCTGCTTTCTCCTGTCCAGAGTCATCCTTCATAAAAGAAGAAAAAAAAGTTCAACAAAACTAGGTGACATAAACTAAATCCAATATTTTAAGTAGTATTCCATTGGCCTCTACCTCTGCAAAGAAGGGAAATATATTTTCTAATCTCTATTGTAGGGCTTGGTTTATGAGGTCATATCATTCAGTAATTTTTATTATGAATTATATGTACATATATAAAACTAATGTACACAATAAGTTTATAATTTCACAACACTCTTTTATTGTTCTTTTTATTACATACATATAGTAATTGTATTTATTATTTCCCTGGTTCTGCTTACTTTATATCAGTTTATAAAAGTCTAATTATGTTCTCAATGTTCATCATATTCAATGTTTCTTATTGTACAGCAATACCACACTACATTCAATTACAATAAGTTTTCTAAACATTTTCCAGTCTCTGAACGTCTACCTTGTTTCTAATTCGTTGCTACACAAAATATACTACTATGAATATTTCAAAGTATATAAAACTTTTTTGTCATTAATCTCCTTGGGGATATATGCCCAGTAGTGGAATCTCTGGATCAAAGATTTTTAATTTGATAATTTAACAGCCCTAGACTTGGAGTCAGAAGACCTGAGTTCAAATCTCTTTGTAGACACTTAATAGCTATAATCCTGAGCAAGTCACTGATCCTCTCTGTAACAGTTTTTTCATATAAAATGGGGATAATAATAGCTGTTGTGAGGATCAAATGAGATGATAAAGTACTTAGCACAATACTGGCACGCATGTGCCCTTTAAGTTTCATATAAAGGTCACATGATGATGATGAAGATAATAGCCTTTCTCTTCCAATATGATATAAATATTAACAATAGTAATAACATAAGTTGTAGAAAGATTCGCACACTAAAACAGGGCTGGTGGAGTTCTGAATTTATCTAATCATTCTTGTAAGCAAGTTGAAATTATATTAAGAAAATAATATTGTTATATAATAGCAATAACCCTGAGCAAGTCACTTAACCTTGTTTGCCTCAGTTTCCTTATCCAGAAAATAAGCTGGAAATGTAGATGGCAAACTTCCACAGTATCTTGACCCAGAAAATCCCAAATGAGATCACAAAGAGATATAACTGAAGTGACTAAAAAAGAAACAAAAAAACTAAGGGTTTGCATTAGATTAGGAGTTTTTAACCTCTTTAACCATGTGATAATGCCTATGAACTTCTCAGAATGTTTTTAAATAATTGAATAAAATGTTAAATTTCATTTAGAAGTTAGTAAAAATAAAAATATAAGTTTTTCCTTTGTAAGTTCACAAATCTTCTGAAATCTATCCTCTGGAAGATCTGTGGACCCCAGGTTAAAAACTTTTGTCATTTTGGAGGGTTTTCTTAATTTTATATTTGTTATTTTAAAATCCCTTCTAGCCCTAATAATCTAAAATCTTAAAATCTAGATAGATAATAAAAAGATGGTAATCCCCTTCCCCTTGCCTTTTATCTAAAACCCTTGACTCCTTTTCACTGAGCAGCAATAATTTCCATATTTTAGATTTCTTTATCAGTCTATACATCTGTTAAATGGAAAAGGAAATCAATCCTTTTATTTGTTTGGAGAATCAGGAAGCCTGAAAAAAGATATCACTCAGATCCTTAGGACTCTGTGGGTAGGACCTAGACTTTCTGGAAAGAGGAATTGATGGGAAAGAGGAGGATGTTATGAAGAGGAAAGAAGGGCATTGTTCTAATTGCTATACCAACTCCTAAGGAAACTACTTTGCTTAAGACCCATGGTAAGCAGCTCTGTCCCCCTCCTCAATGCTATATCAATGACATCATAAGGATTAGATCTTCCAACCCCATAAACCACAGTAATAAATATGAGCCATCTACTGGCTGCTTTTGAAGCAAAAAAAATGTACATGTTGCTGAAATGAAACAAAAAAAAATCCTCAGGCTTGTCTATTATAGAAAAAAAAGCTTCCTCTTGATTTACAGTAAAATCCTCTTTTGGATAGAACTTCATCTTCATCCCATTTAATATTCAGTCAAATGCCTTAAGTGATTGGGGCAAAAGCTACTGAAATCCTGTCCAAGCAAATTCACCTTCTTTGCTCAAATTAATGAGAAGACCATTAATTAATGCATGGTTAAATTAGATTAGGTTCCATTCAGCTTTAGGTCAGACATGTTCGGATGCTCTCACTGTTTCTAAACCCATCCTTCTTCCCAGGGGAAGACTGCATCACTGCCCTCTCAACATCAGAAATGAGCAGAAAATGCCAGGGTTGCAAATATAGGTATTGGGTGATTGTAGCAATACTATATGGAGAACAGAATGGTGACTGATTAGAGTGTGATTATTGAATGGATTATTTAAGAGTCCTGACCCCTCATTTTACAGAAGACCCAACAATCTGAGACCCCAAGAAATTAAATGATGTGTCCAAGGTCAAATAAATAGAGAGTAAAATCTATATCATTTGACTCTAAATCCAGAGCACTTTTCATTATGCTCCATTGGGTCACTATTCTATTTGTCTTGTGACCCTGATAAATTACTTAATCTCCTCAGTTTCATTATCTATGAAATGGGGATAATAACAGTAGGAAGTCTTCTAAGGAAAAGGAAAAACTTTTGGGAGAGTTTTTACTCTTTTTCCCCCATATCTTAAATTTAAATTTGCCCCTTTGTGGTTCTACCCTTTGAGACTAGCAGAAAAGTCTAATCTCTCTTATATGTGACAGCCTCTGATATTCTTGAAAACAGTTTTTCTCCCTCCCTTCCCCTACTACTAAACATGCTCTTGTTCCTTTAACCAATCCTCTTAGAGCACATAATTGAGGCCCTTTGCTACCTTCTAGATGTTGATCAGTTTCTCAATGTCCTTTCATAAAAATAATGTCCTAAAATTAACATAGTAATCCAGATGTGGAATCAGATGTGGCCTGCCAGAGATCAGAGAACAGGAAGACTGTCACCTTTTTTTCTGAGAATTCTGCCTCTCTTAATGCAACCCAAAAATGACATTAGCTTTTGACTAATGTATCATATTGATATATTGAGTTTGAAGTCTATTGAAGTCCTCAGATCTTCAGACAAATTACAGTCTAACATTGCCTCCCTCATCTTGAACTTTATAAAGTTGATTTTATTTTTTAATTACGTGTTAGACGCTATATGTATCCTTTCCAAATTACGTCTTCCTATATTTAGCTCAGCAGCAGCTATGGGCAGCTAGGTGACTAAGTGGATAGAGTAACTAGGTCTTGAGTTAGGAAGATTCATCTGCTTACTGGCTCTGTGACTCTAGGCAAGTTAGTTCTTCATCTATAAAATGAATTTGAGAAGGAAATGGAGAGCCACTCCAGTATCTTTGCCAAGAAAACCCCAAATGAGGTCACAGAGAATTGTGATCCCACTATTGAAACTACTAAACAAGAACAGTGTTTTAATCTGTCAAAAGTTTTTTGGAACTTGACTCTATTAACTATCAATTATCTCTTCTTCCCAACTTGGTATCATGACCCAATTAGCCTTCAGTCTCTTGCTTCTCTTGCTTTTCTAACCAACACAGCTCTCCAAGTGATAATTTTGAATCACAGATCTGATGACATACCTTCTTGCTTAAGGCCTTTCAGTGGTTCCTTAATGCTGCTAAGATACAATATAAATATCCCTCCCTGTCATTTAGAACCCTTTGTAATCTGACCCCAGACTTTTTATTCAGACTCACTGTATATCACTCCCCCCCTCTTGTTCTAATCAGACTGGCCTACTAGTTCTTCACATACAACATTACATCTTGATGTCTTTGTTCAGGCTATCCCCATGCCTGGAATGTTCTACCTCCTTAAATCTCCCTCATAGAATCTCTCCAAATCATAAGTGCTTTCTTCTACAAGAAGCTTTTCCTAATCCCTTTAACCATCTCTCCTGTTCCCCAACCCTTTCCCAAACTAATACTTTATATTTACTCTGTTTGGACACACATCCCTCCCTCCACATACATACACACTTATACACATACTCATATATACATGTATACATGTATGGTATTTATTTATACTTATCCATATAAATTAAAACTGTAAACTTCTTGAGGGCATAGATTGTTTTACTCTTGGGGGGGGGTTCTTTTAGTTTTTTTGCAAGGCAAATGGGGTTAAGTGACTTGCCCAAGGCCACACAGCTAGGTAATTATTAAGTATCTGAGGTCAGATTTGAACTCAGGTACTCCTGACTCCAGGGCCGGTGCTCTATCCACTGTGCCACCTAGCTGCCCCCAGATTGTTTTACTCTTAAGCTTGTTTGCCTACTGTATTCCCTACTGTAAAAATAAATATTTGTTGAACTCTTGGTGGAGTTGTGAACTGATACAGTCATTCTGGAGAACAATTTAGAACTATGCTCAAAGGGCTATAAAACTGTGCATGCCTTTTGATCCAGCAATACCACTGCTAGGTCCATATCCCAAGAATACCCCCTACAAGAGGGAAAATGAGTGTTTTGTGCAGAAATATTTATAGCTGGAAATCAAAGGGATACCCATCAATTGAGGAATGACTAAACAAGCTATGGTATATAATTGAATTGGAATACGTACTGTAAGAAATGAAAAAGTATGATTTCAGAAAAACTTGGAAAAACTTACATGAATGGATATATAGTGAAGCAAGCAAAATCAGGAGAACATTGTCCACACTAAGGGCAATGTTGTTTGTTGAAGAACTGTGAATGACAGCTATTTTCACCAATATAGTCATCTAAAACAATCTCAAAGGACTAATGATGAAGCTTACTATGCACCTCCAGAGAAAGAACTAATATTGATTGAATATAGAGTGAAGCATGCTATTTTTCACTTTATTTCATTTTTTCTTTTATTTGAATCTTCTTGTACAAAATGACTAATATAGAAATGTTTTACATCATTGCACATGTATGACATATCTATTTACAGTCTCAGGGAGGGGTGGAGGGAGAGAGAGGAGGGGATAGAATCTGGAACTTAAAAGTTTAAATAAAAATGTTAAAAGCTGGAAAAAAACAAAACTAACAATAAAGATAATAATGGGGAAATTATTTGCAGAAAACCTTAAAAATGGATTCCCTTTAGATTGGGGTGGCACTTTTATAAAGGTGGAAGAAGAGAACAATAATATATTAGAAACCCCATTTTAAATGATAAAAATATTACTACAAATACCCCCCAAAAGTTTGCTGATTTGAATTTATATAGTGATTTAAGGGTTACATAAGTCTTTATTCAACCTTATGAGGCAAATTGAAGTATTGTTATTCTTGTTTTGCATATAAAGTAATTGAATCTCAGAGAGATGTATTTATTTGCCCAGGGTTACATATCTATTAAATGTTAGAGCAAGAACACGAATCCAGTTGTCCAATAGCTATTCCGTTATGCTATATTCCCTTTCCATAGCACTTGTTCATCTTACTTTGATAGTTTGTTTTGGAGATCAAATGTGACAGTGGACCTGAAAACCCTTTGTAAAAGTACAAAGCATTATATAGATATAAATTGCTGGGTTGAAACAGTAGACTGAGCATTGTCCTCAAAGCCAAATCTTGCTTTGGCACATATTGGCTATGTGACCCTAGCAAAGTGACTTAATCCACTACTTTTAGGGTCACTTAATGTGTATGGTATGTATTAATGATACTGTTGCTACAATTTTTTCACTAGATCTTTTAATCATTCACACTAGTCTCAACAGTGCCATGGCTAATAATTTTCTCGCAGAGAAGAAGTTATGGTGCTTTCAATCAACATTTATCTCTTCCTTCTGTACCTCACCTATAGTTCTCAGTGGAGGAGCTACTTGTAATAAACTGAAGGTTCTATAAATAGCCAGTTTTTCCCCTTAAGAAAAGACACTGTTTTCAGTTAACAGTCTTGACCAATAATGGTGAAACTCTCTTCAGCTTTCCCAATCAGTTCTCTGATTCAAGATCTATGCTAGCTTTCCTAGGTATCTCTTTCAGTCAATGTCCCTCTCAACAGGTGCCAAGTCCTCACTTGAGATCAGGTCTACCTTCTTGGAACTTTTCAATTTAACAACACTTCTATACTCTTCTCTAAACTTCTTTCAACTGCCTTAGTCTCTACTGGCTCATTGGGTATATAAGATCCATTTTCACTTAATCTTTGGAAAGAAACTCAATTTAGTTTTAATCCCAACTGAAGTGAAGTTCCATAGGGTTCTGTTTCCTCAAATAGAAAAGGGATCTGAGAGATATGATGGCAAAGAAATGTTTTAAAATTTTCTCTTTTAAGCAAAATAGTAACTGTGTGCTAACTAGAAAATCCAAAAAAGAAACTTGACATTTGTATCACTTTTCCCAATAGCAAGTTAAAACTTAGTCTCACTATATCTATGCTTGCACAACATTTAACTACTTTCCAGACACTTTGCCCTTTGAACTTCACAAAAAACCCCTTTGAATTAAATAGGAAATATATTGTTGAACCAGTTTTATAAATGAAAAAAATGAACAGAAAAGATGTAGGATTTGCCAAAGGTAACAGAGATGTAGTGGCAGGGAAGGTAAAAGAACCCCAAGTTCTTCTCTGTTACTCCACATTTCCTGCTAAGCCGAGATGCTATTGAAAATCATCCTTAATGGACCAAAGGAAGAGGTGTCCTTAGGATCTACAGCTAGAAGATAGCCTGGTAATTATCTAACTAATTTTACATATGAGGGAATTAAATATCCTGACAAAACATGATCAATAAAAAGAAAGCACAACAGATTTGAGATTGGAACCCAGGTACCTCACTCACCTTTCTCAGCACACAACACTCCCTCTCTTCCATATATAACTCAGGTGAAAATAGATTACATTATTTTGAAATCACTGGGAAAAATGTCTTAAATCTCCTTTCAGATCACTGGGATGAAAAACTAACATCTTAACCTTGATTGACCAAAACTGCAGTTACATAAGACTACACATCATTTTATAAACTGACCTTTCTCATCAAGCTTCTCTCTGATTTGAGAATTTAGCTGTCTTCAGCACTCATGTTTTCTGTCTCTGGGGCCATATGGTGGAGAATTAAAGGACTAAAGTTTTATTTCTGTCAAAACAAATGAAGCAAGAATTTTATGACCTCCCAAGACAAAAAAACAAATACAATCTCACATCTGGATGAAAATATAGACCTTTTTCTTTTGTTTTTGTTGAACCAGTTTGGCTTAACCATCTTTCTTATATTCCTTGTTCTATCAAGAATTTGGAATTTATAATTGTGGCTTTTATGACAATACTTTTTCTTTTGAAATTTATTGATAATTTTGTTCTGACATATCAATAGACACCCAAACAAACTATTTTGTTAAGGACATTATTCTGAAAAAAAAAAGTATCTGTTACCTTGGCTTAGGAAAAAGATCATTGGCTCTTGTTGGTGGACCCAGATTTAAATTCTGCCTCTGATGCCTCTTATCTGTTATTTTGGTCAAGACAGTGAGTTTCCTGATTCTCAGTTTCTTCATCTATATGATGAAGTGACCAAGTTAGATTCCCTTTGAGGTCCCTTCCAATTCTAGATCCTAGAATCCTATCAACATGAAGGGGGGAATGTGTCTTTTTAATATAACCATTAGAATCAAACAGTTTTTGCCTTTCTATGTGGACCTACCATTGGATACAGTGGATGATGATCCACATTATGGTCCAGTCACTTCACACACATGCTCCCATTTACTCAGTCATTAACATTTATTAGGCACCTATTATATTCCAGACATTTTGTTAAGGGTCAGGAATACAAATTAAGAAAAGTTTCTTATATTATAATAATGATGACAACATGCTAATATGCCACATGTACATGTAGATGCTGAATGCATCATGCAAACATATAAACAACTAAATATATACATGACAGATGGGAAGTAAACTGAGAGACGATCCTAGCAGATGAGAGGACAAGCAGAGATCTTCTACAGAAGGTGGGATTTGAACTGAGTCTTAAAGACAGGAAAACCGGGAAGGATTAGAATATTCTGGACATGGAGGTAGAGTGAAAAGATATTCATATGCTCCACTTTTGAGGAGGAAAGATAGAAGAAAAGTTTTATTTTTTTAATGGTGCTTAGGACAGAGCTCTGAAGGGCCTCATTAAATTCTATTGATTGTGCCTAGCCTCAAATCATCTCCTTTTTAACTTCTAATAATTCCCTCCCAACCTGTCATCATTCACAATAATGGATTAGACAGTCATAATTAATGATAAATCTGAGAACATTTCTTAAGGTTTACCCACCCAAAAACCTTGTGGTGATGGTGTTTATTATGTTTTTTTATTTTTTTTTTAAGTTTTTGAAAGGCAATGGGGTCAAGTGGCTTGCCCAAGGCCACACAGTTAAGTAATTATTAAGTGTTTGAGGCTGGATTTGAACTCAGGGGACTCCTGACTCCAGGGCCAATGCTTTATCCACTGTACCACCTAGCCGCTCCTTGTTTTATTTTTTGACTGTTTATATTATTCCTGGAATTGATGCTCCTTCTTTTCAGGCAGAACACTACTATTGAACTAGCTTAGTGACCTTTGTCAAATCACTTAAACTCTCTGAGTCCTAGTCGTATCATCTTTGAAATGGGGACAGTGATGCTTGTTTGATCATCCTCACAAAGCTATTGTGAGGAAAACCACTTTTTATGGACTATAATGAGAGAGGAGAATTACATGCTCCCTAAGGCCCATCAAGCCACAAAATTCTCTGATCACTATAAATTACAAACTTCCTTCCTTCCCTTCTCATTTATATAGCACTTACAGGCACATGGCATTTACTTCTGAAGCAAGTATTTATTCTTGAAACTTGTAAAGATACAGACTGGTTAGCTAAGTCAGACCTGATTTCCAGGAACGGATCCTGGAATAATCATCAACTAGGAAGTAAATCGACTAGGTCTTGGTTTGTAACTATTTTCTTAAGCCTCTTTACTCATTTCTGGTGTGAACCTAGGTTATTTGTTTGGTTCTGGTTGTCCTGCTCATCCCCACAACCTATGGAATCAATGATACACAAAGGAGTTTAAATAGGGCTCTCACTGAAGCACTCTCTATTTTCCTTACTAATGGTACAGGGTCCCCAACTTGTGCTATAGATGATTTTATTTTAATTTATACTTGCTGACTATGTCTTCAAATCAGTTCCATCTCAGAGGCCTGTGTTCCTGAAGCCAAGATTGTGGGTTCAGTCCTTGGGTTGGCCAGTGAGCTTTAGCCATAGGCTATCCCCTAATCTCAGCCAGATGGTCTTGCAGATGTGTGTCCCTGGTCACGAGGAGATCTGGGTAAGACAGTTTGGACAGCTCCCAGTGCAGACTTAGACCCCAACCAAACAGCTCAGAGCATGTGCTTTCCAGATGGTTGCTTAGTAATATCATCCTTTCATACAAAGGACAGAATATTACCATTCTTTATCATTATTTTCAAGTTGTTTCTCAGGCATTTTTCCAGTTTCCTATTTCTACTGTAAGCTCCTTGAGATTAGGAACTATGTCTTCCCCTTCTGCCTCCCTTCCCTTTCTCCCTCCCACTAACCCACAAGAATATGTAGTTCTTTGCCTTGACTAGGAATTCAATGAAAGACTAAATTTGTTAGAGGAAAAGCTTGCTGTCTGAAAACCTTAGTGAAAGTTAATAAAGTAGGATTTAGAGGCACCTAAGATTTTAGTATCAGTTGTTGGTAGATGTATTTTACTCCAAGCAACATGAATAATTCTTTGGTGGACATTATGGCACTTTAGGGTCATTCAGTCTTTATAGTTCATATGACCCTTGACTTAGAATAAGTGCAGTAATTTGATGAGAGAATTCTTAAAAATGCATGCCCCCACTCCCCTAACTAACCTTTAGTAAGTGGTATATAAATATTAGAGAAAGGAAGAGAGAAATAGAGAAACAGAGAGGAGAAAAAGGGAAGGAAGGAAATCTCTACCTTCAAGAAGCTTACTATCTCAAGAAGTTTTGCTCCAAGAAGCTTAATTTAATAAAAAAAGAGAAGAGAATTGAAAATAGGAGTGGGAGGGGTAGAAGGTACCTGGGAAAAGGCACAGTAGAGAAAATCCAGCTTGGAGAGAGCTCAATAAATCTTTGGCTTGTTTTTTTTTTCTTAAATTGGAAATTCTTGGTAGAAATAACCAATAAGAAGGTGAGGCTTTAGGGCAAGAGAGTACATCTAATGAGAGAAGTAGTCCAAGGGTGGAAGAGTTTTCTTTGGTATGATAAAGTCCTGAGGAATTGAGTCAGGAGGGCAATCTGAAGAGGGAAGTTAGCAGAGGTGATTGGAGGTAGGACAGGAAGACTCAGATATATACAGACTGGGGGCTTTGTGTATATATGACCTTAGCCCTTGTGTGTATCCCATGGACCAAATGAAATTACAAGAGAGAAGAAAGATTAACCTGTGGATTAATTCTTATCCAGGTTCTCAGAGACGAAGACTCATTCCAGCCCTGTCACTTGATACTACTTCACCAGTGAGGAAACCTTCAAACAGTGCTGGCGTCCGCTGGGTAGATGGGCCAATGAGGAGCACCCAGAGGGGTCTAGGGGAACCCTTTGAGATCAAAGTCTATGAAATTGATGATGTGGAGAGGCTTCAGCGGCGTCGTGGCATTGACAGCAAGGTGAGAGCTATCTCGAAGCATTTGAGGGCTGCAACGAGGATGTCAGGACAGATAAGGGGACTTACTTTTTCATATAAAGGGACAGGTGGTGGCAAGCTGTGGTTCTCTCCATAAAAAATCAAACAAGAGGGTCCAGACCCTAAGTGGAAAGATTTTGACTTAAACACTAGGATTGTGAGACATAGGAAGGTAGTACATAGATAGTGTTGTGGGTGGTGCCCACAACCCTATCTGGTATGCCTGAAATGCAACCTTGTGTAAAGGATGTGCCCCTTGACTTCTGAGCTTCCATTTGGTATCATTGACTCCACAAGTCCAAATAAATTCACTCCCTGCTAGCATATAGTACCTTATGCTTTCTCCATGGGAAGACCATGAAGTTACTATTCTCTGGGCAGATCCTATGTCTGTAAAAGAGTCAGCCCCAGGCAGTGTAGTGTGTCTTCATTATATTTCTCTAAGCAGAGACTTAACTAAGATTCCTTGGGTCCTTTCCAAGCTTCCAGATGACTTGTCCCTTGTTTATTCAATATTTAGTGAATGGAATAGATATGTTTGACCTCAAAGTCTTTCTCCCCTTCCTCCCTCCCACTCCCCAAATCCCTTCACCGTCTGTGTACTAGGAGGTGATATGCTTCAATGCAAAGCTGAAAATCCTGGAACATCGCCAGCAGAGGATTGCTGAGGTCCGGGCCAAGTATGAGTGGTTAATGAAGGAACTGGAGATGACCAAGCAGTATCTGATGCTGGATCCCAACAAATGGCTCAGTGAATGTAAGTGCCTAGGTTTGTTTCTGTTGTGCTTTCCAACTAAACTATCTGACCTGTTACCTTGGGGCCGAGTTAGAGACTCCAGATATGAGCACATCGAATTCTTATCAAATGGAGACAGAACAACACCTAAGGAAAGGTGACTGGGACTTTTGTGCCAGGCTGCTAAATCTAAGATGTGGTGCCAACAGAACCATTCAAGGGCACACTTCCCTTGGGTGGTCTCACTCCAAGTGAGTGCTACCCATCATACATTCCTTCTTTACTAGGCACCAAAAACAGCGCTGAATGGAGATAGTTGAAATAAATAAGTAATTCTACTCACCAAGAGCCAAGAAATGAAGGATTGAGTCTGGGGGGGAGGGTAGTTGCACGAGGAGATGCAGAAAAAGGTGGCAAATATTGTTCCTAATAGATTACTTCTTATGTGTCTCAGTCCAGAGCACCTGAAAATGAGATTTTTTTTTTCTTTTCTACATGTGGCAGAAGATCACCCAGACATAAAGGCTGTATTATGAATCTGTTCCCACACCACATAATCACACTGCATTTCTAGCCTGAAATTGAAAAGCATTTATAAAGCTCTTAATAGGATAGAATTTGCAATCTTAGGGAAAAAATCAGAAAAGTCAAGGGGAGGAAGGAAGCCTCAAAGTATTATTTTGATTTAATAGAAAACCTAAGATACCAGTGACCATATAAATGTTTTTGAAAGATGCATTTCAATTTCTGCTTTATTTATTACCAGCCATTTTCTTTATCAAATGGAAAATCTTGAGTTGGAAACTGAGGCAAACAGGTTTTGAACTCAGGTCTTCCTGACTCCAGTGCTCTGCCCACTTTACATTTTACAAAGTATATATTAAGTGAATCTCCAAAGTTAGACTCCTGGTGGGTGTTTAACCCTGAACTTGTATACCAAATATTGATCTCTTTCCACTAATCAGTGCTGCTTATGTGATTCTGGATCTCAGTTTCCTCATCTGTAAAATGAGTTTGGTCTCTAGAGCCCCTCCCAACAGGCTGTTCTCATTTGGGAGATGCCATTTCCAGGAGGAGGCAGATGTCCAGAAAGGGCAAAAGAGCCTGGCTGGGCTTCCTAGGAAGGCTTGCCAATTGGTTACTCAATGCCCACTCACTCTTTTCTGAATATTGGTTTCTCTTCCTATCCTTCTATCTGTTTAAATGCTCTGTCCACTACACTACCATTTATTTTATTTTGATATATATTTTTAACAAGGCTCTGAACAATTTTTTGAAAGATTTTATTTATTTGAATTTTACAATTTTTCCCCCAGTCTTGCTTCCCTCCCCCCAACCCCCTACAGAAGGTAGACTATTAGTCTTTACATTGTTTCCATGGTATGCATTGATATAAATTGAATGTTATGAGAGAGAAATTATATCCTTAAGGAAAGACTCTGAACGATTTTGAATCTGAATGTCCTTCCCCAGATCTCCTGTGCTGTAAGCCAGGGGAAGCAATAATCTCTATGGTTTGAAAAAGAGGGATCCTAAGTCCTAAATGGCCTCTATACAAAAATTGTAACCCACCATTACCAATATTGAAAGGCATTCGAAAGAATGGAGTTGGGGACCTAGCTATGAATTCCAGGATGGTCAGTTACCACCTATGTGACCCAGGATGAACCCAAGATAGCCTCCAGAAGTCCCTTTCAGTTCTAAGTGTATGGTCCTATGATATTCTCTGAACAACCACTGTGAGAGATGTCATACTAAGATTAAAAGAGATATAGAATCACTTACCTAGAGCAGATTAGGGCAAGGCATGTGGTTCCCAAAAAGGATCATCTGTGAACACATACACACTGAAGCATAAGGGAGAAATGTCTTTCAAGTGAATTCCCTTAAAAAGAGAGAGATCTAGGGGCAGCTAGGTGGTGCAGTGAATAGAGCACCAGCCTTGGAGTCAGGAGTACCTGGGTTCAAATCCAACCTCAGACAGTTAATAATTACATAACGCTGTGGCCTTGGGCAAGCCACTTAACCCCATTGCCTTGAAAAATCTTTTAAAAGAGAGAGAGAGAGAGATCTTTCCTCTGTGGAAATCTAATTTTCTTAGTTAACAAAGGATAAATAGAATCTTTCTAATTTTTTTAGAGTATAGACTCCCAGAATCCCAACTTCATTTTATTTACTTCATCTTTTATGCTAGCTACTAAGACTAAAGCTTCATTCTGGGTAGTCTAGTGAAAATACCACTGGACATGAAACAGGACCATTTAGTTCTAAATCATCTCTAAGAATTACTAGCTCTCTGAATCCAAACCTCTCAGCTTCCATTTCCATCATCTATGAAATGGATAGGAATCATAATATTTATACTTTCTACATCATTGGTTGCTATGGGGAAAGTTCTCTGGAAATATGAAAGCAATTAATCAGTCAATTAACAAGGATTCATTGCATCAGGACTGTGCTAGAGAATGAGAAGACAAAGACAGATCTGAAACATTCTTTGTCCACAAGGAACTAATGTCCTATTGGGGGAGAGAACATATATGCATTTGTATATACCAAATAAATACAATGCAACTTTTGGAGAGAATTAGCAACAGCAATAGTGGATGATGATCAGCAGTAATTGATTTGGCTATTCTTAGCAATACAATAATCCAAGACAATTCTGAAGAACTTATGATGAAAAATGCTAGAAAAAACTAATGGAATCTGAATGTAAATTGAAGCATACGTTTATTTTTTTCTTGTTTTATTTTTGTCATTGTTTTTATCACAACTACCATGGAATTATATTTTGCATGACTGTGCATGTATGACCTTTATCAAATCACTTGTCTCCTCAATGAGGGAGGGAAGGAAAGAATTTGGAACTCAAAAAAAATTTAAAATCCATGTTAAAAGTTGTTTTTCCATGTAACTAGGGAAAATAAAATATAAAATTAAGAAATATATATTAACATGGTATGACTGTGAGAGAGGGAGGGGATGGGACTGGGAAAAATTTTGACAGTATAAAAACGAGATATAAAAAGAAAGACACCAAAGCAATAGAGATTACTTCCTAAACTGGACATTCAAATCAAATTCCTTTAAACTGTATTCCCATCATCTCTCTTTTCTCTTGTAGTTGATTTGGAACAGGTATTGGAACTGGATTCCTTGGAGTATCTGGAAGCCCTCGAGTGTGTGACTGAGCGCCTAGAGAACAGAGTCAACTTCTGCAAGGCCCACCTCATGATGATCACCTGCTTTGACATCACCTCCAGGCGCCGATAAAGAGAAACTCAACTAATATCCTCCCCCCTTCCCACACCTCCACCCCATTTTTCCACCTCCATCCCACTCACCCACAGCCCAGGACTCCCCAGAAACAGTCACTCTCACCCAGGCCCTCTGCAAAGACAGCACCCCAAAGACCACAGAATGAGGATGAAGGTCGGTGGCAAGTCTGGAGCGAGTGTTAAGCGGCAGGCGATTTTTCTTTTCCTTTTGTTTCTCTAGGAAGGGTGCCAACACCAAACCCACAGTGAAGGAGCAAAATGTTGGGAAGGCCGAGGGATATCAAAGCCCCCGAGAGACTGAAAAGAGCACTTTGAGGAACTTTCAAGGACATGTTTGTACATACAAACTGCGAGCAAAGGCAACCTTGTTCTTTCCTGGCTTTGGCTGAGGAAGAGGAAGGGTGGAAGTAGGACTGCTGCTGCCGAGAGCTGAACAAAACAACAACAAACAACAAATACCCCGAAAGACTGTTTAAGTGCCTTGCAAATCTTTATTATCCAAACATTTATGTTCATACTTTCTTGTGTACAGATGGTGCTAGTCAAGAAAATTACAAAACAAACAAAAAAGGAAAATCAAACACATTTTGGAAATGTATTAATGTATTTGCAGCTTGTTTTCTCCTGGTGTTTTATCCTGTTTCTGACTTGCTGTTTCTAAGTAACTTGTGTTTGTAGAGATATTTCCTAATCAGTACCACATATGAATAAATGTTAACTGTCTTTTATGGGTTACCTCCAGTAAGGCCACTCAAACAGAACGTGGACACTTCCTGTTGATAGTCATTGTGTTTCCAACAAGACTTTGGGGTCCCAGGTGATCTTAGCCACTGTTTTTCACCATCCTCATGAACAGTGGGCTTGGCTTGGGATGATCATGTTTAAGGATCACTTTGGGTTTTGGGGAATCGGTGAGGAGAAGGGTAAAACCAACCAAATACTAGAGGCATCCTTTGGGATCTCTTTCCACTACCACCCTCCTCCCCAGCACCCTACCAGCTGACATGGCATCAGTGGGTTTCATGTACAGTTCCATCAGGGAGTCCTGGGAGACTTCTGGATTACTATCACTATGCATCCACCATTTATTTGTCTCTTAAAAAGGTTGAAGTTTCTCATTTTCATTTTTTATTCCCCAGAAACCTTTGAAATAGAAAATTTGAGCAAATGCAGAAATGTCATGTTTTAGTTTTGTAAATTCACTTTTGAGGAACTCTTCCATTTTGAGAACTGTCCAAAGTACTTATTTGGTAATTAAGAACATGGCCCAGAGGTTGGGTTTAAATGAAAGAAGCTTAGTGCCACATTAGATAAATAGCTTCCTGATCTCTAAAATACTATCAGAGAACCTAAAGAATAAGGGAGTTAGTTCTGCTAGGGTCCTTAGTTGCCATGGAACTGCAGATGCTTTGGTTTTGACCACATCATTCTTGACTCAACCCTAATACACAGAGGAATAGTAAGACAGTTTCTCTTCCTCATTCCCCTATATGTTCTCCCAGGCTGGCACGTTACCAGTGTCCCTCTAAGATAAAGAACTGGCACTGGTAAGATGGATCATATGATAGAATAAAGGAGGCATGTTATAGTTGAGTATTACAATTAAAATTAGAGAAATAGGTTTAAATTCCACCCCTGATACTTAATTACTTCTCTGTGTCCATAAGCAAGTTATTTCACCTTCTGAACCCCAATTTCATTATCTCTAACTCCACTGAGTTGTTGTGAGGCTGACATGAGATGAGTGTTCCAAAATACTTTGCAATTTTTTTGAGTTCTTCAGAAATACCAAGTATTATCCCAGATCCCATAAGGTTATGACTTTAAACAAATTAGGATATATAACCCAACAATATTACTTTTGGATGTTATCCTTATTTAACAGATCAAGGATGATGTAGTCAAAGAACTTCCCTGGCAAGGAATTAGCAATAGAAGCAGTCAAGGAGTATGAGTCTTATCTTCTATACCAGAACTCCCTCCAGACATAAGCAGATATTAAATGCAGTGCTGTTTTTCAGTAATGTGTTTTTAGGTTTCTTTACATCAATCCAGATCATCTACCAACACACAGAGGTGTCATTCTCAGATTAGTCCATTGAAACACCTATTTCCTCCTGCCTCTCTTCACACACACACACACACACACCCTTGTGACTGGCAAGACATTGGATTCTCACCACCTACCCTGAAATCAAATACTATCTTTTTGAAGGCTGTGAGTTTCTTTTCTGGTGGGGAAAAATAGTTGAGCTTCAAAGAACCATCTTTGGAACCATATGAATCAGAATACATTGAAATCTACATTATTAAATTCTTTACTGATTTACTATCCCCAGTGAATTACAATTCTAGGCCTGTAATTCTATGGACAGAAAGAACTAAGTTATGGAAAATGATTAGTTTCAAAAGAGATTTCATAGTCGTCGTAAATATCCTTCTCTTCATCATCCAAACTGTCACTCTGATCCCCAAAGTCAAGCATAGATATACTAACTCCTCACTTGTGACTTCATTTGAAAGACTACTCTCATGATTTTGCTAATAGCTTATGCTCTTAACTTCTTTAGGTTTGTGAATGTGTTCAGTAGTTACTGGACCACTTGAAAGCATCCAGTGGCAAAATCTTTACAGTTCTTTGTTCTATGCTAAGCTTTTCCTGAGGAGTGATATTTGGCATTCTTTATGAATGATTTCCATTGCATCAAATGTTTACAATCTAGAAAATTGTCTGGTGTTTTCAATGAAAGGTCTTTGGGACTTCTGTTACCAACATCAGAAATCTTATTGCCAATATCAAGTTTGTAGCCCCATCTAGGTCATTACCATGTTGACTTTAGCAGGCTACTTTCTGCTGTTACAGTGGAGAAATCTCCAGGAGTTCAACATCTGAACTGATATGATTCTTTTCATCTTATTTCTAATAGCATTTCTCCTTTTGTATTTCTCTAACAAAAGTCTAAGACACCAAAAGGGTAGCATTAAACCAAGAATGAATTTGCCAAATAAACTGCCTTCTTAACTCCAAAATTATGCTAGATCACATCCCAGAACAAGATTATGGAATTCCACCAGGCCCTGGGCTGGCATCCATAACTTGTTGATAATATCTAGTCTCTTTGACCTAATTTTCCATAAAAGAACTCCCTTAATTTAATAAAATTGCATACAAGGACTTGGAATCTTTTACCATCATGTGCCTATTCCAGCCTGCAACCTATGTGGATCATGGCCTTCAAGAGCAGAGAAAGTACTTTCTGTCTGTCATTCTAGAGACAATTCTGGGACTGAGTCATCTTTGCTCAATAATCTGGCAGTTAAATGGTTAAAGTATACCCAGAATTCTTTTTGCTTCAGTGAAGACCCAAGAAGGAAAAGGGAATGAAGACAGAATTTCTGTTTGCAGTACCATGGACTTTTTCATCAATTAAGAGGACCAAAGATATGGTTATTTGAAATAACCAATTAGAATTTTAGATAGAGGGGCAAAGTCTTTGGAATTCATAGATTTTTCCACAAATGGAGGGGAAATACACTTCAAATAAAAAGGGTACCCTAGTAATCTTGGTTCTATCTCCCTGCGACTAAATCCATATTGCATTTCATGATGCCTGACTGGTAAGATACTTCATGCTGAGAAGGAGAAATGGTTTTCTTTATCCTAGGCTTTCCTTCATCACCTGATGTCTCAACCTTTGATCCTTTAGTCCTTGAATTGCCTTCTGCATCACAGGACATCTATGTCTAACTTTCATCTCTCCCAAATGATAGGAAATATGAGGCCTGTTATTTCATCTTCTGATTGCCATCTTGAACAAGGAGGGCTTGAGATTCAAATAGAGAGTTCTTTCCATTTCCACAAAGGAAATTGAGAACTACACTGGTCTTAGCCAGCAAGGCCTGCAGGGATTTTTTTCTCCCCTTGAAATTGGGAATGGCAGATGAGCAGGGATTAGACAGGGCAGGAATCTGGCCAGTTTGCTGTAAATTAACACCTCCAAACCTAAGCCTGATGTTTCAAACATTCTGCTGGGAAGTTGCAGGGATTTTATTGCAGACCCACATCCTACCCTTATATCCTGTTTTATGTTTTCCTAAGGTCCATCTAACAATTAAAACCCCCATAGGCATGCATATGTTCTCTACTTGGTTCCTGAATTTGTGCTCAAATGTTCAGCCAGAAATGAAAATGAACCCTTGTATGAGGATTTGGTAAGTCCTGGAACAAGTAGTAAATTCTTGAATTTCTTTCTGTTTGTTAGCCTCAGAAAGGCAGGGAAACTCTATCTTAACTCTTAGCTTCTGGGGGATGAGGAGCAACATTGAGATTCACTGGCAGTCAGGAAATGAAAAAACAATTTCACTTCTCAATGACCACAAATGGTTTTTGACCTAAGTGTAGTCCTTTGGCAGAAAAAAAATCCCCAAACACAAACAATGGTTGTCCAATTGAAACAGGGCAATTTGTCCATTGTTCTATCTTACTGGGCTATTAGTCAACAATTTGAGTCTGTATCCCATCATAACAAATCTGCCTGAGTGATTGATTTTAGAATCCTAGTACTTTTGGTGGGTGATTATAATAATTTAATAACCTCAATAACTGCTTACTCACTTAGTGAAATCATATGGGCAGGAATTAATGCTGCCAACTATTGTTGGTCAGCATAATCATTTGGACATTGATCCAAATTCTAGATATTTTTTTGGCCAGTAATTGAGTTGGGAGTTGGTGCTGATACAGTGATACTTCAATGTCCAGTATCTACTGTCCAGGGGCTTCTCACTGATACTTTCTCTTGACTTCTCTAGTCATGTAACTAACACTCTTGAAACTCCAGCATCAATAAGAAATTTGTGTTATTCTCTCACATGCTGAAAGTCCATTATCAATCAGAACCAAAGGAAGAGCATGAATATAGGCTAAAGATACAAAAATAGTACAGATTTTTCTATGTATTAAAATAACATTTCTCTTTCTCCTCCTCTAGCAAAAATCCAAATAACATAGATGGGTGAGGGAAGAGGTTGGAAACTTTTATTTTCTCAACCCATACTTAGCAATTTGCCCAACTGCAATTCATCCCAAAGCTCTTTGCCTGTCAGATCACAAACTGGACACTTACTTATGCCAGGTGAAAAGAACAAGTTTCAAACTAAGGGAAAAAGGGGTTGTATTAAACCTGCATCTGCAGGAAACCATAGAAAATTTTCTAAAACTCAGTTTTTACCTCTCCCTGAAAAGAAACACATTCTGCCTTTGAGTGGTCCTACTCTGAGATCGAGGAATTCTTAATATAATGGACTTAAAAGTGGTTCTTGAGAAAGTTTCAGCTTGTGTAATCAATATGGTTTAGATAAGGATGTACTGCTCTGTGTGTGTATGCATGTATGTATAGCCTTGACCTCAGTGACTGGCACAAGTAGGTACATGTTAAATACTAAAATTCACACACACACAAATATATTTATGTATTCTGAGAAATTAACTTTTTTTATCCCCCCAAGATATTCCTTCTTTCTTTTCCTTCTCCATAGCAGAGACTGCTGATAAGTTCTATCCCACCCAGTGGTGTATGGTATTTGAAGAGGATATAATTTATTTGTAAACTCAGGATGTTCTTGTTTTAATAGAGTTGCTTGTATTTGATAATTTATTTACCCTTGGCCATGATTGGAAATGCTGATCAAAAGTGCTCTGCAGTGTCTTGTCCTTCTGCTGGGTTGTCCTTCCATCCTGTTTGTAGCTATGTGATTTTCTCCCAGCAGTCTTCTGGTGGAAAGTGAGCTTGTGGGGAGGGGAAGTACATAAACTAGGGGGAAACAGGAAAAGGATCCAATTCCCCAAATCCAAGACTTTGGAACCTTTGGGGTCCTATTCTAACGTATTGTAAGGGGGAGATGAAGTGAACTTTTGATAAATTTAGTGATAGAAGTGAATTTGGAAATACAGCTTCCAATGTTCTGAGAAAAGAATCCAAACTCTTGGGATGCTGTTTTATCTTTAAAGTTCTGAGGAGAACGTTTCAAGAAATAATTTCTCTAGCCTTTCTGAGTCCTTGTATACTCCTCAAAGGTATAATATGAAGGTAGCTGGAGTTTCTCTACTTGGACTTATCTAGCACTTGTTTCTGAAAGACTTCAAAGCACTTTAGTATTTAACCACCTATATCGGAAGGTATTTTGTAGCCTTCTCACCTACATGAAAAATAGAAAGGGTCTGAAAGCATCAGTCCCATTGAGTGGTAGCCAGGTCTAACATTTAGGCTAGGAGTAAAGATGATGGGGTTCTAGGCCTTGCTTATCTGGTAACTTGCTGTGTAACCTTGGGTAAGTCACTTAATTTTGCTGGGCCTCAGTTTCCTCAGCTGCAAAATGGGAAATGGTGTAAGAGTAAAATGAGATTACAGATGGAAGGTGCTTTGAAGATATATACTCTATAAGAATGCTAGGTATTATTTTATAGGTGGAGAAACTGAGGCACAGAGTTTTTTAATGACTTTCCTAAAGTCATACAACAAGTCGGTCCAGGTTTAATGTCCAGGTTTCCTGACTCTCAACTTTACTCTCTTCCTATTAGAAAAATGTTATGTAAATATTTGAATATGTTCAGCTGCAGAAATGGGCCCATTTACAAATAGGCAGGCAAGAGCAGTCTAAGTGCAAATAAAATCTTGATTCCAGTTTTGAAAAAGCAATTAAAGTTCATTTTAAAAATAATTCATTTACTGAGTTTAAAAACAGTGAATTCACAAACAAGTTAATTAAAGCCTCATTTTTAAAAAATCTAGATGAAAGTGTTTTAATTAGTCATTGTTTTTAAACTCCCTGTTAATTCAATAAAGGGTTTTTTTTTCCTTAATTGTTAGCTAGAGAGGTTTGCTTTGTTTTTCTAACCTTCATTTTTTTAAAGCCTGAATCCAACTTTTCTCTTTCTTTATCTCAAACTCAGGCCAGTTTGTACTTGGGCCTATTACTGTGTATGGGTCTTATCATAGATATATAAAAGCTAGCTATTGGTGTGATTGTAATGAGGCAACAGCAGCAGCAGTCTCCATGATGGACACATTTCAGAAAGCTGTTGCTAGTCACCAACTGGCAGCACAAATCAATTAATTCTGTTCTGTTTCTAGTGTAAAAAAGTTTATTGTTTATTGGAAAAGATCTCTGACTTTTTGTGTCATATGAGGTGTGAATCGTTGTCCAAAAAAATCTGGTGTTTCAAAGAATCAAACTCTGGTGGCATTAAATGTTCACTTTTATTCTGCTCATAGTTGTGAATTCCTCCCAGCTTTGTTCATTGTGGCTTCCAACCACAACCAGCTTGGCTCCTAGTGGCTCAGGACATTTATGGTGAAGGAGTCCATTGCAGTCCTGCTGCTGAAGTGGAACTTCATCAAGGAACTCTATGGCCAAGGTCAGGAGAGGCAAGTAGTTAGTGAAAAGAGCACTGTCTTTAAAGTCAGAGGACCTGGGTTTTATATCCTACCTCCAAAACTTTCTAGCTGTGACCTTCATCACATTGCTAACTGCTCTTAGTAGTCTCAGTGGGCTCTTCCCTTCACTGAACAAACCAGAAGACTGAAGATAAGTCACTGGTAGCAGTTGGATTTCCTTACCCATCAAAGACTGGCTGGACTGATTTGCTTCTAAAATCACTCCTATATCTAAGATCCTCCAGCCCTAGGCTCTTATATCTTGATAGCAACAATGTTAGTTATCAGTACAGCAATTTTTCTTGATCTCCTTGATCTCCTAGAAAGAGCCTTCACTGCCATTCACTGTACATCAACCACTAACACTAGCAGAGGTGTGTACAAGCCCATTGACAATAAGCTATAGAACCCTTACTTTAGTCATGTTTGCTATAATTATTACCTTTATTGTCACCATTCTGAAGACAGGGAAGCAGATCAGAAAGAATCCAGGATCAGGACCGGGGACAGTTCCACCCTTTGATTCTTATTCATACTCATCTAAGCCTCTTGGAGGAGTAACTTGAAGTAGGTTCTCATGGGGGGGTTGCAGAGTGAGAATCATTGAAATATTATTAACAGCAATAAGAACTACCATAACAACCAACCATGCTCTAAAAACTGAAGAGTACTTTACACACATTATTTAATTTGTCCTTCACAGTAACCACAGGTATCACTGTCTCCATTTTAAAGCAGTGGTTGAGTGGTTTACTTGTAGTTACTTAGCTACCATCATAAGCATCTTCCTAACTCCAAATCTAGGCCTCTCTCCATTATGCCACATTGCTTTAGTGTCATCTCTTCCCTTCTGAGTCTTATTCACTTATTCTCTAGAATAATGTTTTTTTATTAAGAAGAGGACTTGAAGATCATCTAATCCAATCTCTTCATTTTACAGCTAAAGAAACTGAGACTCAAAGAGGTCAAATGACTTACCTAAGGTCATATAGGCAGTGTCAGAGGTTGAATGTGAACTCTGATCTCCCTTGTTAACTTGAATATAATCAGACTATCAACATTTACAAAGTGCCCCCCATGAAAAATGTTGTGTAATATACTATGAACCTAAATTAATAAGCCACTTCCTATGGTTATAAGAAGTAATCTCAGTATATATGCAAAATAGGCAGTTCTTATATGGTGTGACTTGAGGGGCAATAAAAGCTCTAACTACCTTTATAATATTCCCACAATGCCTAAAATTCCCACCGATTCCATTTTCTTTTATTTACAATGATACCTTGAAGGGATTGATCTGGGTAATTTATTCATTCCCCAGAAGAGATAAGAGCCCTGAAGAATGGAACACAATGAGGGTGAAGTTTGGGGATCAAGGAATATTTAAGAGCTTAAAGCCCTTCCTGGGGAAAGGAAGGAGTGGAGAGCATAGCCAGAGGATAATATCTTGAAGGAGATAGGAAAAGGAAGGAAGGGGGAGAGAGAGGATTATAGAAGAGGGCACTGAAAAGAAGAGCCAGCCTTAGCGTCCCTGAGGACCACCTTCCTCCCTCCTTTTCTATATGAAGATGAATCTTCTGGAACACCATCATAAAGGAGTCTACTGTGAGCTGATTTTCCTATAATGGAGATGGAGTTGTTCTGCCTATTACTACTCCCTTTCTAAATCCTTAGGGGTGACCAAAGAAACACATCTGCACAGCCACTGTTGGGAATTCACTATAAATATATACATATATATGTATATATACATATATATTCATATTCCATAGCTATGGAGCACAGTCAAACCAATTAGCCTCTACCCCTTGACTTTGGCCTCCTTCTAATGCTCCAATCTATGCTCCAATCTAATCATTGTAATCACAGATTCCAGGCCACCCAGCACCAGCATTTCACTTCAGACAAAATAAAGTATAAGTCCCATCGAATGATTTCTGCAGGGGTTTTCCTTCTTATATCCTTTTCCCTCTCATAGAGAGCATGGATAAAGGAGATGGTGAAATTGAAACATCAGTTCTTTAGGGGAAAATGTTGTGTCAACATACATATAACCTTCTAAATTGTTTCAGTCAGTTAACTTCATTTATAAGCACTTACTGAACCCCTACTGCATTCCCCTAGGCTTTATTGAGAGATGGGATCCAAAAAGTTCACAGACTCCCCCTTCTGAAATGTCATGGGCCTTATCATCTGTAACAGTCAGTTTGGAATTTTTGTCATTCAACAAATGTTTATTCTTTAAACACTGAAAAACATATTGATGTATTTTTGTTTCACTGTCACCTTCATTTCCAAACATATCCTTCTCCCCTCCATCCAAAGATATCTTTCCTCTCTCTGAAGGACATCTCTTAGAATAACATTTAAAATGGAGAGGTGGGGGGGAGAGAGGGGGGAGAAAAGAGAAAAATGAGAGAGAGTCGGAGAGAAAACAAAGCAGGGCTGAGTCAGTCCTGTGCTCTACGCCCATAATTCCCAACATCAGCAAAGGATAAGAGGCATTGTTTTCTCCTTTCGTCTTCAGGGATAAGTTTGAATATTATATTTATGGAACTCTCAGCTTAATTTTTATTTTTGTTCATTCCATTGTTGTTTTCTAAGAGAACCCCCAATGAGGTCATGAAGAGTCACACACAATTGAATTAACTCAAGAACAACTTCCTGACTCTAATCTTTCCTCCCCTCAAGTCTGGGGGTGGGGGGGGGTTGTCCTTTGCATTAATAGTTATAACTCAGAATCCATTTTCCTATCAAAGCAATTTTATAGATAGTGGTTAGGTATTCTTGAAGTAGAACTATGATTACTGTATTTCAAACACATTATGTGTGGAATAGGCTATTGTGGGCTTATCTGACAACCTAACAACAACCTTGCAAAAAAATGCTTTTCAAAATCCAGACAAACTAACTTACAAAACTTCTTTTAGAACATCAACTCATTTGGAAGCTGAGGGCTTCCTATATCCTCCCCCTATTTAAATTCAATAAATTTGTGGGTAGGTATATCTTCCCAGCTGGGCAGCTAGGTGGCATAGTGGATTGGAATTCCACCAGGACTGGAATCAGGAAGAAGACTCATTATCCTGAGTTTAAATCTGGCTTCAAACATTTACTAGGTGACCCTGGGCAAGTCACTAAACCCTGCTTATTTCAATTTCTCATCTGTAAAAATGAGCTGAAGAAGGACATGGAAAGCTCCTGTAGTATCTTTGCCATGAAAACTCCAAAAAGGGGTCATGAAGATTGGGGCATGATTAAATTAACTCAATAATGCATCTTTCCAACTAGATTGTAGGAATCTTGCTGTGTTTATTTTATATATGTAAAAAATGAGGCCCAAAGATATTTTCTGAGGTGACAGAACTATCTAGTAGTAAATCCATGATGAGAATCCAAATATTCTTAAACCGATATTATTTTGTTATTTTACCATATTCATGAAATATATGGAAAAGGGCTTACATCTTGCCTTGGGACCCTGCTGCCTCAGCCCCCTTCTCTTTCTTGCCCCAAGGCTTGTCACCAAGACAAATTCAAATTCTCTTCCCACTTCCTGACCCACCCCCACACTCCCATTTCCAGTTTTTGAACAATAATCAAATCAAACCTGTTGTAGCCCACCTTTCCTGTCATTTCTAAACCAAACTACCTTCCCTGGTCACCACTCCCTTCTATGCCTTGTCTCTTCCTATTTGAACATACGCTCCTCAAAGTAGGAACTTTTGCATTTGTATCTCCAGCATTTAGCATATAGCAAGCTCTAAGTAAATATTTTTTTTCATTCATTCATACATCTCCATTATGTATTGATGCTGTTTTCTGAATCCCCTCCCCATGGACCAGTCTCAAACACATTCTAAAATATTCAATAGATACTTAAACAAATGAAAAATACAAGAGACCTATCCCCAAGCAGTTTACAGACTCACAATAAAAAAATATAGAAGGAGGTCACAGATTAGTGAGGCTATCCTAATAGGAATATAATTCTCAAGTTACAAGTAATCAAGTTAAACCTACACCATCTGTCTAAGTATACTCCTTTTAGCTGTCCCAACAGAAATATAATTCTCAAGCGTTTCAAGTATTATCTTCAGGTATAGCGATGAAAACAGTTTAGTCTTATTGACCATGTTTTTTTCTTTCCATTTACATTTTTATATCATCTCTTGAGTCTTGATTTTGAAGGTCAAATTTTCTGATCAGTTCTTGTCATTTTATCAAGTAAATTTGAAAATCCAGGAGAAGCTAGGTGGCACAGTGGAGAGCACCAGCCCTGGAGTCAGGAGGACCCACATTCAAAACCGGCCTCTGACACTTAATAATTGCCTAGCTGTGTGACCTTGGGCAAGTCACTTAACCCCATTGCCATAAATACATATATATGATTGGTAGGCAAAAAGAATATTAATAAAGAAAAAGAAAATCCTCTATTTTGTTGTATACCCACTTTCCCACCTAAAAAAAATAATGTTGAATTTTGTTGAGTAGTTAGTTGATTCTTGGTTGTATTCCAAGCTCCTTTTCCCTCTGGAATATCATATTCCAGTTCTTTCTATCCTTTAATGTTGCAGTTGTTAAATCCTGCATCATCCTGACTATGACTCCATGGTATTTGAATTGTTTCTTTTTGACTGCCTGTAGTATGTTCTCCTTTAGCTGATAACTGAAATTTGGCAACAATATTCCTGGGAGTTTTTATTTCAGAATCTCTTTCTGGAGATTAGTGCATTCTTTCAAAGACAATTTTATCTCCTTGTCTGGGATATTAGGGTAGTATTGCCTGATAATTTTCTGAAAGTTGTACTATATACATGTATGCATACATATACATATATACACATACTTAATTCATTTTTTATACTTTAATCATCAGCATCTAATCCAATGTCTGACACATGGAAAACAATAAATACTTGCTGACTGATTAATTGAAAAGAGGATTTTCATGGATTTCAATTAATGTCAACTATATTTCTTTCTTTCTTTCTTTCTTTCTTTCTTTCTTTCTTTCTTTCTTTCTTTCTAACAAGGCACCTAGGGTTAAATGATTTGCCCAGGGTCACATGGTTAATAACGTCAAGATGTCTGAGGTCATATTTGAACTCAGGTCCTCCTCACTCCAGGACTAGCGCTCTATCCACCGTACCAGTCCTTCAGGTATTTAACAATCACTTTCTCCTTTGTCCTATGACTCTCTACCCACCCCTTGTCTCACTGGGAGGCATGAGTCATGGAACAACTCTCAAATTGATTCCTTAGGTGTCTCTGAAGCAGCAGTAGTATCTTCCAAGACTGTTGATCCCATAGACTTGTGGAGAAGACACTGACTGCATGCAGTGTCCCTTTAGGAGATGTCTTCATAAGCAGCGGCTTTCACTGATCTTATGCCAACTTAGTGTTGATAAAGTGTCTCTCTTGGTGAACAACAAATGGTGAAGATACTACTGAGACACACAGTGGCATGTGTCTGCTTCCAGAGGGACTAGTTCTTCCCTCCCTTCCTGCTAAGGCTGAATTGATTACATGTAGTCAGTTGACAGGATAATGAAACCAGCTGGAGCCACTGTCCATCTCCCATTCTCAAGTTAAGTGGTTTTTATTAAGTCGTCTTATTGCTGCCGATCTGATGGGTAAGAACCATGCTTGCACTGATTATTCTCTGACAGCCCCAGGTGACACAGTGCACATCTAGACCCTCCCCACTCCTCTTCTCTGAGGAAGCTCTTTGAACCCTGCACAAAGTGAATCGGGAGGCAGATGTTGCCTTTGAATAGATGGAGAGTTATCATTCAGCTTGTACCATATACACACATTATACAAGGCAGTGACTGTTCCAGGGAAAGGGAGGATTTGGAGCCCAGGTCTCTGCTCTGGGATCCAGAAAGGAATGAGCCCAGGTTGGAGCTTTACTTAACCTTTCCATGTCTGGGCATCTTTCAAGGACAAATTAGAGCTCCCTGGGGGTTGCTCTTGAGATAGCCCACGTGGTCTGGGAAACTTGGAACAGACAGTATGAAGACACTAATGTTAAGAGGAGCAGGAATCAGCATAGAGAAAGGAAGCAGGGGATGTGTTACAACCAATTCAACCAGAAAGAACCCCTGATGGTAGGAGGCAAACTGACAAAAATTGCTGTTATGGGTTACTAATAACTACAATTAAATATCAGAAATAAGCAATTAAACTCAAGAGCCTGGGAATGAATAGCAGTGCCTCTGCTGACCCTACCTCCAGTCTGCCTTCCACAGGCAACATCCAGGGGAGAATTTGGAAGAGAAGCCCACCTTCCTCATCACTATAAACATCAACCACTGACCATTCACCAACAATGAACATTTTAGTCCAAGAACTAGAAATATTTGTGTTAGGGTCTGAGAAAAGTCCCCAATTACAGAACAGAGGCATTCGACATGATGGAGATGCAATAGCAAGGGTTTATTACACTAGCTCAAGCTAGGGTTCCATCCTAGGACAGGGCTAGGATCCTGGAACCTCTAGTAAAGTGAGGAGAGACCTTATATATGGTTCAGTAGGGGATTTCCAAGCATCTGCTGGTTGTCTTGAGATAGTGTGGCATGTTATCATTGAATGAAGGTCCTCGGGGAGGTTCCCCCATTGCATGGTCCAATAGATGACCAGGCAGAAACTTAGGAGCAGAATTTAGGCAAAAGTTCACAGGTTTTGAAACTCAGGGTCTTACACTTAACCCCTAATATCTCAATCTAAGAAGTAACCCTGTAGAGATGAGAACTGTCATTTCAGTAGGAATAGTGACTGAAGATGTAGGGGAAAATTTTTCTTGATACCATGAAAAGCAAAAAATAAAAAAAAGCAAGAATAAAATTTTAAAAAACTGAAAATATAGAAAATAAAAGATCATGTATTTAAAAAAACTGATCTGGAAAAACAAGGAGAGATAATTTAAGAAGCATTGGATTCTTCGAAAACTAATTTTGAAAAAAGCCTGGACAAATTTTGAAAATTCATAAATGGGGGCAGATAGGTGGCACAGTGGAGTCAGGAGGACCTGAGTTCAAATCTGACCTCAGACACTTAATAATTCCCTAATTGTGTGACCTTGAGCAAGTCACTTAACCCCATTGCCTTAAAAAAATTTAGAAAAAAAAGAATACAGAGAAACCATAAGTGAAAACTGCCATATTCTAAAGATAAGAAGAATCTATTCATAATCTCCTGAAATGAATTTCTAAAGAAAAAGTTTCAGAAATATAATACTTCCTCATATTAAAAAAAAAAGTATTGCACTCATCCATAAAAAAAAGTTCAAGTATCAAGGAACTATATATAATCAGAATCAGCTTCTATTCAAAATGAGATCTTAGAACACAATATTCCAAAAATGAAAGGATCTAGGCTTACAACTAGGAATAACTTTCCCTGCAAAACTGAGTATAAAAGGTGGGGGGAAAAAAGATTTTTAATGAAATGGAGAGCATTTAAGCATTTCTATTGGAAAGGCCAGAGATAAGTAGGAACTTTTCAATACAAACATAAGAATTCAGAGAAACCTAGAAAAATAAATTTATTTGAACAGTTGGAAGGGACTATATGACAATATAGTGCTGATAGTCTAAGAGGGGGAACACGAATGTCTTCAAAACCTTAATGTTGGGGCAGCTAGGTGGCGCAGTGGATACAGCACCGGCCCTGGAGTCAGGAGTACCTGGGTTCAAATATGACCTCAGACACTTAATATATTATTACCTAGCTGTGTGGCCTTGGGCAAGCCATTTAACCCCATTTGCCTTGCAAAAAAACAAACAAATAAACAAACCTAAAACCTTAATGTCTTCAAAGGGTATTAAGGGAGTTAAATAAAAGAAATTAAATTGGGGTGGGAGGTATTTCTGTTCTGAAAGTATTCAGAGGGGAAAGAGAAGGGCAGATAAAAATAGGAATTCATTAATGTCTGAAGGAAGAAATAGAGAACTGCAGTTGTTATTTCTCCAAGTCGGGGTGAAAAGACACATTTTCAGGGGGGGAGGCTAGGTGGTACAATGGATAGAGCACCAGCCCTGGAGTCAGGAGTACCTGAGTTTAAATCCCACCTCAGACACTTAATAATTACTTGGCTGTGTGGCTTGCAAAAATCTTAAAAAAAAAAAAAGGCACATTTGCAAACATAGAGGAAAACATATGAAGGGGAATAAGATAAACTTCACTCTTATATGAAAGAGACAAAAAAAGGGTTGAGCGTGCGCGCACACACACACACACACACACACACAATTTGGTGTTGAAATAAATCAAATTCATTAGATAAACTAACCAAACTATTTCCCTGATTCTCAAGTGAGTTGTAAAAAGGGAGGAGGGGGAAAGAAAAGAACTAGAATTTAAGCATGTACTTTAGATTCTCTGACATTTGGTGAACAATTTAATAAATTGTGATATAGAAATGCAACAAAATTCTATTGTTCCACAAGAAACAATGAAAGAGAGGATTTCAGAGAATCTTGGATGATATGTATGAACTGATTCAGAATTAAGTGAGTAGAATTTATTCAAGAGAAGAATTTATACAAGAATAACAACATTGAAAAGAAAAACAACTTAGAAAAAACATTGATTACATCTAAAACCCGTCATTTCTCATAATGTGTTACCTACTTCCTGACAAAGGCTAATGGACACAAAGTGAAGAGAAATACAGTTTGGGACATGACCACTGCATAGATTTGTTTTGCCTAGCAATGTTTATTTGTTCCATAGTTACTTTTTTCTTTTTTCTCTTAATTAATGGTACTAGTAGAGGCAGGAGTGAGGGATGGAGAGGAGAAGGGAATCCAACATTGGAAACTCTGATTTCCAAGTTAATTTTCTACCCCTAATGTCTTCATTTAATTTTTCCTTTGATTCATTCTGGACTTTCTTGATGGAATTACAGGATCTCAGAGGAATCTATAGCATACTCCTTTTCATAAAGACTTTTCATTTATTTTTCCTTTATATTGGATCATTGTATTTTGTACTCTCAGCATTTTTACTTGTTTTTTCTTTCTGTATTTGTAAGCTTCTTATCGGTTTACCTGCTTGTGAGGTTTTTCTTCAGGCCATGACGTTTGGACTTTTAGTCTTTTAGTCTTTCTTATGCAAAAAAAAGGGTGGATAAAAAAATGAGGTAATATAAAAATTTTTATACAAAAGAAAGAGAAACACTAGAGACCAATGACTAAAAATACAATTCAAGATTTTGATATCTGGTTTACCTCCTCACTCTTTGGTTCTGCACCCCATCCAGTGTTTCACAAATTCCCTTAAAGTCTTGTGCTGGTGGGATGTATGGGTCTGACCCAACCTAGGTCCAGACCCAGAGTAAAATTCAGGGAAAAGAAGGTTGACTCCCCTATATTTCTAATCTCCTTTCCCTTTGTTGCCAGAAGCTTTCCCCATTTTGGCTGTGTCAACATCTCTTCTTCTATCTCCCCCCCACCCCTATACCCACCACCAAGTTCCTAAATCACTGCTAAATGGGGACAGACAGAAATCACCAAAGCTGCACTAAAATATTAGTCTGCAAAGTTATTTGTACCACCTATACCTCATAATTCTCATTGGGAGCTCAAATATGTTATGTCATAGGATTTTTTTCTTGTATGTTATTTTTGTCTTCTTTTCTTGAGGGTTCAGCTTCAGTTACTCTATATTTGGCCCATGATTCCTTTTTTTTGTTGTTGGGAAGTTTTGTAGATAAAAACTACTTCCTCAAATTGCCAATCACATAATTAAGAATATGTATTATTAAAGAGATAATGTAAGAGGTAGCAAAGAGAATTGGAGATTACTATAAACCACCATAAATTTTTAAAGAATGTGTCTGTCACACTTACATTTCATTTTTTAAAAAATGTTCACAAGGCTGGTAGAACTACATTGCTATGGATATATTATATCTAAATTTTTATATGTTACAAAATTTTAAATATTTGTTATAAACTTATGAGATAGTTAAATAGTACTGTGGATAGAGTACTAGATCTGTAATTAGGAAGACTTGAGTTTTAATCCAGTTTCAGTTACACACTAACTTTGAGATTTTTAGAAATTTACAATTTCTGACTGCCTCAATCATCTGTAAAATTGAGGAAACTGTCTCCCAAAGTTATAGATTTTGATAGAATAAAATGATAATGATAGCAAAATGAAACTAATGTTACATTTGGGTTAAAATAATCAATTTTGAAATTTTAAGAGGAAACATGTCTAGACAAGAATATTTAAAAAAAAGATACGGAGGTTTTCAGTTCAGTTATTTTTCAATTGTGCCTTACTCTTTGTGACTCCATTTGAGGTTTTCTTGGCAGAGATACTAGACTGATTTGCCATTTTCTTTTCCAACTCATTTTACAGATGAGGAAATTGAAGCAAACAGGGTTAAGTGACTTGCCCAGAGTCCTAGCTAGTATGGTGAGTGTCTGAGGCCAGATTTGAACTCAGGAAAATTAATCTTCCTGACTTCAGTCCTGCATTCTGCCCATTGCACCACCTACATGCTGGAGTTTTTAATAGATTATAAACTCAAAACAATTCAATAGTATAATGTGACAACCAAAAAATGCCATTGTTTAGCATGAATAAGAGAACATGATAAATGTATTTTTAAAAATTTAGAGTTATCAGGTAGAAGAAAGGATAGATTATGTTCTGATTGGCATCTGAAGAAAAAGTAAGAGCAATGGTTAAAAGTCACAATGAGAAAAATGTAGATTAAAAATTTCTATTAATTAGAGATAAAAAGTTAGAATAGGCTGTATTTGAAACTCCTCAAGTAAATACTGAATGGACTACCTGTTAAAGATATATTTTACAGGAAAAACTTAATTGAGTATGGATTAAATAAGATGAACTCTGAGATTCTTTATATAGCACTTTTTGGTATGAGTTTGTTATTTCAAGTATATTTGGGGCCAACCACACCAACCCTTACTCTCTGCTATTGGTTCATTAGTTTAGTAATTCGTTATCTGTTCATGTTTAAAGGCAGTCTAGTTGGTGTGCTCTGAAATGTTTTTAGAAAGGACCAAAACAGCAAAACTCTCTGGAAGTGGATCAGTCTCTCTCAGGAGTAAACTTGGGGAAAGCTCTTCTCCTGTGGGTTAACTTCACTCTCTATTTCAAATTTTGAACCTGTTGGCTCAGACCAAATTATTATTGACTGGCTACATAATTTATTATGTAGTACCAAGTAATATTAAAAAAATTAGATAATGCTGCAATGGGTTTCATGCCCAAGTTACTAAACATACAAGCAAAGGAGATGTTGGCTGTACAACAGCTATCATTCAGCTTGCTCTCAAGTCCATCCCTGCTAGACACCCGTCTTACCTGTCCTTCGCTGGTCTAAGCACTCATTGACTTGTATCTTTCCTTTGTCACTTCCTTACACATCTGTTGCCCCAACACTTAGGCAAAAATATCTTTCTCAAAAAAGGAACAACAAAAACTGTATCCACAAAATAGACTTAGAACTTATAAAATTAGTCTAGCTCTAGGATTCTCCATCCAACTGGGAAGGTCCTCCAAAGCCTCTGTGATACTAAGGAGGTCATCTAAAGTCTCTGTGATGTCAGTAATCCTTAGCTCTGGGTTATTCTATGACCTACCTTTTGAGAGTCAAACAGCTTCCCTCCTATTTCCTGTATTGACCAGAAAGGGTTGTGAGGTTCCTGGAGCCTTCAAAAAGGAACTTGTACCTCCTCACAAACGATTGCACATCTATTTTCTTTTCTCTAATGAGAGCTCCCTTTGGGAATGAATAGAGGGAAAAAACCTCATTAGGACCTTCTATGTGAACAGTAACTGCATGAGGCCTAATTACCAGACCTGAATTTTTATTTATATATTTATTTTTGTTGGGGAAGGTAATCTCTAAGGTCCTTATTAAAACCTACAAATCTTCTAAAGAATGGTGGAATGTGAATCAGACTCTTTTTAGCTGACAGGGGGAGTAAATAGATCCTAAGGGCATCCTAACCCCAACTGGGCAGACCAAGTACAGCTGGTCTGTTTTGCTACACTGATGATATTATTCTTGGGGGGGGGGGGGCTTCCTCCCCATAACACATTCCCTACAACTTTGGACCAGGATGGAAATCAGAGAGAAGGAAGGACATATGGATATTTGGTGGAGGGTGGGGAGGAGGTCACCCAGCTGGAATGCATTTTAACCCAACTTGAAGGAAGATTTTAATCTTACTAGGTTGATGGGAATATCTGCAGAGATCATCCGGGAAGCAGTTATCCACAAGATAACTGGCTCAGGCCAAAGACTATCAAAATTTCTTTTTAGGGAGTTCTTCCTCAGTAAACATTATATTCTTGCTCAAAGAAGTTGACAGTTGATCATTGCTGGTTTGATTGCTGGTAACAATTTAATGTAAATTGAATATAAAAACCCAGCACTCTTCCAAATACTGGCCCCTTCTGATGAAATCAGAAAAATTATTGGATCACATGATCATAGAATTTTAGTGTTAGAAGAAACTTCGGTCATCTTCTCCAACTGGAATAATTATTCCTATTATTATAAATATTCCAAAAAAGAATAATCACTACAATATGCTGGACAAGTGGTCAACCAAATTCTGTGGATGGAAAATCCACTTCTTCAGAAGAACCTCATTCTGTTGATAGTGTAATAGGAAAACAGTTTTCTGATGCATCTGTCCTTAACCTGACACAACTCCTTCTGCATAGACAAGCCCACACATAAATTCCCAGCAGGCTTCTAGGTGAATCTTCAAAGCCTTCCCTGTCCAAGAAGGAAAAACTCATTGGCCCCAACTTCTCTAATGCAACTTCTTGGCCTAGGGCCAATTAAAAACCTCCAAGGATCAGGGCTCAGTGTCTCTATATTCTGATGGCTGACTGAACAAACACATTTCTAGGAGGGAATAAGGTGGGCCATGTTCCGAGAAACTAAGTAGGACTCTATCCTTGTTGTTTCTCCTTCCTGTGTTAGACCAAAGTCAACTTTTTCCAATGCTCATTGACTTGTGAATGCCTCATTTTGTCTCAGCATCAAATCTGACCTTGGTAAGAGCTACATTTAATAACATCTGAACAGCTCTAAATAGGAGCAAGTTTTTCCTCATATCAAATCTAAATTTGCCTCCTGGTTCTGCCCTCTGAGGTAAAACAAATTCAAATTTAATCTCTCTCTCTCTCTCTCTCTCTCTCTCTCTCTCTCTCTCTCTCTCTCTCTCTCTCTCTCTCTCCTACAAGACAATTCTTCAAAGACCTGAACAGAGTTATCAATTCCCCTCTTGTTCTTCCCTAGGCTAAATATCTCTGGTTCTTCCTTCCAGTCTCATTTGACTTATGTGGGCCCTTCAGCATCTTGGTTGTCTTCCTCTAGATGTTTTCTATCTTCTCAAATTGTGATGCCCAGATATTTACAGGACCCTTCTGATATATGGTCTGACCAGAGTACCTCCCTCTTCTTAGAAGCTCTGCCTCTTACTGTAGCCCAAAATGGCATAAGCTTTTTTTGACTGATACCTTGCAGCACTGGTTGCAAATGAGCTTTCAGTGGAATGAGACATGACATTTTTAGACCTGGTCAATGTAAGAATTTATCTTAGTTGATTATGGAAATTTGTCACAAAGATTTTGTTTTTCTCTGAAATGAGAGAGGAGTTGGGAAATGGGAGGAGAGGAAGATTGTTCATGAAAAAGATAAAATGAAAAGAAAAAAGTTAAGTACTTTCCTTTGTGGGTGGTTAGATGGATCAAAAGAAAAATAAAATAATTTATGATCCACACCCCCTCCATCTTTTTCCAGATAAACTGCTAATTATACCTCTCTCTTTCTATATTTACTCCCTGCTGGAGTTACTACTCCTAGATAGTAACATGCCTTAATCCAATTAAAGTGGCAGAAACAGTGGGAGGCAGGAGACCTCTATGTGTTTCTGTTTGTGTGTGTGTGTGTGTGTGTGTGTGTGTGTGTGTGTGTGGTGGCCATATCATGTCCTTACTCCCATGGTTATCATCAGCAGCAAATTTCATTGTGGAGGGAAAGGTAATAAGCATCTATATGCCACTTACTATGTTTCAAGCACTGTGTGAAGTACTAGGAGATAGGTGCCATTATTTTTTGTTTGTTTGTTTTGTTTTCAGGTTTTTGCAAGGCAGTGGGGTTAAGTGGCTTGCCCAAGGCCACACAACTAGGTAATTATTAAGTGTCTGAGACTGGATTTGAACCCAGGTACTCCTGACTCCAGGGCTGGTGCTTTATTAATCCCACTTTATAATTAAGGAACCTGATGCTGGTAGAACTTAGTCCACTGGCCCAGACGAGGCAAGATTGGAACTCAGGACTTTCTAACCCCAGGCTGGGCATTCCATCTAATGTGCTACCAGCTTGCTAGCATATTAAATGGTTTCCCCACAAATGGAAAACAACGTTTACTTTTGAATCATCTGTATTCCCAAATTATATTTTAAATTCCTAGGAAAAACTATTAGATAACCTCTTGCATAATAAAATCTCTAACCCATTCAATATTTTTACTTGAAATACTAAAATCTTATTATGTACTTTAACTTTAGAGAGGGAGAGAGGTTCATTTTGTTTTGTGTTGTATTTTCATTAAAAAACACTCCTCAGCAGAAATTTGAACTATATTTAAAGATGTTGGAGGGAAGTAGAAACAGAGCAACTTAGTCACAGGGATAAGGACTACACCTATGATTTCATTAGTATAAGGAATTGGGGAAAGGTATTGGGATCCTCTACCAAGGCAAGGCAAGATCTTCTCTGTAACTAGCAGTCTTAGGTAATTGTCTAGAGAACTAACAGATTCAGTGATTTGTTCAGGGTTACCTCATCAGAATGTGTGGGTACCCCCATCAAATCCATGGTGGAATTTGAACCTAAGTCTTTCTGGTTCTCTAATCTGATCCCATACCATATCTTAATGTAATTATACAGCTTCTATTTTATTTCAAAACCATTTTTGTAAAGGAAACAAAACTTCCCACCTGAGTGGCTAATAGCCCATCATCTTATTCTCTTGTACATCATGATTCTGATCTGACCTACTTATTCCATTCCTTTTGGGGAATGACACAAGTTAGATATAGTACAGTACACACATCATTTAAAAAATTCTGAAATTTCCACTCAAAAGAAAGCTAACCTCAATCTACTCACTTTGCCCTGATGCCAGCCTTACCTTGGAAATTTTGAACTTCTAGAGTTCTAGCAAGGTTTTGGATTCCCCAAGAGAATAGGTTTGAGTTTATTTGCATACTTTCATTATGTCTTAAGGGAATAGTAGCTCAACCAGAACCTAGGAATTTTTCTAAGGAGAATTACAAAAACAACAGTGAACATGAGATAAAAATCAAGAACCTTATAGGCAGGATAGAAAAGTCATATCCTAAAGAGAAGAGTAGAAATCAAGGATTTTTAATTTTTTATATGATTTGAGTGTTATATTCTCTCCTCCCTAAGTCTAAAAGTAGCCCAAGTAGTGAAGATCATTCATCATATATGTGAAAACCTCTCTTGAAATATATGGTAAGGTATGTTAATGTTTACCAGTGAAAGAATCAATTAATAAGCACTTATAAAACACCTATTATGCATGGTGGTAAGGACAATAATTAAGCTGTCTCTCCTCTCCAGGAATTCTATTCTAGAAAACAATATATACACATATAAATGTAGTAAATAGATGTTTATATATAATATATAAATATAAAACATAAAATAATTGAGGTGGGGAAGTATTAATAACTATGGGATCAAGAAAGGCCTTCTATGGGAGATGATATTGAGTTACTATCTCTTGAAGGAAGTCAAAGATTCTAAGAGGTTGAGGTGAGGAAGAAAAACATTCCAAGAATGGTGGGGGGAACCAATCAATCAATAAACATTTATTAAACACCTACCATATGCTAGCATTGTGTTAAATACTGAGGATACAAAAAGAGAGAAAAAGACAGTGCCTGCCCTAAGGAGCTTACAATGTAATGAGGGAGACAACATGCAAACAGATATAGACAAATCAATCTATATATCAGGTATTTAGGAAATAAAAGAGGAAAGGCATTGAATTAAGAGGATTCATGTAGAAGGTGGGATTTTTGTTAAGACTTTAAGACACAGGGGCAGCTGGTCCTGGAGTCAGGAGTACCTGGGTTCAAATCCCACCTCAGACACTTAATAATTACCTAGCTGTGTGGCCTTGGGCAAGCTACTTAACCCCATTGCCTTGCAAAAAAACCTTTAAGAAAAAAGACTAAGACAGAGACAGAAGATGGCATAATGTGTGTGATGAAAAACAAGAAAGTCTGTGTGTAGGGGGGTTGTTCTTATTCATTCATTTTTAGTTGTGTCTATTTGTGAGCCCATGTTGGGTTTTCTTGACAATGATATTGAAGTGGTTTGCCATTTTCTTCTCTACATATTTTGTAGATGAATGAACTGAGGCAAACAGGGTTAAGTAATTTGCTCAGAGTCACATAGCTAGTAAGTATTAGAGACCAGATTTGAACTCAGAAAGATGAGTCTTCCTAACTGCAGTTCCATCATTCTATCTTCTGAACCAACTGGCTGTCCCATAGTACTGGAGTAATATGTAACAAATTAATTTGGAATCAGGATGTGAAGAGCTTCAATTGTCCAACAGAGTAGTTTATATTTGATCCTAGAGGTAATAGGAATTCCTTAGAGTGGAAAGCCATTGAGCAAGGAAATGTTAGGGCCAGGTCTATGATTTAGTAATATCTCTTTAGCAGTTTTGTAGAGGATGGGATTAGAGAGGGGAGACACTATAGATAGAGAGGCTAATCAGTAGGTTATTGGGATATGACTATCTTTGCAGACACTTCTCAGAGTACTTCTGCTTTTCCTTTATCTTTACACTTTCCACAAAAAGATTTGTTGGGAATGTGACTCCCAATGGGTCTCCATTGTTTATGGGTAATTAGCAATACCACTTTTCTCCATTTTGCTTTCTTCAGTCCCCATGTCTCAGACATAACACCCCACAACTATGCTTCTACATCACTCCAAATAGAATCAAACTGGGCCCAGACACTAGACACTCCCACACTAAAAGTTTCCAAATGTCATCAGAATCTTGTCTGGTGCCTCTGATTCCATCTTCTTCCATTACCTTGGCAACATCCCCCATGCCCCTCAGCCATAGCCTTTAATTCGATCAACTTCTTTTTTCCTTCTTCAGAAGTATAAATCAAGTCAGAGATGTCATAGAAGAGCCAGTTAAACACAACTAGTTACTTAGCTGTTTAAAAAAACATGTATTGAATGCATTATTATTATCATTATTATCATTATCATTATCATCATCATCATTATTATTATTATTATTTTTCATGGCAATGGGGTTAAGTGTCTTGCCCAAGGCCACACAGCTAGGTAATTAAGTGTCTGAGACGGGATTTGTCAGGGCCGGTGCTCTATCCACTGCGCCACCTAGCTGCCCCTTGAATGCATTACTTATCCCTTTCTGGCAGTCATACTCAGCCTAGTTGCTAGATTTTTTTCCTATTTGCCAAACCAAGGGAATAACTTCTGTAGAACTACATTACCCCAATGCTGGGAGCTGTTGAAAGAGGCTCAAGTTCACTGGCACTGGGTTAATTTGGGATGTTTGAGATAGAGATGGAACAAATGAATACACCTTTATATGTTTTTTTCTGAGTCTTTGAAGACAAAGCCTGAAGGTCTCTTCTGCACTCTACAATGATTTTGTTTATTTTGGCTATTTAGATTGAGGATGACAATATTTGTATTGCAAAAGGACTCATTTCTGCCACTTAGATTATATGCTCCTCAAGGCTGAGACAATTATCTTTGTATCTCTCCTAACTTTGGTTATGGAATAATGTTAGGGTCTGGAGTTGTCATTTTAATGGTATTGGAAATTTCCAGAATCAGAAACCTTCTTTGCAGCTTCAAATCTCTAGAGTAGAGGTGTCAAACCCATGCAGACTGCAAAAACTCCCAAGTGTTGAACCAGATTAAAATGTAATTGAGAAATGTTTAACAAAATAAATAAAAATACAACACATCCTAGATAATGTTCATTTTTTTCTAAGTCAAGTGGTTTTCTAAGTCAAAATTCTTGGTAGGGATCCATTCCTATTTGAGTTTGATACTACTGGCCTAGTCCTCTAGGACTGAGAGAGGAAACAGTCAATAATTTTATATCTAGTAAATTCTATAGATATTGAATTAATTAATGAATCAATGATGACTAATTTTCCACATTTTGGCGTATTGTTTCTATAAATACACATATAGATATATAAATATATAGATATAGATATCATTGGTAAAGGGCATTAGTAGAGTAAAGATTTGATTTCATTTATATATTGTAAAAGTCATTCTCTTGCTTGTTTAAAGTAAGATTAGTGGCTACAAATAAATGAAAATGAGTTTGAAATTCTATATTTTATCCATATTATAGAATTTGTTTATTATTTTCTCCTGCTATAAACATTAGCTATTCCATCTTTTTGCGGTTGTTTGCTCTTTTTTTTCAGTCATGTCTGATTCTTCACGACCCCATTTGGGGTTTTCTTGACAAAGAAGAGGTTTGCCATTTCCTTCTCCACTGTATTTTACAGATAAAGAAATGAGGAAAGCATATTAAGTGACTTGCCTAGAGTCACAGTATTTGAGGTCAAATTTGAACTCAGCTCTTCTCAACTCCATTGTGCTACCTAGTTGCCTGTTCTTTCTTTACTCAAAAATAAGTACTAATGGGATGAACAGATCTGAAAAGGATTAAGATTAGTCAGGAAAAGATTTCCTTAATGTGCTTTAATGTAAATATTCTTTCTAACATACATATTTGTTAAGTAAAGGGAGTGGGGATGAGGGAGAAAAGTTCAGCACAAATTAAGTTCTTAATCAGATAACTGGCACTGGTCCTGGTGTTGGAGACACAGCACAAAATTAAGACAATTCTTGCCTGCAAGTTTATGTTTATGTTCTCTTGGGGGAAGGGGAAATATAACAGATCATAGATAAATACTGGAGGTATACAGAGAAATAAGGGTGTGTGGTGATGGATGGCAGAGGAGGCAGAGGTGTGCCTCACCTGTACCTCAGTCTTTGCTGAGTTGAGTGCATATACCTGTCATGAGCTTAGTGTAGGTGCCAGGTGTATACACTCAATCCTTCCCAATCAGAGGTGAGTTTCAGCTCTGCCTCCTCTGCCTCCCCCTCACCATAGTTCCTTGTAAATAAATACAAAATGATTTGATTTGGGAATAATATGCAACCATACTGGAAAGATAAACTAAAGCCAGCTTGTGAAGGGTTTTAAATACCAAACAAAAGACTTTGCCTTTTATTCAAGAAGCAATAGGAGACTACTGAAATTTCTTGACCAGAATAGTGAAATAGTCACATTGCTGCTTTGGGAATATCAATCCAGGAACACCTCAAGATTTCTATTACAAGAGCTTATAAAATCCCCTGGGGCACGAATAATAGAAAGGCAGAAAGTTGTAATGAAAAGAGCAGTATTCTTGGTCAGAAGATAATTTTATCCTTTGAAAGGTAGAGTAATCCACAGGGAGGAATTCTATTCTGGATCTGAGTACCATGGAGTAACAGAGAGCTGGCATAGATCAGAACCTTGGTAGTTTGCTTGCCAGTAGTATCAAACTCAAATCAAAATAGATTCCTGACATGCATATTGACTGTGAAAATCATATTAAGAAATCTGGGGATGGCTAGGTAGTGCAGTAGATAGAGCACTGGCCCTGGAGTCAGGAGGACCTGAGTTCAAATCCAGCCTCAGACACTTAATAATTACCTAGTTGTGTAGCCTTGGGCAAGCCATTTATCTCCATTGCCTTGCAAAAAAAAAAAATAATGCATTCAATACATATTTGTTAAACAGCTAAGTAACTAATTGTGTTTAACTGGCTCTTCTATGACATCTCTGACTTGGAAAAAAAAAGAAATCTTAGATTTTGAGAAATCAAATTTCAAAAAGTTCAGAGGAATGATAGGATCTCATGGAAAAAATGCTTCAGGGAACATTGACCTACTAGGGCTAGGTGATGTTTCAAGTTAATTCCATAAACATGTATAAGTGCCTGCTATTGTGACCTTTTGAGTCGAAAGTTGGAAGAGTCAAGACTGGGACTTTTTTTTTTTAGGTTTTTTTGCAAGGCAATGGGGTTAAGTGCCTTGCCCAAGGCCACACAGCTAGGTAATTATTAAGTGTCTGAGGTCGAATTTGAACTCAGGTCCTCCTGACTCTAGGGCCAGTGCTCTGTCCATTGCATCACCTAGCTGCCCCCAAGGCTGGGGCTTTTAACAAAGAGACACACACAATCTCGTAAGAATAGACTGCGAGGATTGAACAGGTAGTATAAGAGATGGGCAGCAGTAGCTGTGAGGAAATGGAATCTCCTGCTCAGAATGGAGCTGGACAATTGATTGCACCAGACCTGTGGGAGAAAAAGGAGAGTTTGGGGAAGAGTTTAGATCCCGGAAGGGTTCAAAGGGTTCTGGAAATAGAGAACTCAGTTTGGAACTATGGATTGTAATCATCTCTTAAAGGACAGGAGGAAGTTCCTAAAGGTCTAATCCTCTTCTGATTTCCCCTTCCCTTGCCTGTGCACATTAGAGGCATTGTGATATATAGTACTCACTTCTTTTCCTAAGTGTTTTGTATATCCTTATTTTGCCTCAAATATAAAGAAGTCAGGGATTTGCTGGAAATACATAAAATTTAAATTAGAGAAGTGAGTCTAACCTTTGCCTGAATGATAGTTCTTCTAACTGGGGACTCTTAATGATTACAATCATATTAATAACTTTTTTTGGAGTTTGATGTAAATTCCACAAAATAAGTGAGAAACCACATCGACCTGAGAACCCTTCTTCACAAACTAATGGGGGGGGGTATGCAAAGTCACCAGCCTCATTTTTACCTCTGGAGGCATCTGAGTCCAGTGACCAGACGCAGATCAGATGACTGGTGACTAAACAAGAGATTTCATCTTAAACTACTCTCTTGCTAAACAAGGAGACACAGGAAGGATTTAGTTTTGCCTTTTCCAAGAAGTAAGGTGGAAGCAGAAAGGATTCCACAGCTTTATCCAACCACCAATGTTGCTAAAAAAATTATGAGGACCACATGGAATAGTCGAACAATGAATTGTAATCAGGATCCAAAAAACCAGGTGGTTTTCTGATGTACATGCAAAGATACTTTGACTCATGTTGAAGTCTCCCAGGAAGAAGAAAAAAAAGTGAGTCACTTTTCTTGCTTTCTCAAGTCTACTTTGAAAATTGCTCATCTCTTCTTTCCACTCCCCATCCTCTTCTGTTCTCCTCATCCCTTACTCCTCACCACCCCCTTCCTCATCCCCTCTCCCCTTACTGTATCCTAGGCTAGAGGAACCAATTTCTCTTATCTTCAAAGGGAGCTACCTAGAGGGGGGAACAAAAGAATTAGAATAACTGATCCTTTAAAAAAAATTAATTCCAATTTTTTCTCAGAAGGTCATGCATGTTTACTTTGCCATGGGGGAATTCCAATTCGTGCACAATGATTCAGTTTTCATTATTCCATCATCCAGAGGGTGTCTGTGCAATTTTTCACACTGCTTGTCTCTCTTCCTTTCCTGCTCCCTAACATAAAGGAATATCAGTATATGTATCTTAATAATACATTCCTTTTGGTCCTAATGAAACATCACTTTAGTAAATGTATCACACTAAGATAGGACACAGTTCTGGGGCCATGCTGATGGTTTGGTGGTACACTATTAACCAGTTCTCCTCAAAGAGCTGTAATTTGAGAAGCAATTTACCATATAATTTCTACCCATTACCCTTAGAAATCAGAGATTGTTTGGCACCAAGGAAGCACATTTAACAGAACCAAAAGCACTCCTTTGGGATAAATCATTGATAGTTTCCCCAAGAGTAAAGGACCTTTATATCTGAAGATAAGTACAATTATCAAGCTTCCAATAAGTTTTAGGCACCTACTTTGTAACACATACTGTTAAATTCTGGGGAGACAAAGACAAAAAAATTCCAAACAATTCTTCAAAATACTTATATTTTCTCCAGAGAAACAATAGGAACATATGAAGGAAATAAAACATATAAAAATAAATACTCTGGAAAGCATTATTTCCTGGTTCAGGGAAGGGGTTAAAATCAATACTCAATCAGCAAGCTTTTATTTAGTACTATTCCAGTATCTCTGCCAAGAAAGACTCCAATAATAATAACAGTCATCATCATCAATAAGTCATTTTTAAGTTGGATCTGAATCCTTGTGGCTTCCTTGAAGGTTTCCTTTCCAGAGATAGTGGAGTGGTTTGCCATTTCCTTCTCCAGCCCATTTTATATATGAGGAAACTAAGTCAAACCAGGTTAAGTGATTTTGCTCATGCTTGTATAGTGTCTGAGGTCAGATTTGAACTAAGGAAGATGAAAGATGAGTCTTCCTGATTTCAGACCCAGGATTCTACCCATTGTGTCACCTAGCTGTTCATTTATTCTGATAGTTCAGGCTTCTTAGATTATGATGGTGGTCAGGGTGTTGAGGACCTGAACTAAAATGGTAGCCTCCTCAGTGATGACTCTGGACTGCCCATTTAAATCCAACTTTCTACAAGAAGATTTCTTAATCCCCATAATAATAGTGCCTTCAGTCTTTTGATATCTGTGCTGTATCCTGGAAATATCTTGTCCATATATAATTATTTGTAAGTTGTCTTCCTTATTAGACTGGGAGCTCCTCGATATTTGCCTTTTTCTGAATCCCCAGTCCTTTAAGGCATACTGCAAGCCACATAGCAGGATTTAATAATGCTTATTGATTATGTGAGCAGAAAAAGGAGGATAAATGAAGGAGGTATTATGGCAGTTCAATCAACCAGACTTGGTGTTGATTGGATAGGTGGAGTGTGGGACAGAGAAAAGTTAAGGATTACCTTAGGATATGTATACCTGCTTAATTGGAAATCAGGAAAGGTCTCCTGGACGAGGTACAGCCTGAGATGAACTTTCAAAGAATTACAGATTCTTCTTAGAAGGGTTAGGGAACCTTCTTTCTGCCAAGGGTCATTTGGATATTTATAGCATGATTTATGGATTATATTTTGTTAAACATTTAATTAATTCACCTCTAGATTTATTGAATTTCAAGTCCCATCTGTGGTTGAATTGGTTCCCTAACCTTATTCTAAGAGGTAGAGGTAGAGATGGAGTTCTATTATCCCCCAAAATCAGGATTTTTTTGCTGATGAGAGTGAGTTATGGTTATGATGAGACATCTTCCCCTTCCCTTCTTCCCATCATATCCCCAGCTTTCCATCCTTGAATGGATGGAGAAAGTAAAGGGATGAAGGTTATGGCAAGAAAACTGACCAAAGGCAGGAATAATGAGATTCATTTTCTGGAAACCACCCATTCTTTGGGGTGTTCTAGAAATAGGATAGAGACAGAGCTAGTGAGAAGTAGGGGAGGAAACATCTTCCTCCCCCTTCCCAGCTACAAAACAGTGTATGGTAACAAACGGCTCAAATTTTAATTTTGCCCCCAAGAAACTCAGATAGCAGAAGTGTATATTAGCAGTTCTGGGTAGCTCTTCATGGGCTCTGTGGGGTAACTTCAGTCAAATCAATCTCTTGTTGGGAATATGCACAGTTTGCATCTTCTCCTTGGTTTCAGTCTAAAGAGAAGGCTCTCCTTGGACTTCAGAATTTCATGTAGTATTTGGAACCTTTGGGTTTATATCTCAGAGCATGGTGGTGATAAAAAAGCTGCCTGGTGATATTGTTATTAACAACCTCTGCGGAGAAAGAATCTACTATTTCTATGAATTCTCTGGTCACTGCTATAAGGAAGAAGCAGGGCAGCCTATGACAGGACTGCAAAATAAATGCAAAGTAAAATAGAAACGAACTGTAAGATTTGGGTTCAAATTCTGATTTTTAACATTTAATAAAAGAGTGAACTAGATGCAAACAAATAACATTAGTGGAGACATTATGGGTATAATAGAAAGAGGGTTGAATCTGGAGCCAGAGATCCTTGATTCAAATACTATTCTGTCACTTTCTCCACCTGTATAACCTCCAGCAAATGCATTAGCCTTTTTGGACCTCAGTTTCTTCAACTCTATAATGAGGTCCACTCAAATTCTAAATCTCTAATTCAAATCCTCTCTTTCCTTATCTATAAAATTGAGATAAAAATGCTTGTGCTATTTGGGAAGAAATCATTAGGTAAGCTTTTAAGGGCTCTCAAAAGACAAATCTTTATTACTTAATAACAAAATAACTGTAATACCTGGCAACCCAAAGAAATAATATTAAAAATAGTAAAAAAAATTGCCAGGTATAAATCAATATTAAAATAATTAAAATAGTACCAGCCACATACTTGAATTAGTACAGTGTCCATCTATTTACCCCCTCTCCCAGAGTAGGTTGGGACACAACTTGTAACTCCATAGTGAAAGCAATGGTTTAGTCCCTCTCTATAGCTGAAGGATACTCCCAATGATACTACATGTGAATCCTTCACAGAAGGACCGTCTGTGTCTAGGTTTCACTGCTTACTCTGTTCCAGACTATCTTTCCAAACTGATTCCACATTGCCTTTTCTCATGCTCTCTTCTTTCTAGCCAGACACAGCTTACCTGTTCTTCATATTTAACATATTTAACTCTCCCCTCTGCCTCTTAGAATCCCTAGCTTTCTGCAACACCAGAGTCTTGTCCTGCATGCATTTTCCTGATTGTTCTAACCTCTTATTCTTTCCTCTATCTCGAATATACTCTGCCTTTATACTGCATGTATGTTGTATATGCTAAGAGCTACTCATTCGTAATAAAAGTATGATCAAGTTGAATTATTGAGAAATGAATGCATTTATCAGATTAGTCCCACTCACTCAGCAAGACATGAGAAGAATGAGATGGAAGCTGATTAAGCTTTAAGGAAAGAATGAGGATGGAAAATTTATTTTGGGACTCTGAATCAAGACAAGGACTAGGTAAGGAGTTAAGGCCTGAATGGGGACTTCTGGGAAGAGAATGACTGTGAGGGGTCAGCACAGAGAGGGAAAAGAAGAAGTTTAAGATGAGACAGAGAAGCACAGGAGATTAAGTTTGATGGTTCTTTCCTGTTTTAGGTATCCAAGAGTCCCCATAATGCACCAGAAAATGCTGGGGATTGGGGATCAAAACTGTTAGAAAACAACTGGGAAGAATCTCATCAATAACTCTTATTATTAGTGTTGTTTAAACATTTTCTGTCAAGTCTGACACTTTGTGATTCCTCTTGGGCTTTTCTTGACAAAATTACTGGACTGGTTTCCCATTTCCTTTTCCAGTTCATTTAACAGATGAAGAAACTGAGACAAGCAAGGTTAAGGTTAGTTCTTTCCCACAGTCATACAGCTTTAAGGTCTAAGAATGGATTTGAACCCAGGTCTTCCTGGCTCTAGGCCCACCATTCCATCCACTGCCTTACTATGTGTTCCTTTCCTGGGTAATCATCCCTATTTGAATATTTTGATTCATATTGAGAATTATTTTTTAGTGGAAGAGTGGGTGATAGTAGGAGGAAGTGATAAGAGGAAGTGATAGAGGGGCTCTTCTTCTCAAAGGCGTGACATGGTGAATACTGCACTGCACCCAGAGTCAGAAAGGCCTGAGTCAAATGCAGCTTTGGACACATACTAGCTGTGTGATCCTAGAAAAGCCATTTCACCCCTGTGCCTTAGTGTCTTCAAGTGTAAATACTGTTAAAACAGCACCTGCCTCCAAGCATTGTTGTGAGGATGACAGAAATCATTTATGTCTCTAAAACAGAGCCTGGAAAATAAGTCCTTAATAGGAGAACTTATTATCCTTCTCTTCTCTTTCTGTTCTAAGCCAATAAAAAGAAGTCTGATGGATCATACCCTTTATGCCTCTGTTCTGCTTCCCCAGAGTTTCTTCAGTCTGATTCAGATTCACCTAAAAGAATTATTGACTATTAGACCTGAAATAAGGTCCATGTAGTGATTTTACTTGGAGTTCCTAAAGCCTATACAAATGTAAGCTCTTGTTAGTAGCCCATGCATAGCACTGGGCCAGGTAGACATTGGGGGAAGTTCTTCATAGTACAGTTTGTTTGTTTTTTGTTTTTACAAATTAATGGGGCTAAGTAATTTGCCCAAGGTCACATAGCTAAGTATTGTCTGAAGTTGTATTCGAACTCATGTCCTCCTGACTCCATGGCTGATGCTCTATCTATTGCATTATCCAGCTTCCCCTGCTCCATAGTACTGTGAATTTGGAGTCAGAAGACAGAGCTTCCAATCTCACCTCAGCCACTTACTATTTATGGGACCACTTAACTTCCTTAGGTCTAATATTCACCATCTTTAAAATGCAGGGGTTGGCCTAGATGGGCCTACTGTCTGTTTTTAGACCTATAATCCTATGATCTTTTGATTGGTTATCTCATTGGAGATAACAATAATATAGATTACAATCTTTGTGATTCTTGTTTATTTGTTCCCATAAATTCCTACATAGTGGCTTGGTTTTATCCAACAAATTGAGGACCTTCTTTTAGGTCTCCTGATATCACATGAGTATCAGGGTAGAGGGAGATGGGCAAAAATAATGAAGTAGAAAGAAGTGGCACAGCTCACATCCCCCCACAATTATTCCAACAAAGACTTAGAGTGGACAAATCAAGTAATGACTAAGAAATCCTAAGAGAAGATGGTCATATTTATAACCCAGATCAACATAGATTGGGGAACTGAAAAAAATTGTACTTGGGCAAGATCCAATAGGGATCTAATGTTGAGATGCAGGTGGGTTGGGGTAGCCACTTGGTAGATTTGTAACTGGTACCCTGAGCTAGATTACAACATCCAGAATGGATCACAGATCCAGAAAGGACCTGTACTCTCAGGATAGGTAGTACATCTATGGCCCTGAAACTATATATTGGGCAAAGAGTCAGAAAAGAAATAAAAAGCAGCTGTATGATACAGTATGAACTTTGGAAGGGTACTGCAAATGCAGACACCCTGGTAACCAGGACAGGGAGCTCAAACCAAGGATATAAGCCTGTAGTTATATGACCTAGAAGAAAACTAGGGTCAGAATCTTGAAAAGATAAGACCAAAATGGCAGTATTTAGACCATACCATAGCGCAGACACCTTTGGACAAATTGAAAGGGTTTTTGAGTCTGAGCTGCCTTTGAGAACTCTGAAGAACAAAAGCACCAGCAGTATCCCAGAGAATACAAACCAGAATCAAACAAAACTGACCTATTTCTTGACCATAATACAAAAAATACTTATTCAGGAAGCAAGTCTTCAAGAATAAGTGAAGAAAAATGAAAAGAATACCATCTTAAATACTGTCATGGAGGTAGGGATGCCCTAGAGAGAAACTTAGAAGAAAATTATTTCAAAATATCTACAAGTTAGGCCTCAAAGGAAAATACAATTTAGAGATGGGTCAACTAGAATTCCTGGAAGAAATGAAACAAGTTTTTTTTTCATTCAATTTAATTTTTGAAGAGTTAAATATGACAATGATAAATGAAGTGAAAGTGTTAGAAGAAATCACTGTGGGGAAAAAGAAAGTAATTGATTACCAGTAAAGGCTGCCCATCTGTTAGCACTTGTTCTTATTATAGGACAGGACCTTTTTCCCTCCATATATTTCTTTTTTCAGGTTATTTTATTTTTTCCAATTTCATGCAGAGTTTTCAATAGTCATCTTTTTGTAAGTTTTTGAGTTCCACATTTTTCTACCTCCCTCCCTTCCCTCTACTCTCCCCATGGCAACAAGTAGTCTAATATAGGTTGTATATGTACAATCATATTTAACATATTTCCATATTAGTAATGTAAAAGAAATCAGAACAAATGGGGGAAAAACATGAGAAAGATAAAAAATAAAAGAAGTTTTAAAAAAGTGAAAATAATTGTTTTATTCTACATTCAAACTCCTTAGTTTTCTGGATATGGATGATATTTCTCATCATAAGTCTTTTAGAATTGTCCTTAATAACTGAACTGCCGAGAGGAGCTGAATCCATCATAGTTGATCATCTCACAATGTTGTAGTTAACGTGTGCAATGTTCCCCTGGTTCTGTTCTTTTCACTTAGCATCAGTTCATCTCCATGCATCTTTAGTCATCTCTTTAACAGTATTTTTCGTATGTATTTTGGGCTTGGTTAACATACATTTAGCCTATCATGATCTATGTATATCTCTCTCCTGTGGATGACCTACAATTTTAATTTTTCAGAGAATGTAGTCTTCAAAGATTTAATGCATATGGCATCAGCAGGAAAAAAAACATTGTAAGGGTTTGGTTTTTTTTTTGGTTTTTGTTTAAGGAATAAAAATTTTGGTTTTAGAGCTTTTGAAATATATTGCTTATCTTGGCAAATGCAATCCAGCCTATTTTCTTCTTCCTGTTGAATTCAAGTCATCTCGTTATTCATCTATAGTGTCTGTCCAAAATATTGGCAGAGATTAGCTCAATGGTCCTTCATCCAACTATCTAATACAATTTAGACAAGTCATTCTTTATTCATTTGGTTGTTAATGAGAATCGTTAAGCCAAAATTAAGGGAAGAAAAGGAGAAATTTAAGATATGACTTCTACTCTCCAGGGACTTATAGTATAGTGAACACACACACACACACACACACACACACACACACACACACACGCACAAGAAATGGTTAAGGAATAGCAGCAAATGATTGCTGAAATGATTGATTTAATATAGAAGGAAGTGATCACTGGGGTGGTCAGGAAAGTTGTTTTTGCTTTTTTTTGAGAAGGCAGCTCATACTTTCGACTTTTCAAAAATGACTAGAATATATATGGAATATATATGGAAAGGAAAGCATTTCATGTAGAGAGAATAGCATTAAAAAGGCATAAAGTCAAGAATGACTATGATATGGTTTTTTAGCAGTGAGATTCCATCTGATTTCCATCTGGAAAGTTGAAGTTGGAGAGTGGTAGAAGCTAAGAAAAGATTGTGTAATTAGGGTTAAGTCTGTTTTGGGTTTTTTTTTTAGGTTTTTGCAAGGCAAACGGGGCTAAGGGCCACACAGCTAGGTAATTATTAAGTGTCTGAGACCGGATTTGAACCCAGGTACTCCTGACTCCAGGGCCAGTGCTTTATCCACTGTGCCACCTAGCCACACCTTAAGTCTGATTTTAAAGAACCCTGAATGCCATACAGAGGAATTTGAACTTTATTCCAAAGAGCAAACAGAAAAGGAAGAAGGTGATATTTTAGGAAGCTTAGTATGGGAATAATGACTAAATGTAGGAAAGAGAAGAAAAAGAGCCAGAGAATATTTTAAACACCCCAAATTTGAACAATGAGTAGAGAGAAATGAGAATAAGGAAAAAAAATTTGGGAGAAAAGATGAGGAATTCAATTTCAGGATGAGGTTCAGCTGACATGAGGATTTAATAATGGAAATCTCCTATAGGCAAATAAACATAAGAAAAATTCTAGGTAAGAGGTTGAGACTGGAGAGATAGCATTAAGAATCATTAGTATTCAATATCTGTTTATTGAGATGATGTTGAGTTGTAAATGAAAAGTCCTTCAAAAGTGCTCTATTGGTTTCTAAATACTTTAGAATGATGCATTCATTTGTTCACTCATTTATTCAACACACTCCTTAACTGCTTTCTTCTGAGCAATATCTGTAATGCTAGGCCATGGGAGAGGTAGAAAGATAAATAAGACACTTTTCTGCCATTATGAAGCAGAAGACCTAAATTCTAGTCTTAAAATCTAGTAGATTTCATGACTCTGTTCAAGATTTATTGTCTATTTTCATGTCAGAGATATGAAAATGGATGATGATGAGTTCCTTACCTTCACCTCTTAGCATCTCTTTCCTCCATTCAAGGTTCAACTTAAGTACCACCTTTTACATGAGTGCTTTCAATGTTAGCAATTACCACTGCCTCTCCCCTTGAAATCACTTTGTATTTTTTCTGTATGGATGCTTTCCTGATTGGTGAGAGTTCACCATATGTATTTCTCTGCACCTTGGTTGTTTTCCTACTCTCCCTTTTCACATTTTGCTCTGGGAACAGTACTCTCAATACAACTATTTAAAAATATACTTTGCAAATTTTATTAATGAGAAAATTTATCATAAGGTTCAAATTAAAATTCCAAAGGAAAGTCTTACAAATGGAAAGATAGATTATAGACTAACAGTATATTGTACTTTTCTGAAACATATCAACATATATACACTAGAAAAAATGTTCTAAATTATAAGAAAAAAGTATTTGACACAGGCATCTTTCATTTCTATGTGAAACACTAACACACACACACACACACACACACACACACACACACACACACACACACATGAATCAAACCAGGAGAACATTGTGCTCATTAACAGCAACTTTGCATGATGATGGACTATGATGGACTTAGCTCCTTTCAGCAGTTCAGTGATCAAGGACAATTCTAAAAGACTTGGTAATCTTTTTAGACTCACATCCAGAGAAAAAAATATGAAGTTTAAATGAAGACCAAAGCACACTATGTTCACTTTTTAAAACTTGCTTTGTTTATTTTTTTCATGAGTTTTTCCCTTTAGTTTTTATTCTTTCACATTACTAATAAGGAAATATGTTAAATAGGATTGAACATGTATAACTTATATAAGATTAATTGCTGTCATGGGGACAGGAGAGCAAAGGGAGGGGGATAGAAAAATGTGGTACTCAAAAGCTTTCAAAAAGATGAATGTTAAAAACTATCTGCATGCAATTGGAAAAATAAAATAACATTCACAACAAACCCCACACACAATATGGTAGATCACAAACTAAGTAAAACTTAATTTGAAGGTTATCAATAGTTATATTAGATATTCAACTGAAATAAAGAATAAATAATAATAATAATGAGTGTAATAAAAATAAATGAATAAATGAATGAATAAATCATAAAGGCCCTATTGGACCTTTTATGCAAACTGGTTGATACATTCTCTGAACTTTAGAAAAATAACATTTTAAGATCTTCATTTCCTTCCAGTGAATGATGGCATCCCTACTGTCCTGTCCCAAATGCAATTGCAATTGCTCTTCAAAAAACATATGAGGGGGCAGCTAGGTGGCATAGTGGATAGAGCACTGGCCTTGGAGTCAGGAGTACCTGGGTTCAAATCCAACCTCGGACACTTAATAATTAACTAGCCATGTGGCCTTGGGCAAGCCACTTAACCCCATTGCCTTAAAAAATCCACAAACAAAAAACATATGAGTACTGAGAATATTCTTTGTTAAGTGGTTTCTCTTTGATCTTTCTAAAAAATGTTCCATGGAATTTTTGTTCCCTGAATTTTCTCCATACAAACTTACTTGCTGGTTGTCTTAAGGTGCTCTTCATGCCACCTTTTAGGAGAAAGCCACATGGAACGTAACTGGTCTAGGAGTCAGAACATCTGGACTCCCAATAAAACTTGACCAAGTGATTCTTTTACACAACTTGTCATTTTTCATGTGGTGAGAATGATGGGAGACTAAGCATCAAATCTTCTTCAGTATCTTCATATTAGAACACAGGACCAAAAACTAGACCCAAAACAAAGACAAATTAAACTCTAGGAGTGGAATTGGAGGTAGGGAGATCATAGGGAGAGACCTCAGATCTTGGGACCCAAGGTTTCATGGACAGTGAGGAAAATCCTGCATACCACCTTGAGGTGGGGAGACAAAGACCCTAGAAAACTAAGAGAACACTCTTGGGGAGTTGCCATTGAGGGAAAGAGCAGAGCAGAGCAAACTGGGGAAGACTGTACAGCAACTAAGATCAATTTGTCTTACTCCCCAGTGCTAAACTTAACTTTGTTTTTACCAGCTCTCTCTACCAGTTCTCTGGGTTTTAGTACTTTTATCCTTCATTTTATACATAGACATACACAGAATTAAATACATATAAATATCTAAAACCAGGTTTAAATTAACTTTAGAACATTTTGCATGATACTGTGTATTTAGAGATTGAAGTGGGTCCTAACTAATGAAGAGAAAGTTGAGGGAGCATTATAGTCAGAGTCATTTTAAGAAAGAGTCTCATAGTTCTTGAGGCTCTTTGGAAGAGGAAATCTGGAGTAAGAGATCCATAAGCTTTAAATTTTAATGCCCTAAGGCAAATCCTCTGCTGCCCCACTCTAATATTATCTATACTCTATTTTATATTTGCCCAGCATTATTCATGATAAAACATTCCTATATGACACCCTAGCCTTCCCCTCCCCCAAAGGATCCTAAACTTTCCAAGTAGCAGTGTTGGTATTCACAGAGTATGCCTATAAATTATGCCCGGCATGTTCATTTTCAGTTTAAATGTGTTCTTATCCCAGAGGAGCAACTAATGGCGTCAAGTTAGTGATGTGAAAAAAAACCTGCCGCTACAATGGCCATAGATTAATGAAATGGCAGTCATGGATGTGGTGGCAGCAATAAATTGTCAGTGATGGGTGACATGGATTTTAAATGATGCTCTCAAAATTCCCCCCCTCCCCATTATTTTACCAGAATGTTGCTTGGTAAATATTTAGCTTTACTTAATGTTTGCTTTCCATTAGGGGTTGAAGTCAGCAGGACTATTTCCACTTAGAAAACTGCAAGTCTGACTGAGAGACACTTAGGTCTATCATCTTTCTCAACAAGGCAGGTCATGAAATGTCATGATCCAGAATCATCACTGCTTGATCAATCACAGTCAAACTTGCAAATGCAAGATTCTCTCAATGAATTATACTCATTTGGAATCCAAGTGACTATGCCCCTAAGTCCTCCTTTGTGCTTTTATTCTGAGGAAATTAAAAAAAATAAGAAGCAGAGATTTAAGGCCAGAAGGAACCTTGGAAATAATTCAATCAGTCCCACTCATTTAACAGATGAGGAAACTGAAGGTCAGAGGGGTTAAATGGACTGCCTAAGGTCCCTTGGCAAGTGGCACAGATGAATGAATGGGGAAAACCCCCACTTATTAAGCACTATGTGCCAATTTCAGGGTATAGAAATGCAAGGAAACAAAGATGACCCCTGGCCTCAGAGCTGAGGTAAGTACGAAAAAATATTTTGGTTTGGAGATACAGATTTGAATACTGGTTTCCAGACTAGAAATCTAATGCCTGTTGCCTTGCATCACCCTATCCTAGGACAACATATGCTCATTAAAAAAAAATGTTTATTAAGGGGCCATTGCTTGCTAATGCTTAGTGATCCATGGGAAATATTGAATTAATAAAATTGTTGTTACCCATACTCCAGATTCCTCTAGGTATCATGGGAGGGAAAGCAATGAGGGAGGCAATGCAATTATGCTCTATTTTTCTTTCAAGAATAAGAGGACCCAAAGTAGAAGGGGATAAATATTTATATATTATCTACTATGTGTTAGACATCATGATAAGTGTTTTTCAATTATCTCATTTGATCCTCACAGCTTCCTTGCAAGGTAGGTGCTGTTATTATTTTTATTTTCACTTGAGGAAACTGAGTCAAATAGAAATTTAGTGACTTGCCTAGGGTCTCAGCCAGCAATCTGTGTTTGAACTCAGATCATTCTGACTTCAGGACCAGAGCTTTATCCATTATACCATCTAGCTGTCAAAGATGGAGACAAGAGACAAAGACATTTGCTCCAAGTTATCTGACAAGTTGACAAGAAATAGCAGAAGGAAACCCTTCTGATTTGAAAGACAGACTCTTAAATATTCTGGACACCCTTATGTTTCCAACATTGCTATAGAAAATTGAACAAGTTCAAAAAATGAGAACTCTGCTTCAACAAAGAGGACAGGAAATATTTGAGAATAACATTTTCTGTTGACTTTTCTTACAGATCTGGCTTCCAATTTTCAATTTCCTTATGGATAAAATGAGATTGAACTAGTTTCTAAGGTCCCTTCCAGGTATAGCCTGTTGTGACTGTAGTTTGATAAAACTGTTGCTACAGTATCAGAATGCTAGGTGGTGTAGTAGCCCTGGAATCAGGAGGACCTGAATTCCAATCTGTCCTCAGGCACTTGACACATACTAGATGTGTGACCTTTGGCAAGTTACTTACCCTTGATTGCCTCATATCCAGAGTCATCTCCAGTAGTTCTTATTCATATTTGGCCACTGGACCCAGATGGCCAAAATAAGACTGGTACCTTAGCACATCCTCTCACTCAAATCCGAATCACGTGCATGTCTTGGCATGTCATGGTCTTCTTCGAGAATGTAGGACAACATCACAGTAGAATGACCTATAATTTCTTTATAGTACACTGACTCATGCATCAAGATACCTGGATATTAACTGGCTCTTTGACCATGGGCAAATCATTTCTGTTCTCTGGGCTTTAGTTCTATTATCACTCATTTTACACAAAGACACACACAAAGTTATATACACGTAAATATCTAAAACCAGGTTCAAATTAACTTTGGAACATTTTGCATGATATTGTGTGTTTAGAGAATGAATTGAGTCCTAACTAATGAAGAGAAGGCTGAGGGAACATTGGAGCCAGAATCATTTTAGGACAGTCACAAAGTTCTTGAGGCTCTTTGGAAGAGGAAATCTGAGTGAGAGATTCAACTTGTATAAAAAGATGACTCTTCAACATTTCCTTGATTTCCACCTTGTCTCTCTCAAGACTTTGAAGATAAAAAGTTCTCTGAGTTAAATCAAATCCCCTTTCTTGATTTGACCTGAGATCTCATCTCACTTCATCTAAAGAACTCATTCATTAAAAAAACAGTTTTTATTGATATTTTCTATTTCCTATATCACCATTGTTATGTAAGTATCCTTCCTCCACCCCCAAGCCATTCCATATCACAAATAGTATTTTTCCCAGAAAGAAAAAAAATTCAATACCACTAATTAATTCATTAAAAAAATCTGAAAACAAGTGCAGTGTAGCTGCTATGAACTTCTTACTATCACAAAGATGAGATATATTCTCATCTCTCTTCATTTGAGTAGTTTGATCTTTATGATTTTGTTATATTTACATTTTATTTTTGTGTGTGCAGTTCTTTTCATTTAAATTGTTATTATTTTGTATATTGTTTTCTTTGCTCTAGTAACTTCACTCCGCACCAGTTCTCTTTTGGCTTGTTCATCATGCAAATCACTTCTTGCACCACAGTAATATTATTTTACTTTCATATACAATAATTTGTGGAATTATTCCCCAATCAATTGTTCCTACTTTTTTTTAAAGTTCTTAACTATCACAACAATGCTATAAATATTTTGAAGTATATGGAGAATTTAATTTTTAATTGATGTCTTCCTCAGTATATAAGCCCAATAATGGAGCCTCTGGGTTCAAAGGGTATGAACATTTTAATAATTTTAATTACATAATTCCAAGTTATTTTCCAAAATGGTGGTACCATTTCACAGTTCCACCAAAAACATATTAATATAGCTATCCTTTTACAGCCTCTCAAACATTGACTTTTGCCATTTTTTGTAATTTTGGAAAATTTTCACAGTGTGAGTAAAACTTCAGTTATTTTGATTTGCATTTCTCTTCTTTGGAGATTTTTTTTCATGTGGTTGTTAATACTTTGTGGTTCTTTTAAGAATTGTTTATTCATATCCTTTGACCATTTATCTATTGGAGAATTGTGTGTATAAACACAAACAGAGAAAGATAATATCCACAATATCCATAGATAGATATAGGTGTGTGTATGTATAGATGTGTATGTATATAAATATCTATATGAACATTGTGCAAGTATATATATGTATGTATATCTTGAATACTAAACCCTTATTAAGAAGTTTAATACAGAGGTATTTTTCCCATTCAATCATCTTCTGTCTTATCCTAGATGCATTAATGTTGATTGTGCAAAAGCTATTCAGTTTCAAGTAATCAGGTACCTATTTTATCTTTTGTAAATGGTTCTATCTCATTTGGCTAATATGTTTCTTACTCATAGCTGTGGGAAGTATTTCTTTTCTTTTTTTTAATAAAACGAGCTTTAATATCATAGTCATATATCCATTTAGAATATAGAATACAAAGTAAAGTGTTGTTCTAAAAATCCAATTTCTGTTTGCTTTCCAGTTTTCTCAGCAATTTTCATCAAATAGAAAGTTTCTCCTAAGTAATTTGTTTTCCATTTTATTAAACACTGGATTATTGATTTCTATTATTCCTGAATATTCCTTGTCTAATCTATTGTATTGATCAGTCTCTCTAGTATTTAACCAATGCCAGGTGATTTTGATCGCTGTTTTATAATATAGTTGTGATCTAGAAGTGTTATTTCTTTTTTATTATTATTTTTCCCTTGGTAGTTCAGAAACTTTTCCCAAATTCATTTTGTATTATTTTATCAAGTTCTTTAAATATCTCCTTAATTTGATTGCTATAACAATGAAAATATAAATTATCTCTTTCACAACATGACTAATATGTAAATGATGATGTTTATCCTTCATTCTTGAAGACCATGACATCAAGGGGGTACTGCCATGACAAGGACATGAATTGAATTTGTGTGAGGGAGCTGTGCTAAGTCACTACTCTCACTTTCTCCTCTAGAGCCATCTGGGTCCAGTGACTATATAGAAATCAGCTGGAGATGGCTCTGGATGTAAATGTGTTAAACATAAATGTATAGCTTTTGCCAGACAGTTTGCCATCATGGAGAGGTGGGAGGGAAAGGAGGGTGGTAGAAAAATGTGGAACTCAAAAATTTGAAAATGGATGATTTTAATGGAATTGCAAAAATAAAATTTCAATTAAAAATAAAAGTGTAAATTAATTTTGATAATATTATCATTTTATCCTATTGGCATGACAACCACGAGTACTGCAAAATCTTAAATCTATTTAGATTGTTTTTTCACTTTGTAATTGAGTCTATACAAATTTTTTTGTGTGCTTTGGAAGATTTGTCCCAGATATTTTATGCATTTTGTATTTATTTGGAATGGGATTTCCTTTTTAAGGATTGCTTCTTGTGTTTTGTTATTGTTGTATAGAAATGCTGTTATTTTTGAGGATTTATTTTATTTCTTACAATTTTTCTTAGAATTTTCTAAGCAAATCATTATATTGTTGGCAAAGAGGGATAGTTTTATCTCCTTTTCACATATCTATAACCTTTAATTTCTTTTTTTTGTCTAATTGCTGTCACTAGCAGTTTTACAACTATATCAAATAATAGTGGGGAGAATGGGCAGCCTTAAGATTCTAGTATATACCCATAGTCTTGTTTTAGATATATGCTTCTTTTAATATTAAAAAATCACTCTTTGCTTATTCTTTGCATTTGCTTTTTAGTGTAAAAGAGTATTGTAATTGTGTAATCATCAACCAGGATAGACTTAGCTCTTCTCAGCAATGTTAAGATCTAAGACATTTCCAAAAAACTCATGATGGAAAATTCTAACCACAACCAGAGAAAGAACTGTGGAGTCTGAATGATGATTCAAGCATACTATTTTCCCTTTATTTTTCTTTCTCATGGTTTTCCCCTTTTGTTCTGATTCTTCTTTTACAACATGATTAATGTGGAAATATATTTAACATGAAAGTATATATATAAACTCTAATGGATTGCTTATTGCCTTGGGGAAGGTAGAGAGAAGGGAGAAAAATTTGGAACTCAAAATCTTTTTTTAATGTTATTCTATTTTTCCAATTATATACAAAGATAGCTTTCAACATTTATCTTTTTGTAACTTTTTGAGTTCTACATTTTTCTGTCACCTTCCCTTCCTTGTACCCTCCCCATGGCAGCAAGTATTCTGATATAGGCTGTACAAGCAAAATTATGTTTAACACATTTCCATATTAGTTATAGAATGAAAGAAGAATCAGAACTAAAGGGGAAAACAACCATGAGAAAGAAAGGGAAAAATACTGAAGAAGTTTAGAAAATGAACATAGTATGTTTTATTCATCATTCAGACTCCACAGTTGTTCTTCTGCATGTGGATGGCATTTTCCACCACAAGTATTTTAGAATTGTCCTTGATCACTGAACTGATGAGAGGAGCTAAGTTCATCATAGTTGATCATCTCACAATGTTGCTGTTAATGTGAAATGTTCTCCTGGTTCTGTTCACAACATTAGTGGAACTCAAAACCTTACAAAAACGAATGTCTTAAGGTACTTTTACATATAATTGGGAAAAGTTAAGTTAAATTAAAGTTAAATAAAATTAAGTTTAATTAATGAAATTAACTTTAAAAAAAAAGCATTTGGGGGCAGCTAGGTGGCGCAGTGGATAAAGCACCGGCCCTGGAATCAGGAGTACCTGGGTTCAAATCTGATCTCAAACACTTAATAATTACCTAGCTGTGTGGCCTTGGGCAAGCAACTTAACCCCATTTGCCTTGCAAAAAAAAAACATTTTACTTTGCAATGGCTTTTTCCTACATCTATTGAGATGACCATATGATTTTGAATGTTTTGAGTTTAATTATATCAATTGTTTTCCTAATGTTGAACAACCCTTGTTTGCTGATATACATTTTACTTGGTTATAATGAGTGATTTCCTGGGGAAAATCACTGTAGTCTTTTTTAAGATAGTATTTAAAATTTTGTAGTCAATATAAGTATGGCTTATAAGATTTTGTGTTTTATCTTTCTCTGGTTTAGGTATTAGTATTCTATTTGTTTCCCAACATGTTTCTGGAATGACTGCTTAATTTGTGAAATATGAGTACTATTGTTCTTTAAAAGTGCAATAGAATTCTTCTGTGAGTCTATCAGGAGTTTTTTTCCTTTGGCAGTCTCTTTTTTTTCTGAGATTGAAATATTTAAGATCTATATTAGATCTTCTGGTAGTTTGGTTATTTTACATTTTTCAAGGTATTCTAGTTCTTTTATCTCCTCAGTTTTGTTAGCATATGTCAGTTATTCTTAATATGTTCTGATTTTTCTTTTTGTTTCTTACAGTTTTTCTGTGATTTCACCTTGATAATTTACTATTTTATTGATTGGTTTTCTTTTCTCTCAGATTAGCTTAGAATTTTTTTATTTTTGGTTTGTTGGGGTTTTTTCCTCATATGTAGTGATATAATCCTTCTCTCCCCTTTCTTTTTCCTCTCAGATAACTCCATCTCTTTCCCCTCATCTAGTTCCTTCATTAGTTTAAAATTTTTTTCACTGTCCCTTTTCAAAAAGGCTTTCTCAATTCTCTTCATTCCCGGCCTTCTCCTTCTATTTACTCTAGAGCTCATTCTCTAATTCCTGACTCCTATAATTATCTGGTCTCTCTCTTTTCTCTACAGTCCTCATATAATCAAAGCTTCCAAGGTATCCATTCTAGATTCTCCCTCTAGGAGCTTTCTGTCAATGATTTTTGGTTTATAACATGGATTACCCTTTTCCATTGTGCATCATTTTCAGAACTATGCCAGTTATTACAGGTGTCATAGAGGACACTGTTCATGGTAGGGCTCCCCTATCACCACTTCCCTGATTGGGCAGCAACTACTGATCTACACACTCCCCAGGTACCTTCATTTCCCACTTCAACCCCTATATTTGGCTAAAATTCTCCTTCTTGAGTCCATGCTCTCATTTTGGTGGAAAGAGTCCATACTCTCCAATGTAGGAAAAGTAGACTTTTCAAATACAAAATCACCCAGACCTTATCCAGGAAAAGTAAAAGGTCCTAATTTCCTTTTACAGACCATCTCTCTTCACTCATAGAAGCATCCACCAGTAGAACCTCCTCCTATCACTAAAATAAGGTCTCCATCCCCTCTCTCATCTTCTTGCCCCCTTCCTCACTTCCTTACAGATTCTTCTCTGAGACCAAGAGAACACCTCTCTGAAAGACTTTAATTTGACCCCAGTCCATCACATTCTCCTCTCCCTTCATGTGCCTTCCCATGTTATAATAAACTCCCACAAAAAAAAATCATTAACTTGTAGACAGGATATCACCAGGTTTTGCTTATAATGCCCAATCCACCTTCTCTCATTTATTTGGTGAGACTGCAATTGCAGATTTCAGTTTTTCTTTTCTGTTCATTATTTCTGCTGGGTAGGTCATAACTTCGGCTCTCATAATCCCCATTTCTCTTTTGAATCACTAGAGAATAGCATATTGCTGTTCCATGTTCTCCTCAAATTCTATGACTTCTCATCTGTGTCTCATCAAGGTTGGATCATTTCCCTTTGTTTTTCAGTATTTATTCATAGATGCCTTAACTAGTTTACTAGATCAAAAAGTCATATTTCCTTCTGTTGATTTATCTGTTAACGTTCAAGTTCTTTGAGTTTTCTTCTTCCTGAAAACTTTGGTAATTTCAATCTTTTCCTCCTTTTATTTTCTCTACCATGCACTTTCTGGTGTCTAATTATGTTTCCTTGGAGACTAGATCTCAACCTTCTCCCATGGTTAGCAATTCATGATTCGCTAGCCTATGTCTCTCCCCGTTGTGATTTTGGGTCATTAGAATTGACCCTAACTGGATGCTATGGACTTTCTCTGAGGCTTAGTGAAATGTGGCCCAGCCCTGACCCATAACATGGCCTGTCCTGACCCATCCCACTCCTCCATCAGTCTCTGGCCTAGCACCGGCAATTCAGAGCTTTGCCACTCTGGTGCTACAGGACTGTGGCCCTGGGTAGACTTTGCTCCTGAGGAGCTGTGACTACCTGACTTTTCCCTTGCATCCAGGGTGACTCTCTACCGCCTGGAGCTGGGGCTCCCCAGCACTACAAAGAGGGAGGGAGGACTGGAATGTAGAAGTGGGTTGTCACTGCAAGTCTCTGTCAGGTTCTTGGATTTGCTAGTGGAGTCTCACTTCTCTAGCATGGAAGGAGGAGAGTACTGGGTCAGTTCGGGGTCAGTAAGCATCAGGCTACAGACATTTTTGGTGGGGCGGGAAATGACATTTTCCTGCCTCGATAAGAGCAGAGGAGCCATGATTGGACATTTGCTACTCCCTCATTTCTCTTTGAGAGGAGAGCCCACTAAGCTGCTCCCTCTCAGATATGACTAGCCTAGGGATAAAATGGATTCAGAAGAAAAGCTGGTCACTCATAAGGAAAGAGGATAGTGTGAAACTCAGAGCCACCAGCTTGACCCTTTCCACCAAATACTGGTCATAGAAAAGATTATCACAAATAATGAATATTAAGCAAATCCATTTATCCAGGAAAATGGATATCAGAGAAATTATACAAATTTGAATAAAACAAAAAATATACAAAAGGGAATGAGATGAGGAAAGTAGCAGGCATGGCCCTACTGTTCTCATCAAGGTGAAAAATACCTACAGAAAGAAGGAAGGTGAACATATGTATGACTTTAACAGCCTTGGGGGGAAACATACATATTTCTTGATAGAAAAAAGGAAGTTGGGAAGAGGATTGTTTTGCTTTGAATATGAGTCTGAGATGAGCTGCCTGTGGGAGGCATCTTAGTGAAATGCAGTTGGTGATGAGGGAAAAAAAAAAGTGACTGGAACCAGATAAAGATCCAGGTGTCATCTACCTAGAGATGATAATAGATAACATGCCAGCCAATGAGGTCACCATGAGAGAGTGTAAAAGGAAAAGAAAGTCCAGAATAGAGCCTTGGAGTGTAACCATACTTAAGGCTCTAGGGTTCTTTTAATTATCCTTTCCAACCCTTTTTTCAAAAAAGACAAAAAAGTTCAATGTGGTGACAGTGAGAAAAATTTACAGTTTTTGGAGTGGGAAAGAAGATACATGAAAGATAAGGAGACTCATTTTGATTTTTGCATTAAACATACCTTGCCTGTTCTGTTACCAGATAGCAATGGTAGCCCAGAATGATATTTTTCTAAGAATTAGATTAAGATCTTCATTTTCCTAAATTTGGGCTGCATAAAGGGGAACATGAATACATGGGATTTTTCATGAAAAAAAAATCTATCCTTTCACAGTCTTCTAGATTTTACTATAGAAATGAATGAAAAAAAACAACTGATTATTTTTTCTCCACCAGATAATAATTATGAAAATACACTAGTGGGGGAGGAGAGAATGAAAGATACTGTCTCCAGTGCCTATCACCATACCTTCCAGACACAGTAGGCACTCAGTCATTGCAGATGAATCAATCATATAAAATTGAATCTGTATCATGCACACTGAGACCTTTCATGCTAAGATTGCTAATAAGGAAGAAAAAAACCCACACACCTACCACCAATTGCCAGATGGCATTTCCTGCCAAACCTTCTGTTTATTATTATTTTTTCTTCTAACTCAATAGTTCCTATTATTTGCAAACCACAGGGACAACATTAGGCACCTAGATAAACATAACACAGCATTTTTGAGAGGTGAGGGTCACACAGCAAATAGAAAGCTCATTTGATAGACTCCAGCCTTCAGAGTGGTGGTGTTCTGGCCTAGGATCAGGTCCACTCATCTCATTCGCAGATTGGCTTCACAGTCTCCCAAAAGCAGCAACAGGTCTTCTACCAGGCTATGGTCTCTGCCATGTGTCATTTTTATAAGCTCAAAAGCCTGAATGAAAGAAAAAGACAGATTACTTAATACTTGTTACCTCCTTCCTCTTTTTTAAATTTAAATTTTAGTTTTTATAAATTAAATTTAAAGTTAGTTTTCAACATTGTTTTTGGTAAGATTTTGAGTTCCATATTTTTCTACCTCTCACTTACCTCTCCCCTCCCCATAAGAGTGAATAATATGATATAGATTATAAATGTACAATCATGTTTAACATATTTCCATATTAGTCATGCTGTGAATCAGAACAAAAGTGAAAAAACCATGAGAAACAGAAAAAAATAAAACAAAATTTAAAAAGTGAAAATAGTATGCTTTTGGTCTATATCCAAACTGCATAGTTTTTTCTTTGGATGTGGATGGCATTTTCTATCACAATCTTTAAGAATTGTCTTTGCTTACTGAACTGCTGAGATGATAATTTATCATCACACAATATTGCAGCTAATGTGTACAATATTCTCCTGGTTCTGTTCACTTCACTTAGCATCAGGTCATGTAAATCTTTCCAGGTTTTTCTAAAATCCACCTGCTAATGATTTCTAACAAAACAATGGTATTTCATCACATCCATATATCACAATTTGTTCAGTCATTCTCCAGTTGATGGACATCCCCTCAATTTCTAATTCTTTGCCATTACAAAAAGAGTTGCTATAAATAATTTTGTGCATGTGGGTCTTTTTTTCATGGGACCTAGTAGTGGTATTGCTGAATCAAAGGGTACGCACAGCTTTATAGCCTTTGATTAAAGTTTCAAATTGCTCTCTATAATGGTTGGATCATTTCACAATGCATTAGTGTCTGTTTTCCCATATCCCCTCCAACATTGATCATTCTCCTTCTTCGTCATATTAAAGAATCTGATGGGTATGATATGGTACCTTGCATTTCTCTAATCAATAATGATTTAGAGCATTTTATATGATTGTAGATAGCTTTAATTTCTTCATCTCAAAACTGCCTGTTCATATCATTTGACCATTTATCAAATCTTACTTCCTCATTTTAACCTGTGCTTTGAGGATTAAAGGACAGAACAAAGGATTTTAAAGTTAGAAATATAACCTTAGGTGGCAGTCCTACCCCATCATTTTGAAATAGAAACTGAAGCCTAAAAGGGAAAATGTCTTGCTTAGGTGAGCCTAAGAGAAAAGTCATTTGTGGAATAAAAACACCTCTAAGGATGGATTAGAATCCCAGATAGAGAATACACTCTGGTCTGAGTAACAATGGGGGAATTAATCAACAATCACACAATAAAGCTTAATAAATGTTTATTAATTGATTAATTCAGGCAACAAGCATTTTTTAAACACCTATGAGGTACCAGATCCAGGGGATACAAGTACCAAAGATAAAACAATCCATTCTAATGAGTTTACACTCTAATAGGAGGCAAGTACATATAAAAAAATAAGTACATACAACATATTGTAAGTACCACATAAAAAAAAGACAAATATATAAAAAAATAATTAAAGACAAGGTAGTATGAGAGAAAGGGAAATCAGGGAAGGGTTCCATGCAGGAGATGGTGACTGAGATACATCGTAAGGAAAGGCTGAGAGATAGGAATTGGATCTCTTGTGAGGAACAGAAAGCAGACAGACCAGTTTAGCCAAAAGTGAAAGATCAAAACTTTATTTTAAATCTTAAAAAAAGGACCTAAGATTTGTTTTTCCAGCCCTCAACCACAGAGGGCTTCTCATTTGCTCAGGCCCTCAAAAAAATGGGCTGACAATTGTTTGTGCTATTTTCTGCCTTTGGAAAATCATTTTACCTGAGCTGTAGGTCAGGGCTGGAATATCTAGGTACTAAGTTGGCCTGCCATCCCAGAGGAAGCTCATTCTACTGCCTCTGGATCCAAAGAACTGACCAAATTATGAAAAACTGCTGTTATCACCCAATCACAATGTAGGGATACAGGATCATTTTCCTCCAGAAGGGGAGGCCCAGTAGGCAGCATAGGATGACTTGCAAATGAGAGTAGAGGACAGACAGTTCAAGCAGGCTTACATTTGCTATTTCTGGACCTCTCTGGGGAAGAGACAGAGATTGTTGCTCCTAGTCCAGCCATCAAAACTTCATTAATTTTCCCTATGGTCTACTGATTAAAAATTAATCTTGGATTTGATTGTGGCATGGGAGAGAGCCTGGCCCTCAATCTCATTCTCATCTTACTGCATTGACTCCAACTTTTGATTCATAGTTGGGGCATCTTTATGGCCTGAAGCCAAAATTCACATGATTACACAGAGAAGTTTTCAAGTTACTTCATAGGAAGCAAATTTTCTTGGCTGAAAAGGGACTTAAAGGGTCTCTTCCCTTCTACTCAAAAGGGAAGTGTTTAGGGATCTGATCAGATCTGGGATGGAGGTGGGCCATGACAGTTTAACACTGGCCCAGGAGATGATTGGTGAACTGGATTATCAAGAAATTACTAGAGAAGAAAGACTAAATGAATTTTCAAGAGATTTTTTTTTTCTATGTGCTTTATAGAGACACACCTGTGTTGGGAATACAATTTTCCAATTTTCTGCACACATGTGTGTGTGTGTGTGTGTGTGTGTGTGGGGAGGGGGTTGTTTGTATGTGTTGAGAACAGATTTTCTAACTACTGTTAGTCTGCACTAGTTTGCTTGAATTGTTCAAAGTTTCCTCATAGTCCTAATTGATATGGGCTTCTCAGGCTATAGTAGAATATAACATCTAAAATGATTTTCCTAAAGCTACACACACACACACACACACACACACACACACACACAACCACACCCTTTTCAATTAATTCCAGTAACTCCCTATTACCTCTAAGATCAAATACAAAATTCTTATACCAACCACACAAGTACTTTTCCTTCCAGAGACTTGATCTTCTGGCTGTTTCATGGATAAGACACTCCATCATCTCTCTGCTCTGGATATTTTCTCTGGTGGATCTCATGACCCTCCTCTGCTCGACCTTCAGACCTCATTGACTTCCTTTAAGTACCACCTAAAATCCTCACAACTACCAGAAGCCTTCCCTAACTCTTCCTCATTCCAGTTCTTTGCCTCTTTTTAATTATTTACTATTTATCCTGTATATAGCTTATTTGAATGGATTTGTTAGCATGTCATCTCCTCCATTAGACTGTAAACGCCTCAAGGGCAGGAACTGGCTTTTACCTCTATTTGAATTCCCAGCTCTTAGACTGATGCTTGGGTAGACCCTTAATCAATGTTTATTGATTGATAGTGACAGATAAGGATTTGAGGTTAAAACCAACCTGGAACAAGATACTTAAACTCTGGGTGTCTGTTTTCCTTGATTGTATACTGAGATTGATGGACTATATGATTTCCAAATTTATGATTACATCCGGTTATCATTATATACATATATATATATATATATATATATATATATATATATATATATATATTTATTTATTTATTTAGTTTTTGCAAGGCAAACGGGGTTAAGTGGCTTGCCCAAGGCCGCACAGCTAGGTAATTATTAAGTGTCTGAGGTCAGATTTGAACTCAGGTACTCCTGACTCCAGGGCCGGTGCTCTATCCACTGCGCCACCTAGCCACCCCTATCATTATATTTCAAATGAGTTCTTAATTTTTTTTTTTTTTTTTTACTACGTGAAACTCTTGCCAATTCATTTGGCCTGTCTATTACTAGATATCAACCTCTTGGCACATTGATGCTATGCTTCATTTATCTTAAAAGTACACAGTTAACTAAATGTTTGCTGAATGATTATTTTCAGAGATAGGAAGGCCAGCTCAATTAATCTATAAAATATTTATTAAGCACTATGCCAGGCATGCTGCTTAGCAATGAAACTACCAAAGACAAAAAACCAACCAAACAAAAAAACACCAGTCCCTGCCTTCAAGGAGCTTATACTCAAATGGAGGAGATGACATATATATATATATATTATATGTATATATAATGTGAGATACATGGAGTATAGGACAGATGAGTGTCTCTTTGGATAGAATACTAAACCTGGAGTCTGGAAGATCTGAGTTCAAATCTAGCCTCAGATATTTAATAGCTATGTGACCCTGGGTACATCACCTTGTTTGCCTCAGTTTCCTCATCTGTAAAATGAGCTAGAGAAGGAAGTGGCAAACCACTCTAGTATCTTTGCAAAGAAAACCCCTGGGTCACAGAGTCAAATATGACTGAAATGATTGAATAACACCACCACCACCACCATCAAACAGAGTATACCTTTATGGAGGAAGAACTGGAATTCCAGGAAGTTAAGTGCTTTGCCCAAATTTATACAGGCAGTAACAGAGTCAAGATTTGAACTAGGGGCAGCTGGGTTGCACAGTGGATAGAATACTACTGGCCCTGGAGTTAGGAGGACCTGAGTTCAAATATGATCTCAGACACTAGCTGTGTGACCTTGGGCAAGTCACTTAAAAATTGTATTGCCTGAAACTTTTTTAAAAAATTAAAAAAAGATTTGAACTAGGTTATGCTCTGTCACACCAATTCCCAAAGACCTTAGAAATCATTTAGTCTAGCTTTTATTACATATGAATTAAACTGAGATGGAGAGAGGTGAAGTGATGCGTGTCAATAAACATTTATGAAGCATCTACTATATGTAGAAGTGAGGAGACAAGGAAAGGCAAAAGATAGCCTCTGCTACTAAGGAGTTCACTGCCTAAAGAGGGAGACAAAATGTAAAAACTACCATGCAAAAATTAGATATACATAGAGAACTGGAGATAATCAAGAGGGAAGGCTCTAGAAATAAGGGGTCTCTGAAAATGCTTCTTGTATGGAAAAGCAAGCTCAATGTCACTGCATCAAACAGTATTTGGTATATGTTTGTATGTGTGTGTATGTGGGGGGGATGGAGTAAGGGATAAGAAGACTGGAATGGTAGGTATGGGGGTCAGATTATGTTAGGCTTTGAATGTCAAACAAAAAATATTATGGGAAAGAGCTAGCACTAAAACTCAAGTTTGTGGACTCTCAATATGATTTTGTTATAAAATCATAGTTGAATTGTTCTGGTTCAAATCCTATCCAAATTATCATTTGGGTGGGAGAAGAAGAAACACAAAGGCTGTCGTAAGTATTTGAAATGCAAATATAGGATGAGTATTGTTCAAATTGACTCCTAGTGGGCAGCTAGTTGGCGTAGTGGATAAAGCTTCGGCCCTGGAGTCAGGAGTACCAGGGTTCAAATCTGGTCTCAGACAATAATTACCTAGCTGTGTGGCCTTGGGCAAGCCACTTAACCCCATTTGCCTTGCAAAAAAAAAAAACAAACAAACCAAATTGACCCCTAGAAAGCAATGAATGGGTGGATATTTTAAAGAGGCAGATTAGTCTTGATATAAGGAAAACTTCCAAACAGAAGTATATAAAAGTGGTATGAGCTTCTGTGGGAAGCAGGGAAGATTCCCTCTTCTGGAGTTCACAAAGAAGAAGCTGAATAATATATCACTGATATATTATGAAAAGAATTCCTGTCCAAATATAGGTTAGAAAGGATAATCTCGGAGGTCCTTGATAATATACAGGTGTACATTCTTACAATGTCAGGATGCAAGAGAACTATCACCACTTTCATTCTGGACACTAGGCTTCTATGAATATAATCTGAGAACACATTTTGGAGGGTTTTTTTTTGGCATATTTAGATATTTAATAATATTATAATTACTATCATATATTTATTATATATTTTAAAAGTCACTGATTAGGAGGATGGATCTAACAAAATACAGCAACACCAGTGGTTGATAATTCAATGATCAATTATTTGACCTTGGCAATTCATTAAAACAAAGAAAAATGTAAAATAGTCAGTTTTGTATAAGACCCTTGCCCTTCTACAGTGATAGTGTCAGAATGGTGGAAAAGAGTCAGTAGTTATGAAGAATCACAGTTTTTAAACCAGCTATAAACATTAATTTAACCACTAGTTCTCTACCTGAGAGTTCCTTTTGCACTGCTGAAGGAGTTCATTGGTAAAACTAAATCATATCAATCAATATTGTTCTCACTGTTAATGAAGCCAGGAGAAAAAGGAAGTGGGAGTTAAATGGAAAGATAGCATATCTAGTTGGGAGACTCAAATAGAGGTTTTACTGTATATTCCAAGTCAACAAGAAAAATCATTTCTAAGAACACCATGATATGACAGATTGTCACATTTTTCTGAGCTAATTGGTATTAGCAAAAAAGATCACAATGAAGATAATGGTGAATTTTGTACCAACACCTAAAGAAGTTGATTTGCCCAATAAAAAATCATACTTCATCATTGGTTTCTTCATGGAGGAAGGAAAAATATAGTTTGAAATAAGAAAGAAGAGAGGTCACATGCTTATAGCCTAAACAGAAATCTCATTTCTGATTATATTGAAAAGTGACTTGCAGATGTAAACACTGACCAAATAAGGATCAAAAAAAATTTAACTGATTTAACAGGAAATGACTAGTTACTGATGTGGAGGTATTTTATGTGTGTGTGTGTGTGTGTGTGTGTGTGTGTGTGTGTGTGTGTGTGTATAAATTACCAAATTAGGAAAAGAATAAAATACTAACTATGCACCAATTCCTAAAGAGATTTAATAGATGTAATCAACCACAAGGAGTCCATAGAAGGTAGAAACTATCTCAGGCAGGAAATATTTGATTTTACCAAGCAGAGAGATAAAGTATCCAAGGAAAAGACCAGTTTAGAATACAATAGTGGAAGACTGTGAGTAGTGTCATCTCATAAATCAGTACCAAGTGTAAAAAAAAATGGTTTACAGAAAGCTTGGCAAGGGATCATCTTAAAGATAGCTAAGGAGGAAAAACACAGAGGAAGTTCATACAAGAGATGCAATTTTCAGGGCATTCTTGGATCAATTCTCAATTTAAATGAAAGAGGATACCAGGAATAAATGGGATAATATATGTAAATGCTCTGTAAATTGTAAAATACCACCTAAATGCAGGCTATATAAATATCTTCAGGGAAAAAAATCAGACAGTAGTATGAAAAAGTAATAAAAATATCAATAACTATGTACCCATAGGTCTATTTCCCTATCTCTATAAAACATTTTATTATAATCTTTGCATATTTTGATGAAGGTAAAAAAAAAGGAAAAGATGGACTTTCACACCACCACATCTTTTGTGTCACACAATGATACTAGAAACCCATTGTAATGGAACAAGCTACAGCCTGAAATTCAATATAAGACAGTTCTTTACAGGACTCCAGCCCAAGGAGTCTAGCTGAACTAGCTGAAGGACTTGTTCTTTCGGATATGACTTAGATCCCATTTCAGATACTATATATCTGTTTGTATATGTATGTATGTACATATATATGTATATACATATATAAATTATTGCTTATTGATTTAGAAAAAGGATTTGATTCCATAAAGTAAAGACATTCTCTCCTACTACAAGGAATCTCTAATGATTATGTCAAAATCATGCAAAAGTCTTTATCTTTTTTCCTTAGCCCATCTATACTATCCTCTCTTTCCTCTTCTTAGTAGAGAATCTTACTTCCTACTTTATTGAAAAAAAGTCTCTCCTAGTCTATGGGATCCTTCCCTATTATCTACTATCACTCTCATATTTCCCCAGTCTTTAAGAAAAATTCTTCACTTTTACTTGTTCTCAAGGAGCTCACAATCCAAATGGAAAAGACAACATGTAAGTAAATATATATATTTATATATAGGATATATGATTCCCAAGTCTATATCTCCAGACCTAATCTCTTCTAATTCCAGTTCCACATTACCATCTGCTTGATAGGCATCTCAACCTAGATGTCCCATGGAATCTCAAACTGAACATGTTTAAAATGGAACTCAGATTTTCTTCCAAATCTATCCCTCCTCCAAACTTCACATTTTTGGTTGGGGCTACTGTTGTCCTTCCAGTCAACAAATTTGCAACCCTGAGGTCAGCATTCTTTTCAATTCTAATCACTTATCAAGTTTGCTGATTTCTAGATCCACAAAATGTTTTACATATAATACAATAATTTGGGCCCACATCACTTCTCAACTGGATTATTCCAACAACTCTCTAATTAGTCACTCTGCCTTCATTCTCTTCTTTGGCTTTTATATCTTCCTTACAAATGTCATATCAATATTCCTGAAATACAGACTGATCAGCACCCTCCCTTTCACCACTCAGTGATTTTCAATGACTCCCTATTGCCTCTAGGATTAGATATAAAATCCTCTGTCATTTAAATGTCTTAACAATCTGGTTCCCACCTACTTCCTAGTCTAATTTCACATTAGTTCCTTTTATACATTCCACAGTTGAGGCAAACTGGTCTTCTAGCTGTTCTTTAATTAGGTTCCAGACGTGAATTTGTCTTACCCTATCCTATCAACAACCCTTCAACTAGACAGCCAGGACCAAGTTAGATTTTTTTCCCCTCATTCAGATAAAATGATAATAAATCCCAGGCTAAATCAGAATGATTGTTTCCTGCAGTTTTCTTCTCCCCAATTCTGTGCCTAACCCCCATCTTTTCTGTCTCTTTATTGCTGCACACACAGTTGACAAAGATGACAATTCTGATTTAATTTCCTGTAGCAGTCTATAAAACAGATTAAGGAAATATAAAATCAGAACAGGTCTATGTTGGGGAAAGCTTATCTCTCTCCATTAAATTTTATTTTTAATAGCCATTTAAAAAGCACATATGCAATCTTCTGCAGAGAATTCTTTAGAATGCCCAGAGAGGGAAGTTGTGCCCATTTGCAGCCTTTTAAATGTCATCTAAAAAAATGGCAGCATATATTGTCTTGCTTACTACAAGCACAATTCTCTTAGGAATAATAAGAGGAACCTTAGAATTGATTACATTCTCATCATCTCTCTCTCTCTCTCTCTCTCTCTCTCTCTCTATATATATATATATATGTATATGTATATATATTTACATATCGTTTGCATATATATAGTAATTTTAGAATTGTAGTCACATTTTAAATACAATGAATTGAATCAAATTATGATTTAAAGTTAGCAACAATAAGACTGTCCTATTAATAATTAATACAGATATATTAAGCTTATCAAGGATCTAATATGTCCTACATCACAAACCTTTAGGAACTCAATAAATGACTTCCCCTGAGTACTGTCTAAATATGTAAATTTAGCCAAAGGGAAGCAAGTATAAGACTGACAAGCTCCAATAGAATCAGGCCTCAAAAAATAATATATTATTCAAATCTAATCATTTAATCTTTTGACTCAATAAAAAAAAGGACTTCATTATCAATTCATACCTGAAATGCCCTTCCTCATCTAGTAATTGTAAGTCAAAATATTACCTATCCTTACAGGTCCTGATTAAAAGCCATCACCTCTCAAGAATCTCCCCTGATTCTTTCTCCCCTTTCTAAAATTCAGAACCAACTATAAATTGAATAGATTGCCTTATGAGTTATCTCTGCAACAATGAGTGTTCAAGAGGAAGTCAAATGACCTCTAATATGGGATTCTGGGAAAGGAATTATTATATCAGATGGAAGAGTGGATCTCTGAGGTTCCTTGCAACTCATAAAATTCTATGATTCCAAAAATCAAGTTTAAAGCAACCTGTTATACAATTAGCACAATTAGCTCAAAATGGATATACACCTTGACTATTAAGGTCATAAGAAAACTAGATAAGGTACCATTCATATATATCAAGAAGGGAAAGTTCTTAAACAAGGGTTAGATGGGATCACAAAAGATAAAACTGAAAATTTTTATTGCATGATCTTGAAAAGCTTTTGTATATGCAAAATCAATGCAACCAAGACAAGAAAGGAATCTATCAATTAAAAAAAAATCTTTGTACCAAATATGGGCTGACCAGCCATCCCATGACCCTCTTAGCACTTTCTTAGTCCTGCTATGACTTTACACCACTTGTATTATCTTCCATAATACATTCTTCAGTCAGCTATAACAAGATATTAAGGGTAATACCTTCATTTTCCTCTCCTCCTCCCCACTTTCCACTGCCACACCAGCTGTCTGGTGCTTTGGGACAACTCTCCCCTGAGGCTGACTCCGGGATGAGTGAATCTCAACCTTGTATGCCTAAATTGAGAGAAGAGTCAACTTGCCTCACCCCTACATAGAATACCATCTTGTCTCACCTCCACAGAGAATACCTAGCTCTTAGGGATGATAACTTGATTAAACTAACCTCTCATTTATGAACATACTCTCATACTAAGCAAAGTACCTGTGCTTAATAATGTTTAATAAAAATATAAGATTGATAAATGTTTATTGAATTGAATTTTCATTCTGTCACACCCTCTCCCTTCTCAGAGAACCTGAACTTTTGCCTAGCATTATATACACACCTTAGTTTCTTCTACTTAACTCCCATAGTCCCATCTCCCTTCCCTTTACTTCTAATCCCCATACCTCCCCGCATATCCTCCTCTAAAACTAATTACTTTTTCCACTGTGCTCTCTGGAATACTGGTTCCACAGTTAACAAACTTGCTTTCCCTTGCTCTTCCTTGAGATTTCTTCAATATGTGGCAAGCTTCCTTATTTGTTATCTCTGATTCCAGGACAGTACTCTTTCTTCCTCAAAAAATGCAGTGCCTCGTTTACAATGTCTATACTAAAATTCAATGCTTGGCACTTACAGTTTCCTGAACCCTTTCCCAATTCTTGTCCTCATACTAGGAGACTTTGGCATACATACTGATACCCTAACCTTCCAGCTTTTCAACCTCTTCCTTTCTTATGACCTATTCCTCCACCCCACCTAAACTATCTATCCAGATAATCATAACTTTGATCTTGTCATCATCCACAAGTATCCTACTTACATATTCATGGACTCTGGTCATAATCTGAGGTCATTCTACCTCTCCTTCTGCTTTATACCCCAACCCTGTGACCTCAATCCATCCACTGGATACAGACTTCTCCCTTCCCCATCTTGACTCCTTAATCAATTAATTCAACTTTATACTGTCCTTTTCTCTAATGTATCTAACCCTCCTATCTTGCCCTGTCAAGTCTCAGTCTTGAATCACTTACACCAGCAACTGTCTTCAGTCCTGCACATGTTGCATTGAAGGAAGCTAGAAAAAAAATCACATTAACTATGCTGACTGGGTCCATGACAACTTTATGTTACATAATTTCAACTGGGCCCTCAAAGCAATTTTTTATATCTCCCTAATTGATTTAGCATTCCAAACATCATAGTAGATTTCTAAACCTTTTCATCCCTCCTTAAATACCCCCAAGATTCCCTTTCTGTATCCCCCCAACCCCTGCCTTGAGAACCTTGTTTCACATTTCACTGTCAAAAAAAAGTTGAAACTATTCTCTGAAAGCTCCCTCATTCTCCATTCTTCATTTCCCACCACTCAAATGTCTTCTGCCACTATCATTTTCTTCATATCTGTCTCATTCTCCTTGCCCTTCTACATGTATAAGAGATCCCATTCTGCTCTATCTTCTTCAATACATTACCTTTTCTATCAGTCTGCCTCTCTCATTAATCTTCAATCTCTTAATAATGACTGGCTACTTCCCTATTAATCTACAAGCATTCCCAAATATCTCCTGTTTTCAAAAGAAAAGTCATCTGTCTTCCAATCTCATTATTTGACTGAAATGGCTCTCTCTGAAATATCTGTATACACTAAAATATAGCAGAAATTTTTATAGTTGCAAAGAACTAAAAATGAAGTAATATGAGGAATGGCTAAAGAAATTATGGTTTGGAATTTTCACGATGCTATGAGAAATGACAATATAAGAATTTAGGGAACCATGGGAAGAAAGACTCCCATGAATTGGTGCAGAGTAAAGTCTTCAGAACTAGAAAATCAATCTGTATGATAACTTGACAATGAAAATGGAAAGACAAAAATATGAAATTGAATTCTTTTGTAGTTATAATGATCAAGCTTGGATCCAGAGAAAAGATGATAAATTGCATTTCTCTCTCTTCCTTGATAACTGGGCGGGGGGGGGGGGGGGGAGGGGGGCTATGGGTATGGAACATTGCCAATAGCCAATAGCATCAGACTCAGCTGGTTGATTTGTTTTGGTGAGGTGATTTTTTCTCTTGTTTATATCTTTTTGTAGAGGTATGGATTGATATAGGACTGAAGACTGGGAGAAAGGGACATATGGACATAGATATACACAATAAGTATGCACAATACAGATACACATACATATATACATGTATACACACATATATTACTTTCTTTCCCATATATTCATATATGGAAAAGATAGTTACATGTATAATATATATTTTTGTGTATATGTATATAGATAGAAAAGAAGGTAATGTGAAAATAAGGGATATCAATAAAAATTGAATAAAAATATTCTGTACCCTATGATCCTATGAAAGGGACCTTAGAGATCCTTTAGTTCAAACTCCTCATTTTATAGGTGAGGAGATTAGAATTTCAGGTTTGGGGAATCAGAGGTACCTTGAGTTCTCAATAAGCATTTGTGGAGTACCTAGTTTATGCTAGACACTGGAGACACATAATATAAATGAAACAGTCCTTTTCTCCAAGGAGTTTACCATAAAAGGGAGGGATCAACATGAATAAAGAGAAGTAGACATACAAGGTAATCTGGGAGAATTTAAGAGGCACTACACGAATTGGGCTTTTTAGCACTCCAAAGATTGTCAACATACATTTATTATGTGCCTACTATATACACAGGACTATTTTAGATATCAAATATAAAAAGATAAAATAATCTTTGACCTCAAGAAAGGGGAGAGAAGGAGTATATAACATGTACAAGGTGGAGAGTGAAGGGGGAAAGGAGAGATTAAAAGTTTCTTGGGAATATGTGAGAGATGGAGAAATTAGGCTGACTGGACATGTGGCTCATGAATGATAATACTAGAAAATCAATAGGAAAGATCTTTAAATATTCTCTAGTGTCCAAGTCTCATTTTAGAGATATAGGAACTGAGGTCTTCAGAGGAAAAGTGATCATCTAAGGTTACACAATGGCAACTCTCCTGTCTTCCAGGTCAGAGTCCTTTTAGGCAGTTGAGGGTATATTGAGAAAGAGAAGGGCAAGATAGGGAAGAATGTGCCACCTTCATCTACAACATCCTGCTTTACCTTTCTTCTAACTCCTTAAAGAAAGTAATTGTTTCATTTGGTTTTGTATTGTCAGCACCATGCCAGCATATAACAGGTACAAAATAAATGCTTCTTGATAGTTTGGTCCAATGCATCATCAAAGGTTAGAAATGTAAGAGGAGAATTGGATACCTAACACAGAGAGTTTGGACCATCATCAGTGCAGGTGGCTGGAAGCAGAAAACCTGGGAGCTAGGGTTAGGTCAATAATTGTGATCTTTGCAATTCACTTAAGATCATCTTAATCCTTTCCTCTAAGATTAGCTCCAATTAATGTTATGTATTATTTGTATAGAGTGCTTTTTTATCTTTCTTTGTATGCTTAGCACATGGTAGGTGTTTGCTTACTTTATTGTGCCCCAGTATCCTTATGTATCATGTGCATTCATTCAGACACAGTTACTGATTCTCCTTGTTCATGCCTCCAAACCTCCAATTAATTTACTTTTATTTTACCTGGAGGCAGGAAGACTTGAGTTCAAATCTGATCTTATAAGCTTATTAGGTATATGAACCCAGTCAAGTCACTTAAAACTCTGTCTGCCTCAGTCTCCTCATCTGGAAAATGTAGATTAGAGAGCACCTACTCACCAGGGTTATTGTGAGAATAAAATGAGATATCTGGAAAGAGCTTAGCTTGGCAAATGCAAATGCTTGTTTAAAAAATACATGTATTTGGACTTATATGTATATATTTTATCTCCCAATAGAATGTAAGTTCTTTGAAGTCAGTGACTATTTAATTTTTGTTTTTGTACCTATACTACCTAGCAGTGGGACCCAGTAAGTGCTAAATTAGGGCTTATTAATTGATATTTATGAGTGTTGACTGTTTGATCAACACCGTGCTGGGATTATGACTGATAGAAAAAGATAGAAAGATCCAGTTCCTGCATGTGAGGAGCTTGGAGTCTAGCAGGCAACAGAAAATACACACAGGAAAATACACAAAGGAAAAGTTAAATAACATTATCAGATGAGGCAGTGCCAGGTGGGTGGTACATACAATGAGAAGTAGAAGAGACATCACAGTGGGCTAGTCTGTTCAGGAAGTGGTACTTTGAATTCTAAGCACAGAAGGAAGGCTAAGAATTAAACAATGGGATATTCAGGGTAGAGGAACTGGATGAATAAATTCCTTGAGTTAAAAATCCTGGATATATGTATGTAAGCAGAGTTAGGAGGGGAGAAGGTACTGTGCTTTATAATTATCATTTCTCATTTGATCCTCACAACAATTATGGGAGGTATTATCTTCATTTAACACGTGAGGAAACTGAGGCAAACAGGGGTAAAATGAATTCCCCAGGGTCACACCGCTAGTAAAGCATCTGAAGTTGGACTTGAACTCAGGTCTTCCTGATTCCAGGCTCAGAGCTCTATTCACTTGCCACCTGGGAGACAGGGGTGGGAAAGGTATAGGAGAGGAAAGAGAATAATGAAGAGACCTGTTTAGCTGAAGTAGAAATGTTCTAGTAGGGGAATTCCTAAATTGTAGATTTGACCATATCATCTTCTTTCCCCCAAACACCTCTGCCCTGCCTTTCCATAGCCACCAGGAACTCTCTATTACCTTCCTGATCAAATATAAAATTTACTGTTTGGATTACAAAACCCTTCACAACACGATCCCTTTTGACCATTCCATTCTTATCACACTATATTCTTGTACTCACACTTTATTGTCTGGCAATAGGTACCCATTTGTGTCTGTCAAACTCTGCCTCCTCACCTCCACCTTCAAGAGTTGGCTTCCTTCAAGACTCAGTCCAAATTCTGCCTTCTGAGATTCTTTCTCATCTCCCCTCTATATACATTTTATATTGGAATGGAACCGTCTTGCAGGTAGGAACTATAGTTTATATAAATGTATATGTGTGCTCGTGTGTATGATGTATGTGAGTCTATACAAAGCCACATATAGAGACACATGTATACACAAACACACATGTTGACACACATGCACACCCAATACACACCTAGGCACACATTAACATGTATATATGCATGCATACATATGTATATGTGTATATCTATCTGTCTGTGCCTAGCACAGTAGCCGATGGTAGTTCATTACTGCTCCCTGGATAACTTGCTGGCTATAATGGTGGGATATCAGCTTGGAAAGTTGGCATCTACTCAGACTCAGTTTCCTGCTCTGTCCTGAATCCCTGCAGGTGAGCTGCAGCTGTCCCGGGGCCTCCAGGGAGCTGGTCCTCCTCAACAAATGTGCTCTAAGCAAGTCAACATGGCTGTGGCTTCTGATTAGGTGCAGCAGTATTTCTGCTGCCTCCTGCATGACTGGGCCGGGTCATAGAGGATCCATGCCAAGCCTTGCCCCAGTTTCCAGAGACGAGGTGCTAGGACAGATGGCTTGCAGAGGTGTGGAGCTCTGACGACCTTGTTCTTTGTTAGGGGCTGGAGATGAAGAGTTGGGACAGGAAGAGATGGGACCTGTGCATTTCCTCCAGGCCCCAATCTGTCAATGCTCATTTCTCTGGAGGAGAAGGCAGCAAATTTGTTCCAGAGGGAAGGAAGGGAAAGGCTCCTGGGTCAGGAGGAATAGAGTTGGGTTGGGTGATGCCCTAAAATCAGATCTCAAGGTGATGCTTGAATGAAACTGGAGGGCCTCTTGCTCTGCTTTAACATGAGAATGAACAAGAATTGGGGGGGGCACACATGACAAAGCAGAAGTTAGAAATCAACCTGGGAGGTGTAATGCTAATAAATCTAAACACATTAGGAATCCATTTTAATGGAACAAGCTACCACACGAAATTCAATATAAGGCAGTTCTTTGACAGGACTCCAGCCAAGGTGATTCATTACTGAATGAGCAGAAGGACCTTGCTCTTGAAGTAAGACCACTGTCCCAAGTACCCTTTTCCAAGGGACAGGAAATTCAACTCAGCCATTCAATCCAGGCTGACTCTAATCCAAGGTTACCATCATTCCTTGATTCTATGGTTCTTGATTCTATGGTGAGTCAAAGAGGAATGTGGGAGTAGCATAAGCTATGAATTTCAAGTGACACAAATATCTATGAATACCTTCATTATACTACAACAAAGGAAGGAGTCTGGAGAACAAATACCAGAAGGACTCCTGACCCACATCTCTCAGTTTCCACTGACCAAGAGTTTCTGTAATGTCTTTCCAGTGTCAGAGTAACACCCTCCCAGTTGCATCCACTCTATGCCACCAAATAAAAGTCAGTCACTTCCATATACATAAGCATATACATCTTGTTGTTCAGTCATGTCTGATACTTCATGATCCCATTTGGAGTTTTCTTAGCAAAGGCACTGGTCATTTCCTTCTCCAGCCCATTTTATAGATGAGGAACTGATACAAATAGGCTTAAGTGATGGGTCACAAAGCTACCTGAAGTTGCATCTGAACTCAAGTATTCTTTACTCCAGACCTGGTGCTCTATCCACTGGGTCTTACCCATCTATTTGCTCAAAGACCTGTCACCAGCAAGAGCAGGTATTTCGAATTTTTCACTTAGCAGTAGAGATGAATTGGGCTGAGTTATCCATATATCCTTACCTAGTTTTCCTTATTACTAGTTGAGTTCCTTAGTAGGATAGGATACCAAGATTATGGCTAATAGCCCCAAAAGACAAGGGGAAACCCTAGAGGTAATCACCCAACTCTTTCCAATTCTCTTTTTTCCAACATTATATCATTGATCTCAAACTTACTTTTCATTTATTTTGCATTTATATATAAGCTCTGGAGGCTCATATCTAACTTTTGATATTTACTAGGGACCTTAAGTTTGTATGTAATTTCCCTTGGCTTCAATTTTCTCATCTGGTCAATGAGGAGGTTGGATTAGAGGGTCTCTGATGTCCGTTCTCACTCTAGATCTATGATTCTACAAAATGTTCATTTTTTTCTCTCTGTCGATTGAATGCAAGTCCTTTGAAAACAGGAATTGTTTTATTTTTGCTTTGGTGCCTCCACCATCTAGTACCATGCTTGTTGAATTTCACAAATACTTGCTAAATTATGACGTCCTTCAAGATCACAGATTATGTGGGTTGCCATCATCAAGTGGTCAAAGACACTTGCTAAAGGATCACAGTGATTCTTAGTAGCAGAGCTGGGATTAGAAGACTGGGCTTCAGATTCCTGCTCTAATTGTCCCCCCCATGAAATCGCACTTGATTCTCTTATGATTGCTGTCAGAAATGGGAGTGACAGCATCAGAACTTGGAAGGTGAGACGATTTTATCCTATTATCAATAAACTTGTATATTGCTTTTGTACTTATATGCCTGCTTCCAGTTAGTATTATCTAGTATTTATAAAATGCTCCATCTGCCATTCTCTTTCTAGTCTTTTTCTCATTTTCTTGTTTTTGAAACATATACACCCTCAGTGAATGATTTTCCAAATAGAAGTTAAAGTATCAGTAGTATCAAGGCATTCCAAGGGTTGTCATGGAGATCTTTTCATCATAGGATTTAGAATGGAAGGGAACCTTAGGGACTATATTTTATAACCCTTTCATTTTACAGTTGAGAAAACTGGCCCAAAAATAAGACATGCCTTGGCCAAGGTCACACACACTGTAAACAACAAAAAGTACATCATTTGTCTCTGTATCCCAAGAGCTTAGCATTGTGGGCTACACCCTAGAGACTCAAAGGCAAAAATAAAACAATTTCTAGTCTTGAATTTATGTTGATTAAACAAATGAATGGATGAAAAAACCATTATCTTTAATGGAAGGATGGGAGGCAACTTGTAGAAAAACAGATGTTAAAGGACTGACTCTGGAACATAACATTTATGACATTAGACAAGTCACAACCTTTCTGAACCTCAGTTTGCTTATCTTTAAATTGTGTGTATTTGTAGGAGAGTGAATTAGATGACTCCTAAAGTCCCTTGTCTGGGCAGCTTGGTATTGGAAGTGGTTAGAATACCAGACCAAGAAGACTCATCTTTCTCAGTTCAACTCTGGCCTAAGGCACTTACCAGTTGTGTGACTCTCAGCACTGTTTGCCTCAGTTTCCTTAATGTAAAATGAGCTGGAGAAGGAAATGGCAAACCACTTCAGTATCTTTGCCAAGAAAACCTCAACAGTGATCATGAAGAATTGGACATGATTGAAAAAAGTCACTTCCAAATACATGAGCTCATGAACTTAATTTCTTTACTGAGGACCTCCAAGTGGCTCTTTGGTGTAACCATCTATTGAAATCTATTGTGTCTGTTCAAGGCTTTGGTCAATTCATCTCCTGTTGGCCACTGGACTACAAAATTCCTCTGCAGGCCTGAACCACATTGAAAAGTAATTGAGAAATATTTAACAAAACAAATAAAAATACAATGCAACAAAGATAACATTGAATTGTGGTTTTCTATGTCAATATGTGCTTCACCCCCCACCCCCAGCTCTGTTTCTTTTGACTTTGACTCCTTATTTTGATATCAGATTTCAAGATCTTATGACCTTAAAAAAATAATCAAAGCAACCAAATTTCAAATAGGTAATGGATGTCAGCCTCTTCAAGAGATCATGAAGACGAAAAGTTGGGACTTTTACTACCATAAGGTTATCTCATTAAGGAAATCGAGATCAAGTGTGAAAATTAAAGCAAGATAAGGGGAGAGGACATTCCAGTCTGATTTCTTTCTAAGCAGGCTAGCAAATGTTATTAGTCATTGTATAGGAACTAACAACCGAGAGATTGATAGAATTGGAAACTGTGTTTAGCCTGTATTCTGACCAGGAACAGGAAAAATCAAAATGATACCAAGGAAATGCCAAAGAAAAGTAAAATGCTTGGGGAACAATAGAATAAATAAATAGGGGGAAATAAATAAATGAATTGGGAAAATAAAATAAATTGAGAACAATAAAAAGGGAAAAGAGGGTCTAGAGAACAAAAATTTGTTTCACTCAAATTATAACTTAGGAGGAGATGGAGATTTTTTTAAAAAGTCATTGTTTCCATATGATTCATTTGATCTCACTCACCAAAGGGCAGAGAGCTTTAGGGTCAGGATCTGGGAATCCTCTAACTGATTGGCAGCTCATAGAAAATGAGCAAGCCCTTTTATAAGAGAAATCAAATGAATATGCCCTTGAGTTCCACAAAGTCAAATTAGCAGCAAACAAAATCCCCTCAAGAAATAAGTGGAAACAAAAGTAGATTACCAATGAGACAAGAGAAATCAGAAAGGAGACACTGAGAGGAGACACAGAACTTTTCCATGGCAGCTATTGAGAATATTTCAGTCCATGAACAGTAGAAATGGAAGTCTAACCAAATCAGAGCTAGGCTAAGTGTATTCAGTTCCTGGGGCAGACTCAGACCTAATTGGATTTATCACAAATTCTATTCCTGGAACCTTTTCTGTTTTTCTGCCTCAAACATAGCCTTTGAAAGTCTTAGTATGGTCTTAAATTATTTTGTTCCATTATTTCATGGATTTTGAAGACAAGGAAGAATGATGAAAGCTTTACAGGGTATGGTGGAAAATATCAGTTGCAAAGGATAAAGAGCATGGTTTGTGAAATCTTTCCTTTTTTTAACCTTAGGGTCTCCTAGAACAACTTCTGAAAGCTAATAAGAAATTCAATGGGTAAATAAGTTTTTTTTAAAAAAGTCAAATAAAAGGTACGAGTCTCTAAGGTAACCTAATTCATTCATTTATGTAATCATTCATGCAACCATGTGCCTACTTTGTTTAGTGCACTGTGCTTGGGAGAGGAAGGAAAAAGAAAAAAAGAATAAAGGTGATTATTGTTATCATTGAAACACTGCTCAGAGACATGAGATATTAAAAATCACTATAAAAAATATAAGACATGAAAATTTTTTGTTTTTTTTAAATTGTCTCTTCTTATCTCACCCAGGTTGAAAGTAAACTATTTTCCAAGACCAGTTTCCACTAATGCTTTCTTTCAAACCCAGGTACATTTGTTTCTCATCAGGCATCTTCCACTTTGTGGGGCTTACCATACTGTTGCCAGACTTAGTCCAGACATCTGATCAATTTAGAACAACTAAGCTTGAGGGGTCCACTAGCCTTAACCTTCTTATAGTGGGTTTACATAAGAGGTATTATAAGTGAGAAAAGGAAAGGCAGGGGAGTATCTGGGACAGCAAATTTTACTTTTTTGGGGGGGTTAGGGAGAAGAAATCAGGTTAAGTGACTTGCCCAGGGTCACACAGCTAGTAAGAATCAAGTGTCTAAGACTGGATTTGAACTTGCATCCTCCTGACTCCAGGGCTGGTGCTTTATCTATTGTGCCACCTAGCTGCCCTCCAGGGGAGCACTTTAGCTGGATCTTGAAGGATTTGGCAATGTGGAAGACATTCTAAGAGCAGGGAACAAAGTAGATGATGACATGAAGGTGAGAAAACATTTGACATGTTCAATAAATAGAAAATAATCCTGAATATAGGATGTGATGGTGAGTCAGGGGAGATAAAGTTGAGAAAAGTAGAGTGAGATCAGATCATAAAAGGTCAAGGAAAGATGCTGGGGAGCCATTAAGAGGTATGATACTAGAAAACTCATTCAATTTCTAAGTCTCAGTTTTCTTATCTGTAAAACAGGGATATTTATACTTGTCTCACAGGGTTGTAGTGGGAAAAGAGGTTCTCTGAAAATTTTAAATGCTCCATAAGTACATTTTTTTTGTGAGAGATAACCATTTATAGGTCAGTGGATGTTTCTTAAACCAAATTTATGATTTCATCAATGTGGAGCTCTCCATGAGGAACTTACTCTAGCAATATATAGCATCACTTTCTCTAAAACTTAGTTTCAGACAATTGCCAATATAGATTATGGAGAAAAATAATGAAAATTGAGAAACTAAGTAGAAGCCTATTTTAATAATCTAGGCAAGAAGTGATAAGGAATTGAACTAGAAGAGTAACAATAGAAACAGTTCATTAGAAGGCAAGCTCCTTGATGGCAGGGGTTCTCCTTTGCCTATTTTGGTCTCCCCAGAGAGCTTCATACACACAGTCTGGCCTATAACAGATGTTTGATAAATCTCAGTTAATTGAGAGATAGAGAGAAGGGAACTGATGAAAGAGAGGTTTGAAAGGTAAAAAGAACAGTTTAATGACTGGGTTTGGGAACAAGAGAAGGAAGAATCAATGAGGTGATTTATTTATCAATAATTTGGGTGATTGGTCATCAACAGAAATAGGAAAGTTCAGAGGCGATTTGGAGGAAAATGATGAATTCAGTTTTGAGAAGAGGCAGTGATGTGTAATGGAAAGAATCCTGAATTTGGTATCAGAAGACCCGGGTTCTACTACTTCCTACCAGTCAGTGTTGAACAAACCAGTTATTTTTCTGGGCCTTAAGTTTCCTCACCCATAAAATGAGAGGGCTAAATTTGTTGACCTCTGACGTCCCTCCTAATTCTAAACTTAGGAAACTGCAGTCTTATTCGCTCCAACCCCAAATCAGAAACCTAGCAGTTTCAAGAAAGAGTTGTTGATACACATGTTTTTCTTGATGTCAAATTCATTTATTATAACCTCAAACTCACCATGTCCCATCCTAAATTTTTTATCTTCTCTATATTCATTCTTCTTCCCAACTACCTTATTTCTGTTTAGGACACTATCTTTCTTTTAGGAAAGACCCAGCTATGCTAGGGTTTTTAATTCTTCCCTCTGTATCACTCTCCATATTTGATAATGTTTGTCCTTCATCCTTGAAGAAGACCATGATATCAGGTGATAATGCCATGACAAGGGCATGAATTGAATTTGTGTGAGGGAGACTGTGTTAAGTCACCAGTCTCACTTTCTCCTTCAGAGTCATCTGGATCTGGTGGCTAGATATGAATCAGGGCGACTGGAAATGGCCCTGGATGTGAGGCAATCAGGATTGAGTGACTTACCCAAGGTCACATAGCTAGTAAATGTCTGAGGCTGGATTTGAACTTTTGTCCTCCTGACTCCAAGGCCAGTGCTCCATCCTACCTAACTGTATGAATTGGATTTGAGTGAGGAGCACTATGCTAAGTCTCATTTTCTCCACCAAAGCCATCTGGATTCAATGGCCAGATATTGATCAGAATGATTGGAGATGGCCGTGGATGCAAGGCAATCAGGTTTGTGACACACAAGGTCTAAGGCTGGATTTGAACTCCTGTGCTCTTGATTCCAAGACTGGTGCTTTAGTCACTGGGCCATTATTTCATCATTTACCAAATATTTGAAATTCTGCCACCATAACAGCTCTCATATCTGTCCCCTTCTTTTCACTCAAAGATATCCTCATCTTGAGTATTTATACTATTACAAATGGTTCCTGTTCTTCCTGATTTCTGTATCCATTTCCACTTTAAATTTTGCAATCAATACTTTGACCCAATGGTCAAAATAATCTTCCTAATGTAGAGAGGTGACCACATGACTCCTATGTTGATAACCCTCCAATCACTTGACATTTAGGGTCCTCTATCATCTGGCTTCAACCAGTCTAATTTTATAATTTTGTTGTTCAGGGCTTTTTTTCAGTCATCTCCAACTCTTCATGACTCCATTTGGAGTATGTGGGACAGATGCTGGATTGGTTTGCCATTTCCTTCTATAGCCCATTTTACAGATAAGGAAACTGAGGCAAGCAGCTTAGGTATCTTACCTAGGGTCACACAGCCATTAAGTATTTGAGGCCAGATTTGAACTCAGCAGGCCTGGAACTCTACCCACTCTGTCACCTAACTGACCAGGCAAGGAACTGTAAGGGTCATTTAATTCAGTACCCTACAGACATACATACTTTACTATTCGATTAAATTCAATAAGCATTGTGCTTAATACAGTGTGAAAAGTTGGGGGAGAAGCATATATTGTGCCTTCAGGATCCCCAAATGAAAGAATGACAATGTATTTGATCTTCTAATGAGGGTAGGGAGGAATATGACACTTTTGCAAATAAGTATGAAGGTAACAAAGTCAAAGGAGAGTCAGGTAAAACACTAAGATGTATGAAGAAAGAAAAATCATTTTCACCTGGTTGGGGAGGGGAGAGAGAAGAGTCAAGGAAGACTTTGTGTAGGGTATGATATCTGACCTGACAAAAGAGAAAGATTTCAATGGATACAAGGGGAAGAGAAGGTAGTAGGATTCTGTTCCAACTCTGGCAGGGGGGATTGTATGACCCAAGTCGAGATGATAGGAAAGGGCAGAATTAAGGCAGAGTCAGTGGGACAGAGCCTCATGTGAGTGAAACATAGACTTGAAATATAGCAGCAATGATATTTGTAGCTAAAATTTATTGTATTCTAGGAAATACTAGGAAATCATGATCTGAACCTAAGGAATATTCCAGATAGGGATCTAAAAGGAGGGAGTTGGTAGCAGTAAGGCAGCATAGTGGATAGAATGTTGGGTCTGGAATCAAGAATACCTGACCAGCATAATACTTCATACCTAACAGATGCTTAATTATAGCTTCATTTAATGATGAGTTGGAAGATAAAAGGAAGTCAAATCTTATGAGTTGAGAAACAACCTGATTAAGGGCATCAAGGCTAAAAAAAAAAATACAAAATTCCCAAAATAAGTAGGGTATGGTCAGTGAGGAAATGATCATTGAGAAACATAATGTCTTTGTAATGAAGCAGTCTAGAAATATCAGATCTACAGTAAAAGGACTTGGATTTAAATCCTAGCTTTGCTATTTACTATCTTGTGATTTTAGGCAGGTCCTTTGACCTCTTTAGTTATAGTTTCTTAACTGTAAACTAAGAAATTAGATAAGATGGCCTCCAGAGTTCCTCTTAGCTCTTTGCCTATGATCCCAGCAAAAGCATTCCTAAATCAAACCCATACTTTTGTTCCAGGTCTCTATATATTCCCAGTTTAGTTGTTTCAGTCATATCTGATTCTTCAGCTCATTTTACAGATGAGGAAATTGAGGTAAAAAGATCAGGGTGACACACAGCTAGAAAATGTCTGAGGTCACAGTTGAACTCAGGATGACATGACTCCAGGCCTGGCACTCCACCCACTGTGCCACTTAACTGCCAACAAGGTTTCCCTCTTTGGGTTTCAAATTTCCTCTTCTGTAAAATGGCAAATTGTACTATATGACTTCCAAGACTTTTTCAAGAGCCTATAAATGGGCTATAAGACAAATACATTTTGAAGACTACAGTATAGTCAAGAGGTTAGACTACAAAGAAGCACAGGAGGGCAAGCCTTCCGTGTAAGCCGAAGTCACAGTGACTAGTCCTGAAGGAAAGAGTCAAACCAATCAATTTACTTACACTGTGGTATGAAATACCTTATCTACATAACTGTTACCTAGTTTTTTGAGTATTGATTATGTGCTTCATTTTAGCACAGGTGAAGGAGGTAAAAAAAAAAAGCACAGGGTTCCGAGGCTCTTAAGAGAGATGAAAAGATGACGAACTTGAAGCACTGGGAGAGAAGAAAGGGAAGATTTATGGCAGCTGGGATTATGATGACTTCAAGGTTCAAGATTCAAATCTCACCTTTGCTATTTACTAGTTCTGGGAACTTCATTAAGTCACCATCCCTGGGTCTTAATTTCCTTAACTGCATAAGGAAGGAGTTGGATTAAGTGATCTCCTAAGGTTCATTCTAATTTTAAAATCCCTTTATTCTTTGTTATATGGATGGGGGCACTGAAGACAACTTTCAATAAACAATTTTTATCTAGGGTTTGACTCATTCTATTATTTTGTTTCCCTGGGTTATTGCTATGAGTTTTTGTTGTACCAAAGAGGGAAGATACAAAGCAGGAAGAAGGAAGAAAGGAAAGGAAGGTTGGTGTATACCCCGGGAAACAGTCCAGGCAAGCAAGGAGAGAAACCATTGGATGCTCACCTCTTTCAAGGTCTCTAGGGCTTGAGGATACAAGCCTTGGTGCTGCTGTAGTTTGCCAACTTTCATTACCTGGACGCCTCTGACAGGATGAAAGCCTGGGTAATAGAGCCTGGAAGACAGAAGTCGGAGAGAGAACAACAAACAATGTCATCCTGTCAGCTTTCACCTTCACAGTCGTTGCCTCTTCAGAGAGCTATCAGGGTGGGACCACAAAGTTAGCAGTGAATTTTAATCAGTTGCTAGGAAAATTAGCCTCAGCCCTGGAGGGGACTGAAGCACAGAAGAGAATTAACACATTATTACTCTAACTCAAGGATGCCTTTTTCCATGAAAGAAATGACAGAGGTGGGATCACTTCTCAATCTGTCACTGCTGGAAGCTGCAAAAACTGGGGGTGCCTGACTCTGCATGTGACTGGGAAGCTTTGAGCACTGAGCAACTAGACAGTGAGCAATGGGGGGAGAGGCTCAGCCCCATCATAAGACCTAGGGATGAGTGCTCTGAGTCTGTTTTCAAGCCAAGAGCCTGAGCTGTAGATTGATCCATAAACATACTGAAATGGATCCAATAAATGCATGAAGGTGATCTGTTTGACTTAGAAGATCCTTGGCCTTTCTTCTGAAGTCATTACGGATCTTCATCTAAAAACCTGTTATATCTTCCCATTTAATGTCAAGATTCTCTCTCTCTTTTTTTTGTCAAGGCAATGGTGTTAAGTGACTTGCCCAAGGTCATACACATAGGAAATTATTAAGTGTCTGAGGTGAAATTTGAACTCAGGTCCTCCTGACTCCAGGGCCAGTGCTCAATCCACTGTGTCATTTAGCTGCCCTAATTCCAAGCTTCTTTAGTGATGGGAATGTTTCACTTGTATCCCAGGCACTTAACCTATGACTGATATATAGGAGGCACTTAATATATGTTTATTGATTTATCTAAATCACTTTATTCCTTTTTTAAAAAATACATTTCATTGGCCATTTTTATATTTACTTTGTAATCCTAACATACCCTCTCTTTTATTAAATCATCATGTATCAAACATTTAGGCAAAAAAAATCAGGGACAGTGATAGCATACTGGGGTGAGTGGGAGGGAAAGAAATAAATATTTATTATGTACCAACTTTGTAACTGGCTCTATAAATGCTTTATAGAAATCTCATTTGACCCTCTTGCAATAACCCTGAAAGGTAGGTCCTGTTATTATTGCCATTTTACCATGGAGGAAACTGAGGCAGATAAGTATTATTAAATGATTTGCCAGGACTACCTAGATAGGAAATGTCTGGGGCCTCATTTGAATCTTTCTGTATCCAGGCCCAGCATTCTACCTATTGCTCCATCAGTACTTTGTCTTAGTAAATATCTATCCTCACTCAATCAAACATTTTTTAACACATACTATGTGCTAAGGACTGAGAACACAAAAAGAGGGAGAGGTGAAAAAACTAAAAGATTACTGTCAGATTAGGAATTTGCAGGATTCTTGAATTTAGAGATGGTACTTCTGTGAGTGATGGCAAGATAAAGGGTAGGATCATCTTTGTGTGTGACTGAGATGGGGTGGAGGAGTTGTAAATGGGAGGCTGCATAGGTTGAAGAACAATATAGTTAAGTTATTTGAGGGAAAAGTCTATATGCATGTTCAAGTCTCTTAGTACAATGAGAGCAGGAGATGGAGAGAAGAGAAAAAGTGTGAACCAGGAACCAAACTCATTGTGGAAGGAAGGGGAGTAACCAGGGGATTTGTAGACAACAGTTAGAACTAGGGTAGCAGATAGAAATCTTATGAAACTTAGGGGAAGAGAAGTTACTGAGGAATAGAGGAAGGGGGACAGCCTGGAGATGGCGATGAGGAACAAGGGGTATTCCAATTCCCCTCAGCCAGAATGCTGAGGACTTTGAGTGATAGTGCTGCCAATTCTGAAAAAAAAAGTGGTCAAGGAAACAATGTCATTAGAGAGGACCTTAGGTTCAGTAACAACTATTAGATGGAAGGAATGGGAGGAGAAAAGATTTAAGATGAAGAGAAGTATGTTAGCTATAGAACAAGCATTCCAGAGGGCACAATAGCAGGTCTGAGTGATACTGGGTTGAAACTTTGGGGTGGGAGGCTTGGGGGGGGGGGGTATGAATTGAATGATGTGTCTGGGGAATGGATTTTGGATGAAAATCTGCAGGAGTTGAGAATCACTGGGATCTGAAGAAGAAGGAATGTTCACTATTCCTAACATTAAACTTCCTTTTCATTTACATTGTTGTAGACATTGCATACATTTTTTCCTGTATTTCTCTGAATTTCTCATATTTGTTATCTTTTTTGTACAATAATCATTCCTTTGATTTCTATACCATAAATATTTCTGCCATTCTCCAGTGAGGACAGTTATTTTGTTTACAATTCCTTACTACCACAAAGAGTGCTCCTATGCATATTTGGCTGTATATTGGATCTCAATCATTTTAGGCTATGTCCTGTAGTAGATTACTGGGTACAATGTAATCAATTTTCCTGAATAATTTCCAACTGGCATTCAGAATGGTTCAAGATATTTCTGTGCTTCAAGTACAAAGTCGTAGGTACTAAGTAGAATAACACTGACTCTCTTCTCTATCTCCATACACTCCCATTGGGAATACAAACAAGGTGATAGTGAAGCAGTTCATCTACAGAATGCAAGAAGTATTCACAGAATTGTATTTGGTCATTTTAATCCAACCCACACATGGATAAGGATAGAGGAATTAAGTGGATAGACCCCTGGATTTGGAGTCAGGAAGACCTAATCCAGCTTCAGACACTTACTAATTATCTAATCCCTGGCAACTTCCTTTTTCTCTGTCTCCCTCAGTTTCTTTAACTTCAAATGAAGCTAATAATAGTATCTATGTCCCCAAGTTGTAAGGAATAAATAATATCTGTAAAGTGTGTTATAAACCTTAAAACTATATAAATGTGATCTATTAATACCTTGACTATAATATATCTGACAAAATGGTCATGCAACCCTTTGCTTGAAGACCTCCTATGAGAGGGAACCTCCTAATGGTACTTAGTTCTACATTTGCATAGTTCCAATAGAAGTTTTTTCCCTAATATCAAGACTAAATCTGCCTCTTGGCAGCTTTTACTCATTGCTTCTGATTCAAAGCAATACAAATCTAATCACTCCTTTTGCATGATGATCTTTCAAATAAACTCCTCCCAAAGCCTTCCCTTAAGGAGGGTTCAGAACCTCCTAGGTAATTCTTCATTTTTCTTCAGTTGTGCTACTTGGTTTTGACTCTACAAGTATCATGTCCATAGCCTGGCATTCCCAGGTGCCAGCCCACCTCATTCAAATTGTGTCCTGTTTTCCTCCATTAGATTAAAAGCTTCCTGAGGACAAAGACTGTCTTTTTTCTTATTTGTATCCTCAGTGTTTAACACAGTGACTGGCATATATTAGATTCTTATTAAATGTTTATTGAAAAGAAGCCTCCAAAAGAACTTTAATAATGGAAGGGAAAATGAGGGGATGGTGGGCAATGTTTGAACCTCATTTTCATTGAGATTGGATCAGAAAGGGAAGAATATGTACACACACACACACACACACACACACACCTTGTTTGGGTCTGGAAATCTATTTCACTCAGTAGGAAAATAGAAAGATAAGAGAATAAGGGTAATGGAGAAGGGTGCTGATTAAAGTAAAGGCAGGTTAAGGGAGCTAGTGATCAAAAGCAAAACATTAGAAAATAGGATGGAGGGAGATATATGCTTAGGAAATCATAACTATGATTGTGAAAAAAATGGAAGCTGATGGTAGAATGGATTAGAAACCAAAGTCCAGGAAAATGTATTTAAGAGACACTTTTGAAATAGAAAGACATGTAGAGTTTAAAAGGTTGAATTAAGCTTCAGCTGAAAGGAAAAAGGACAAGGATAGCAACCATGATCTCTGACAAAGCAAATGCAAAATAGAGCAAAGAAATAATCAGGGAAAACTACATTTTTCTAAAAAGGCACCAATGGCAATGAAGTAATGTCAAAACATTTTACAGTAAGTTTCTCTGATAAAGGCCTCATTTCTTAAATATGAAGGTATTTAATTCAAATTCATAAAAATAGGAGCCATTCCCCCAATGATAAATAGATATAATCAGAAGAAGAAATCAAAGATATCAAAGCTATCTGCTCTAAATCACTATTGATGAGAAAAAAGCAAATTAAAACCACTTTGGGATACCAACCTCATCTATCAGAAACAACAAATATTGGAGGGGATAAGAGGAAAATAGATACATGAGTGAATTATTGGTGAAGTAGTGAACTATTCTAGAGAATAATTTGGAACTATGGCTAAAGGACTATAATATTGTGCATACCCTTTGATTCAACTATACCACTACTAGATATGTGTAGCAAAGAGATCAAAGGAAAAGTATCTATTTGTACAAAAACATATATAACAGCTCTTTTTTTGTTGTGGCAAAGAATTGGAAATTGAGTGGATACCCATCAACTGGAGAATATCTGAACAAGTTGTAGCATATGATTGTGATGAAGTACTAATGTGCTATAAGAAATGACAAGGTGGGGAATAGCTTCAGAAAAACATGGCAAGACCTATGTGAACTGATGAAAAATGAATTGAGAACAACCAGGAGATCATTATGCAAAGTAACAGCTATGTTGTAATAATGATCAACTGTAAAAGACTGCTACTCTGATCAAAGATACAAGACAATTTTGAAGGACTCGTGATAAAAAAAAAAAAAACTATCTATCTCCAGAGAGGGAACTGATGAACTCAGAGTGCAAATTGAAGTATTATTTTCTCACTCTTTTTTTTTGTGATATGGCTAATATGGAAATATGTTTACAAGATTTCACATATGTAAATGATATCACTTGTTTGCCTTCTCAGTGGATAAGGGAAGTGTTGAATGAAGGGAAAGAATATGGAACTTAAAATTTAAAAAGAAAAGAATGTTCAAAATAAATAAATAATATATTTACTAGCTGTGGGGCTTATCTGAGTTTCAGCTTCCTTATCCACAAAATAGGTCTAATAATGTCATATTATACTTACCTCATAGGGTTGCCATGAGGCTCAAATGTATTCAAAGTAGTTAGTAAACCTTAAAGCATTCTATAAATGCCAATTGAGCATCAACATGGCATGGTAAGTAGGTCCATCTTAGAGATAAAAAGATGCAAGTTTACATGAACCTGAACAAACCATTCAATCTCTCATTCTTTAGGAAGCTAAATTACAGATGGTCTGCACCAGTAGAGGCGGTTTGCACGGTAGGAGCTCCCCCACACTGATGCAATCAACTTCATGGACTAAACATACATATCTATTATAATCATGATAATTTTTTCACTCTTTGCCTCTCCCAACAAAAACAGGGATTATTATCAACTTGAATATAAAGGGATTTAAATTTTCTAGACAAAAGGCTTCCATTTCCAGACTTGAACTGCTCTGGACACTTAAAAAAAAAGTCAGTTACAGCCTACTATTCTTGGATATGAGGTTCTATTTTGTTATTATAATGAAACCTAATTAAATTTGAAAATAGAAGAGTAATTTTATACCAGTAATCACTCCACAAAGTGGCTCTTGTCAAGTCAGAAAAGAGGGAGGTAGGAAAGAAGTTAGTGGTGGTGGCAGAGGAAAAATCCACAAAGCACCTGCCCCAGTTCTGCCCCCAGAATGATTAGCAAAAAGCAAAGGAGGGAAGCAATAAGTAGAGGAAGAAGAGGAAGTGTGGGAGGGAGGGCTCTTTACATAAATATTTACAGAGCAATTTCACTGTTCTGGTGGGTCTGTAGATCTTTGAAGTGGGCCTGGTTTGTTTCCCAGCTGACATATGGTATAAGAAATCTCTGATACTTGGTGGAATATGAGCTTAAGGGAAAAATAGTACAGCCCACCCTGGCTGGGAAAATTCTTCCACCATCCAGGGTGTGAGGCCATCACCTTTACTGTGTGTGACAGCTTCTAGGAGAAAGGAGCCGTTTGTCAGTGTACTCTCAGAATTGTTTAAAATCCAAGCAAGACAGAGAGACCTCACTAAAACAGGGCTGCTTAGTTTATTTGGGGGCTACTGCACCTGAAGATTTCTACAATATAGACAACTTATTAAAAAGGTGGATGCAATCCAGAAAGTCTGGGGAATAAATGGCACATACGCCTCTACTGACAAAGACCAGCTAGTCACTGAGTGTGTGAGATGGTCAAAAAGAAATGTATGGGGGCGGCTAGGTGGCACAGTGGATAAAGCACCAGCCCTGGAGTCAGGAGTACCTGGGTTCAAATCCAGTCTCAAACAATTAATAATTACCTAGCTGTGTGGCCTTGGGCAAGCCACTTAACTCCATTTGCCTTGCAAAAAAAACCCTAAAAAAAAGGAAAAAAAGAAAAAAAATGTATGCCATAATACCTGTCTTCAAGGACCTTCCTCTCTAGTTAGGATAAGTAAGATTTTTACCAGGAGCAACCACTGATGAGCCAGGAATGATACGGAAATTACATTTGCAATCACATGCAATACTCAAGCCAATTTTTGGATCTCAGATTTGCTATATATATATTTAAGCATGGGTCTTCTGATTCTCCCATCCTGGACTTTAATTCTTCACAAATACTTTTTCCCAGTGAAAAAAAAGATTAAGAACCACTAATTTATATAACTGGACAGCTACAAAACAGTAGGGTTTCAGAGCCAAAGGATCATATATTTAGAATTTTAAGGCAATGATAATCAAACTCAAACAGAGATGGGGACACCAAAACATTCATAACACTGGGGTGGGGGGCATGTATTGACTTAGACCTATGTGTTTATATTTCTCTCTTAAAATGAATTAATTCTGCTAAGTATTTTCCAATTACATTTTAATCCAGTTTGGATTTCATGCAGTTTTGTCCGCAGTTCTGTTCTAAGGGATCTTTGAGATCACTTGATCCAACCCTCATTGAACCTCATTTTATGGATGAGGAACCTGGTGCTCAGAGAGAAGGTAGTTAAGGTCAAACAATTAGTAAACAGTGGACCTAGGCCTCAAAACTCTGGTCTTTAATTCTAAAAGTATTTCCTACTCAGTAGAAATAAGATGTATTCAAGGAGGGACAGATTGCTGCAAATTGAAATACTGGGCAATGTTTAATGAAAGAGTTGGCTTGAAGGTCATTTAGGTGGTTTTTCTAGTAGACAAAATGGGGAAAGGGAGAAGTATTCCAAATGTTATAAGCAAAAGCTTTGGAGGCAGCAAAATCTGTAGCATATTCAGGGGATGAGGAGATCATCAAATTAGCTAGAGCAGAAGGTAGTATAGGGGATACTGAAGATGAGACTAGAAAGGCAGGCTAAGGACAAACTTGTGGACAATATTAGAGATTAGGCTAAAAAATCTATTAGGAGGTAATGAGGAACTAAGGCAAAAAAATATTTTTAAAAATATTTTAGGATTAAAGTGGCTTTGTTCAAAGATTAAACACATTGGGTTAAATTAAAAGAGATCCTATAAATGTAGTGGCACTGTTAAGACCTGTGATGAGCCATCACAGCAATCCAGGTGAGGGGTGACCACTGAGAGCTTTGGAATCGAATAGAGAGAGAAGAATGCAAGAGATATTTTGAAGGAATAATCTATAGGATGTAGCCAGGGCAGCTAGATGGCACAGTAGATAGGGTGCCAGATCTGGATTCAGAGAAACTCATCTTTCTGAATTCAAATCCAGCTTCAGACACTTTCTAGCTGTGTATCCCAAGCCAAGTCACTTCATCCTGCTTGCTTTGTTTCTTTATCTGTAAAATGAGCTAAAAAATGAAATAAAAAACCATTCCAGTAATTTTGACAAGAACACGCCAAATAGGACCATGAAGAGTCAGTCACAACTGAAATGACTGAACAACAAATAATAGGAGTAGGTGACTGATGGGATATGAGGAAGAATGAACAATAAGAGATGACTAATATTTGGAATCTGCTAATAACACTTTGGGGAAAAATTCATAAAGGGAAAAATTTTATTATAGCCTACTCATTGGAAACTATTTAATAAAGGCTGGATAATCACTTTTTTAGACATGTTATAGAGGGAATTCTTGTTCAAATTTGGTTGAACCTTGAGCCCATAAAAAAGAATGCTTTATATTTTTGGCTTGAGTGGAAATTCTCTCCCCTCCCCATCATAAGATATTAATTTGTTTTTTTTATAATGTTACTATTTTTTTTGTTTTTCCTCTGAAGTCTCTTCCAGTTCAGATTCCATGATTCAGAAGGCAAGACAAAAAAAAATTCTTCAAGGGGATACTACTTGGTTTCCTGTCCTAGAATTTTATTTTAATGAATATATTATTAGAAATAACATTCCCAAGTCTATAGGACCTGGAGATGAAATTGGACTTGCCTCCCAGGATCTCGGTAGGGGAGTTCATGGAAAGAAACGTTTCTAATGTTCAGAAGGAAACCACTTAACATTAACCTGGATCTTTACATTCTGGACCTTTGCTTGTGGTGAATTGTTTTGTTAGGCATCTGGGGAATAGAGATAGTTGGTACACCTGAGGTGAAGAGGGAAAAAGAATATTGAAGGGTATTTGATATCAGGGCAAAATAATCTATTTCTTGTACCATTTAAAATGGATGTAGATTTTTGATACACTCACTATTGTACTTTAAAAGTATATGAAGTAAGGGGAGGCTAGGTGGTGCAGTGGATAGAGCACCGGCCCTGGAGTCAGGAGTACCTGAGTTCAAATCCGGCCTCAGACACTTAATAATTACCTAGCTGTGTGGCCTTGGTTAAGCCACTTAACCCCATTGCCTTGCAAAAACCTAAAAAAAAAAAAAAGTATATGAAGTACTTCTTCCCCCCCCCCCAAAAAAAGAAAATTTCATGAGGTAGGTTAGAGTGAATACCATCACCTCCATTTTATTGATGGGTAAAATGAGGCAAAGGAAAGAATGACTTGTCCAAAGTCATACAGCTAGTAAATTTCAGAGCCAAGATTTTTGTCCTATTGAATCTGAATCAAAGATAGGGAGAAGTAAACAGAGTCTTTGAATCACAGACAGAGAAGATAGGACAGTGTGATCAGGTAAAAAAGAAAGAATGTGGAGTCAGAAGAGCATATTGTCAAGGGGGAGCAAGAAAAGACATTTCCCTCTACAAATTGACATGTAATCATGTCAAGAAAACACTAGCACCTTTAGAAACAGGGTAATGAGGATGCATTTGGGAACGAGATTTCATTCTACACATTCAGTAGAAACCTTGACTTTATAGTACTGAACTGTACCCCTACCCCTTTTTAAATTAGTTTACATATCTACAAGCCATTTCGGGGGGGGGAGGAAGAGAAGGTGGATTTTTTTTGTTTTTCTTTTGTGTTTTTAGATTTCTGATTAAATTAGCAAAGGTTATGGAAGTTCATTGAATTTTTTATGAAAATCATAGATTGGGAATGTTGGAAGGGATTTCAGTGATCATGTAGTGCCCCATCCCAATAATATACCTGACAAATGGCTATTCAGCCCCTGCTTGAAGATCTCTAGTGAGGGGGAATTCATGTACTCTTCAGGCAACCCATTTCCTCTTGGGCAGCTCATACCTCACATTGTGAGGAGAAGCCTGCATTTGCCTCTTTGAATGTCTACCCTTTCTTTCTGATTCTTCCCTCTGGGGCCAAACAGGATGAATTCAAATCCTCTAATATAGAGTAACTAATATTTATATTCATGACAGTTAGATGGCTCAGTAGATAGAAGGCCAGACCTAGAATCAGGAAGATTCATCTTCAAGTGAGTTCAAATTTGGCCTCAGACAGTTCCTAGTTGTGTGACACTGGGCAAGTAACTTAATCTTGTTTGTTTCAGTTTTTTCATCCCTAAAATGAGCTGGGGAAGGAAATGGTAAATCCTTCCAGCATCTTTGTCAAGAAAATCCCAAATGGATCATGAAGAATAGGATATGGGGGTGGCTAGGTGGCACAGTAGATAGAGCACCAGCCTTGGAGTCAGGAGTACCTGGGTTCAAATCCGGTCTCAGACATTTAATAATTACCTAGCTGTGCGGCCTTGGGCAAGCCACTTAACCCCATTGCCTTGCAAAATCTAAAAAAAAAAAAAAAAAGAATAGGATATGACTGAGCAACAAACACATACATATGCATATATTTACACAAAAAAATAACAGATATAAAAATATATAAAGCAAAATATTGTGAATGCATAGATATGTACATACATTTCTATATATACACATATAAAAATAAAACACACAAAGTGATATAATATGTATGTAGATGTGTTTGTATATACATACATACATACACAATCCAGAAATGCATATATACATATATTCACATACATACACACACATACATGGTAGGGTGAGGCAGAGCTTTAAGGTTTACCGATGTTTGCCCTTAATTTTTGAAGAAGACTAGACCATGACATCAGGGAGGGGATGCCATGACATGCAGGTGCATTGGATGAGAGAGGGAGTGCTCTAGGAAGTCACCAAACCCACTTTCTCCTCTGGAGTCATCTGGGTCCAGTGTCCAGATTTGAATCAGGAGATACCTCTGGTTGCAAGGCAATCAGTTTTAAGTGACTTGACCAAAATCACATAGCCAGCCAGTGCCTAAATCTGGATTTGAACTCAGGTCCTCCTAAGCACTTTATATCTGTTATCTCTTTTGATCCTCACATCAATCCCTGAGGTAAGGTGCTGTTATTATCTCCACTGAGAGTCTTTCAACTACTTGGAGACATGCCTTTTCCTCTTCAGGCTAAACACTCCTGATTCTTTCAGGTGATCAATCCCTAGCTTTAGTGATTTGGAACTGAAATGGCATGCATTCCATCTCAAATATAGACATGGACACTGGTGGCTACTATAACCACCAACTGATTCCTGGGAGAACCAATGTTTTTGCTTACATCCATCAGTTGAGACTCCCTGTCTTGCTCCATGGATGGCTAGGGCTGGGATAAGGGGAAGCACAGCAGGCAAATGGAGACATCTGACATTCTTTCTGCTGTCAGATTCAAACCAGCTGTTGTATGAAAGTTATTTATGCTGCTGTGGTAGCTTTATTTGTAACATGATACTGTAAAAAAAATTCTTAGTATTTTATTTTTCCCCCCAATTACAAATAAAAACAATTTTAAACATTTGTTTTTAAAAAACTAAGAGTTCCAAATTCTCTCCATTCTTCCCTCCACAGCCCCTGGGTAAGAAGGCAAGCAATTTCATGTGTAGTCATGAAAAACATATTTCCATATTAATCAAGTAGTTAAAGGAAACATAGACCAAAAAAATCAAGAAAAATAAAGTAAAAAAATGTATGCTTCCAACTATATTGAGATACCATCAGGTCATTGTCTGGGATGGATAGCAGTTTTCATTATGAGTCCTTCAGTGTTATCTTGGGTTATTGTATTGCTGAGAATAGCTAAGTCATTCACAATTGATCATTTTACAATAGTGCTGTTACTCTGTAAACTTTACATCAGCTCATATAAGTCTCTCCAGGTTTTTTCTGAAAGCATCTTGCTTATTTCTTACAGCATAATATTATTTGATCACAATAACATAGCACATTTTGTTCAGCTATTCCCCAATTTCCAACTTCCTGCCACCAGAAAAGATATATATTTCTATACATATAGGTCCTTTTCCTCTTTTAAAAAAATTCTTTTTTGTCTACAGATGAAGTAGTGGTATTGTTAAATCAAAGTGTATACACAATTCTACACCCTTTGGGCATAGCTCTAAATTGCGCTAAAGAATGGTTGGATCAGTTCACAACTCCAGCAACACTGCATTAATGTCTCATTTTTCCTACATCCTCTCCAACATTTGTCATTCTCCTTTTCTGACTTATTAACCAACATTATAGGTATTAGGGAGTATCTCAGAATTACTTCAATCTGTATTCCTCCAATCAAAAGTGATTTACTGAGCAGTTAGGTGGCATAATGAATAGAGCACTGGCCTTGGAGTCAGGAGAATCTGAGTTCAAATCTGGGCTCAGACATTTAATAATTACCAGGGCAAGTCACTTAACCCCATTGCCTTGCAAAAAACCCTTTTTTAAACAGTGATTTACAGTATCTTCCTGACGGCTATATATATATATGTATGTATATATATATATATACATATATATATATATATACATATATATATATGTATATATATACATACATATATATGCATATATATATGTACATATATATATATCTTTGATTAATTCAGTTGAAAAATTTTCATTTCTCTTGAGTGGCATCTATTTTCATAAATTTTACTCAGTTCTCTATTTAAGAAATAAGACCTTTATTTGAAAAACTTGCTTCAATTATTGATCATTCATCAAGTGGGGAATGGCATCTACTTTAATAAATTTAATTCAGTTCTCTATTTGAGAAATGAGACCTTTATTTGAAAAACTTGCTTCAATTATTGATCATTCATCAAGTGGGGAATGGCATCTATTTTTATAAATTTAACTCAGTTCTCTATTTGAGAAATGAGACCTTTATTAAAAAACTTGCTTCAATTATTTTCAGTTATAATTGCTAAATGTATTTCCCTCCATCCCATTTCTCCCTCACTTTTAGTCTATTCTCTCTCCTTCTACTCTTTCAAAAGTGTTTTGCTTCTGATTACCATCTCTCTCAATCTGCTGTCCCTTTTATCTAGCACTGCCCCTCCCCCACCCCCATCTCCTTCCCCTTCTACTTTCCTGTGGGGGTAACATAGATTTCTATATCTAATTAAGTGTGTATGTTATTCCCTCTTTGAGCTCATTCTGATGAGAATAAGGTTCACTCACGTTTTGAGTTACAGGCATAAAAGCTTTTCCTTGCCTCTTTTATGTGAGATAATTTACCCCATTCTTCCCCTCCCTTTCCTTTTCTGCCAGTGCATTCCTTTTTCTTACTCTTTAATTTTATTTTTTTAGATAGCATCCTTTTAAATTCAAGTCACAACTTTGACCCTGTCTATATATATATACTCTTAACTGCCCTGATAATGAGAAAGTTTTTGATTTACAATTACATTATCTTCCATGTAGAAATGTAAACAGTTTAATCTTATTATATCCCTTGTGATTTCCCTTTCCTGTATACTTTTGTAAAGTCTCTAAAATTTTGAATTTGAAAGTCAAATTTTCTATTCAGTTTCAGTCTTTTCATCAAGAATGCTTTAAAATCATCTATTTCATTAAATATTAATTTTTCCTCTAAAGGATTATACTCAGTTTTTCTGCTTTAGCAGATTCGTGGTTGTAATCCTAATTCCTTTGTCCTCTAGAATATTATATCTTTCAAGCCTTTAATGTAGAAGCTGCTAAATCTTGTACTATCCTGACTCTGGTTTCTTGTAATATTCTCTCCTTGATCTGAATCTGGTTATACTATTCCTAGAGTTTTCATTTGGGATCTTTTTCAGGATGTGATAGATGAATTCTTTCAATTTCTATTTTACTTTGTGGTTCTAGATTATCAGGTCAATTTTCCTTGATAATTCCTTGAAAGATGTTGTTTAAGCTCTTTTTTTTTTGATCATGACTTTTAGTTAGTTCAATTTTTTTTTAAATCTCTCTTCTGGATCTGTTTTCCAGGTCAGTTTTTTTCCGGTGAGATATTTTACATTGTCTTCTAATTTTTTTGTTCTTTTGGTTTTGATTTATTGTTTAATTTGATTTCTCATGAAGTCATTAGCTTTCATTTGCACAACTTTAATTTTTAAGGAATTATCTTCTTTTTTTTTTTGCAAGGCAGTGGGGTTAAGTGACCTGCCCAAGATCACACAGCTACGGTTATTATTAAGTGTCTGTGGTTGGATTTGAACTCAGGTTCTCCTGACTCCAGGGTCAGTGCTCTATCCACTGTGCCACCTAGCTGCCCCAGGAATTATTTTCTGAAGTGAGGTTTTTGTGTCTAGTTTTCCATTTGATCAATTCTACTTTCTAAGGAATTTTTCTTAATTTGATGAATTATTGTGTCTCTTTTTCTATTTAGCCAATTTTGGTTTTATGGCATTCTTCTCCCCATTCACTTTTTAGACCTCTTTTACCATTTGGCCTATTTTGTTTTTAAAAGTATTATCTGAGAGGCAGCTAGGTGGTGCAGTGGATAGAGCACTGACCCTGGAGTCAGAAGGACCTGAGTTCAAATCCAGCCTCAGACACTTAAAAATTACCTAGCTGTGTGACCTTGGGCAAACCACTTAACTCCATTGTCTTGCAAAAACAAAAAAAAATGCTTGAAAGCCTTCCTTTTCATTTAAAATCATTTTTTAAAAAAGTATTATCTGCTTTAGTACTTTTGGTGTGGCCTTTCCCAAGCTGTTGACTCTTTTTTTCTTAAATTTGTGATTTTCTTGCACCACTTTCATTTCTCTTTCCAATTTTTCTTCTAACTTTCTTACTTGATTTTCAAATCTTTTTAAAGATTTTCCATATTCATATTTTTCTTGGAGGCTTTAAATGTTAGAGCTTTGACTTTGTTACCTTCTTCTGAGTGTGTGTTTTGATTTTCCTTGTGACCATAGTAATTTTCTAAGGTCAGAATTTTTTTTTTCTATTATTTGTTCGTTTTCCTAGTCTATTTCTTGACTTTTAACTCTTCGTTGGGGCACTGCCTCAAGCTTCAGGTATTTTATCCAACTGTTTTCAAAGATACTTCTAGGGAGCTAAGAGTTTTCATTTCTTCTAAAGATGTTTGATCTAAGAAAAGGTGTTTACTATTTTGCTGGCCTGTGGTCTGGTCTGTGAGTAACCACAAGCCCTCTTTCTGCTCTGGAACTGTGACAAAATTCCCTGTTCCACTGCTGCCACAAGCTCTGTGTACCACTGTTCCTCCTTGCCTTGGGACTGCCACCCAGTCTGTAATCCAGGACTGAGTATGGACAAAGCAACAGAGTCCTGCCCCCCAATGCCAAAAAAGAGACCTCTGTAATCTCCTTCTGCTCAACCACCTTACCAACTGTAGGCTATAAATAAATAATGCTGCTACTAATTCAATCACTCCCAAGGCCTGTTTCTGGTTTGTTGGGGTTTGGTTTATGCTGACATGGTCTGTGTTAGACTATGCTACACTCTCACTCAGATGTGACAGACCTATCCAGCTGACCTACTAAATTGTCTTTGGCTGGAAAATTATTTCAGCCCATCCTTTTATGGATGCTGATGCTCTTGGAATTATTTTATGGCTTTATTTAAAGGTTCAAAGGGATTTGAGGGAAAGTTAAGACATGTTGCTGCCTTTTCTCCATCATCTTGGCCCGTCATGATACATTTTCAAAAGTAAAAACAATACAAAATTCCCAAAAGATCAGATGGGACTAAAAAACAAAAGTAGCCTATCAGAGTATAATATAATAATAGTGTAAGAACTATTTCTTATCATGTTTTTATTTAGTTCATCATATTATGACTGCATGCTGCTGCCTGCTTTCTGGTGGCACACAAGGCTATACAAACATACATGTATACACACACACATATTTATAAATTAAATAAATCATAGAGAATTTCCTATAATACAGGAAGGTTAAATAACTTATTTAGGGATACCTGGTCAGTATATGTCAGAGGAAAGAGTTGAACTAGGAAGTCAGCTTTCTATCCATCATACCATGCTTCCATTGTCCGTCTAATTAAATACCTAAATATATAAATGCTGGTAAGAAGGTGAAAATTCCTGCCACCATCATTTCAAATCTTGATAAGCCCAAAGATGGATTTGCCAGAACCCCTCCTTATATGAGTATGGCAGTTATCTGATTCTATATGATTATCACCCCTATTCCACAGGGTAACTGAACCTGATGCAGAATATGATTGCAGTGCTGACTACCCATGTGGTTATTTTTTAAAGCTGACCCATTTATTTCTCTTAGAACTAACTGGAAACATTAGTATGGTCTGTCTTTTTCCTCAGATATCCATATCTATATATAGTATATTTATATACATATATATTTATATTTATAGATATATATGTATGCATGTGTCTGTATATAAGCTTGATTCCATAATCAAATCCCTATTCCCAGGTTAAATAACTCTAACTCTTGTAATCTCATTGCTAAAACAATTTCTACAACCATCACAAATCTATTTTTCATGCTTCTCAATTTGCAAGATGTTGACAGATTTTAGGAACAAAGATCTGACTCATCAGCTGAAACGGTACCTACACAACCCCCTCCTGACCCCCATGAAGTGTGCTAGGGCACAGGGAAGGGGAATAGCCAGATTAGGAAAGAACTCCTCTCTGCTGGAGATAGGATTATTACAGATGATGAAGAATTTGCTTCTTTGTCTTAATATCTCTAATGTCTGGCACAGAGTAGGGACTTAATAAACACTTGTTTAATTGAATCCAATGGAAATTAAGCACCCCTGTCACAGTGCAAGATTCTAGCTAGATAGCTGTGTGGCCTCGGGCAAGCCACTTAACCCCATTGCCTTTCAAAACCTTGAAAAAAAAGATTCTAGCTAGAAAGGGGAAAAAAAATGACTGAGGCCACTGGTCCTATGCCAAGGATGCTGAGAAAAAAAGCCAAGAAAAACAAATAAAACCAGATGTGGGACAGAGACTGTACCTGTCATTTCACTGGTACAAAATAGAAAATTCCATGCTGAGGAAAGTCATGTAAAATAACAATGCACAATATAGTCCTATTTTCACTGATAGTTCTAAGAAACCTCTGAAATCCATTTTTTTTTTCCTGATGTAAATGCTAATAACCCTTTGCTACTTGCTGTGATTTAAGGAAAGGAAGATGATTGTTTGTCATGTGCATGAGAGAACTAATCACTGGCTACATCAGCATAAGGAAAAGAAAAATCACCCACTGAATGTGTCCTAAGTAGCTGAAGCTTTAGTGGTGCCTGAGGCTGAACAGTCCCCACAAAACAGTCCGGAGTTACATTTGTTCAGTTGTTTTTGGTCACATCTGACTCTTGTGACTGGGTTTTTTTTTTTGTTTTGGCAAAGGTACTGGAGTGGTTTGTCATTTCCTTCTCCAGTTCATTTTATAGAGGAGGAAATGGAGACAATTAAAGTTATGTGACTTGCACAGGGTCACATCCTCCACTAAAGAATAGTGGTCACTCTTGGTGGGTCAAGGCCACCAGTTAGGATCTGAGATCAATGTAGTGGAATGAGTGCTACCTTTTCTGAGGCTCCATGAAGAGAAGAAAATCATATCAATGAGGACAATGCCACAAGACGGGAGAGCAGCACACTGCCAAGTAAATAGGGGGCATAGTACATAGCAGCCAGGTGGCACAGTAGATAAAGAAGCTGGCCTGGGATCAGAAAGACTCATCTTCCCAAGTTACAATCTGATCTCAGGCAGTTACTGAGTATTACTTCACCTCAGTTGGTCTTGGTTTTCACATTTATGAATCAGGGATAATAATATCACTCTTCTTGTGGGACTGTAGTCAAGGATAAGGGGAAGGGGGGTGGCTAGGTGGCACAGTGGATAGAGCACCAGCCCTGGAGTCAGGAGTACCTGGTCAAATCCAGTCTCAGACACTTAATAATTACCTAGCTGGGTTCCGGCCAAGATGGCAGAGAGAAGACAGGCACAGTTCTAAAGTCTCCTGATCTTTCCCCATCTATCACATGAAACAAACCTCTTAAAAAGAAATCCGACCCACAAAACCCAGAAAGAAAAGCCAGGAGAAAGAACATCTACCTCAGGGTTTGTTTCCTGCAGCAGCTTTGGCCGAATTCAGGCAGGTGAGTCTGGGCTCAGAGGGAGAATCAGCCCCGGATCAGCCAGATTAATAGCTGAATTGGAACCAGGAGTCTGAGGGCAGTAGAGCCACACTTGCTGGATCAGCGGTGGGGCTGGACGAAAGGGGCTTGGGTCCACCGGGAAGCAGAGGCACTGGTGTTGGTGCTGTCCCCCTGGAGCTTGGGGGCCAGGCTGGGGGAAGAGTTCTGGTACAGGAGAGCTGCGGACACCATCCCTGGGCTCCTTGGGTCTGAGAAACCCTGAGTGCCCACCTCCATTGCACAGAGGCCTCTTCCCAAACAAACAAATGCAAACTACTTCTGCCTCAGGCCCAAGTGTATGAACAGAGGAACCAGCCCAGCTGAGGAATGAGCTTAGGCCAGGGTAAAGCCCACCATTGATTGAAGGCAAAAGAATTCAATAGCTCCAACTCCTCCCTTGGGCAAAGGGAGAAGGCCTCGAAACCAAGGTCACAGACACTCCAGAGAGGGCAACCAGCACCTCCTACTGGCCAGCCAGAGAAACTGCACTCAGTAAAGCCTTTAGCGATCCCAAGCCCAGGTGAACCAGCCCCCCCCCCCAACTCAAGGTCTGAGCATAATGAAGTGTCAGCAGAAAGGTGGATCCATAGGAAAATTCCTGGAAGGGAAAGACCCCAACTCAGAGAGACCTGGAACCTCTGAGGAGAATACAATCTGGTCTCCAGCACAGAAAGACTTCCTTGAAGAAATAAGGAAGGAGATTAAAAATTTGGGAGAGACAATTAATACCTTGCAACAAGAAAACAAAACCTTAGAAAATACAATTGGACAAACAAAAAAGGAGAATAAATCTCTCAGATCATCAATTGGACAATTACAAAATGAGAATAAATCTCTCAGATCATCAATTGGACCAATACAAAATGAGAATAATTCTCTCAGATCCTCAAATGAGCAAATGCAAAAAAGAAATTAATTCTCTCAAAACCTCAATTGGTCAAATGGAAAGCTCTTTCAAAAGTAGAATTGACCAATTGGAAAAGGAGTTGCAAAAGGTTAATGAAGAAAACTCCTCCCCCCAAAAAATAATGGAGTCTACAGAAACTAATGACTCCATGAGACAGCAAGAGTCAGTGAAACAAAATCAAAAAATAGAAAAAATAGAAGCAAATGTAAAATACTTCATCAACAAAACCACTGACCTTGAGAATAGATCAAGGAGGGGCAACCTGAAAATTATAGGACTTCCTGAAAACATTGAAGAGAAAAAAAAGCCTGGACTTAATATTACAGGATCTAGTGATGGAAAACTGCCCCTGATATCATGGAATCGGAGGGCAAAGTAGTTATTGAAAGAGTACATCGATCCCCACCAGAAAAAGATCCTAAAATGAAAACACCAAGGAATGTTGTGGCCAAACTGCAGAACTATCAGATAAAAGAGAAAATCCTGCAAGCAGTCAGAAAGAAACAATTTAAATATCAAGGAGCCACAGTAAGGATCATGCAGGACCTGGCTGCATCAACTTTAAAGGATTCAAGGGCCTGGAATGAGATATTTCGAAGAGCGCGGGAGCTTGGAATGCAGCCAAGAATCTACTTTCCTGCAAAGCTGAGCCTTCTCTTCCAGGGAAAAAGATGGACATTTAACGAAATGGAAGAATTCCAAAAATTTCTGATGAAAAGATCAGAGCTAAACAGAAAATTTGCACATCAAACAGGAGGTTCAAGAGACACATGAAAAGGTAAAAAAAGGGGGGGCAGCAAAAGGGAAAAAATGCAATCCAGTAAGTTGAAACTGGCTATATCCCAGCATGGGGCGGGGGGGGGGGGGAAGATTCTCATGAACCTTGAGAAATGTAACTCTAACAGAGAATACACCTAGCCAGAAATGATGGACAATCATGACCTATCCATGAGACTACTATCTAATGGGATGTAACTGGCTTTAACCCCACTTGGGAGAAAGACTCTAATAACTCTCAGGAATTTTGACTCTATTCTATAGAATATACAGAACTAGAAGTGACAGATACTCAGAATTTTCTATGGCTTAGAATGATCTAAAAAAACACTACCTCCCTAAAAAGGGGGACAGGAAAGGGATGGGAGGAGGGAGGGGATTGAATGGGGTAAATCTCATTACACTAAGAGGTACAAAAAAAACCTATGGTAATAGTGGGGAAGAAGGGAGCAGAGGAGAAACACCTGAATCTTCTTCTCATCAGACTTGGCTTAAAGTCAACCTACACATAATCAGTTAACTTATAAAACATCTAACCTTTCAAGTATTAAAAGGGGAAAGGGGGGGGATGGAGAAAGGGAAGGGGAGTGGGGGAAATAAGGGGAAATAACAAAAGGAAGGGAAGGGAAAAAGGGAAAGGGGAAAAAAGGGGGAGGGTGTGATAGAGGAGGGCAAACATCCTGAAGGGGGTGGTTTTCAGAAACAAAAGACTGGGGAATATGGATAAAATGGGGGGGGGGAATACAAACAGAGGGAAGACAGCACAGATAGCAATAAAGAATTAGTAATCATAACCTTGAATGTGAATGGGATGAACTCTCCCTTAAAACGTAAGTAAATAGCAGAGTGGATTAAAAACCAGAATCCTTCAATATGCTGCTTACAAGAAACTCATTTGAAGCAGAGAGATACATATAGAGTAAAGGTAAAAGGTTGGAGCAAAATATATTTTGCTTCAGCTGAAGTAAAAAAGGCAGGGGTAGCAATCCTTATCTCAGACAAAGCAGCAGCAAAAATAGATAGTGTTAAAAGAGATAAGGAAGGAAACTTTATCCTCCTAAAAGGTACCATAGACAATAAAGTCATTTCAATATTGAATATATATATATATGCACCCAGTGGGACAGCACCCAAATTCTTAGAGAAACTGAAAGAACTACAGGAAGACATAGACAGCAAAACTCTACTAGTGGGAGACCTCAACCTCCTGCTCTCAGATCTAGATAAACTGAATTATAAAACAAACAAGAAAGAAATTAGGGAGATAAATAGATTGTTAGAGAAATTAGATATGGTAGACTAATGGAGGAAACTGAATGGGGATAGAAAGGAATATACCTTTTTCTCTGTAGTACATGGAACTTATACAAAAGTTGACCATGTACTAGGACATAAAAACCTAATGATCAACTGCAGAAAGACAGAAATAGTGAATACATCTTTCTCAGATCACAATGCAATAAAAGTCATAATATGCAATACTGGGCCAAGGAGATATAGACCCAGAACAAATTGGAAACTGAATAACCTCATTTTAAAAAATGAGTGGACAAAAAAACAAATCATAGAAAGAATTAACTATTTTATCCTAGATAATGATAATAATGAAACAACATACCAAAACCTATGGGATTTCATTTGAAGCAACTCTCAGGGGATATATTATAGCTCTAAATGGTTATATGAATAAATTGGAGAAAGAGGAAATCAATGAACTAAATATGCAACTAAAAAAATTAGAGAAAGAACAAATCAAAAACCCCCAATTAAATACCAAAATAGAAATTCTAAAAATTAAAGGAGAAATTAATAAAATTGAAAGCAAAAAATTATTGAATTAATAAATAAAACCAAAAGTTGGTATTATGAAAAAACCAATAAAATTGATAAACCTCTGGTCAATTTGATTTAAAAAAAAGAAAGAAAAAGACCAAATTGCTAGTATCATAAATGAGAAAGGTGAACTCACCACCAATGAGGAGGAAATTAAAGTAATAATTTGAAATTATTTTGCCCAACTCTATGCCAATAAATTTGATAATCTAAGTGAAATGGATGAATATTTACATAAATATAAGTTGCCCAGGTTAAATGAAAAAGAGATTAAATACCTAAACAACCCTATCTCAGAAAAAAGAAATTCAACAAGCCAGTACTGAACTCCCTAAAAAAAAAATCTCCAGGGCCTGATGGATTCACAAGTGAATTCTACCAAACATTTAAGGAACAATTGGTTCCAATCCTATATAAACTCTTTGGAAAAATAGGGAAAGATGGAACTCTGCCTAACTCTTTCTATGAAACCAATATGGTACTGTTACCTTAACCAGGAAGAGTTAAAACAGAGAAAGAAAATTATAGACCTATTTCCCTGATGAATATAGATGCAAAAATCCTAAATAAAATCTTAGCAAAACTATTACAAGTCATCACTAGGATAATACATCATGATCAAGTAGCATTTATTCTAGGAATGCAGGGTTGGTTCAATATTAGGAAAACTGTTAGTATACTCAATTATACCAACAGCAAACCTATCAGAAATCATATGATCATATCAATAGATGTTAAAAAAGCTTTTGACAAAATACAGCATCCATTCCTATTAAAAACACTAGAGAGTGTAGGAATAAATGGACTGTTCCTTAAAATAATCAGCAGTATCTATCTGAAACCATCAATAAGCATTATATTCAATGGGGAGAGGCTAGAGGTATTCCCAATAAGATCAGGGGTGAAACAAGGGTGCCCATTATCACCACTACTATTCAATATTGTATTAGAAATGTTAGCTCCAGCAATTACAGAAGAAAAAGAAATTAAAGGAATTAGAATTGGGAAGGAAGAGACAAAACTCTCACTCTTTGCAGATGACATGATGGTCTACAGAATCCTAAGAAATCATCGAAAAAAACTACTGGAAACAATTAGCAATTTTATCAAAGTTGCAGGTTATAAAATAAACCCTCATAAATCCTCAACTTTTCTATATATGTCTAGCAAGAAACAGCAAGAAGAGCTAGAAAGATAAATCCCATTCAAAGTAACCTCAGACAATATAAAATATTTGGGAGTCTATTTGCCAAGACAGACTCAGAATCTTTTTGAAAACAATTATAAAACACTTCTCACACAAATTAAATCAGATTTAAATAACTGGGCAAATATCAACTGCTCATGGATAGGTAGAGCTAATATAATAAAAATGACAATTCTACCAAAACTAAACTATCTGTTTACTGCCCTACCAATCAAAATTCCAAAAAATTACTTTAGCGAGTTAGAAAAAATTGTAAGTAAATTCATATGGAGAAATAAAAAGTCAAGAATTGCCAGGAGCTTAATGAAAAAAAAAAGTGCAAAAGAAGACGGCTTAGCCCTAACCAATCTAAAATTATATTATAAAGCATCAGTCATCAAAACTGTTTGGTATTGGCTAAGAAATAGAGTGGTGGACCAGTGGAATAGACTAGGTGTAAAAGCAGGAGATGATTATAGCAATCTGCTGTTTGATAAATCCAAAGTCTGGCCATTGGGATAAAAACTCCCTCTTTGATAAAAAATTGCTGGGATAATTGGAAGTTAGTATGGAAGAAACTTAGATTAGACCAACACCTCACACCCTTTACCAAGATAAGATCCAAATGGTTACAGGACATAGACATAAAAAACAATACTATAAGCAAATTAGAAGATCAAAGACTAGTCTACCTGTCAGACCTATGGAAAGGGGAACAGTTTATGACTAAGGAAGAGTTGGAGAACATCACCAAAAACCAATTAGATGATTTCACTTACATTAAATTAAAAAGCTTTTGCACAGAATAAAACCAATGTAACCAAGATCAAAAGAAAGGTAGTAAATTGGGAAACAATCTTTACAACTAATGATTCTGATAAAGGACTCATTTCTAAAATATACAGAGAACTGAGTCATATTTTTAAAACAAAAAGCCATTCCCCAATTGACAAATGGTCAAAGGATATGCAAAGGCAATTTACAGATGAGAAGATCAAAGTAATCCATAGCCATATGAAAAAATGCTCTAAATCATTAATTATTAGAGAAAAGCAAATTAAAGCTTCTCTGAGGTACCATCTCACACCTCTCAGATTGGCCAGTATGACCAGGAAGGATAATGATCATTGTCGGAAGGGATGTGGGAAATCTGGGACACTATTACACTGTTGGTGGAGCTGTGAACTCATCCAACCCTTCTGGAAAGCTATTTGGAACTATGCCCAAAGGGCAACAAAAATGTGCATATCCTTTGACCCTTCAATACCACTACTGGGTCTATGCCCTGAAGAGATGAGGGAAAAGGGTAAAAATATTACTTGTACAAAAATATTTATAGCATCCCTGTTTGTGGTGGCAAAGAATTGGAAATCCAGTAAATGTCCTTCAATTGGGGAATGGCTTAGCAAACTGTGGTATTTGTATGTCATGGAACACTATTGTTCTATTAGAAACCAGGAGGGGCGGGATTTCAGGGAAACCTGGAGGGATTTGCATGAACTGATGCTGAGTGAAATGAGCAGAACCAGAAAAACACTGTACATACTAACAGCAACATGGGAGTGATGTTCAACCTTGAAGGACTTGCTCATTCCATCAGTGCAACAATCAGGAACAATTTTTGGCTGTCTGCAAAGAAGAGTGCCATCTGTATCCAGATAAGGAGCTGTGGAGTTTGAACAAAGTGCAAGGACTATTCCCTTTAATTTAGAAAAAAAAAAAACAGATATCTTATTGTCTGATCTTGCTACCTCTTAGACTTTTCTTCTCTTTAAGGATAAGGTTTCTCTCTCATCACAACCAATTTGGATCAAGGTACAGCATGGAAAACAAAGTAAAGACTGACAGAGTGCTTTCTGTGGGGGGGGAGGGAAGCAAGATTGGGGAAAACTGTAAAACTCAAATAATATCTTTAATAAAAATAAATTTAAAACCTTAAAAAAAGAATTTTGTTGAAAATGTACATAAGAGATCCAAAGGAGGTTCATAGAGCAACACAAACAAGACTATTTTGAAACTAATGTCCTAAATAAATGCTAAAAAAATTCTGTATGTAATGGGAAAAAAAATAATTACCTAGCTGTGTGACGTTGGGCAAGCCACTTAACCCCATTGCCTTGTCAAAAAAAAAAAAAAGGATAGGGGCAAGGAAAAGAGATAAGCATGTATATAATGCTTACCATATGGCAGCCCTATGATAAGTGCTTAACAAATATGTTCTCATCTAATCTTCAGCAACAATTCCGGAAGATATATGGTATGATTATGTCCATTTTACAGTTAAGGAAACTGGCAAACAGAGATCAAATGACTTGTCCAGAGTTGCATTTGTCCAATGGTATATCTGACTCTTTTTGACTTCATTTGGGTTTTTGTTTGCTTTGGCAAAGATAACTGGAGTGATTTGTCATCTCCTTCTCCAGCTCATTTTATAGATGAGGAAACTGACAGAGATAAGTGACATGCCCAGAGTCATACCACTGGTAAGTGTTTTAAGTCAGATTTGAACTGAGGAATATGAGTCTTCCTTACTCTAGATCTATCCTTCCCTATTCTATCCACTATACCACTGAGCTGCCTCAGCCCCAGAGTCACATACACGAGTAGTAAAGGCTTGAGACTGGATTGCATAAATTGAGATAATATTTATAAAACACTTTGCGTGCTTTAAGAGCTGTATAAATGCTAGAACCATTGTTGTCATTGTTAATCAGTAACAATTTATAGATGGAAGCTTTTTGTCAGACACTGTGTCAATCGTTTTTCAATTTTATCTCACTTGATCCTCACATTAACCCTGGAAGGCAGGTGCTATAATTATTTCCATTTTACAGATGAGGAAACTGAAGCCAAAAAAGATTAGGTAACTTGGTCAAGGTCACACAACTATTAAGTATATAAGGCTGAATTTGAACTCAGGTCTCCCTGATTCCAGGTCTGACTGCCTGTTGTTGGGAATTCCCTCCTAGGGTTTTTATAAAGAGTCAGGAAGTTGTTATTATTATTAATTTTCTACTGCTTAGCCTAGAGGTGAAATTAAAAAATTAATAAGCATTGACTTAGTTTATTAAGTGCAGTGCTGAGTTCTAGGAATTCTAAAAGGATGCCCTCAGAGAAGGTACATTCTAATATTTGTTGTTTAGACAGTTCAGTCATGTATGACTTTGCATGGTCCTATTTAGGATTTTCTTAGTAAAGATACTAGACTGGTTTGTCATTTCCTTCTCTAGCTCATTTTATAGATGAGGAAACCAAGGCAAACAAAAATAAGTGACTTGCCCAGGGACACACAGTTAATAAGTGTTTAAGTCAAACTGAACTTAGGAAAATAAGTCTTCTTGACTCCAGGCTCTACACACTATCCATGACATCACCTAGTCAGATTCTAATATAGAGATATTTAATATAAAAGGATTAGTGACCTGGAAGGAGTGATTTGGTTTGAAGAAAGTAAGTTGAGCTTTTGGGGGGGGCAGGAAGATGTTATAGCCTTCTTAGAACAATGTAAGAGTTGATTTGACTGTGGTTGCAGATTTGACTACGGTAGGGGTGAGAGAGAGACTGAGAGACTGAGAGAAAAGGAGGAGTGGAAGGCAACAAGCAAAGTGAAACAAGGCTGGAGTCTGCCTAGAAGGGTCACATTACCAATAGGTGTAAAGAGGAGCCTAGGGCCCCAGTCCTGGGGGCAAAAGGGTTAAGTGCATTTATAGCCAGAGATTTCATCCAACAGTCTTCATGAAGAATATATTGCTCGTGCTTTAACTTTCTGTAAGGAAAAAATTGAGCTAAAATCTCTTGGAAAGTGTTTCTTCCACCCCCTACTAACAGACTGCTCTGAACACCACCCATTCATCATTACCCCTCAAGTAAGATTAAACCACTTTAGGGTCTAACTCCTCAAAGTAACAGATTGAATTCTTTTCCCCCCAGGCAGGACTGATAGGCTCCTGAAATGTGTATTGTCCATTCTAGAGCTAAGACGCTTCCTCAAACAAGTCATCAAAAAAGCAGAATTAAAACTTCTTCCCCCCTTATTACACCCCCATCCCCTTTATGTCTTTAAAGTTTGAAAGGCCTTGTTCCAAGGAAAATGGATTCCTGACCTAGGGAGTAATAGGATTGCTTGGTACTGGCAAAAAGCCCATCTGACAAGCTGTAGCTGAGTGCTGGTCATAGTCTCATAGACTTTTAGAGCTTGCACATTATAAATTCTTAAACTTTTTTAAGGTTTCACATCAACCCATGCATTGAAGAAATAATCCCTATGCCATTCCTAACAGATGGTCATCCTGCTTCTGCTCAAACACACTATCAAGCAACCTGTTCCACAGTTGGACAATTCTAATGATTAAAAAGGTTTTTCCGTTTATTCTGTCGAATTCTCCTCATTATTTCTCACCCTTGGTCTTGGTCCTGTCGTCAGGAATCACAAAAAAGGTCTGATTCCTCTTCCACATGACAGGTCCTTCATATCTCTGAAAATCACTAGTCCAAACCCATCATTTTCCAGATGGAGAAACTCCATGAGTCTTCTTTCCAGAAAGGCAGATGGTGTACTGCAATGGAAAGAGCCCTGAGTTTTGAGCCAGATGAGTTTGAAACCCATCTCTGCCACTGACTACCTGTATGATCTAGGTTACATTACTGAACCTTTCCTGGGTTTCAATGTCCTCATTTGTAAATTTTGAACATTGGACCAAATATTTCTGAGGTCCTTTCCAGCTCTAAAAATCTAGGTTCATGAAAAAGTGTAGCATATGGTTGGAGCCTACCTTGCTGTAGTGAGATTCTTAGCAATTAGAGGGAAAAAAGACCTGGGTAATTGTTGGTTAGACTTTATTTGTTGCTCTTGAGTCTACCTAGTGATGAACAGTTAGTGCAGTAAATAGAGTACTGGTCTTAAAATCAGGAAGACTCATCTTGGTGAGTTCAGATCTGAGCTAGCTGTGTGACCCTGAGCAAGTCACTTCACCCTCTTTGCCTCAGTTTCTTCCTCTTTAAAATGAGCTAGAGAAGGAAATAAACCACTCCAAAATCTCTGTCATGGGGTCACGAAGAGTCAGACATGGCTGAAACAACTGAACTACAACTAGATGACTTCAAAGCTTCCTTCCAATTCCAGATTTATAATCCCATGAATAGAGGTACATAGAGAGAAATTGGGATATCACTCACTGAATTTCAGAGAAGAAACTTTTAAGTGGGCACAGGGAAAGGGATTCTCAAAGCCTGATTTCACCTGGTCCCCTCCATTGCCGCATTTAGTCTCTTGTTGTACCAACATCATTCAGCAACCTCTCCTCTGAAATTCATACGATACAAATTTCTGGCAGCAATTTACTACTAAACCACAAGACTTCCTCCTTCATTTTTCAACACATTCAGTGCCTGGCTCTCAAGTTTTCTTCTGTCTTCCAATTCCTGCCATGATTCTAGGGGACTTCAACAGAAAGGAGGATATTCCCTTAAATAGCTCAAACTCTGTTTCTCAATCTACTCAGCTCTGAGGACATGCTCCAAGAACCCACTCCTCTACTCCATCTCAGCTTCATACAGTAAGGATCATGCCTCTGATCTTGCTATCACTCACAGGTGGGATGAGAGAGAGAGAGAGAGAGAGAGAGAGAGAGAGAGAGAGAGAGAGAGAGAGAGAGAGAGAGAGAGAGAGAGAGAGAGATGGAGAGAGGAAGAGATACAGAGAGACAGAGAAGAGGAGAAAAAGAGAGAAGGGAGAGAGGAGGAAGGAAAAAGAGAAGAAAGAGTCAGAGAGAGCAGGTACCATGTTAAAAATACAAAGTCAATCCTTGCCCTCAAGGGGCTTACATTCTAATGGAGGGAAGACAACATACAAAAGGGAGGTGTGATTCACATGGAGGTTTAGTGCCAAAAGGTTTGGGAAATAGTCCAGAGTCCTGGATCTAGGTAAGATAAGACAACTATTCCTCCATGAGAGCCTGGTAGATCAGGATCAGAACCTAAAATGGCCTCTGTTTCTATCTGAGTTTTTACTACTGATCTATTTCTGCAAATTTTTCTCAAAGATGGATTCCACAGTCATTCCCCACCTGTTTGTCTTCCTAAGGATGAAATTGGAAGTGGCCCAGATTTATTTGGCTTAAAGTGAGAACCATGGTGTGGTTTGTTTGTAGGAAAATGGGAGGGAATTAAGATCACATCTTCTGCCTCTTGATTACCTTCTCATCTCACACACTCATTTAAAGCCCCAACAATGGAGCTATACTGTTTTCCCACGCAGCTGTCAGTCCAGGCTGCCAACAACAGACTTAATTCTAGTAATGGGAGAATGAACAGCTTGCTGACTCAGAGCTGTCATCTTCATCTTGGGATACAGTCCAAGCTATCTTGGAGACCTGGAAGTTCTGATCCTCCTATCAATTCATTCATTCATTCATTCATTCATTCAATGCAACTCTAGGATTGGTTTAAGACATGAGCTTCCTAGAAATCTAAGAGCAGCCCTGAGAAGAAAGGATTGAAATTAAAATCTTTCTGCTTCTGGAAGAAGGCGGATGGAATCAAAATTCCAGCCCCCATTGTCTCATTCAGAAGAAATCTTGATCGTGTAAAATAGAGCCAATTTGTCACCAGGTGCCTCCTGAACTTATAAAGGGATGATTGCTTTCCAATGCAGACTGGGAAGCCAAAGAAAGGGTCTTTAGAGTTTTGATTTAGGACAAAGTTATTGTGAATTCACACCTCCTTCTAATCAGTTTCCCCCCAGGTGTACACTACCTAAAGCCAGGGGGAATGTTTTCCTAAGGTGGAAATAACAAAAAGGCCAGTGAACTCAATTATGTCCTCTGATCTTTTAAAAAGGATGTCTGGGAAAAGTTTATTGCCTTTGATTTTGCTTGGGGTCCTTCTTTCAAAACACTCGTCCTACCTGCATACACTGAAAGAAATAAAGCAAAGCTTTCCAGACTGAGTAGAAGATGGGCAGCTCCATTTCATACTATTAAGTGTAACAAAAAGTCATTCTCTTTTGTGTGTAGATGGTGTGTGCTCATGCATTTAACCTTATTTGTCCATTTAAGTTACTGTGTTTTGGTTCAAGACTAGAATAGTAGGTGATTTTTGCAGCAGAGATTTTGTAGCAGCACATTTATATATGATTCAAGACTGTTAAAATTTCTAAATTAAAGGGTCGTTATGGGTTCATTAGATTTAAATTCTGTTTTGAGTGCATATCACAATGATAGGAAAGGGAGGCAACAGATTGGGTTCTTAGACAAAATGAAACTCTGATATTCTTTTGGAAAAATCAAATGCATTTTCCTTTTGTCACTGGTTGCTAATTGGTATTACTTGAGTGATGTGACACAAACAGGAATTTCACTGATGTAGACACTCCCTCTAAAAGTGTAGTTGAAAATTGATCTGTACCTTCTCATCCAGTTGACTCTTATCCAATTTTCTCCCATTGGGAATTCCTTTGGATCTTTCAATGTTGTTTAGGTTCTTTTGGAGCAATAAGACTATCTGTCATTTATCTCTCACTTGGGCTACATGAATAGTCAGTCTTTTTTCCTAGTCTCTCTTCTCTGATTCTAGCCTATATTTTGCTTCCCTTGAACAATTCTCCTTTTTTTTAATGAATTAAATCCTTTTCATGCTTTTTTCCCCCTTTTTAAAAAATTTATTAAGGCAATGAGGTTAAGTGACTTGCCCAAGGTCACAGAGCTAGGCAATTATTGTCTGAGACCGGATTTGAACTCAGCTCCTCCTGACTTCTGGGCTGGTGCCCTAACCACTTCGCCACCTAGCTAACCCCCCCCCCCCAATCCCACCCTTGAACAATTCTAAATGAAAAAACATCACTTTGACAATCAAAACTACAGTTTTTCCTTGCAGCAATATATGGCTGTAAGAGTTGGGAGTGTAAGGAAAGCTGAGTACCTCAGAACTGATGCTTTCAAATTATGGTGCTGAAGAAAACTTTTGAGAATCCCTTGGACAGCAAGAAAATCAAATCAGTCAATACTTAAAGAAATTAATTCATTCTCATTGAAAGGACAGATATTAAAGTTGAAGCTTAAATACTTTGGATACATAATGAGAAGACCCTGTTGTTGGAAAGATTGAAGGCAAAAGGGGAAGGGACCAATAGAGAATGAAATGTATAGATAGTGAGTGACATGGAAGCAACGAACATGAGCTTAGGCAGACTTTGGGAGATAGTGTAGGACAGAAGGGTCTGGAGTGCATGGGATCAAGAAGAGTTGGACATAACTGAATTAATGACAACAAAAAAACTGTAGCATATTCATGCCCATGACATATCTCTCTACTATACTTTGGGACATTAAGCTAATATCTTTAAGAAAGGTAAAATATCTTGCTGGAAAAAAATGCTTAGCCTATCAAGAGAAGCAGAAATAGATCTCCATTTACCCATTATTGTTCTGATTTGCAAATATTATTCAGGGATTTATTTTTTGACATAGTATATATGTCTCTTCTTGTAATAACTTACCCTTTAATTAATCAGAGGTATGCTTATCTGCTTAATCTCTTAATTTACAAGGTATTTTCTCTAAAATCTGAGATTACAGTTACCCTTCATAATAATTACAATAATAGTGCTGTAAGACACCTGACCACACTGACCAGCCTAGAGAAAATGAAACCTCCCTTGATGATAAATAGCAAAAGTCAAGAATATTGAGACCATCTTCAATCTATCAATAAAACTCTTTCTATACTACCCAGACATTAGGTCACAGTCTTGCATTCTCTATGATCTGACCACAGCAACTGTTTAGAAGAGCAAAGGGAAGGGGTCATATTTGCAGTGATGAATTTTCTGAGGTAATCGGTTCACTATGTGTGATAGGATCATTCTCTATTCATTCAATTGTTAGACTTGCCTGTAGAGTGAAAGGAGTCATACTGTGTTTTCCCACAATTTGGATAGTTTATTTATATATGTGATCCTCCATTGGATTCTCAAAAAAATCCTGAGAGATCAACAGGACAGGTCTTACTGGCCCTCATTTTATTAATGAGCTAAGACAGGTTTAGTACCTTACCTCAAAGTGATGACTAAGTCTGAGTTCTAGAATTTAAATGGAGATTCACACAGTTCATGAATAACAGATTTAGGACCAGAAAAAGGTCCTCTAACTCCTAGTCTAGTGTCAGTCTGTTTTGGTTTACTTGCATTTATGAAGTGCTTGCTAGGTAGCACAGAGAACAGAATATCAGCCCTGGAGTCAGGAAGAACTGAGTTCAAATCTGCCCTCACACACCTAAAAGCTATGGGACCTTGGAAGTCACTTCACCCAGTTTTCTCATCTGAAGAAAGAAATAGCAAATCTCTTTAACACTTTTTGCCAAGAAAATCTCAAATAGGGTAATGAAGAGTTGGACAAGACTGAAATGACAGAATGATAACAAATTCCAGGCACTGTAGTGATTGCCAAAGGTACAAAGAAAGGCAAGAGACACAATCCTTATCTTCAACTATCTCACATTCATTTGGTAGAGACAATCTCTAAATAATTAAGTACATATTCAAAAAGTGAAAGGTGTGAACATTTGTGAGAAGAGGACTAGGCTGAGCCTCTTTCAGAAGGTAGGATTTGAGCTGATTCTTGAAGAAAACCAGTAGGTAGAGATGAAGGAGAGCATTTCATACATGAGGAAAAGTAATTAAAAAGACATAGGAACAGAAAATGAACTGTAATGTCTGAGGAACAGCAAAAAGGCTAGTGTCACTGGATCAGTGCATAGAGGGAAATAAGGTATAAAAAGATTGCAAAGGTGGAAGGGGGTTAGAGTATGAAGAGTTTTAATACCAAACTAGAGGGCTTTATATTGGATCTTGGAAATAACAGCAAGCCACTGGATTTCACCTAGTAGGAGTGGTGGTAGGGGTGAAGTAGTAAGAATTAAGCTACAGAAATATCAACATGGCAGCTCAGTAAAAGAGGGATTGGGGTGAGAAGAGAGGAGGCTAAATTGGAGGAGGCCTTGTAGTAGTTCAGATGAGAAGTGACTGAGACCTCCATTAGGGTTGTGACTATTGGAGTGGAGAGAATGGGGTGAATAGAGAGATAGGAAATGCAAAGAATTAGATATATTGGGAGAATGATAGTATACCACTGAGGATATAGACCAGTGTGACTGGGAACATGGTGGCACTCCTGAGAGTAACAGGGAAGTTTAGAAGAGGACCCAGTTTAGGAGTCTAGGAAAATGACTTCTATTTTGTGTTCAGCATGCCTAGGGGGAACCTTGTTTGAGATGTCCAAAAGGCAGTCGGATGCCATGTGCCTTCCATCATATCACACTGTCTCTGTATGGCTTAAAATCCTATCCCTACATCCACCTTTAGGGCCAAAAATTTATTCTCATATCAAATTTAAATTCTCCTCTTTATAACTTCCATTCACTGCTACTAGTTCTGCCCTCTGGGGCTAAAGAGAACAATTTTAAACCTTCTTCCTTTCCAATACTTGATGACAGAGCAATTCCAGCCGTTTCCTCTCACTCCCACCCTCGCTCCTCCAGTTTAAACAAGTCTGATTCCTTCTGCTGATCATAGGCAAAGCTCTTTCTCAGGAGCTGTCCAGTTCATCAACATTCTTCCTGAAATGTGGAGCTTTTCCCATGGCAGTCTAGCCATCATTTAATTTCTCCTTTCACAAGGTTGACTAGAATTGAAATGGAAGAGCACACACCTTAGTCCATACAAGCTGAACTCTTAGCCTGAAATTTAACTGGAAAACAAGATCCTTTGAGACTAGGGCACAGGATGAATGAAATCAGAGGATAGTAGGGAAGGAAAGAAGAGGAAGAAATCTAGTATTTGAAATTAAGGGCCTACTCTGTACCAAACATTTTGTTAAGCATTTTACAAACATTATTTCACTTGTTTCTCACAAAAACACAGTGAAGTAGTATCCCCATTTTATCATTGAGGAAACTGAGGCAGACAAAGGATAAGTGACTCACGCAGTTAATAAACTGAATTTGCACTCACATCTACCATGCCAAATAAATGAAAATATGAGTAACAGAGAGAACACTAAAATTGAGAGAACAGTATGGAAAGGTAAAGTGAGAGGGTGACAAAGATAAACTCCCAGTTTTATGACTTTGAATGCTTCTGCTTAATTTTCTAATTTTCTTAAATACTGATTTTTTTAAATAAGCATTTGAAATGAATTTCAATGGCAGCTGATATAGGATAATCTTAAAATGGGGTTAAATGTGGCAGTTTCCTAGTATCCTCCCTCTAAAATTTCTCCCTATAAGATTACTGATAAAAGGGGTGGCTGGGTGGCACAGTGGATAGGGCACCAGTCCTGGAATCAGGAAGAACGAGTTCAAATCTGATTCAGACACTTAATAATTACCTAGCTGCATGGCCTTGGGCAAGCCACTTAACCCCATTTGCCTTGCAAAAACCTAAAAAAAAAGATTACTGATAAAATTAAAATTATCATTAGAAAAATTATCAGAAAAATGTAAAATTTACTGATCTGCCAATATATTTGATCTATACTGGAAGATAGCATTCTGATAGTCAAAGAAATTACTGAGAATAGTTGCTCCCAGTTGTGCATCCATTTAAGACACCATTTGGTGGAAATATTTATTACCATATTCTATTTTCTTTGTGCAAAATCAAAGAAAATTGAGAAATACCAAATTACATTGCCTTCAAAAACATGTCATAGGCTGCCTTTGCATGTGTTCTCTGAAGATGTTATTAATGCTTTACTGAGATGATGGAATAATAGAATTTGCTAGCAGGAGAGAAGAGAGATTCACAAATGGAACTGTGTTCATTAGAGCACTATCTTTTCAATGTCTGATTCTGTTTTCATTGCTTTTCATGCTCATGTTTCATGTCACAGGGCAGCCCAGCCACCTTGCCAATCATTGGATAGCTCAGTATTTTTACAGTTGGCGCTGGGTGTTTAGCACATCCTGAGATTACATTTGTACTTGCCAAAAACAACTCATTCATACCTCTTCAGAGAGAAAAGGAAAACAGTCTCTCCATCCCTGAACTTCTCAATTTCTTCTATTCACAGGCAGGTATTATTAACATGGACTCACATCTTTTACTGAGGGAAGTCACTCTCTTAAATCAAATAATCACCAAGTATTTATTAAGCATATGCTACATGTGATAAAAAAAGGAGGGGGAGTACCTTAAGAAAAAGTATAAAGTAGGGAAATTTGTTTTGTGCTCTCACTATTCCTTCTTTCCCCCTGACTCCAGTCCTCTATCTACTTACCCTCATTTATTATAAAAGAATGTAAAAAGGATTGAGAAGGAACTATAAAGGACATGAAAAAAGACACTATTTGCATCTAGAGAAAGAACTAATAAATAAAAGTATGTATAGAATTATTTTACCTATACATACCTATTTGTGTCTAATGGTAGTCATTTCTGGGGGGGGAGAGAAAAAGGAAATAAATTTACATGATAAATTCATTATAAATTTAAAAAGAATATAGCAAGGTGTATATAACAGATGTGCAATCATCTCTTTTATTAAATTATGTGATGAAAATGCTTGTTTTATTTCATAAATTAAAAAAGAAATAAAAAACTGAAGTTGGAATCAGGACAGACCTGAGTTTAAATTCTGCCTCTTTTCATTAACTGACTATGGATAAATCACTTATCTCTAAGAGTTTATTTTGCTCATCTGTAAAGTGGGGATATTACCTATACTACTTACATCCAGGAGAGTGCTGACAAATGTTTCACTGGCTCTCCAGAGGAAAAAACAAACAAACCAGATGTTTTAAGTTTAATTTGCATAATTTACATTTCTTCCATCATTTTTTAAAAGTCTAAGAAATAAAAAAATAAATCAAGACCTCATTTGTAGTCTTTCCTAATTTCTGAGGTGTGAATTCTCACAATGAAAATTTTAAAAATCAGCTCCCTAGGTCTGAGTTGGCTCTTGGGGAACTCCCCATCCTACATTCTATTTGAGGATGTACAATGGCTCTGTAAACTATAAAGTCCATACAAACACTAGCTATTATTGTTGTTATTATTTTTATGCCTGTCCTCTCCAGAAGACATCCACACCACAAAACTATATTTCCTTCTCCACCCAGCTCATTAAAACTCCCCATAGTCCCTCTGTGCAGCATAATCAAAGTGATAGAAAGAAAGCAATCTGATTAAACAAATTCACAATAAGGTGTGAATGACCTCCCAGGAGTATTTATGCTTTGAAGGAAGATATCTCGTTAACCCAAATGGTTCTCTAATTGGTGGATTTTCCGGCAAGGATCCAAAGTGAAGAATTTTCCAGGCAATGTTATTGAAGTCTGACTAAGGAAACCAAAAGATGTTGTGACTGCCTACTCTGACTAACTCTGGATAGCAGACATGGCTCCTGTCCATAAATAGTTTGTAATCTAATTGGGGAACCAAGACTTAGATATGTGTAAAAATAATTAGAAAACAATACAATGTTAAATAAGGTAATAAAATGAGACTCAGTCTTATAAGAGAGTAGTGGTATGGGCATGCCTTAACTCCTCCCATCTATCACAAAGGTATGATAAGAAAATACAAAACTATATCATATGAAGAATGGTTGAGGAGATGAGGAGAAGACTTAGGGATAGTTAGCTAGCTAGCTAGCTAGACAGACAGACAGACAGACAGACAGGAAGATAGACAGAAAGAGCATCTATCATGTATGAAGCTTAAGCATTATATGATAGCTGTCATAAAAGATTCAAAGGGCAGACCTATGGAGGATTGATTTGGATTTATTGTAGAGGTCACAATAGACAAAAAGTTAGAATCTGTGGTTTGCAGCCTTAAGGCAAAATATATCATCTGAATGATAGAGTCAGTGTTCTAGTCATGACAGCTATCTGAAGATGGAAGGAAAGAAACAAGCATTTATTCAGCATCTACTATTTGCCAGTCACCATGGTAAGCCCTTTACAATTATTATCTTATTTTGTCCTCCAACAATTCTGGGAGATAGGTGTCATTACTATATCTACTTTATGGTAGGGGAAACTGAGGCAGAAAGGTGACTAGGTCACAGTAATAGATATGGGACTAGAATCCAGCTTTGTACTCTTTGCACTATTTACACACTTTTAAACCCAAAGAGAAGACAATCATACAATTATACATATATCCTTATAGAATCAGAAATAGCACACTGTAATAAAATAGATTAAAGGATCCTTGATCCCAGAGGACATCTAGTCTAATCCCTTCATTTTTATAGATTATAGATTTGAAAGGCCAAGCCTTACAAAATCATACTAGTTGTAAGCATTAGAGGTGAGATTTAAATTTGCCCCTGATTTCAAATTCAGAACTCTCTCTATTATACCATGTAATCTTGGCTTTTAATCTCAGTCTTGTTGAACTGGTGGTGTACTGAGTCCCTGAAACTTAGCAACTCTAATCCTGCTCAAAGAGAGAGATATGAACTATGTTTACTTAGTGTTTCCTTCATCAGATAAGAGTTGACATTCACAAACTTTCTAATGTGATGATGATGATGATGATTTTGCAGTAAAGTAAGATAAGATCTGGAGGCTCAAATAATGCAATAGAAGTTTGCTATCTTTCATAGACTGACAGATGACAAATTCTCTCACCATAAAAAAAAATCTGAAAAGATAATGGAAAATAGGAACAAACTACAATGTCCTTAGAATGTTATCACAGAATAAACTACTGCCCACAATCATCTGGACAGAACAATGATCCATACAAATTCAAGAACAACAATCTAATAAAAAAAAATGTCATGCCAAGTCCTCATCTATTCATTAAAATCATGTAGAAACATGTACATTTCATTACTATCATCCTATAGAAGATATTCCCACATGCTGAAACTTATATTCAACTATGAAAAGTAATTATATTATTCACATGGGCAATAGTCTGCAGATCATTTAAATATGAGAAAATAAGATAAAGATAGCAACTTTTCCAGGATCGTATCTATATAAATTTCATCAAAAAAAAGTTTAGAAGATCTGAGAGAGAGGTAATGAACCCAAGATGAAGATTAAGAACTTTTACATTTAGATATAGCCAATGTGAGAATTTGTTTGGCTTGGACTATACATATTTATTATAGGAATTTTATTTCTCTTTCTCAATGAAGGTAAAAGGGGAAACTGCAAGAGAGAGAAAAGATAGATTTTTTTGATGATTAAAATAAAAATTTAATTTAAAAAAGGAAAAAAGTTTAGAAGAATGACATGATTAATAATAATAATCATGGCAACCAATTTTATCTGAATCTCATTGAAAAGATGAGATCAAGATGATAACAACAATTCCTGACAAATGTTTTCATACTGAATGTTTTACAGTTTAAAATTTGGCCAGGGTAATTCCTGAAAAGACACAACTCCACAAAACAATAGTAAAGGCTGACACCACTGGATTTGTTTGAAGCAACAAAAAAGTATCATAATTTCTGGACAGAACCCAAGATCCAAGAGTATAATCAAAAGGTCTATGATGGATGATATCCACATAAACTCAACTAACAATCTTTAGACAAAAAAATTCATGCAGATTTATTTGTAGAAATGGGAAGGGGGCAGGGAGAAATCAGGTATTTATTAAATACCCATTATGTGCCAGACACAATACAAATATTATCCTACTTGACCTCATTTGATTGAATTGGTAGATTTATAAGATACCAATTGCCACCAGAACTTATAGCAAAGTTTACAGGAGCCAGAATTTAGTGATCAATGCAAATTATGGCCCAGAATGGTGAATACTTTGCAACATATCACTAAAGGTTGGAAAAAATATATACCTACAAAATCCCTAAAAAGATATGATTAGATGGCTGGAATTTTATAGAAGTTTGCAGTCTTTTATAAAATAATGACAAATTCCCATACTACAAATATAAACTTCAAAATATATTTTAAAATTCAACACATAAAAACACTAGACTTATTCTCAGTCCATTTTATGTGTTTCATGAAAAAAATGAGAAAAATGACATAAACATGACAAGTTAAGATTTATATGGAACTTAAAAAAGCTTTATCTTAGTCGAATCTTTCAACAACCTTGTGCTGTAGGGATTATCCTCCTTTTACAAATGAATCAACTGAAAACTGGGAAGGTCAAGTGATTTGCCCATGGTCATATTGCTAGTGTCAGAATATCATTCCACACACATACACACACACACACACACACACACACACACATACACATACATCTATATGTGTGTATGTGTATGTGGACACACACAAACACAGAAATTTCTCAAATATCCCTCTGAATATAAAATGTAAATCTATAGGTCCATAGGACTCCAGAGGATAAAGAGACACTGTGAATTTGACAATATGTCTCCATAGCTGTACACTTAACTATGATGAGACATATCCTGATTCTCAGGTTGTTTTGAAACACAATTAGAATAATGATTGGCATAGAGTATGTGCCAAAAATATTGATTTTTTTTTAAAAAATGAGGATTTTTTTGGAGAAATTTCTATAGATTATCCACTTAAAAGATACACAGCATCCTCCTCCCAGTCTTGTTCCTGGTTTCTGGACTTCAAAACCTGGCCCTACAACTCTTTCATCTTACTGTAACTTCTCTCAGTGACTAAAGCCTTAGTGCCTTAAAACATCCTGAGTGGCTTCTTAATACAGATTATCCCACTATAAGACTTGTCCTGCTCTCATTCCTCTTGGGTCCTCCATTTGGTAGAGATGTCCAACTTTGCCTTCATTCTTCCTCCAATTCTGTTCCTGACTTCCAGACTTTATCTTACACACTCAACCTCACTTACTTTTCAGGGGTGTCATCTCCCCCTCCTCCACCCCCCCCCCCAGAATGTAAGCTTCTTGAGGTCAGGTACTATCTTTCTTTTTCCTTGTACTGGTAATTCATAACCCTTAGCATGGTGTCTGAACAATAGTCTGAACAATTAAAAAAAATGCTTGTTTCCATCCTCTTTTCCTTTTCCTTTACTTCTTCCTAAAAATAAAGTCTACTATATTGAGAAGCCAGGAAGTCTTTTCAAGGTGATTCAGCAGTGGTAGAGATTTGACATTAAGAATAGTTGGCAAATTAGCATAGACAATACCCTGTGGATTCTAAGGGTCTGAAAGTAAAGGGATAATAGGCAAGTGATATTCTAATAAAATATGAAAAGAGGACCCATAATATAACTTGAGTCTGTTTTCCATTATTTGAAGCAACAGCCTACCACTGAACTGAGGGAAGAAGAGATAACTACAAGATCATCTATATGCTTATCTGGCTTTGACTATGTGTAATTGTGTTGGACTGTAGACTAAGTCTTGAATTTTAAACCAAAAGATGAAATCATACTTTAAAAGCTTGGCTGAAGGAAAAATTAGGAAGCTATCAGCTTCCTCCAACTTAATCCCTATTCAACTCCTCTCTGAAACAAGTATAAACAGTTCTCTCAGATTTATAGACAGTACCGGCATAGGCAGAGCTATGCTCACATTCTTTCTCAAAAGTTAAGCATAGTGCATAACTGTTTAGATTTTTGAAAGACTCCTCCTCTGTGATTTGCCTAAATCAGAGATGTCAAACTTCTGGCCTATGGCAATAGATCTGCAAAACTCCTGAGTGCCGCTTAAAACAGATGAAATTATAATTGGGAAATGTTCAACAAAATAAATAAAAATGTGATACAACATAGACAAATCGAATTTGTGGTTTTCTAATTCAAAATTTGGTGCCTCAGGGATCAGTTTCTATTTGTGCTTGATGCCACTAACTTAAACCACAGGACTCAACCAATTTAGAAGTCAAACTAATCAACAAATTAAAGAGTTGAGCAAGAAAATATCCTCAGTTGAAAGAATTAACAGATCCACATGAAGTCAAATTGCATTTGTTTATTCTTTATGATAGGGTAACTCAGTGGTGTAGTAAATAGAGCATAGGGACTGGAGTCAGGAAAGCTCATTTTCCCTAGTTCAAATCTGAACTCAGACACCTACAAGCTGAATGACCTTGGGCAAGTCACTTAACCCCATTTGACTCAGTTTTCTCAGAGAAGGAAGAAAATCAGGATCTTTGCCAAGAATATCACAAATGGGATCATAAGGAGATGGGCAGGACTAAACAAGAACTCTTCCATGCTTAGCAATATACCACTAGCCTAAAGACTTACTTAATGACAGAGTCGAATGAATAAATAAATAATGGTATCTATGAGGGTTGTCAAATGATCTGAAGTAACATTTGTCATAAATAATCATAGATAATCCAGTTCCAACCGTACCTCAAACATTTACTAGTTTTGTGAAGTAGGAAAACTTACACAACCCCTCTGGGTCTCATTTTACTCATCTATAAAATAGGAATAATTCATCTCACCTGATAATTGTGCAAATCAAATGATACAAGGTATCATAAAGCACTTTGAGAACCTTAAAGAGCTTATTTAGATGCCAGAAATTATTATTTTGTGCAGCTGGAGGGACAAAGTGGTTAGAGTACTTGGAATTAGGACCAACTAAGTCAAATTTGACCTTCAATGCATACTAGCTGTGTAAAAAAATCATTTAAATTCTCTCAGTCGCAGTTTCTTCATCTGTAAAATGAAGTTAATAAAAGCACCTACCTTCAGAAAATATTTTGCAAACCTTAAAGTGTTATATAAATGCTAGTTATTATTATAATTATTATTGTGTTTATCACAGTCTTCTCATCTTTTTCGATAAGGTTCAGATATAAATGGTACCAGGACAAATTATTATTACTACTAATAAAAAAGGGTTTGGGACTAGATATATGTTCTAATTGCCGTACAGAACCTCTGAAGCACCTTCTACCATTGTGGACTGAATTTCTCCGCAATTTCTAGTCTTTGTCAAGGGTCCCTCAGACAATAATTGTCAGAGGCAGGTCCTGAACCCAGGCTTCCTGGATTGGAAAATCCTGTTTCTCTATTAATTATGAAAATCTCCAATAACAATGATAATTAGGACAATATGATTATGAAAAGCTGAAAGTCAACAAAATGTTTATATTTCCTTTAAAATTAGTTTCATTGAGGCATTTTGTATTTATACAGCAGACCTTTACATTATATATATATAATATATATATATATATATATATATATATATATATATATATATATATATATATCCTTCTCCATCTCTCAGCTACCCTTAACATCTTTGTAACAAAGAACAGGAACTTTTTAATCTGCCAGTGTATGCAACATTCTGCCTGTGCAGTCCTTACCTCTCAACCCCAACTGTAGAAGCACATTTAAGCATCTGTTTTGGGGGGCTAAGATTGGCTATCAGCATTCTAGGTTGACTATATTTTAATATTCTTTTCTATTATTGTAGTCATTGTGTAAATTGCTCTCCATTGCCTTTCTTCATACATCTCTTCCTATGTCTTTGATGGCCTATTATGAATCATTACTACATATATTTCCTGAGGTCCTGGGAAGTGTGGGAAGCATTGTTGCACCCTAGTGGAATATTGCATCTTTTCTGCCAGAATGAATTAGAATCCAGGCTTCTCAATGCTCTCCTCAGCATCACCATCCTTCCCTCCTCCCTTCCCAAAATGCCAAGCTTCATCTAACCACTAGGCACACATTGGCTCCCATGGAGAAATAGATGCATTTTCTGCCTCATTCCCTCTTTGCTCTGGAGCAAACTGTGCTTTTCATGCAAAAGAGCATTTCATCTACTCTGAAAACCCAGTGGAAATGTAGGCAGCTCAGAGTCACTGATGCAAATTAACCCTTTTCATAATTATGAATGTCTATGTTTGAATGTGACATTAGACATTAGGGTGGGACCAGAAATGGAGGAAAGAAAGGCAATGAAGTTCACTGCCCAGAGACTAGGGGTCTTGACTAACCTGTACAATTAAAATGGGACATTCTAGGACAGACAACCTCTGCCTGTTTAGTGGATATATAACTGAGAACTCAGTCATTTAGTCAGATGGAACATTTCCTGTCTATTCCCTGCTAAACAGCTCTGGGCATTTCTAGGGAAGCGAAACAATTAGGGAAAAGAGATCACATCATTTCACCTAGGGAAAAAAAGGTCTGTCAAGCCCAGTAATAGCCTTTCCTAATCCCTCTTGGGCTCCAAAGTAAATTTGCAGTGCCTATTAGCGCAATGGTTGGATTTATTCAGTAGATTCCATGATACTTCAGAATAGCATATGAACATGGCAGGTGTTTCAATAACATGGAGTGCTTCAACATAGTGCCTCCATTAGTAACTGAGAGATGTGGGCTCAATATCTGTATCTTTCTGAAGCATATCTGGGAGTAGAGCTTTGTCAAACCTAATATTGGTCTCTGTAGTTAATGAGTTTATCTGTTTCTTAGGAAAGAAATGAAGAAGGAAAAAAGTCTTGTGAACATCATTGACCATTTGCTCAGCAGGAATTCAAGTTACTAAATGGAAACTTCTGGGTTTCTTAGCCATAAGGCAGACTGTTTCTTAAGACTAGAGAGCAACAGTTTGGTAATGGTGGCAGAAATTGCAAGATGAAGAGTTGCTGAAGGCAAATATGGCAGCCGCATACATCTCATCAGAACAATTTGCTCTCCTTAATTAGGTCAACTCCTGCCTCTCTCCCATTCTGTTCCTCACTATTATTACTACCAATCATCCCCTTCTTTTTTGTCACAGTACTTGTTGCTATAACCTTCCCTAAGGTTCTCAGCAAGACATTTTACTCAATTCTAATCTACACTCTTATGCCAAATGATAAACAATATGTGAGGTGTCGCACAAAATTTTAACAGAGCAGATATGGTTAAAAACAACAAAAAAAACCCAACAAATATTCTTTAAGAGGTAGGCTATTTGGGTGTAGAATACTGCAAAAATTCTTACATGATTGATTTATATGTTAGTTTTTCTAGTTCCCCCCCCTTCTTTTTTCAAGTCTTTGTTATAAGAGATGGCTCATTGGGTAAGGGAAAAAAGAGAACTTGATTCAGAAATGAATCTGATAAATAATATATATCAAATTGATTACTGAGTCAGGAAGGATGGAGTTGAAGGAAGGAGAGAGAAAATTTGGAACTCAATTTAAAAAAGACTGCTAAAAATTGTCTATTATTTAAAAAAGAAATGAATGTGATATAAAAATAAAAATATTAATAAAAATAAGATTTTTAAATGCTCTTTATTGTTTTTCCATGGCATCTCACCTACCCTTCAATTCATTTTTTAGCTTCTCTGCTTATGTTTTTCTTTTGCATTATGTTTTATTCCCCCTGCCTTAATATACTGGTTATCATCAAACCTTCCTCTGTAGCAAGGGAAAATAACTAAGCAAAACTGACCAAGAAAACAGCAAATACAACATTCTACACACATAATACTCCACTGCTGTAAAGAGAGGAGGGATATGTAGTTCATAGTCCTTTCTTCAGGGCCAATACTGATTTTTCATTTAACTAAATTTTAAAAAAATGAGTGCCTTCTCAGTGACAAGACATGATGCTGAATGGTAATTCTCTCAGTGGACAGTGCCTAAGTCTAGCGAAGTGCTAAGCCTCTCATTTATAGTAGACAATAAATACAATTACTGAAAGACAAGAGCCCAATGGCTTCTGAAATGTGTAGATCAGAAGTGATTTCTAACCTTCTGCCTTTCCCAACAGAAACAGAAGTCCGGCCATACAATCTTTTTCTCTACTAGATAGAGGGATGACATGAAATATAATGGGGTTGACAGAATTTTTAAATCTAACCTGAGACACTTTGTAGTTGTGTGATCTTGGTCAAGTCACTTAGCCCCTGTTTGCCTCAGTTTCTTCATCTGTAATATGGGATCAATAAATAGCTTTTAACCTTCTAGGACTATTAAGAGGATCAAATGAGACAGTTATAAAGTGCTTATTTGCATACTGTTTGGAACAAAGGAAACACTATATAAATGCTCATCATCATCATCATTTTATCAAATGTACAAGTCCTATTTGGATTAATTTTAAAGAAGGGGTGAGGATCTTTTTTTCTTTCCAAACCTATATGGATATTTATAACATCATTCATCATCTATATTGGGGCAAACATTTAATTAATTCACCCCTAGCAAGCTACTAGGTTTATTGAATTTTGAGTCCTGCTTGTGATTGCCTGGCAATGCTACACCAACACAACCAGTGGACTAGAGGTTCCTCACCCCTGTTTTAAATAGTAGAAAATTATTTTCTATTATAATTAGCACACCATTTATCTGCAAATGATGAATGTTCTTTTATTTAACTTCTTTGATCTATCAACAAACATTAATTAAAATATTAAATTCCAGGCATTCAATCAACCAATGAAGACACACAGACAAAAATACAAAAAATGGTCCCTGCCTTCAAGAACCTTACATTCTCCTGGGGGGGGGGGGGGAACAACATTGACCATATATGGGTACATACAAGATAGATACAGAATAGATGAAAGAGAACCTTAAGCGGGAAGGCACTAAGAACTGAAGGAAGATGAGAAAGGATATAGTGAAAAGATAGTATTTTAGATGAATCTTGAAGGAACTCAGGGGGTTTAAGAGGTAGAAGATAGGAGGGTGAGCATTTCTAATCAGGAGGAATGGTCAGTGCAAAGGAATGGAAATGGGAGATTGAATAAAGAGAATTAGGTCACAGTAGATGAATTGTACTGTACAAAGAAGGGTGTGACCCCACTTAGGGTTTTATTGGCAAAGATACTGAGGTGGTTTGCCATTTCCTTCTTCACTCATTTTACAGATGAGCAAACTGAGGCAAACAGGGTTTAATGATTTGCCCAGGGTCACACAGCTAAGACTAGAAAGGTAAAAAAAAAAAAAAGATGGCTAAGATATGAAGAGTTTTAAATGCTAGCAAAATGACTTTTTATTGGATATTGAAGATAATCTGAAACTATTTATACTGACAAAGTGGGTCATGTAGTCAAATCTACACTTTAGGGGAAAAAATCACTTTGGCAGCCAGTGGAGGATTGATTGCAGCAGGGAAAAAGTTGAGGCAGGGAGTACAACTATGGCTGAACAAGTTGTGGTATATTATTCTGATGGAATATATTGTGGTATATGCAAAGATGAACAGGATGGTTTTAGAAAAAACACGGGAAGACTTACATAAACTGTTGCAAAGTAAAGTGAACAGAACCAGCAGAACATTTTACACAGTAACAATATTGAAGTATGATAAACTGTGAAAGATTTCGCTACTTTGATTGATACAGTGAGCTACATGATGGAAAATGCTATCTACTTCCAGAGAGAAGTGAACTCTGAGTGTAGATTGAAGCATGGTTTTCCCCACTTTCTTTATTTTCCTTTTTTTGGTAACATGGAAAATATGGAAATCTATTTCACATTACTTCATATATATGTAATGAGTCCTTTTATTTCTTGCCTTCTCAATGGGTAAAGGGAGGGGAGAGAATTTTGAAAATAAAAATGAAAAAATAGAAAAGAAGACTTTTATAATACTCTAAGAAAGAAGCATGGCATGCTGGTTATGTGAGTGGAGAGGAGATGTAAACTGGGAATTCTGTGAAGATTAGAGCAACAAGACTTGATAACAGATTCAACATGGGGTTACATGGGAGGTGTGAGGTCTCAGTTCCTTTATCTACAAAATGAAAGGGTTTGGACTAGCTTATGAAGTGTGGTACAGTGGTTAAATACCTAGAGAAGATTTAGATTTAAATGCTACCTCTCACACTAGATATGTGACTGTCTCTAAACCTCAACTGGCTCATCTGGTAAAAAGAGAAAGTTAAACTAAAAGGTCCCTAACCTCACTTCTAGATCTATGATATTATGATATTGAAGATTTCTTCCAGGTCTCACTTCTTTGACCCTACAAGAAGTCTGAAGTTCCACTTTTTCCTCATAGTTACTGGGAGGTTGGGAGTAGAACCTTCTTCCTTTCCCCTAACCAGAACCAGGGTTCTATGCCTGTTGTGCTAATCCATCTGAGAAGCTGCTAAGAACCGGTGAACTAAGATACCTAGTAGCTCCTGCCATCTGACACCATAATGATAATAAAACTTCTTCCTCTATTGTGTAAAATATTGTGTTAAAAATAATATCCTGTAATAATGTTTCAAGTTTCATAAATGCCACCTCTCTGGTCCTTCAATTTAATTTAAGAATGTGGTTTTCTATATATCTAAAAGTGCTTTATAAATCTTAAAGCTCTATATAAATACAAACCACAATATTATCATTATCTCCAGTTGGTATGTTTTTTCCAAAGGCATCAACATGACCACAAAAAAAGTATAGGCTTGAAAGTTGGAAGGAGCTTAAGAGATCATCAAAGTTTAACATTATTCCAAACATGAAGAAACTGAGACCTAGAGACTTGGTTTAGTGAATTGTCCAAGATCATACAGATCAAATTATCAATGATCCTAGTTTTAGAGCTTGGTGGGGGGAACCTTTTGTTAATTGTTCAGTTATTTTAGAGATGGTTGCACGGGTAGTAAGAATCCGAGTCCAGGGGTGGCTAGGTGGCGTAGTGGCCCCGGAGTCAGGAGTACCTGAGTTCAAATCTGGTCTCAGACACTTAATAATTACCTAGCTGTGTGGCCTTGGGCAAGCCACTTAACCCCATTTGCCTTGCAAAAACTTAAAAAAAAAAAAGAATCTGAGTCCACATTTAAATTCATATCTTAAATATTCGATAGGGGATCCACCCACTGTACTTCTGAAACACTTTCCTCTAAGTCTTTTTATATTTCATAAATACAAGGCAAGAACTTGGGTTATATCTCTCTTATATAGTGTGTGTGTGTGTAGTAATATATTATTACAGAGCAAAACTTACTATGTTCACTTTTTGAAACTTCTTTTATGTTTTTTCTTTCTTTCCCTTGTTCCCCCTCCCCTTTAGTTCTAGTTCTTTTCACAATGTGATCAAGGTAGAAATATGTTAAATGTAATTTTACATGTTCAACCTATATCAGATTGTTTGCTGCCATGGGGAAGGGGGTGAGAAGGGAGGGTGGTAGAAAGTGTGTAATTCAAAACTTGCTGAATGCTGAAAACTATCTTTGCATGTTAATTGGAAAATAAATAAATGATAAGGAGAATAATACATTATTAATATAATAGTAATTATTATTAACTGCATTAGTAACAATAATAGTAGCTAGCATTTGTAATGTACTTAAAGCTTTACAAAGTACCTTTTAGACATTATCTCATTTGTCACCACAGCCCTATGAAGAACATGCTGTTATTATCCTCTTTTACAAATAGTAAACTGAAACCAAGAAAAGTTAAGTGACTTACTTAGGTTCACCAAGGTCACATACTACAAACCTGAGATCAGATTTGAATTCAGATCATCTTGACTTCAAGGTCAGTGCTCTCTTTGGTTATTCTAACTCCTTTCCTCAAATTCAGGGGCATTCTTTTGACATTTCTTGTGCACTGGTCATCATTAGAAATATGGAACAGACAATTGTGCCTACTTTGTGTCTAAAATTGTCTTTTCAGCCACAAAAAAATTATGTTTTAGAGATCTTGATTTTCCAATATAGACCAATATAGCATCAGTGAAGGAACACTTGAGTTAGTAATATAGTTTTATTCTAGGAAGCAACTCAGCAACATTAAAAGACATATGCAACTTCCCAAATACAACTTAGCTTGCTCTCTTCTATTTAATTTTGGGCCCAAATCACTGTGCATCTATGGTTACTAAAGTATTAATTTAATGGACAAAGTATTCATTCACATGTCATAGTATGAACAAGAGGAGTTGCTACTTCATTTAATTTTCCTTAGATGAGTGTGGATTTCATTTAAGAGATATTATGATGTTCCAGGGCTTGATATAATTAACAAAATGCTAGCCAGAACCAGGAACATCATTATTTCTTTGATATCTATAAGGGATTCCTTTTCCATTTAAACCCCATGCAGAACATCTTCCATGACAGTGTCAAGTACCTTTGGTGAACATACATCTCCCTTTTTCATAGCTTAATTGATGTTAATAATCAGTAAAAAAAAAAAAAGATAGGGTTATTTCTGTGCTTAGTCTTATCAAGGAATTGTATATGACCTTAATATATGAAAAACAAGTTTATATATATATATATATATATATATATATATATTCATACACATATATACATAAAGACACAATGTAAATTAATTATATTTGTGTGCCATAATTTGTTAAACCCACTCCCATTTAATGGACATCTACTTTATTAATTTTTTGCTACTATAAAAAGTATCACTAAAAATATTTTATATATTTTATAGCCTGTCTAAAATTTATGTTGATATTGATCTCTTTTTTATATGCCTTCATTTACTAAAATATCTCTCATCCCCCCATGCCTAGCAAGCTATTTCTTATAACAAGGAAGAAAAAAAAACTCTACAAACCCACTAATAATCCTACAAGGTCTCATAGAATATGCAGTGTTCTATACCCTGAGTTTCCACATCTGCAAAGAAGGTAGATCCATCTTCTTATCTTTTCTGTGGGGACAAGTTTACCTATTTTCTAATTTGATACTATCTTGAATTCTTTTCCAACTAGGTAATTATCTGATTGCACTTTAATAATTGATTCTGATATGATTCTCACATTAATAACCAATCATTTCCTGACTTTGAAGATACAGTAATTTCACTGAGGCAAAAGAGAGGGTAGTATGTTAAATATTTTCTGTCCTTAACTTTCACTTTTCTAAGAGAAAACATTCATTTTATATATGTCTATACACACATATATATTTACATGCATTTGTATTTATATTTATGCTGCATCTATGTATATATGTAATTTGCTGTCTATCTCATGAGAGTACAAGCTTCTTGGAACTGGGAATTATTTTAATCTTTGTACTTGAATTCCCCTTCCCTAGAAAAATGATTGGTACATAGTAAATACTGGTGGTTTTAATGATAGATGTGAGCCTTCTACATAGTCTACAAAGTTTTGATCTCTTTCATTTTTCAAACATGAGCCATAGTTTCTAAAATTTTTTTCATTATCCTTCTTTGATCTCACCTGTCTTCTATTATGATAGTTATGGTTCAAAGTATATATATTGACTTGGTTTAGAAGATCTTGACAAATTTTTCATAGAATTGCTCTATTTTTTTAAGCTCTGAAACAGCAAAAGTTGCCATTAGCTTCATGATAGTCTTTTGGCTTCTGCTAATCATGAAGACTGGTGATGAGATGAGTAAATATTGTTTCTTGTTGTCTTTTAGAATCCAATAAAGTCAACTCTGTCATCTTCTTTGCTTTCTTATCTAAGGACAATGTATGAGCTCTATTTCCTTTAAGCTATAACTTTCTTTTGTATCTTTGGTTTGTTATTGCAAGAATATCAATGTTGATGTAATTTGGTTTCCCTGATAGTATTTCAATTTGTTAATCATTGGAAAAAAAGATTTAGTATAATTGCCATTAAATTAATATGTATAGAAGGTTTCAAAAATCTGTGATTCTTAGAATCTTTTTATACTACCTCATCACTATCATTGGGGTAGCCAACCTAATAGTGGCAAGACTTCCTGTACTTAATAGGCTGATCCTCAGAAAACAGACTCAGTATGTTACTGGGACTGTATAACAAGAAGTATAACAGAGCTTTATTTCCCACTCCCATCAAAATGTTTCAAATCCCTGAAAATTTTCAGGTCTCCAACTTAAACTATCTCTAAGAGCCTGAAAAAAAAAACCCAGAACACTCAATATCTTAAGAATCAATAGACCTGGGGGCAGCTAGGTGGTGCAGTAGATAGAGTACCTGCCCAAGAGTCAGGAGTACCTCAGTTCAAATACAGCCTCAGACACTTAATAATTACCTAGTTGTGTGGCCTTGGGCAAGTCACTTAACCCTATGTGCTTTGCAAAAATAAAAAAAAAAAGGAATCAATAGACTAGACTCGAGCTAGACCAGTTCTCCAGAAGTGTGCAGAGTTCAACCTTAACATTAAACCTCAAGTCAGAAAGTATACTGGAAGAATGAGCAAACAAAAATTACAAAAAGGAATTCTCCCATAAAAGGATTTTATGATGACAAGGATGTCAGGAGAAGAACTTCAAAATATCTTCAAATAAAGCTTCAAAAGAAAACAGCTGAGGGGTCAGCTAAGTAGTACAGTGTATCCACCAGCCCTGGTCGGATTCAAATCCGACCTCAGACAAGTAATATTTCCTTAGCTGTGTGACCTAGGGCATGTCACTTAACCCCATTGCCTTGCAAAAATAAAAAAAAAAAAACAACCAAAAATCCCAAACAGAAAACACCTCAGGAAAAAATTCTACTAGAAGTCCTGGAAGAGTTTTTAAATTTCTTGTTTATTTTCTCAAATTTTTAAAGAGAGAGTTTGAGAAGGAAGTGAAAGTATTAGAGAAAAAATGGAAAAAAATGAGAACTCTAGAAAAATGAAAAGAGTATTAATTAACATCGTTAAAAAAATCAAAGCTCCCTGAAAATTAGAATGGACCAAATCGGAGCTAGTTAGATAATGAAAAATATTAAAACTAAGTTAAAAAGAGCAAAAAAGTAGAAGAAAACATAAAGTATTTCAAAGAAAAAACAACTAATCTAGAAAAAAGACTGAGAAGAAAAAAATTAAGAGTCATTAGAGAACCTGCAAGAAATGACAAAAAATAGCCTAGAAATTATATTTGCATGAATCTTAAAGCTATCTAGATCTCATAGACCAGATGTAAAGCAGAAATAAAAATAATCCACTGTTCACTCCTGATAGAAACCCCCAAATGCAAACTCCCCAAGAAGAGGATAACCCAAAGCCAAAGCTTTCAGGTCAAAATAAAAACTGCAAGCACCCAAAAGAAAGAATTCTAATAAAAAAGAAACACGAGGATCACACACAATTTAGCAACCACCACTATGAAGGAACAGAGAGTTTGGATATGATATTTCAGAAGGCAAATGATATGTGCTTAAAGCCAAAAATAATCTATTCAGCAAAACTAGTATAATCCTACACAATAAAAAAGGGCTTTTAATGAAATGACTTCAAAGTATTCTTGATGAAAAGATCAGAGCTACATAAAAACTTTGAACTGTGAAACACAGGTTTAAAGAGAGACATAAAAAAAGTAAATATTAATGAAAAATCCTAAGGAACAAAGGTAAGAAAAACTGCTTACATTCTAATATGAGATGATACATGTATCCTCTCTAAACTTTATTAACATTAAAGGTCATAGAGGATGTCAAAAAGCTTGTGAATGGTTCTGCTATTTTTGGTCTTAAAAGAATGGAAAGAAAGGGAAAGAGAAATATATTGAGAGGGAGGGAAAGAAAGAGGGAGATTAGGGAAGATTAATTCACATGATCATGAGATATATGCAGAACATACAGCTTTTAGGAGGAAAAGAAAGGGTAGGGGAAAATGACCTCACTCTCATCTGGACCTCACTCTTATCTGGACCTCACTCTCTTCTGGACCTCACTCTCATTTGAACAGGTCAAAAAAGAAGAATGAACACACACATAATTGCATTCAGAAATTTATTTCACTCAACAGGGGGAAAGGAGGGAAAGGGGAGAAGGGATAATAAGAGTGAAGGGAAATTAAGGCAAGGATTGGTTCTAAGCAAAATAAACTGAGGATTTATCTGAAGTAGTTCTTTTTGAGATTAGAAAACTACTCCACATTCTAGGTACTCAATGAGTGCATACTCCCCAAACTATAATTAACAAGCCCTTACCAGAACAATTACTTTTATTTTCTTTTCATTTAAGTAGATGGCTATCTGGGGAAGGTTCAACAAGATATGGTATACACGTGTGATTAAATATCTACTTGTGCTATAAGAAATGATGAAGGGGATAGTTGCAGAGAAACCTGGGAAGGCTTGTGTAAACTAATAGAGAGTGAAGTGAGCAGAATCAGGTCAGCAATTTATACATTAATGACAATACTCTAAATACAAACAACTTTGAAATGCTTTAGAATCCTGATCATTGATGATTCCAAAGAACTGATGATGAAATGAATATACCCACCTCCTGATAGATTCATGGATATACATATACATATGCACATACATATACATATACATATACACATACATATGCATATACATATATAAATGCATACATACATATGCAAATACTAACATATATAATACAGATTTCATTTTCTTCCATTTTCAATAAGGGAAGTATGAATGAGAGAAAGCAGATTTTTATTGAATAAAAAAAATAATTTTTTAAAAAGTTTTGGGAGTATAGACCACCTTGGACCACCTTGAACATGGGGCAATTATCCTCTGGGGAACTCAAAAGTATAAGTTTAGGAAGCAGTATGATTACAAAGTAAGCATTATATGTGTAAAAAGAAGCCAATGAAACAGAAAATTCCAGTTAAAGCTGACCATCTCAGAATAGTAATTGTCATCTATTATTATGTTCTGTCCTGGCCTGAGTCCTGCCATTAATTCCACATCAGAAATCTTTAATTTGGTGCAATTTCACTAGACTCATTTACTAGTGGCATAATGACAACACTTGATCTCTTCCTAAAAGGACTTGGTGATCAGGTATCCCAAAAGAAACTGGGATCAAAATAAACCCTATGTTTGACTGGATTTGTCCAGAGAATGGCTGACAGCAACATATAGTAAGTACTGTGACAATCAGACATTTTGTAAAACAACATCAATAAAAACAACATACTGGTAGATAAGTGTTCAAAAAGTACTTCTGCCTCTTGGCAGAACTCTGTATTTCTTGTCCACATCACCTCAGTAAGAAAAAAATCTATATTGTAAACTTCATAAGGGCAGAAAGTATGACTTGTTTAAACTTTACATCTCTTCCACATTCTTGCAGTGTTCTATGTTGGTCAGTGTCATCAAATGTCTGCTATATTGTTAAAAATTATGTAAAAGACTGTAGCAAGTTTCCAAGTGGACTAATTATGACTTTCTCCCCAAATTTTATAGACTGGAGTTTGAGCAATTCGAATCAAAAGTTATATTGTTTCAAACAACAAACAACCCAAAGCAGAATCAAATTATCCTTAATGAGAATTATTATTTCTTTGATATCTATAAGGGATTCCTTTTCCATTTAAACCCCATGCAGAACATCTTCCATGACAGTGTCAAGTACCTTTGGTGAACATACATCTCCCTTTTTCATGGCTTAATTGATGTTAATAATCAGTAAAAAAAAAAAAAAGATAGGGTTATTTCTGTGCTTAGTCTTATCAAGGAATTGTATATGACCTTAATATATGAAAAACAAGTTTATGTGTATATATATATATGTATATATATATATATTCATACACATATATACATAAAGACACAATGTAAATTAATTATATTTGTGTGCCGTAATTTGTTAAACCCACTCCCATTTGATGGACATCTACTTTATCAATTTTTTGCTACTATAAAAAGCATCACTAAAAATATTTTATATATTTTATAGCTTGTCTAAAATTTATGTTGATATTGATCTCAACAATGGGAGTGAAAGATCATCTGAATTAATGAACAGAATGCCCTGAACATTATTTTTTAATGAAATGAAGGTTTACTGTTTTTAAGTTTAGTTACTTCCCCAAAAGCTACAAAACATTGCCAAATAGGGGTCCTGACAGTATTTTCTTTTATGAATAGATAAGAATGACCTTATCTATTCTATTATCTATAACTAGAAGTGTTTAAAGACAAGTGGATATTGTACTGAATTTGACTTTAAGAATGCTTGAAGAGGTGGCTAGAGCACCTGCCCTGGATTCAGTTACTCAGGAATGTCCGAGTTCAAAATCTGGCCTCAGACACTTAATAATAACCTAGCTGTGTGACCTTGGGCAAGTCATTTAACTTTTAGCAAAAACAAAAAAAAAACCATTTCCATATTACCTGTGTTGGGCCAAAAAAAACCCAAGAAAAATAAAAAAGTGGAAGTGCTTGAGAGTCAATTAAAATGCCAAGGAATCACAGCAAGATTACTCAGGATTTAGCAGCATCAAAGGAGCTTGGATTACAAGCAAGAACCCACTACTCAGCAAAACTAGGCATACTCTTTCAGGGGAAAGGATGAATAATTAATGAAATAGATGAATTTCAAATTTTCCTGATAAAAAAATCAAAGCTGAACAAAGAATTAGATCTTCAAACCTGAGCTTCAAGAAGTACATTAAAAAGTTCAACAGTATTAGGGCATTAAAAACCTCATAATCAAATGCAGAAAGGCAGAAATATTGAATGCATCCTTTTTCAGATCATGATGCAATAAAAATCACATACAATGAGGGGTCATGGAGAGATAGACCTATAATTAATTAGAAACTAAATAACCTAATTTTATAGAATGAGTGGATCAAACAACAAATCATAGAATTAATGATTTCATCCAAGACAATGACAATAATGAGACAACATACCAAAACTTATGGGATACAGTCAAAGCAGTTATCAGGGGAAATATTATATCTCTAAATGCTTACATTAATAAAATAGAGGAGATAAATGAACTGAGCATACAACTAAAAAAGTTAGAGGAAGAACAAGTTAAAAATCCCCAATTAAATACCAAATTAGATATTCTGAAAATTAATGGCGAAAGTAATAAAATTGAAAGCAAGAAAATCATTTAATAAATAAAAACTAAGAATTGGTTTTATGAAAAAAACAATATAATAGATATACCTTTGGTTAATTTGATTAAAAATTTAGGAAAACCAAATTACTAATAACAAAGATGAAAAAGCTAAATTCATCACCAATGAGAAAGAAAGTAAAGTACTAATTTGGAGCAATTTTGCCCAATTGTATGCCAATAAATTTGATGATCTAAATGAAATGGATGAATATTTACAAAAATATAAATTTCCCAGGTTAAAAGAGGAAGAAATTAAATACTTAATAACCCATCTCAGAAAAAGAAATTCAATAAGCCATCAATGAACTCCTTAAAAAAATTCTCCAGGGTCAGATGAATTCACACGTGAATTCTACCAAACATTCAAGAAACAATTAGTTACAATTCTATATAAACTATTCCATAAAATAGGTGAAGGAGATCTGTCAAATTCCTTCAATGACACGATTATGGTGTTGAAATCTATACCACAAAGAGTCAAAACAGAGAAAAGCATAGACTAATTTCCCTAATGAATATGAATGCAAAAATTTTAAATAAAATTATAAGCAAAGTGATTGCAGAAAGTTATCTCTAGAATAATACACTATGATCAAGCAGGATTTATACAAATATTAGGAAAACTATCAGCATAATTGACTCTATCAAAAACAAACCTAGGGGCAGCTAGGTGGTGCAGTGGATAAAGCACCGGCCCTGGAGTCAGGAGTAGCTGGGTTCAAATCCCGTCTCAGATACTTAATAATTACCCAGCTGTGTGGCCTTGGGTAAGCCACTTAACCCCATTTGCCTTGCAAAAAAAACCCCTAAAAAAACAAAAAAAAACAAAAAAAACGAACCTAACAGAAATCATATGATTATCTCAATAGATACTGAAAAACCTTTTGACGAAATACAGCACCCATTCCTATTAAAAACACTACAGAGCATAGAAATAAATGGAATGTTCCTTAAAATGACAAATAGTATCTAAAAAATCATCAACAAGCATTATATGCAATGGGGATAATTTCCAATAATATCAGGAGTGAAACAAGGATCCCATTATCACCACTATTATTCAATATTGTATTAGAAATGTTAGCTTTAGCACTAAGAGAAGAAAAAGAAAGTGAATGAATCAAAATCAGTAATGAAGAAACAAAAGTCTCACTCTCTGAAGATGATTTGATGGTATACTGAGAGAACCCTAGAAAATTGGTGAAAAAAATACTGGGAACAAAATAATAACTTTAGCAAAGTGACAGGATATAAAAAAAACCCAAATAAATCCTCAGTTTTTCTATTCGTTACTAACAAGATACAACAGTAAGAGATAGAAAGGGAAATCTTATTTAAAGTAACTTCAAACAACATAAAATACTTGAGAATCTACCAGCCAAGGCAGACTCAGAAACTTTATGAAAATAACTATAAAACACTTTTCACATAAAATCAGAGCAAATGTCAGTTGCTCATGGCACTTGAGCTAATATAATAAAAATGACAATTCCACCTAAATTAAATTACTTATTTAGTGCCATACAAATCAAATGTCCAAGAAATTACTTTAGTTAGAAAAAATAGTAAATAAATTCATATGAATAAAAGATCATGAATATCAAGGAAATTTTTGAAAAAAATGCAAAGGAAGGTGGCTTAGCCATACCAAACCTAAAATTGTATTATTCCCTCTATTAGAGGGAGAATATGTTTAAACAGAAGTTATGGGCATAAGATGATTGAGAGGGATGATTTAAAAAATTAAGACATTAAAGCAAAAACGGGTGGGATAAAAATAAGGGGGAGGCAGAACATATGCTTCAGTTGAAGTGTAAAAAAGCAAGGATAGCAATTCTTATCTCAGACAAAGCAAAAGAAGATCTCATTAAAAGGGATAGATAAGGAAGGAAAATTCATCTTCCTAGGAGGTACTATAGACAATGAAATACATACACACACACACACACACATTTCAAGTAATATAATATCAAAATTCTTAGAGGACAAGCTAAATGAGTGATAGGAAGATATATACAACAAAACTATACTATTGATGGACCTCAACTTACTTTCTCTCAGAATTAGAAAAATCTAACCACAAAATAAACAAGAAGGAAGTTAAGGAGGTAAATAGAGTTTTAGAAACATTAGATAATGAGAGAGCTTTGGAGAAAAATGAATGAGGATAAAAAAAGAAACATACCTTTTTCTCAGTGGTACATGGCACCTACACAAAAATTGACCATGGGCATACAAACCTTACTATCAAATGCAGAAAAGCAGAAATATTAAAAGCATACTTTTCAGATCATGATGCAAAATTATTTTATAGAGCTAGAAAAATAATAAAAAAATTCATCTAGAAGAATAAACACTCAGATATCAAAGCAATCAATTTAAAAAATGCAAAAGAAAGTGGTCTAGCTGTACCAGATCTCAAACTATATTATAAAGTAGTAATTATCAAAACAATCTATTAATTAGAGTGGTAGACAAGTAGAAGAGAATAGGTACAAATTATGCTATACTAAATGATCATAGTAATCTAGTACATGAAAAAAACCAAAGATCCAAGCTTTTGGAACAAAAACTCATTATTTGACAAATACTGCTGGGAAAACTGACATCATAATATGTCAGAAACTAAATATAGACCAAGGTCAAAAAGGTAATACCAAAAGCAATTAAAAGAGCATAGGTATCTATTAGATTTATGGATAAGGAAAGAATTTAGGATCAAAGAAGATATAGAGAGCATTACAAAGTGTAAAGAAAATTTTGATGACATAAAATTTAAAAATTCTTGCACAAACAAAACCAATATAACCAAAATTAAAAGGAAAGCAGAAATTTGAGACAAAAAATTTTAGAACAAGTATTTCTGATAAAAGACTTCTCAAATATATAGAGAACTGAGTCAAACTTATAAAAATACAAGTCATTCCTCAATTGATAAATGGTCAAAGGATATGAAAAGGCAGTTTCCAGATAAAGAAATCAAAGCTACATATACACATTTGAAAAAAATGCTCTAAAATACTATTGATCAGAGAAATGCGATTTAAAATAACCTTGAGGTACCATCTCACACCTGTTCGATTGGCTAATAAGACAAAAATGTAGAATATTGGATATTGGAGGGGAAATGAGAAAAGTGAGACACTATTTCACTGTTGGTGGAATTGTGAACTGAACAATTTGGAACTATGCCCAAAGGGTTATAAAACTGAACATACCCTTTGATTCAGCCTATATCCCAAAGACATCCAAAAAGGAGGAAAGGATTTATTTATACAAAACTATTTCTAGGGGAAGCTAGATGGTACAGCAAATAGAGCACTGGCCCTGGAGGACCTGAGTTCAAATCTGAACTCAGATAATAATTACCTAACTCTGCATGACCTTGGGCACACTGCCTTGCAAAAAAAAAAAAAAAACAAAACCCAAACTATTTCTAGTTGTTCTTTTTGTGGTAGCTAAAAATAGGAAATCAAAGTGATGTCCATCATTTGGGGAATGGATAAACAAGCTGTGGTATATAATTGTAATTGAATATTACTGTGCTATACAAAATGATAAGCAAAACTTCAGAAAATCTGGAAAGATTCATGTGAGAACTAGGAGACCATTGTACACAATAATAGTAATATTGTTCGATGAAGAACTGTGAATGACTTAGCTATTCTCAGTCACACAGTAATCCAAGATAGTCCTGAAGTTCTAATGATGAAGCAGACCATCTGCCTTCAGTGAAAAAAAATTGATATTGATTGAATACAGAATGAATCATGCTATTTTCCATGTTATTTTTTAAATTGAATCTTCTTGTACTATTAGGGAAATGTTTTACATAATTGCATATAATATACATATTGTGTATGATTGCTTACTGTTTCAGGGAGAGAAAGGGAAGGGAGGAAAGGATAGAATTTGGAACTCAAAACTTTTAAGTTAAAAATGTTAAAAATGTTAAAAATGAGATGAATTGGTGAGATGGGAAAAAAAGAAGAAAAAGAATGCCTGAAAACTGACTTTCTTAGGTAGGCTGCATATTCCCCTTAAAATCTCATTTGTGCTCTTCACTTGTTTAGTCCACTTAATGTTCACAATGATGTTCATCAGTTCACATCTTCTCCAGATTCTGCATTTCAAATGAGTGGGATGCAAATTAATTTGGTTTTAATTCACAAAGCTACCTCAGACTCTCAACTAAATTTGGAAACCACTATAGTATACAGGCAGGTTCCATCACTTCTGTATACCACATGCATTGTGTCACCTTGAGGGTGTTCTTTTGTCAGAACTGTTCTAATCTGTAGTTTTTAAACACATAGTAAAAATGTTGGCTGATGCTGGCAGTCTCCTTCCCACAAAAGATGCCAATATTCTGATCAATTTATTTAAAAATGAAAAGAGAAGATTTAAGTCACAATACCTCTAAAGTAAAAATGATGAATTTGGGAGGACAGAGGGAGGCATGAATATTTCATAAGCACCAGCTAGTACATTTAGAAATCAAGTGATGGATTAAATTGCTTTTTCTGTTGGGTATGAAGGAAAGGTTTTCAAAATAGTTCCTACAAGGAACTTTCCATTAAAGTACAAGAATTGCAAGATACCAACTACAAGGGATTACAGATTGAGTAGCTAATGTTTCCCTTAAGGCCTAATTTCAAATGACTGCTATTATAAGTATAGGAAATGACCAAATATAGCAGGATTGGGGTCCACAGCAGATGCCACCTGCCAGTTGTTTTAGTACTCCTGGACAGCATCTGAGTTTGAAGGAAAAAGGTAGGTTTTGTGATAATAGAGAATTAAATAGTGGGGTGTAATGCACAGAGGTTCAAATTTGCATGCAGTCCAAAAGACTTGAATTTAAATTCTTCCTTCTATGCATACTATTGATACAACCATGGTTTAAGATACTTGATGTATCAAGTGCTCAAGCAATTAAGACTATATGTTATAGACCAATTCATTTAATTTGCATTGGTAGAAGAAGAATTCATAACAGAAAGTCTCCATACCAATCAAATCACATAGATTTAGATCTGGGTTGTTTAAAATAATTTTTAAGTGATTTTAAAATCTTTGTCTTTGTGCCCTGATTTCTCTATATTCAGGGAGAATTTCCTTTTCAGAAGTTATGAATCTTCTCATTATATTCATTTAAATATTTTCAATATCTCTAAATATAATTACCTAGAACACAGAAATTAGGTAAAGTGTCCAATGGCTGAGGACATATATGAATGGAACTCTTGTAACTCTCCTATTTCAAAACCAAACCAAACCACCACTCTAGGGTACCATGTACTATTTTAGAAGTCAGGAGAACATAGAAGATTCTCACATCATTCATGCACGGTGGGGAAAGGGCGGGGGGAGCCTACAGCCAGTTGGCCTCCAGCCTTTCCGCTACAAGCTGCCGGTTAAACCACAGAGCAAGACCTTGTTGTGCTTGGCTTTGAACTCTTCACAGTTGGCCTCAGCACAGCAAGAGGTGGTTTATAGTCTAAGCCAGAGACAATAACAACCATAGGCAGGAGGGATGGAGACCACAGTGAGCAGTCCAAAGATGGGGGAGGGGGGAATGGGGGAATGGGGGTCCTTCATGGTCACCTTGAGAGAGGCCTCACAGACTTACCAGAATGTCCCGTCTGCCATATTTGTTTAGTCAAGACAAAGACAAGAAAACAAGGCCTGAGAGATAAACAAACCTCAATTCCTTTGTTCTGTTTTTCCTAAAGCCTTGAATGCTGGATAATAAGAAATAAGAATACTAGAATTGGAGTTGGAGCTAGGTTTGAATCTCAGATCTGCCATTTACTATGTTTGGCATTGGGTTTGTTAACCTGTAAAATAATGGAATAAAGATGATTTCCAAAGTGTCTTCTAAACCCTAGACTCTTGGCTCTTAGATGAAGAGTAAGAAGTCCTTTAACTGTGTGATCTTGAGCAAATCACTAAATTTCTTTCTGTGTCATGTAAAATGGGAATATTGATCCTTATTTCCCAAGGGCTGTGATGAAGATCACATGATATAGCTTATGGAAAACACATGTTGAAAACTTTGAAGCACCATATGTTAATTATTATTATTATTATTATTATTATTATTATTATTAGTTTCTGCATCCCTTCCTAGCTTCTTTAGTCTCTATTTGATGTTTTTTTAGATAGTGTAGTGGATAGAGCACTGGCCTTGGAATCAGGAGAACAGGAGTTCGAATCTAGTTTTAGAAATTGACTCTTACTAGCTGTGTGACTTTGGGCAAGTCACTTAACCCTGATTGCCTCATATCCAGGGCCATCTCTGGTTGTCCTGATTATATTTGGCCACTGGACCCAGCTAGCTCTGGAGGAGAAAGTGAGGCTTGGCACAAGACTCCCTCAATCAAATCCAATTCATGTGCTTGTCATGGCATCACCTCCCTGATGTATGGTCTTCTTCAAAAACGAAGCTATTTATTAACTTCTTTTCCTTTCTCATATCTTCTTTTCTCTCTCAACATATTGAATCTCCCTCTTTTCTGCTTTCTTCTTTTATCCTTTTATTTCTATGGTTCTTTCATTCTTATTTTAAGAAATTGAATCTCAGTTTACTCATCTGTAAAATGAAGGGAAGGTGGATTACATGATATCCATGGTCTCTATATCCTCCCATTCAACTGTAGTCCAAAAATAACAATTTTTAACAGAGATAGGGATATGGAGGAGAAGGATCATAGAAGAAAGGGTATGGAGAAGGTGGGAATTGTTTAAAAAATTCAGTCTGAGACCAAATAAGCTTTTATGAATGTTAAAGAAGCAACCTTCCCTGGCATATGTGCAAAATACACATCCAGCCCAGCTCCTACCCAAGCATTCCCTCTCCTCCATCTTCCAATTAAAAAAATAATAATAAAAAAGCTTTATGGGATTTGAAAGCACAGCATCCAGGATATTTATGACAAGACATAGAATGAGCTACCCTAAAGGAGACTTAAGTGATGAGTGTATTTATGCAAATGAACATTTTTATGCTTTGGTGTAAAACATAAATAATGTTAATCATGGAAGTAAATCGTGCTTCTGTGTTTGCCTCTGCCTTATGGTTTTAGACACTGAGATCAGAGCCCCTTTCCTTGGCACTAAGATGCTCATTAATGAATGAACTATGAGAATTCTTGCTTTCCTCTATAAGGTTGATCACCTGCACCTACAGAACAGGTATTCACATCTACTATTTGAAGCAGTTGTCACAGCAAATCAGGCAGACAGAAGATACATCAGTATTTAATAAACAAGAGGTGGGATAAATTCAATATAAAAGTTTGCCTGAGGCTGATTTTTCTCTACCTAATTCAAGTTCTCAGTCCCTGCTATTTCTTATGGAATTTATTCCTAGACATTACTTATCTTTTTGTTGTATGTGGGCAGGTAAAAAATAGGTATCCATTCTACTGAAATGCCTTTTCTTTAGCTAACAAAGGCAATCCCATTGAACCACTGTTAAGAGGATCTAAGTTCTAAAAAGTTTATCCTGCCTTGTAGCCAACAACACATGTTTTCATAGATAGTTGACTTGGGATCAAGTACATACTCTGTGATCATAGCACATAGTAAATAAAATAATTGGTCTCTAAAGGAAAAGAAGGGACCATCACCATCTTATTTGCAAGCTTGAGCCCTGAAATGCAGCTAATTTAAATTCCCCAGTTCAATTATCTGTGCATGATTCACCTTCAAAGTTGAACCATTAGTGCTATCAATGCTAATCAGTCATTTTTTCTAAGGAACCTTTCCTGGTCTCCTAAAATGAGAGTAGGCTCTTTTTTGAATTTTCCAGAGTTTCATTTGCTGGAGCTCTCTTTTGCTCTGATTGTGTGTGCCTAAGCTTCCCATCTCTTGTTACTGTTCATCCTTCATTCTCAAAGAGGACTGTGACATCAGAAGGGTGATGTTTTGACTTGCCTATGAATTAGATTTAAGTGAGACAGAATTGTGCCAAGTTGTTATCTTGCAGTTTTCATTCATTATTTCTTGAAATACAGCTCTGAAAAAAAAAGTATCTTTTTAAAAAGTTCACTGGAGCTACCTGACCAGGCCTTTAAAACCCAAACCACTCTGACTTTCAATGAACAGAGAATAAGAACCCCCCAACCCAAGCTTCCAGGGCTCATTCTTTAGATTTTGTTGGTTTAGAATGAGTGTAAATAGTAATTGTTTTCTGTTCTGGCAGAGACTCCCCATCACTTGTGAAACCCATGAAGGGGACTGAACTCTGATCTTAATACTGCAATGTCAACTCTTGGTGTTATTGCCTCAAAAAAAAAAAAGAGAGCTTAGAAGTAATTTAGTCCAGATATTTTCTTGTTTATTTCTTTTTTCCTAGTAGTTATAAGGAAATTGAGATGCCCAAAAGGTGAAAAGATTTGCCCTCAAATCACACTTATAATTCATGAATTCAGATCTATGTCTAGATCTCTAACCATTATACCATCTGGCTGCATCTCTCTAAATATGACAATCATTTAGCTAATCTAGGAAGCTCTATCCAGTTGGTCACCTAGCTGCCTCTTAGGAATAATAATAATAGCAGCTCAGGACTGCAGTAAAGGAACAAATGAGATAATATAGGTGAAACACTTTGTATAACTTAAAGCACTCCATAAATACTAGCTAGGTTATTATCAGGAAGCCACCTAAAAGCCCAGAAGGTCTTTCATTGTTCTCATACCTCATCCTATCCTAAATCAAGGTGGGGGTGGGGGAGAATACTTTCATCAAGTAAGTCTTCTCTTTTTTGTCTTTCCAATTTTTATGGCCTCCCTCTGATCACCTATCCTACTGCCAGTACTTTCGAATTGAGTTAAAAACCATAAATGGTCTCAATCCACAGGAGTAGGCAGAGCAGACAAGATGGCTGGGCAGCTTCTGAAATCCCTCCTCATTTCCAGATTTGTAGAAGCTAATCTAATGCTCTGTAGTGGTATGCCAGGATGTCAAACTGTGATGTGAAAAATGGTCATCCTGAACAAGGGATTCTTTTATGAATTGCTTGCCATATGCTGAAGCATTTTGTCATTTGCCTCCAGCTGTTTATATGTCTCATTGGGGGTATGTAGAGAGATGCTGGTGACAAACGGCAACTTAAAAAAAAAACAATTTAAACAAAGCTTTTTGGAGACAGTTATAGCTACAGAGAAATCAAAATTCATATCATTCCAGATCTCTACTATTTAGGATGTTTTTGGGGGGTACCAAGGCATTTCTGGATTTACATATGATTTCCCAATGATATGCCTAAAGGAATGTAAGCTTTTTGAGGGATAAAATATCTTTTGCTTTACACATCTGTATCCTCAGATGTTGATAAACTGGAGCAAATACAGAAAAGAGTAACTGGGATAATGAATGGTAACCTGTCCGTGTCATATAATGAATAGTTAAAGGAACTAGAGTATATTTAGCTTAGAGAAGTCTCAGGGTAATAAAGAGGGGAAGTGTTGGGGGAGATGCCTCTGAAGGATGATTCTATGGGATGGGCTCAGAGTTGTTCTTTTCACTCCAGAGAGCAAGACCAGGAATAATAGGTGAGGGTTTCAGAGAGAAAGAAATTTATGAAAATTTGAGTGTTTTGAAAGTAGAGGGGGCTGCTGAGTGTTTCCTTTCCTTAGAGATCTTTGACCAGATTCTGGATGATCACTTAATGGGGAATGTTATACTGGGGGATTCCTTCTGGGATATGGGTTGTCTCTTATAGAACAGATATTGTGGCATTGTTTGTGGTTGTTTATTCTTTGTTCTCAAAGACATCACGAGCAAGCATAAAGTCTTGACTTGCAAGTCTGGATTTAAGGTGAGGTAGGGCTATACAAAGTTATCAGCCTCATTCTCTCCTTCAGAGTCATCAGAGTCTAGTGGCAAGACATAGATCAAGAGGACTGAGTGATGGTCCCGGACACAGTGGGGGACCTTGGCCTTTCTAAGGTCTTTCCCAGGTCTCAGTTTGTCTGGGGCAATATCCATTCAGTGGTTCAAGGCTATGTAAGAATGAGGCAAAAAGATGACCTAGCTTGCCTTCACCAAAAAATCAGCTTGGGAGGGGGAAAACTCATATTTGGGACTTGATAAATGCTTGTTTCATTAGACAGGATTTAAAAGGGCAAGAGATAAGGAGGAGTGACAATGGCTCCTATCAATTCCTGGATCCCTAGAGGACCTAGAGGGTTCTTGAGGTAAAAACTATTTTCATAATATAAAAATATTATTGGTCAATTAAAACACTGTACTTTTTCCAATTACCTATGTGAGGATGGAGTTTTGTCATATCCTTAAATATATATTACAACAGATTCAATGTAGATATTGATAAGAAAATTCAACTCTCTCCTGTAGCTTTAAAAACAGCACTAACTTTTTTTGATACTTTATATTAAATCAAACATTTAAAACATGCACAAATCTGTAAAGTGACATTACTCACATCACTAATTTTTTTTGTTTTAGAAAAAGTCACTTTTCATAAAAATATTTATTTTAACCTATAATGGATTTATTATAATTTTAAGTGAATACATATTTTAAAACTTTATTGGTTTTGATTTCTAATACAATAAATATTGATAGACATAACACACTTAAAACACAGCCCTTCAGGGGCAGCTAGGTGGTGTAGTGGATAAAGCACCAGCCCTGGAGTCAGGAGTACCTGGGTTCAATTCCGGTCTCAGACACTTAATAATTACCTAGCTGTGTGGCCTTGGGCAAGCCACTTAACCCCATTTGCCTTGCAAAAAACCTAAAAAAAAAAATAAAAAACCAAAGCCCTTTGAGGTACTTAATCATTTAAAGAGATCCTGGACCAAACATTTTGAGGATCATTGATCTAATAATAAATCAGTCAAAAAGAAACAGTCTTAGAGGTAGAATCTTAAGGTTAAATCTAAGTACTGAACACATAAAATTTTAGATTTTTACAGGCCTCCCTCATTTTACAAATAAGGAAATTTAGTTATCTCACCCAGCTATTGTGAGGGAAGGACCTTGTAAACTGCCATTGCAAAGGAAATGTGAATTATTACAGTTACAGCATCATCTGAGGTCACAAAGCAAGATAGTAGTATGAACACTGAAGTGAAAAATGATCTTATAGAGAGAGAACTGGCTAGAGGAATCTCTTGAATTTCCAGGGGTCTGAAGAAAAGTGACATCTACCTTCACTGAGGTTATCTGTCATGATCCTGTGAAAAGCTTTCAGTGTACAAATGCTCACTTACTCATAGTCTGTTTAAAGCTGTCATGGATTACAACTTTGTTGAAGGGAATTACACAAAGGAAGATCACTGATAATTGAATATTTTTCCACTCAAGAACTTTAAGACCTTGGGAGATACTCAATCTGACCCTTCAATCCCATGAGTCTGATAGTTGAAGTTTGTGGAAGGAAGTCCATTGTGTGGGGTAGTGGGATGGGAATGTGTTGGGAGGGTTTTTTTTTGGGGGGGGGGGGTAATAGAAGGCAGAAGTGAAAGGAAAAATTTATTTTTCTATTTTTTGTAGAGTTAGAGGATATAACACCTAGGAGGTAGTTAGTAAGAGGAAAATAGATTGTTGAACTGGCAAACCTGAGCATTTAAACTTGCCTCAGACACTTCCTTGCTGAGTGATCCTGGGCAATTCACTTAACTTTTCTCAGCTTCCAATTTCTCAACACTAAAATGAGGATAATAATACCACTTAGCTCTAAGGAATGTTCTGAGGATCAAATAAAATGATATCTGTCAAGTACTTTTGCAAACATAGTTCAATATAACTTCTAGCTTTTAGTTGCTTAAGAGGAAGAATTAGATTATTTAATAGTAAATTTTTTTTAGGTTAGAAAAGAGTAGGATGATCTCTAGGAAGGTCCTATACCAAGACCTCATGAGGGCTTGGAATTGATCCTGAATTCTGTAACACTATGCCTGTGGACCACAATGGGTCCTAATGGGTCTTGCCAATCTGGAAGAGATTTGATTCCAGTCCTAGGTAACATAAGGTTGGACACTAGGCGAATGATTAACTGTTATTGTCAAAGCAACTTGAAACCAAGGCATAGATCGGCTGGGAGCTTCATCAGTACAGTCAGTGTCCACAAAAATGAAATCATAGATCTTTGACATAAATAAGATTATGACTCTTATACACAAGGAGCTGGGAGGGGCATCTGGTGAATGGTGTAAGGTCACATATGCAAAGGAAATGTTAAAAAAGGATTAAAGGTTAGGACTATTTTTTCAGAAATGTGTAAGCCACTGAATCATTTCCATCTCCTTTTCTATGATGGTAAACAGTTTGCTGATAGGCAGTACATCAAATAACGGCCATCTGCTCAGATATATCATAATGCTCCCTGCTTGAATTCTGTCCTTTTAATTTATCTGTACTGGACAAATAAAGATTGATTTTACCCCCAATGCCAAGACCCTTGGCATGGGGGGAAGGGGTAAAATAGGAACAAAAGAATATTTTTTTGCCTTTTTTGCCAACTATTAGTCACCATTTGGAAATCAATATTCAGTATTCACCCCATTAGTGACTTTGGACAGCCAAAAGAAAATTGTGTGCTATTCTCAGTTCAAATTGATGATGCATTGTGTCATTTATTCTGTGAGCTAATGTGAGATTCAGTATCTTCTGTCCTGCCTGATAAATCTGCTTTCAAAATGTAGACTTGGGCCCATTACTTGTCAAATGCACAGCTAGGACTTCAGCATAATTTATTGCACACACACTCCCCCTTCCCCACCTTCAATCTCCCCAAATCCCAGTTAGCTAGCTCATCTATGTTGGCAGCACAGGACTTGCAAGGGAAGGAAAGGAAGTTGAAGCAGTTTCTGTTTCATCAAAATCAGCTTTGATGATTCCACCCAACCCATCTGTTCATTTCAAGGTAAAGGGAGGGATATGGGAAAAGAATGATGGAAAGTGAGAGAGGGAGAAGAGTTGTTCCAGAGGGAACAAAACAAAGTGAACGTGGAAGCTAACAGTGACTTCTATCCAAGAGAAGAGTGGACTGCCTTGGGAGATGGCAGCTTTCCCCCATCGAAGGTCTTTAAGAAAAGGCTGGATGACCTCTTCCATAGAATTTATAGAGGGAACTCCTTATATATGGTTGGACTAGATTCCCTCAGAAGTTCTCCCTAACCTAGGATTCTATGATTTTTGAGCTCTCAATTAATAATCAATAAATATTTACTAAGCCCCAATAATGTGTCAGAAATTATAATAAGCGCTGGAGGAGTTTATTATTAAAAAAAAGAGGCAAAAAGATAGTCTCTACCCTCAAGGTCTAGAGAGGGAGACAATGTACAAATAAATATACATACAAAGAAGCTACAAACAGGAAAAAGATGAAGTAATTAATAGTAAAGATACTAGAGTTAAAAGGGGTTGGGGAAGGATTTGTGAAGAAGGTAGGATTTTAGTTTCCAAGTCTCTGGGATGTGATGAGTGGAATAAAAGCCTCCAGGAGAAGAGGACAGCTCTAAAAGATATAAAATTGCTATCTTCCCAACTTGGTATTATAAGACTATTCATCTTAACATTTCTTAAAATGGGGAGAGCAGACAAGAAGTATTGCCAAAGGAATAAAAAAGACAAACGAAGAAATTAACTACATGACCTCAGCTAAAACACTATTCTAATCATGGTGGTAATTCCTGAGATAACAACTTGTGTGGTACTCTGAATACCTGTTCATATGCACAAAGTTCAAGAGATATTTCATGTCATACTAGTTCAACACTCTCCAAAACACATTGGCTAAATACCAATAATGTTCAATAAAATATGGTAGATACTGGAAATATAAAGAGATCACACAGACCTAGTTTTCAAGGAGATAATTTTGCTTTGTTATTCTTTTTTTTTGCAAGGCAATGGGGTTAAGGGCTTGCCCAAGGCCACACAGCTAAGGAATTATTAAGTGTCTGAGGCTGAATTTGAACTCAGGTCCTCCTGACTCCAGGGCCAGTGCTCTATCCAATACACCACCTAGCTGCCCCAGGAGTGTCTAATTTTACTGGGGGGGTGGGGCAGAGGGGAGAAGGCAGTGGCAAGGCATTGGTTCAAATAAGTAAACTGTGAATAAAGAAAGTGAAGTAAATGGTAAATGTGCTTAGTAAAAGTACTAAGAGACTTAATCTAGAAAATCTTTTGGGGGTGGTGATTCTTAGGTTGAATCTTGAAGGAATTAATCAAGCCACAAGCATTTACTAACCATGTACTATATACCAGGCACTGAGGGATACAAAGGCAAAAATTAAATAGTCCCTGTCTTCAAAGAGTTTTCAATCTATCAGGAAATGACAAAATATATCTATAACTAATGACTATATTTATGTTTTTATCTATTACTATATAAATGTAGATATGGCCTTCAAGTCAGAAAGACTTGTATTTCAAATCTTGCCTCAGATACTTCCTAGCTAAATGACCCTGGGCAATCCACTTAAGCCCTCTCTACCTCAGTTTTCTAATCTCTAAAATGAAGATAATAACCTACCTTCTAGGATTTTTGTGAGAATCAAATTACATATATATGTGTGTATATATGACTATATGTATGTACACATAAACATATAAGTGTCTAATATATATCTATAACAGATGGGGGAGGAAAAGGAGAGAGAGGGAGGGAGGGAGGGGGGAGACAGAGAGAAAGAGTGGAAGGGATGAAAAATAGATATACAGACAGACAGTTGTCAGACAGAGATAGAGAAACAGAGAGAGATAGAGAGATTTTAGTGTGGTGGGTGGGAATAGGCAAAGGAGATGCTAGTAGCAAAAGAATATCAAAAAAGACCCCATATAGGAATGGGGCTTGAGGTGAGCTATGAAAGAAGCTGAGGATTTTAAAAGGCAGAGGCAAGGAGGGAGAGCATTCCAGACAGAGGGGATAGATTAGTCAAAGACATAAAGATAGGGGCATAAATTTCAACAAATGGAGATGGGGTGGGGCTTCATTCTCAATACAGAGGAAAAGGGTAGAGGGAAGTCAGGTCTAACATTGAGTAGATCAATGACTATTAATCTTATGGCTGGATCTGGGGACATATCCACTTCTTCTATTAGATTACTTAGCAGCGATACCACCATGTTATGCAGAGTTATGGGGCAACTAGAAGGGATGACACCATCTAAACAGGATATGATCTTGATCTATAGGAACCAGCCTTGCTTTCGGTCACCTCAATCTCACTTCCTTTGGGACAGATATCTCAGAGTTGACTGTGTTGCTTCATTCACTATCCTAACTTGGGTTTTCTTTTTTGAATACCTGCTCTCTGAGTTCAGAGAACCACACAAATCATTATCTCAGGAAATTACCAGTGATTACTGCCCTGTGACATAGTTGATCAAAAACTAGTTCCAGAAAAAATAACTTTATATGGTGCTTTAAGGTTTATAAAGCACTTTCCCCACAGGATCTTTAGGAGGGGAGCTAGCTTGAGTAATGTTTCTATTTTTCAGCTAAGGAGACTGAGGTTTGATGTCTTGACCATTGGTTGGTTGGTCGATTCTTGTCCTTCATTATCAAAGAAGACCAAAATGGCATCACCATGTTTGAGACAAATTTCAGCATGTCTGACTGTGACTGATCAGACCAATATGAGTTCAAAAATGCTCTACCACAGGTTGGGCACAAATAGTCCATGTGAATACCTGGGGTGGGGGGGGGGACACTCTAAATTTACAGATGCCACATATCCTTTGAGCTGCTTCAATTCCGCCTTCCTCATAGAGTGCAGCCCTCTCACTGATGAGGGTTTACCATGCTGGGTGGTCCTGTGCCAGTGTCTCCCATGTACAGTCAATTCTAAAGTTCTTCAATGAGACCTTCAGGGTATCTCGATATCACTTTTTCTGACCCCCTTGTGAGAGCTTGCCCTGTGTGAGTTCTCCATAAAATAGGGTTTTTATGGCAAGTGTATGTCTGGCATTTTAACAACGTATCCAGTCATGGTTGCACTCTCTGTAGTAATGTTGGAATGCTAGGCATTGACCATGCTCACTTAATAAATGTCAGAGACATGATTCCACTCTTGATTTCTAAAATTCAAATTTAGTGTTCCTTTCCTATACCATGCTGTTTCTCAGGAAAGGAAGCCAAGAAGAGATTAAAGATGAGCAGTGATACTAAATACAATCCTAAATCTCCTACCCCCCTGGCTAAGAGCTTTTACTCTTAGATGATAAAGTGGTTTTTTTTCTTTTTGCTTGTTTGTTTTTCAGTAACACCAACTTACTGTGAGGAATCAGTGTGATAGGAGGGATGATGGTTGCCTTTACCTGTATGGGAGTAAAGATGGAGTTATGGGTTAGAGAATAGAGATTAACATAAAATTTGAGACACTTAACCTCACTGTGAAGAGAAAAATGTCAAGCTTCTGTGTCTAGGTTGTTCTAGCTCATAACTTATGCTTCCATTGATGGTACAGTCCGTTTTTAAGGGGAAGTTGAAAGTTGACTCCAGAAAGGACTACATTAGAAGATCAGGATACTTGAGTTCAGTTATTGATTATTTAACTTTATATAGGGATGAAATTTAGGGGAAATTCATATGCTTTATCTCTCTGCTTTTCATGGGTCACATTCAGCAGGATGCTGGTAAATGTTTAATAAACAACTCTTCAACTCAAATTTAATATTCATTATTAACATTTTTCTCCACTACTTTCTTAAATCTTGGCAACTGACAAAGTAAAGATTCAAGTCTGCTTGCATATTTCTAAGGCATAAATACTCAACAGTGAAAATAAATCAATCTGTAAGCAGATTTGATTTGGCTCTTGTACCCCTATTATATTGCATGTTTGTAATATATTTCTCCTTATCTCCCTAGCTTACTTGTTCTTTTTCACATATGATATTTCTTCTCCCCATCTCTGAACTGCCCAACTGTGATGGGCTGGACACGTTGTTAGAATGCCAGACATACACTTGCCAAAAAAAAGAACAAAACAAATCTATTTTATGGAGAACTCACACAGGGCAAGCTCTCACAAGGGGTTCAGAAGAAGTGATACCAAGATATCCTGAAGAACTCATTGAAGAACTTTAGTTCCCCAGTGTTGGAATGCTCTCCTTCCAAACTTCCACCTCTTACAATTCTAGGTTTCCTTAAGGACACAACTCGAACACCCTTTTGTAGGAATTTCCTCTAAGAGGAAGTTTTTCTTGGTCCTCCCATCTACTAGAGCCTTCCCTTCTAAAGTAACCTTCCACCAAAAGGACTGATGTTGGAGAAGATTGATATTGGCTGTTGACTTTGAGTAGCTCTCCTCATTCATATGCAATTCACATGCAAGTCAAGATATACCCTTGTGATGTCACTCATCTTCTTAGAGCAGGCTAGATCAATAGCAACCACCACTCTGCCTGTATCTTGTATGAAACTATTTATTTATACTTTGTCTTTCCTATTCAAATGCAAGTTCTTTGAGGGTAGGGTTTGTTTTCTTTCTTCTCTGTGCTTAGTCAAGGGCTTCCACCCATAATAAGCACTTAACATATGCTTGGTGAAAATAATCCCAAAGGATCTATGATGAAAAATATTATCCAGATCCAGAGAGAGAACTGATGAACTCTGAAAGCAGATTGAAGCATTCCTTTTTTAAACTTTATTATTTTATTTTGTTTGTGTTTTCCTTTGCCATAAGTTAAATACAGAAATATTTTTGGTATGACTTTAAATGTATAACCAATATTATTGCTTGCCTTCTAAGGGAGTGAGGGAGTGTATTTGCATCCCAAACTTTTAAATGATTATTAATTTTTATATTTAACTGGGAAATTTTATTAAATTAATAATAAAAATATTTTTAAGAAAACATTTTTCTTTAGGGGCAGCTAGATGGTGCAGTGGATAGAACACTAGTCCTGGAGTCAGGAGGATCTGGGTTCAAATCAGATCTCAGACACTTAATAATCGTCTAGCTGTATGACCTTGGGCAAGTCACTTAACCCCACTGTCTTAAATAAATAAATTTTTTTTGCAAGGCAGATGGGGTTAAGTGGCTTGCCTAAGGCCACACAGCTAGGTAATTATTAAGTGTCTGAGACCGGATAATAAATAAAATTTTTAAAAAAGAAAACATATGTGTGTTGATTGACTGATGGATCTTTACCTTTAACTATTTTTTTCCTGTTAGTCTATGGCCTTTTAAAAGTGTGCATGAAGAAAAGTGAAGATTCATTTCAATTTCTTTTACCACTTCTTTTCCTTCAAAAAAATGGATACATCTATATATCTGACTCGGGTAACAATACTTGTGAACTATTAAGTCAGGCCTCATATCCCGAAGGGGGAAACACAAGCAGGAGAGATACTAATAACAACTACAGCATGTAGCTATGCAATCAAAAACTACTTTTTATTCATAAGGTGAGAGCTATTTTCTGGTCTCTTAGAAACCAAATAAAATAAAAACAAACCCTTAATAACAAAATAAAACTATGTAACTTAGCCCCCATTCTCTCAGAGACCATCAGTTATTGTAACTGATGGAAAGTGAGGTATTAAATAGCTATGAATTAATATCACATATCTCAAGGGGCCAAAGTTTGTCATTTTTTTGAAAAACAGACAATCTATACTATGAAAAAATTAATTGCACTTTAATTACTACTTAACTGAATAACATGAGATATGGAGAACTCTTCCATTTTTTAATAGCCATTACTACTCCATGAAAATTGTGATGGGAAACATTTAAATGTCCAAATAGTCTCCCTTTTGCTGTTACTAAAGTAAAATGATGAAGAATTTAGAAGGGGATTTATATACTGTCAAACTGTAAACTAGGAAGGTACTAAGAAATAGTGAATTTGATTACTTTCATGTAACTATACTACCCATTCTAGCAAGAAGCAGATATAAGAATTTGTCTCTTCACTAGAGTTGTTACATTAAATAGATAATCTCATTGGCAGGGTGTTCCCCCCCCCAGATTCAAAGTTATTATGCTTGTTTTCTGAGAGAATGACAGTCACACACATGGACACACACACACACACACACACACACACACACACACACACACAGAAATATACAGCTGGGTGACACATTAGATAGAGTGCAGAGCCTGAAGTCAGGAAGATCTATCTCCTTGAGATCAAATCTAGCCTTAGACACTTATTAGCCCTGTGACCCTGGGCAAATCACTTAATCCTGTCTGACTCAGTTTCTTCATCTATATCTTCATCTATATAATGAGCTGAAGAAACAAATGGCAAACAAATGGTCTCTGCCAAAAAACAAAACAAAACACAAATGGGACCATGAAAAGTCAGTCACAACTGAAACTACTCAAGAAAGACAAAAAATAAACACAAAATATGTATTTTATATATATATATATATATATTTATTTATATACACAGACATTTCTGTATATTTGTACATAGAGTTTCAAATACATATGGTTTCAACATTGTTCTTTTAAAAGAGATAAAAACAATGTCATAATCTCTAAAATTTCAATCAGAAATATTCACTCCCTCAAAGCACCAACTGAAAAAAAATCACAGAATTCCAGTATCACTGTGGTGACATAGACACTCACAGAAGGCATTGGCAAGGACTGCCAAGCCCATAATTTTCTCATTTTATAGAATAAGGCCCAGAGCTATTAAATGGCTAGCTCAAGGTCACACAAGGATTTGAATTCACTTCCAACAAGTCTAATAATTATTTTTTACAGGTGAGGAAGATGACAAGGATAATAATCTTTCTTCTCCCATGTTATTTTGATTATTTCAATAGGTATGCTAGAGTCTTTTCTTCTGCCTATCAAATTCTCATTAGAATTACTTCTGGTATTTATAAAATACTAAGATGTATTTCCTGCTTTCAGGGAGTTTACAATCTAAAGTTTTTCTCTTCATTAATCACTTTAAATATTCCTCTTCCATTTAAATCTCAGTTTAAACCCTCCCTTGCATTCATTCTTAACTATAGTATTGGTAGTTCAAGGTGATCCAAAATAAGAAAACTGGGTCTTTTAAAGGGGAAAAGTAGAAAGTTCAGTTACTCTTGGAAGTTCTTAAATGGAAAAGTCCATTTTGGCCAATTTATCTGTACCTAAGAGACATCTTTATGGTCCACAAGTGTCTATGTCCTGAGGCTTTAATGGCTGAACTAATCAGAACTGGCCCCTGTTAAGAAGGGACTTGTTTCCAAACAATTTCATATGACAAAAACTAAAATATAGACTTAATATAATGGAAAAAATTTAATTATTATATTGGTACAGAGAGCAAAATTCTTTGATTATCCCCCACTGCCCCTATTTTATTATTCATATCTGCAGATATATTTAGCAATGTCTCTAGTAGCCATCATTCATCATATTTTATGACATCTTTTTAGACTTGATTCATATTCCAATTCACTTGAGCTAGCTCAGGAATTTGACTCTGAGGAAAAAATGTCCCCTTTTATCCAAATCTAAAGTGTTCTATCCCAGCTGCCCTATACTGGCAGATCACCCATACATCCTCTCTTGGGCTCCTCAATATCCTGGTGGGATGCAGATGAGCTCTGTGAGGCAGGTAAACAGAATACTAAAGTGCAAAGTACACACTCTTATTTATAGATCAAACACCTGCTATCCATTTAAACAGTAGTTATCCAACTTGAAAGTTTTGCAAGATACTGAATGTCCCCTTGAAGCAAGTAATTTTGAAGTGGCAGTTCAGGTATACAGATGTGTTCAAAGCCTACTTCAGAATGCTATAATTATCATCAAAAAGACAGATTTCTCTAAATATCAGTTATGCTTATAGTATCTCAACTCCCAGACAGATTGAAAATGCTGAAAGTATTGGGTTTGTTAACACTCCACTTTTACCTTTATTACTTTAAAAAAGAGCAATGCTTAAAAGAGGCAGAATCTGGAAAAGCATCTGATTGCAGTTATTGTAAATACCTTTGGTTCCTATTGCTTCTTCACCCATAGAGGAGGTAATCTTTTTCCCCTTTTTTCCTCCTAAAAATATAGACCTAATATAGATCTTGATGAAGATTTATATAGATAACTTAAAGGAAGTCCCTTCTGACTTGCACAAAGTGCTTGAATGTTGTTCTTCCCTGTACCCTCTACTACCCAATGACTCCTCAGGGACTCTCATTTCAAACCTCAAGAGAGGAGGGAGCTCAGAAGACAGCAGTACGGTAGTGGACAGAATCTAAACTTACAGATTTTTGTCATGGCTCATTTCCCATTTTTTCCTTCATTTTTTTCCTCATTTCATATTGACATATACATTGTGTATTTGGAGAAAGGTCACTTCCAACCAAGTACAAATCTACTTCAAAGCTTAATAATTGAGATAAAATTAAATAAGGTAAAACATGTGATACATTAAGTGGAAGAATGGTTGTAATTTCTATAGATAAGTCTAACCCTATTACCCAACATCAACAGTTGTTTATTAGACATCCCAAAGTGGATGTCCTATAGGCATCTCAAACTCAAAATGTTCAAAACTAATCTCTGTTCTCTTCCCCTTCAAATCTTCCCTTTTCTAAACTTTTGAGGGCACCCCCTACTCTGTCATTTACCCAGGTTCACAATCTTGTTAACATCTTTTCTCCCTCAGTGTCATTCATCCCATATATCCAAATCAATGGCCAGTCTTGCCTTTCTATCTTCATAGCATTTCTTTTATATTTCCTTCTCTCTCTCTCTTCATGCAACCATCCTAGTTCAGCCCCTCATCACTTCTCTGCATCATTTCAACAGAACCTTCTAATTGGTCTCCTTGCTTCAAGTCTCTTCTCACATCAATCCATCCTCTACTCAACAGTCAAGGTAATTTTCCTAAAGTGTAGGTCTGAGGGCACTCAATGAATTCTAGTAGTTCTTAATTATTTACAACATTACATATAAAGTCTTTTGTCTGGCATTTAAAGCACTTCACAATGGTAATACAGAAGATCCTGACTCCTCTCTTTGTACCCATATACAAGCTATCCCCCATGCCTGGAAGGGTCTTCCTTCTCACTTCTACCTTTAAACTTTCTGGCTTTCTCCTTCAAGGTTTAACTCCAGTTCCTCATCCCCTCCAACTCCCACTTCCTCAACCTTCCTTTTTAAGGTTACCTTTAACCAATTAAATGTATATCTTATTTATTTGGTTAGTTTTTATCTTCATCTACCCATGTATTGGTTTTCATTCCATTAGAATGAAAATTCCTTGAGAATATGAAGTTTTTTCCCTCTCTTTGTAGCAGCATAATGCTGTGCTTGGCAACTAGGAAGGATACCCTTTGATTAATTGATTGATGGATGGATCAGTTGATTGAATGAATGATTATTTAGTGAACATTCTGGGATGACCTGAGAGATTGGGGATAGGCCAGTGTACAGAATCCTTGGCTTTGAACTTTGTTCACTCTCATGTCCCTCCCTTTACCTGTTAGAAAAAGATTTGGGGGATTTTGCATCATAAAACTGGGGTTTTTTGGGCAAGTTTATTATTGAAGTAATGCTTTTTTTGGAGGGAAGAAAGGGAGGAAGCAAGGAAGTAAGGAATTCCTATATCACATCAGCACAGTCAAACATCTCATATTTATACACTTCAATTGTTCGAGTTCTTAAGCTTCTATTCACTGTCAAGCACTCTCAAACACAAATTTGCTGAAACCACCAATTCTTTTTCCAGGCTTCCCTGTCTCAGTTCCAAGGCCAGTCTTCCAAACCAGTAGGACACACTAGATTTAAAGCCACTCCTTGACTTTCCTAAGTAAGGAACTGAAAATATCTGCTTCCCCCTGTAGCCACTCCTGGGCCTGCCAAGGGGAAGCAGGGCATATCTGTTTCTCTTTTCCCCTTGAAGATCCTGACAGTTGAATTCTATTCTTATTCAAGGACCATTCTTCTTTTCTTGCTTGTTTGGGTTTTTTGTTTGTTTGTTTTTTGTGAGGCAATGCAGTTATGTGACTTGCCCAAGGTCACACAGCTAATAAATAACAAATGTCAGGCCACATTTGAACTCAAGTCCTCCTGATTCCAGGACTGGTGCTCTATCCACTGTACCATGTAGCTGCCCTCCAGTTTTCCTTTCTGAAGATGATTCAATGTCCTACTGCCCCATTATCAGGAGAAGAGTTGATTTTCCTAACATGGTTATGTTAAGCCATCCATTTCCTCTCAGCTTTTCCCTCTCTCAGTATCCAATCAGATGGCTAAGTCAAATGTAGAGAAGTTTGTATGAAAAAGATCTGAAGTATTTTTGAATTATAGTTCAAGGTAAGGTAACAATTTGTCACAAAAAAGGCAAAACAAACCAAAACATTCAACTGATGCCAACTTAGGCTATATTAAGAAAACGTAGGCTACATTATCACCACTACTATTCAATATGTATTAAAAATGTTAGCTTCAGCAATAAGAGAAGAAAAATTGAAGGAATTAGAATAGGGAAGGAAGAGACAAAGCTCTCACTCTTTGTAGATGACATGATGGTAATCCTAGAGAATCTCAAAAAACCATTTTAAAAATTACTAGAAATAATTAGCAACTTTAGCAAGGTTGCAGGATATAAAATAAACTCTCATAAATCCTCAACATTTGTATCTATGACTAGCAAGACACAGTAGAAAGAATTAGAAAGAGAAATCTCATTCAAAATAACTTCAGACAATATAAAATACTTGGGAGTCTAACTGCCAAGGCAGACTCAGAAACTTTTAGAAAACAATTACAAAATACTTCTCACACAAATAAAATCAGACTTAAATAACTGGGCAAATATCAACTGCTCATGTGAGCAAATATAATAAAAATGACAATTTTACCAAAATTAAACTACCTGTTTAGTGCTCTACCAATCAAAATTCCAAAAAATTACTTTAATGAGTTAGAAATAATTGTAAGTAAATTTGAATGGAGAAATAAAAATTCCAGAATCTCAAGAGATTTAATGAAAATAAGTGCAAAAGAAGATGGATTAGTCCTACCAGATCTAAAATTATATTATAAAGCATCATTCATCAACTGTCTGGTATTGGCTAAGAAACAGAGTGGTGGATCAGTGGAATAGGTTAGGTGCAAAAGAGATAGCAGGAAATGATTATAGTAATCTGCTGCTTGATAAACCCAAAGAGTCCAGCTATTGGGATAAAAAACTCTCTTCAATAAAAACTGTTGGGAAAATTAGAAATTAGTATGTCAGAAACTTGGATTAGATCAACATCTCACACCTAATACCAAGATAAGATCAAAATGGATACAGGATTTAGGCATAAAAAAACAATATTATAAGAAAACTAGGAGATCAAATTATAGTTTAACTGTCAGATCTATGGAAAAGGAAGCAGTTTATGACCAAGGAAGAGATGGAGAACATCATTAAAAATAAACTAGACAATTTTGATTACACTAAATTAAAAAGCTTTTGCACAGACAAAACTACTGTAACCAAGATCAAAAGAAGTGTAGTAAATTGGGACACAATTTTTATGACTAATACTTCTAATAAAGGACTCATTTCTAAAATATACAGAGAACTGAGTCAAATTTAAAAAAAAAAACATAAGCCTGGGGTGGCTAGGTGGTGTAGTGGATGAAGCACCGGCCTTGGAGTCGGGAGTACCTGGGTTCAAATCCGGTCTCAGACACTTAATGATTACCTAGCTGTGTGGCCTTGGGCAAGCTACTTAACCCCATTTGCCTTGCAAAAGCCTAAAAAAAAAAAAACACAAGCCATTCCCCAATTGACAAATGGTTAAAGGATATGCAAAGGCAATTTACAGATGGGGACATCAAAGCAATCCATAGTCATATGACAAATTGCTCTAAATCACTAAGTATTAAAGAAATGCAAATTAAAGCATCTCTGAGGTACCACCTCATACCTCTCAGACTGGCCAATATGACCAGAAAGGACAATGATCAATGTTGGAAGGGATGTAGGAAATCTAGGACACTAATACATTGTTGGTGGATCTGTTAATTCATCTAACTTTTCTGGAGAACAATTTGGAATTATGCCCAAAAGGGAACAAAAATGTGCATACCCTTTGATCCAGCAATAACAGTACTTGGTCTATACCCTGAAAAGATTATGAAAAAAGGATAAAAGCATCATTTGTACAAAAATATTCATAGCAGCTCTATTTGTGGTGGCAAGGAATTGGAAATTGAGTGAATGTCCATCAGTTGGGGAATGGCTTAATAAACTGTGGTATATATAATGTTATTGTTCTCTTATAAACCAGAGGGGGATGGGGATTCAGGGAAGCCTGGAGGGATTTACATGAACTGATGCTGAGTGAGATGAGCAGAACCAGAAGAACACTGTATACCCTAACAGCAACATGGGGGTGATGATCAACTTTGATGGACTTGCTCATACCAACAGGGCAACAATCAGGCACAATTTTGGGGCATCTGTGATGGAGAATGCCATCTATATCCTGAGAAAGAATTGTAGAGTTTGAACAAAAACCAAATTTAATTTTTTTAAATTTTTAAAAAAATTTTAATTAATTTTTAAAAAATGTTTCTTATTATATAATTCTGATATATATATATATATATATATCATACTTTATATTTATTCCTTAGGGATATGATTTCTCTCTTACCACATTCAACTTAGATCAATGCATTCCATGGAAACAATGCAAAGATTAACAAACTGCCTTTTGTGGGGGGGGGGGTGGAGGGAAGCAAGATTAGGGGAAAATTGTAAAATTCAAAAATAAATAAAATGTTTCTTAAAAAAAGAAAATGTAGGTTATATTAGGAGAAAAAATATGTATCCAGAATGAGAATACTGACTTGTTCCAGAAAGTCCACATCTAAAGAATTATGTTCAGTTCTGGGTACCATATTTAAGGAAAGATACTGATAACCTAGAATGTGTCCATGAAATGGGGATCAGAATTCAGTCATTTTTTTAAGTTTCATCCAACTCTCCATGACTCAACTGAGATTTTGGAATGGTTTGCCATTTCCTTCAGCTCATTTTACAGATGAGGAAAGTGAGGCAAATAGAGTTAAGTGATTTGCCTTGGATTACATAACAAGGAAATGTCTGAGGCCACATTTGAACTCAGGAAGATAAGTTTTTCTGACTCCATTTCCCTCATCCTATTTACTGCACCATGTTGTTGTTCCATTAGGAATAACCTCAAAGGTTAAAACTTGCCCCCCTCCACAAGGGAGAAATTATCATTATTCAGTCTATTTTACTCCCACAAACAGTAGACATAAGTACAAGAGTAGAGTCAAATTGTAGGGAAGAGTCAAATCTGACACAATGAAACATATCTCCAAACACCCATTTTCCCCTTAATGGAACAACCAGTTTTTACAGGCAAGCAGTAGCATGATATTAATGGCTAGGCAGTCCATTTTACTATGAAGAATACCTGGGCTCAAGATTTGCCTCTGACTCCTTTGGCCATCTGGCCCTGGGGAAATGAATTAACTTTGCTGGTCCCAGGCAACTCTTTGAGACTTGAAGTTGCACAGCCCTTGGAAGACTAAATTGGAAAAGGGAGTTTCCTCCCTAGAAGAACCCTAGACAAATGAAATCACACATTGAATAAAAAAAAAAGTACAAGGCATTGTCTAGTCTCCGGGAACATCAGACAAAAGTGAAAATCTGTTTTCAAATGTTATGTCCTGTTGGATAAAGAGAAGAACTTATTAACTCTAATCAATTACCTCCTGTTTTCACATAGCTTATTGAATATCATTCTTTTTGTAGACAATCTTTGATTCCAAATGCTATTACATGTGGCCCAACAGATATCTATAAAAAGGTCATTATAACCCCCCACAAAGAAACATATTTTTTAAAAAGATGAAAAAGTGTATTAGCATGAAAAGGCCCAGTATCATCACACAGCACAATTCTCTTTCCCACAGTGCTAGGAGTGGGAATAAGGCTAACAAGCCAGATAATACAGTTTGGAATTGAAAGTCATGAGATCTAGGTGGGGGAAGAGATAATCTTACAACTTCATTCTATTAAAGGATATTTCCTTTAACTATTTTAAAGAAAGAATATCCAAAACCAAAACCTGAAATCTTTTCACTCTGGTGTTCTCTATGCTTATGGACACTAAGATAAAAGCCCTAAGTCAGAGTGATATTGGATAGTTTGAACTTAAAAAAAAAACACAACATCTTCTTGGCAGATGTATGAAGGAAAGATATTAAGAATATATGAAAATAGATGGAAGGAAACAGGGCTGTTTAACTTGAAGAACAGAATCCTTGGTCAGCATACAACTGCTATCAAGTACTTGAAGGGCTGCCATACCAAGTGGGATAGATATATTCTTGTTGATGGTCCTTTGTTTTTAAAGTGGACCAATGACATCACATAGCTGTTAAGTGGTCAACCCTTCTCTGTCCCCCTCCCCCTCTCTCCCTCAAGACAAAATTCAAAATGACCTCTATGGGTCGAGATGCATTAGATGACTTTGACCTTTCTAAATTAAGATCTTTCCCAGGTCTCAGTTTGCCCTGAGAGGGCAGAACTAGGAGTGAAAGGTAGAAATTTCAAAGATGAAGACAGTTTGAAATATAGGGGGGAAAACCTTCAGAGTAAATGAACCCGACGTGGCAAGATCACCTCTCAGAATAAGTCATTCCCCGAGTACTTCCTCTTAGGTGTCTTGTTTCTGGTTGTATGTGTGCTATCACCTGACTTGATAAAGAGTACTCCAAGTAAAATTTGCTTGCTTTAGTTAACGTTGCCAAGTGGCAGAGTTTTCTTAGACCATCTTGCAATCGACATTTCTCATCTATGATAACTGGATAGACCTTTTCACAATTGTCCTTGATTGAATAAATCTTCCTGGATAATCTGCTCTTCCAGAGGGAAAGGGGAATAGAAAAGAGAGATAGAGAGACAGAGACAGACAGAGAGACAGAGAGAAAGGAGGAGAGGGAGGGAAGGAGAGAGAGAGTTTGAACTTGATGACCTTCAAGGCAGCATTAAATCAATGATCCTATTATTCGACCACTGATCCTGCCCAAACCTTTCTACCACTGAAGTCTGGATTTTGGAGTGAAGATCACTACAATAGTGAAGGGAAAGAAATAGAGCAGTACCACAGTGTGGGAATCAAATCAGGGGGTCACATGATGGAGACTCCCCAAGGCAGTGTCTATCATGTTTACTAAGAGAAACTAACGGTAGATCAGAGAAGATGTTGACAAAGATGCTGTTCCATATCTAATGATAGGAAGCACTGTTGAACCATGGAATGATATCCATCAGTTTATTTCCTATTGGCACTTTTTCTCCCTTAGTCATTTATGTAGTTGCTGCTGCAGTGATTTTTCAGGAAGGTTCTACAATGACTAAATAGATCCCTGTAGTAAGCCTATTCCTTCATTGTCTTTTGATGATTCTGCAACTTTCTTACTCTGGACCTCTGTTTCCTCATCTAAATATATATATATATATATATATATATATATATATTTGTTATCATTAGTGTAGACATAATTTTATCAAAGATGGTGCCTAATCATGTGGAAAACCACTTCCAGTGATGCAGATAAGCAACTTGTCTGTAATTTATAGTCTTAGAGTGCTTCTTACAGTATTAAGAGGTTAAGTCCATGGTCACAGTATGTGTAAGAGGCAGGATTTGAACCTGATATCTGGAAGGATATCATTGTGATATCAAGGATGGAAATCTCTTTAATTTGCTCGGCAGCAAGTTGTATTATTCTTTTCTCAAGATCTGGGGACAGGGTGGTGGGTGGTAGAGAGAAATGAATTAAAATTTGGCCTCTAACATTTACTAGTTGGCAAATTCTTCAACTTAAAAAGGCTTCAAGACAAAACCAAAGTGGAGGGAATGTTGGTGCACCATCTTCTATTTGCAGATGATTGTTCAATCAATGCAGCCTCTGAAGCTGAAATGCAACAAAGTATGGATTGATTCTCTGCTGCTTGTGCTAATTTTGGTATAACAACACCAAGAAAACACAGGTGCTCCATCAGTCAGCATCACATCATCCAGTTGTGGAACCATCAATTACATCAAATCGAGAAGTTTTGAGTACTGTGAACAAGTTCATTTTCCTTGGCAATTGTCCTTTCCAAGGAGGTGATGTACTGAAGACAGCTCATACTGGTTAATGAGAACCCTGATTATAGCATTTGTCATTTTTCAAGATTTAAATATTCACTTGAAAATTTAACTATTGGCTCTCACTAGAAGATGCTAAAAAACTCCATGGGAAATAATATAATGATTTGCACTGCTTTTTGTGGTTTCTCAGTTGGGTCTGATTCTTCATGACCCCATTTGGGGTTTTCTTGGCAAAGATACTGGTATGGGTTTGTCATTTCCTTCTCCAGTTCATTTTACAGATGAGGAAACTGAGGAAAACAGGGTTAAGTGACTTCTCCAGAGTCACACAGCTGGTTCTTGTCCTTCATTATCTAAGAAGACTAAAATGATATCACTATGTTAGAGACAAATTATAGTGTATCTGACTGTGACTGAGCAGATCAATACTAGCTTTGAATGCTCTACCACAAGTCTAGGACAAATAACTCATGTGAACACCTGGGGTGTTTCCTCTAAACTTACATATGTCATGTTTGTTTGCTTTGAATTACTTCCATTCTACCTTCCTCATAGAGTATGGCCTCTCTGAACAGACCATGCCATACTGGCTTGTCCTGTCTCCCATGCTGTAGATTTAATAAAGCAATGGGAAAATATGCTATTAATGCAGTTTAAACTTTAAAGTATGTCATGCATACTTTTATTTTTCTTTCAGAATAAGTTGTTAAACATTCATCAACGCCTCCTTGATAATATGCTGTATTTTTCTATAGTTATGTAGTGGATTTCCAGGGTTGATCTGCACCAATAAACTTGTTTAGTTTTGTTGAAGGCTTGTTCATCTTTTACCTGGTGCTGATAACTGCAAGTAAAGATTCTGAATGAAAAACTAAGAATCTTAAAAGTTTATGAACTCACATTTATTTAAGCCCTGGCTCCAAAGTGAAGAGAAACTGTACATCAGTGGATTATGAGAGCATTCACAATTAGGCAATAGAAACTCCAGAGTACAGATGATGTTGCTCACTAACAACGCTAACAAGCAAGCAAAACTTTCCAAACAAAAAATAGTTGACCCATAAATGAAAATGTTATTACCCAGTGAAATGTCTTAGTGGCAGAGCTGAATAGAGCTTCTGGTTCACTTGATGTACCTTCTCTCTCTGAGCCTTGTGACGAATTCAACTAAACTCAACAAATGAACATTTATTAAGCATCTACTATATGTGTAGAACTATGTTAAAATGTGATTATTGGGACAGCTAGGTGGCACAGTGGATAGGGCACTGGCCCTGGAGTCAGGAGTACCTGAGTTCAAATCCAGCCTCAGACACTTAATAATTACCTAGCTATGTGACCTTGGGCAAGCCACTTAACCCCATTGCCTTGCAAAAACTAAAAATAAAATGAAATAAAATGTGATTATTGTTCAATCAATAGTAATGTTGGACTCATGACCTTATTTAGATTTTTCTTGGCAGATACTGAAATGTTTTGTCATTTTCTTCTTCAGCTCAATTTTATAGATAAGGCAATAGAGGCAAATAGGGGAAAGTGGCTTGACCAGGGTCAAACAGAAAGTATTTGAGGTCAGATTTGAATTTAAGAAGATGAGTCTTCCTGTTTCCAGACCTTTCATTCTATCCACTGTACTGTCTAGTTGCCCCTTAAATTACATGGTCTAAGTAAAAAAATGCAAACCACAAACTTCCTCCTTTCAAATCTCTCTTAGGTCATAAAGATGTAATTCATAAAGGATGTGGGCTTTGTAATTACTTTGAGGTAAGAATGAAGGTATTTTGTTCATTGTAATTCTTGTTGATCAATGATGGGGTGATAGAACATTCTCAGATCTGATTTTAATAGTAAAGGGATTTCATTCTCTGTGTACCATCCCCTTGAATATGAATTGGGATCTGGGAGGGACACCTTGATTGTATGGTTTGATTGCACTGCCAGAGAATAGAATGGGTTTGCCCTGGTATGCTAGCAGATCCTAGAATAAGTATTCTCATTGACCATTCTCATTCTCTTCTACTGCTGCTCTTGCTATATCATGGTCAAAGTTTTACTCTAAACTCTATGATGATCTTGTGATGATCAGCCATATATTTTGGGTGATGAACTCTCAGGCCAATGATGATGCACTCCTCCAAGGTGCATCATGAAAGCCATACTTTATTTGTTCTCTCCAAAGACCAGGAAATTTCAGTACAATAAAGGGTCAAAGGAGCCACATATTCATCTAACAGTAACATGATGCAGAAAATGGAAACTGAAGCACTTGGGGAATTAGAAAACCTAAATACTTCCCTCCCTTTCTTATCTTCCTTTTCCTTAGCATTACTTCAAACAAAACTTGTCAATTCATTTGACAAGTTTATTTATAAATTGAGGGTGTGGGGATCTCTTGGGGTAATGGAATGGAATGGGAAAAAATCAGAGTACTTGAAAGAAGATGAAATGGATTGAGTCTCAGATTTAACATGAAATCAGCTTGGAAGATCTTGGGCAAGTCTCTGAGTTTCAGTTTCTTAGTTATAAAATTGGGTTCAGAATACATAAGCTCAATGTGGATTTGTGACCTACGCATTAAGGAGCACACATCAGGTTCTTTTCACATCTATGACTAGGGGAGAAAACAAAATGTAACAGAAAGTAAAGCAGATAACTTTTGTTTATATGAAATGGAAAAGCTTTTGCGTAAACAAAACCAATGCAACTAAAATGAGAAGGGAAGGTGTTGATTTGGGGAAAATTTTTTATCAATTATCTTTAATAATGGTCTGGTACTTAAGATAGATAAGAAAAAAGGCCATGAACATATAAAATCAAGAACCACTTTACAAAGGATAGAAGTCAGAGGACATTAACAAATAAGATTTGCAAAATATTAACAGAGAATTGACTTTGAGAGGTTAAGTGACATGTAAGGACACAAAGTCAGTATGTGTTAGGGCAAGACCTGAACCCAGTACTTCCTTAGCTAATATGCATAAAGAAATGAAATATAGTTAAAAGGACTAAACTAGAGAGATGAGAAAATTAATCTTCCTCTCTCCCTTTGAAGAGGTGAAGGGCTGCAGGTGTTTGATTTTATTGATTTGATATTATTGGTTTGTTTTGCTGAACTGCTCACCCCCCTCACCTTTCTTTTTTATTCTTTGTTTCAAGGAATGGATCCCTGGGCAGGAGTTAGGAGGAGGAGGAGGGACACATTTGGAAATGAAGTTGACATAAAAATAGGATGGCAATACAAGTTCAAATTTATAATTAAACAAAAAAGATAGAGGAATGCCTCCCCCAAGTACATCTTGCTTTGCCTCATAGGCATATCATAACTATGAAGCATTTTAAAAAAATAAGCTATTATTCTCAATGTCTGGGGAAGTCTGAGTTGAGATAACCATGACATACTTTTCCTATAAAATTAAAACATTTAAGCTTATTGGCTCCTATCTTTCCAAACCAGAAGTCCTATCTTTTCTGTCTCTCAAACTCTACAATTCTAAGTTTCTGGGGCCAATTTACTTATCCAGATCAAAGCTCCTATAATGTCAGTAGCCCCAGTAGGATTTTCCAAATCCAGTATCATGGGTAATTTTCATCTTGGTCAATTCAAGATGTTTCTGCTATTCCAAATCTCAATCCTGTGCACACCTTATTTTAGTTTTCATGTTATTTTTTTCTTTTTTTTTGTCTGTCATCTATTTCTAATGCAGGTCATCCTTTTGGTGAAGGATAGAAGATAGTGATCTCTATTGTCCCTAATTTAGAAGAAAAGAATTACACTAATGTTGTAGTGCCTGTTTACAAATGATGAAAAAAATTAGAAGCTATGGCTGGGTCAGTACCACACTTACTCTAGAATAAAACTGCAGCAGGTTGAAAAATTTGGCAGGGCATCAGGTACTGTAGAGTAGGCAGGGTTCCCAGACTTTGGCTCTTAATAACCAATGTGTGAATAAGCTACTAGAATAAGATGGAGGAAAACAAACTACATGTCCAATTACAATAAAACTATTCTTCAAATTCAGAAACCAAAAGGTACAGTCATATTTTGAGACTGGATGCTCTCCCAGTCATTACTTTCAAGAAGATGGCTGATGTTGTTTGTTTTAATCACTGATAACTTCTATCTTTCTGAAAAGCACACAAGTATTTGGTACCAACTATCAATGCTATATCAAATAGGTGAAGACAGAGATGATTTACAAGTTCCATGAATACCCCATCACTAAAGCATTTTTCGAATTTATCTTGAAACATGATCATTTCAAATTCTAGTGAGGATTCTCAAAGTGTAAGACAATTTTCAAGATCAGTTTGCTGAACTTCACTTCTTTTCAATTCACTTCAGTAAACATGTATTAGAAAGCTACTATGTGACAGGTGCTGAGCAACTAGATGTTCAGTAGACAGAGAACATGGCTTGGAGTCAGGAAGACAAGTGAATTCAAATCTGGTCTCAGATACTTACTAGCTATATGATCCCCAAGCAAGTCATTTTACCTTGTCTTAGTTTCCTCATTTGTAAAATGAGCTGAAGAAGGACTCAGCAAACCACTCCATTGTCTTTGCCGAGAAAACGCCATAGGGGGCAAGAAGAATCTAACACAACTGAAATGACTGAACAACAACAACTACAAACAATATAAATTAGGTAGCTACAATGTGACAGAATGTTAGGTGCTTAAGATATAAAGTTAAAAAAGAACTTATTTCCTGTCTTTGGGAAACATAATTTGATTCAACAGGTCTATTTGAACTTGAAGTAAAGGGAAATGATCTTCTTAGTCTTAATATATTAACACTACTTGAATGCCCTTTTTAATGAGAGATAAACCAAAGGACCAGTTGGGACAGTGAGCAGTTGTCCTTCATTCACTGGACAGAATCAACAGTATGCAAATAACCCAGATTCATGAGAAGTTAGTAGAGATTCCCTAAGTGCTTGAAGCCAATTATTTCCCCTACATTTCTCTTAACTTCCTTGAGACTTAGGTTTCCCCATTTATAAGAGGGGATTACATTATAGCATCTGTGGTTATTGTAAGGATCAAATAAGATCATGTAAATGACTTTACAAACCTGAAAGAAATGACCATATTTCTCCATGTATAAAACACTCCCAAATATTAGATGAACCTTAATTTTGGGGCCAGAAATTTGAAAAAAAATGTATTACATAAAGTTATTGAACTCAAGTTTTATTTATCATGAAATTCAAGGACTTTCTACTTATATCTTTCAGCCATCTTTTGGGCAAGTCCGGTGCATGAATACATGCTTGGTCCATTCCGCTTCATGAACCTGAAGCAGTTCATGTGTTCTCCTTTGAAATAGTTACTTCTTTTCATCAGCAATTCTTTTGGCTTCATGCTGAGCCATCTTTGTGGATACAGGAATTCCGATGACCCTCTAATCTTCCATCCATCTCTTCAATTCCCTAACTCAGGCCATTTGGCTGATTTGCCTCTCATGGCCTTTTTCTGCTGGGACGTTTTCGGTAGGGTTTTTCTCCTCATAGACAGTCTTGGAGTTGGAAAAGGACCAAACCAATGTTCAGCAGCATGATTTCCATTCACTTTTGCAAACTGGATCACTTTTAACTTGAATTTAGTACTGTATGAAAATCTTTTCTGAGCCATTTCTGGGCAGAATGAGGCAAAATGTAATATAAAATACCAGTAACAAATGTGAAACAAAGAGCCCAAATAAGAAAAGGTGGGAAATGCAAGGAAAAATGCAAGTAAAAAATGCCAGTATAAGATGCTCTCAGTTTTTAGACTCCAAATTTTTCAAAAAAAAAAAAAAAGGTGTGTCTTAGACATGGGGAAATGTGTCTTAGACATGGGGAAATACGGTATATTGCATTTGTCATTGGATCCCTAGGGAATTTTAGTTCCTAACACATATTGCTGTAATTACTTAATAAATGTTAGCTAAATGATTAAATGATCCAGTTGTTAAAAAAATATTACCCACCTCATATTTGTAAGGAAAATACTTTATCAATTATCAAATGCTATATATATGTGTGTGTGTGTGTGTGTGTGTGTGTGATTTATTATTATTTTCTCTATTTAATAAGTGAAATAACTCATAGAATGAAGGACTGAAAGTGACCATCAACAATTTTCTTACCCAAATGAATATTAGACTGATATGGGTACTAGCTTATCACTTTTTGTTTGTTTTGTCAATTTGGGAGAATCTATTTAAGGGGAGAAGCTTGAGAAGAGCCAATTCTAAGAAAGAAAACATTTACCAATATTGCCAAGAAGGTTTCAAGAGGTGGAAAAAAAGTTGAGATACGTGGTTTCCAGCTCAACAGTTGTTCATTAAGAAAATAAACTATTCATCACAGTGGTACTTATCACACTTTTAAAAAACTTTTGTTCTTCATAGATAATTGCTTCTGAGAACCTCAAGAGATAAAGTTGTTTTTTCTCCTACTTTCACCTCATTTCTCCCCTTTCTTTCTTTCTTCCTTCCTTCTCTCCTTCCTACCCCCTTTTTCTCTTTCCCTTTCCCTGTCCTTTATTTCATTCTTTCCTCTTTGTCCCTTTGTCCTTCCTTTCTTTTTTCCTTATCTCCTTCCTTCCCTCTATCCCTCCAACTTTCCTTCTTACTCTATTCTTTCCTTCCCACCTTCCTTTCCTTCTTCCCTCCCTCCTTCTTTCCTTGCTTCCTTCATTCCTCCTCCCACCCCCCTTTTTTCACTCCTTGTTTTCTCTGTTTTTTCCTTTTCACATTCACTGAATTTCAAGTCTATAAAAGAGTATTTCAAATCAATTCTTAATTGGGCTACAAAACAACTTCTGTCTGCAGGTGCAGTGAAAAGAGCACTAACCTAGGAACAATTAGTCCTGGGTTTATGGCCAGGCTCTGCCATGAACTGCATGATCTTCTCCCCCCACTCCCTGGGCTGGGGTTTCCTAGTCCTCACTTTGAGCAGGTTGGCCCAAGTGATGTCAAAAGTCCCTTCTAGCTCTAGAGTTTTACACATATGGACTTTCTAGTCAGATAACATAATAGTTTGAATGTCTAGCTCCCTTTATTACAAATGACAAGGAGACAGAAGTACACATTTTCTAGATATGCTGGAGATAAAACTTTGGATAATCTATCTGAACTGTACCTGTACAAACCCCACACTAAGACAATTCTTTTCAGAAGACCATTTCCTGAATAGTATTTTAAAGATTACATTACAGAGAATGTCAGTTCTCTGGAAGGTACAGAATTTGTTTGTTTTTAGCTTACAGAAATAAATGAAAACTTTCAGATCACTTGAGCTACAAACAGGATCAAGAAATGCACTCTTTAGCCAATACTTTCCAGGTGTATAGCTACATCCCAAATAGAATTCTAGCCAAGGTGAATATTAATGATCACCCCAAAGAGTTTCTCTTTTGCACAAATGGAAGGATGCCACGCTTTGGCCAAGGCATTCAGTAATCTATTAAGTCTCCTAAGACCCTGGCCCATTCGCATTTTCTGAGATAAAGCATGAGCCTCAGTGACTTTTGCTCTCATATGTTATTCTGTTACAAAGCGGGCTGCTATTGCCCTATATGACTTTCCCAAGAGGGTCATTAGCAACTTTAAGTTTCCATCAGCTAGAAATGTACCTGTCATACAGATGGCTTTCCTGCATCACTCATGCAAAGGTTGCCAACATTTGGATTGAGACTAGGGTAGCATTTTTCATTTAGGTGAAGCCAAGTTCAATGTTTTCTTGTTTTTCCATGATTGAAGGTCAAATCCTGAGGCAGGTGATTTTAAAAATTAAACCCTTGTGAAGGTGGCTGCTGAAAGGACACTTTAATCAGAGAGTACTAGATAAGCTATGTAGAGGCCCCCTAACTACCCATACCCAAAATCAACACTTGAAAAGAAAGGACTATGGAAAGGAAAGAGCATGATCCTAAATCTCAGAAATAGGAAGTTTGGAATAGGTGATCTTACAAGATGTAATGGAGGAAAGTTTGTTTTCTCAACCTATAAAAACTAAGAGTTTCTTCTCTTCAATTTGCCATTGTTTGGGGCAAGGAGTTAGAATCTTTACTTTGTGTTTCCTCATGGTTTAGAGACCTATTATTATATACCTATTCCCTAACTACTACTATTATTATTATATACTTATATAATAAGTGTATAATTGGGGACAAGGAGAGTGTTACAGTGGAAAGAGTGACGGCTTTGGAGCTCTGGGACCTGAGTCTGCATACCCATTATGTTACTTACTATTTGTGTAGGCTTATGTAAGTGCTATAAACCTTCTACTTCCTTATCTATAAAATGAGAGGACTAGAACCCAAAGAACAATGTGATATGGTAGATAGAATATTAAATTGAAGTCAGGAAGAAGTGTTATATTGCCACCTCTGAAGCTTATAAACTGTATGATCTTGGGGATTAAATCACTTTATCTTTCTGAGGTTCCATTTCTTTATCTACAAAATGGAACGGCAATACCTATGAACACATGCCTATAAGGGTTGTTTGGAGGCATTTGTTAAGGGCTTTGAAAAGTTGTCATTCAATATTATTAATTTGTTTTTGATGTCTAATTGTTTCAGTTGTATCCAGCTCTTCATGACCTCATTTGGGTTTTCTTGGCAAAGACATTTGCTAAAGGTATTTCTGCAGCTCTTTTTTCAAATGAAGAAACTGAGGCAAATAGAGTGAAGTGTGCTAAGCAAGGTCACATAACTAATAAGTGTCTGAAGCCAGATTTGAACTCAGAAAGTAAAGTCTCTATCCACTGTGCTACCTAGCTGAACTCCTATTATTAATAGTGAATGATTAATTAATTAAATGTTAATTATTAATTATTAATCCTAAATTCTAATATGTCACCCTGTTCATTGATGGTCTGAGGAGGATCTACCTAAACAGACCCAATATCTTATGACTATCTCTGCAGAGGCCCCAAGTCTAATTGCTGATCAGGTAAAATTATATGCCCATGGAATAGTTAAGGAACAAATCCTTAACTGCCATAGGGAAGGTAGTTGTTGGACTTCTTAGAACCATGAATGGATGTGTTGACAATCTTGTATGGCAAGTATGCCAGGCCCTACTTGCTAGCTCCAGGCAAATAAATAGTTTGAATAAGCAATTCATAATTTGACTATTTACCCAATGAAGATCTAGGAATCTGAGAGAGAAGTCTTGACTTCATTGTCCTGGTCGCCCCACCCCCCACCATGTGCAAGTTTCTATCCTCCTCCCACTGAGTAGGAGCACATGGCACTCTAGAACAAAACAGCATATTGTTTAATGACAAAAGATTTCTGTGCCTTTAATATCCTCAAAGAAAGACACATTGGCAGAGGAATTTTGGGCTAGGAAATGGAGGAACCAAATAATGAAGACTATAGGTCATTCTAACTTTAGATGTTTGAATAGCCTCATAGCAGCAAGCTTAAGACATGTTGAGCAATCAGCACTTGTAGGCAGCAAGCTGGAATCAGAATAGGATCTGAATATTTTTTAGATGCAGCTCTCATTTCCTTTCACCTATATATAGCCATTATTATGAATAATTATGGACAAGTAAGAACAATTCACAGGTTTCCTACCAAAAATTCTACTTGTGATGGCTAAGGTCTTCAGGTTCTTATTATACCAGATATTTAAAGTTCAACTCTATAAGCCCTTACCAGCATATGTGGCACTTAAAAAATGCTTTTTGGCTTGTGGTGTTTGCTAGGCTCTAGGGAAATCATAAGTGTGAAAATTGAAAGTGTCAAATTAGTGTGGTTGTTGACTTATGTTTGTATTTGTAGTGCTTAGCACAGTACTTTGAACACAGTAAGCATGTGAAAAAATGCTTCAGTCATCTTTGTAAAATGATTCCTCCTAGCCCTCCTTTAGTTTGCAAGCTCTGCTAGTGTTCACTGTGATTTAGTCATCATTATCTGTTGAGGTGAAAATCCCTTTCCCTTATTAATACTCTGCTTTGCCTCTTTCCAATCTACATTAAAGTTCCCCTTTACATTGTGTGTCTTCCTCTCCTTCCATTATAACTTCTGAAAATCTCATTCTATCTTCAATAATCTTTCCTTCATTCTTTCCATCTTCTTTCACTCATGGAAGGCTGGCTCTCTCCAGAAGACTCACTGACTACCTTCTCTAGGACTTAGTACTTCCTTCTCTCATAGCCTTCACACACCAAGGCAACAGGAGTAGGCAGGTTTTTTTCAGTTCACTCTTATTTCTAAACCATCATTTTTCTACCATCACTCAGCAATATCTCCTTTTTTGAGCATCTTCCATTATTCTATATTTACTGGTCAAAACTATTGTCACCATGATCTATGGCCTCCAGTACATTCTTAAGCTCTCATTCCTCAAGGAATTCAGTATTTGGTACATCCTCTTTAATATCTATATCTATATAACGATAGATACATATACACACACATGATATAATTATAGATATAGATATAGATATAGATATAGATGATATAGATATAGATATGGAGCAGCTAGATTGCACAGTAGGCAGAGTGTTGGCCCTGAAGTTGGGAAGACTTATCTTCCTAAATTCAAATATGGTCTCAGACACTTACTAGCTGGTGACCCTGAGCAATCACTTCATTCTGTTTCCTATCTGTAAAATGAGCTGGAGAATGAAATGAGAAACCATTCTAGTAACTTTGCCAAAAAAAAAACCCAAACTCTCAAATGGGGTCATGAAGAACTAGACATGACTGAAGTGGCTCAACAGCAATATATATTGACACCTTCTCAACTCCTTGGCCTCCCAATATATCAATTCTCTCACCTCTCATAATCTTCATTCCAACTCAGCCACCATCAGGAATGAGCATATCTTAAATTTCATTATCACACATAAATATGATTAGACACTTCAATAATCTTAAAAGTTATCTCTCTGAACAAAATTTTTCATCTTTTCCTTTTTACCTCTGCCTACTTCCTCTTAAACCTATTTTTTAATTTTCATTGACTTCTAATTCTGATTTTTCCTATTCTATCAGTCCATCATCACTTTTTCTTGCACATCACATTTTCCTCCCTTCATAATCTTGAAGTTTTGATTGACTAGCTCAATTAAAGACTTACCTCTGTCCTTGGATCTCTTGTTGCTTCATCAGTCATACCTTACTAAATTCCACCCCTAGTTTACCATCACCCTTTGCCTTCTTTGCTCCTCCTCATAATACTGAGGAAAATCATGTAACTATGCTGACTGGATTTTCTAATTTAAGTTCTCTATCTCAGTTGGATTATTCAATACTCCACAGAAATTCTGTTATTCTTCCTTCATTGGATATAATATCTTTTGCAGCAGCTATTTTGAACCTCCTCTCTCTCTCTCTCTCTCTCTCACACACACACACACACACACACACACACACATTCCTTGTAGCAGGCAACCTAACCTCCTATTTTAATGAAAAACTTTTTTAAAATGTCATCCATTGAAAGCCCCTTTCCTTTCACATTCTATATCTTCAAATATGCCTACATTTCCCTTCATTTTCATTTCCCTTGCTTTAAGGTTTGAGGAAGAGGAGATCCTTTCCCTTTAACAAGGCTAACACCTCTATTTGCATCTTTGATCCTTGTCCTACCATATTCTGGAAAGCTTGCCCCAAGTCTCTTTTATTTGATATCTTCTTTTCCACCAGCTCTTCCTTTGCTTTCTACTATCAAGAGCAAGTCTTCTTACATTTTAAAAACTTTCACCTGAACCTGCCTTTCTTAAAGCAATCAGTCTCTTGTTCACAGCTTAACTGCCAAATTGCCTTCATTTTCACACTTCCCACGGTTTAATGTCCCTGGCAATATGTCTTTCAGCTCCATCAATCAACTGAAACTGCTCTCTGAGGTTACCTTCAAATTTCAGCTAAGTTTATATCCCCTACTCAAAGCCTTTCTTGACCCTCCAAAGCTATTAATGCCCTTTCTCCAAACTCAATATATAAGGATATCTTATATACCCATATCTGTGCATATGTTGTATGTCCATCAGCACTATGTAACCTTATTGATAATAAGGATTGCTTTTATTTTTTAAATATGTCTACTCACTTAGCACATTATTTTACATGTAGCATAATGGAATGACATCTTACTAGTGGAGTCAGGTATTAAAGGAGCTGCAAAAAGACTAAATTGGGATACAGTCACCATTATCCTTGAAAATCCCTTAAATCATTCATAAAGTACAAATGTTGTTATTGTTAAGTGGTTTTAGTTGTGTTTGACTCTGTGACTCCATTTGGAGTTTTCTTGACAAAGATATTGAAGTGGTTTGCCATTTCTTTCTCCATCTCATTTTACATATGAGATAACTGAGACAAACATGTTTAAGTGACTTGCCCAAGGTGACAAAGATAGTGTCTGGGTTGAATTTGAATTTGTCTTCCTGATTCTAGAATTAGAACTCTGCCTACTGTGCCACTTCACTGCCCTTTAAGTACCAGACAGAATTTTTAAATAGATGTAGTTTGGAACGGGCTAGGGTATTTTTAAAAGAAGAAGATTTGTATCAGAGTGTTAAAGAATCTGAGAAGATAGCTATGGTAAAAATGGATGTAAATTTCATTTTTAAAAAGAGCCAGCTAATCATTTTTACTGTGACTTATAGTATTTCTCCTCTTCTCACCTCCTGAATTCCTTCCCATTGCATCTCTTACCCACTTCCCTTTCACCCCTGGTGGTAGTGGAATTGAAAAGGAAAAAAAAAAGAAAGCACATGCTGTGGGTCAATTTGGGGGTCAATGGTAAACAGCATTTCTGTTGTGAATAAATGTTTTAATAACAACTAGACTGTAATATGAGAGAGAGAGAGAGAGAGAGAGAGAGAGAGAGAGAGAGAGAGAGAGAGAGAGAGAGAATTGAAAAAAAAGTAACAAAGAATGGAGAAAAAATAACTAAACTATTCAGGAGAGAGGTAAGGTCCAAGATTTCTATTCAAATTGAAGAAAACAAAAAGAGGTCAGAATTTGCCTGGAAGGAAAACTCATGATTTGGAAGGAAAATATTCTTAAGAAGATTTCATATAGAAGTATGATTAAGAGGGTTATCAAACCCGACAAAACTATTTCGTTTTCCTGCTTTCATTCATTAAGAGAAGACATAGGAAAATCTAAGAACACATCAGGAACCTTCTAGCTGACTCAGGGATACTGGAAAAGCTGATGGATGCTGTATCTCTCATTACATCCATCAGACACTGCAGAATGAATAGGCTCATCATGGGTATGATGAAAAGGAGATTCTGGTATTACTCACTGCAGAAAGATGTTGCTTATGCCACTGAAGCATATAGGAACTAAGACCAACTAAAGAAACAGCAAATTCACATCTCTCATCTCTCGAACTCAAGACAGAGCACACCTTTAAAGAGTGGAATAGTTGATAGAACTTCTAAATAATTTAAATTTTAGAGGAAGGGGAATGACCCAGTGATTACAGTCTAGTTATTTCTTGCCTATACCAATGAAATCACATCCCCTATTAGAATTTTAATTTTTTTCTCTCTTTTTTAGAGGTCTGATAGTTGTTAAGTCAGATGCCAACTGTAGGTTGGAGTGATTTCATTAAGCTCTGAGAAACTCCAGGTAAGGAAACTCCTACCAACAGATACTTGTTCTGCAATTTATTAAAGTTTTAGGGAGTTTCCTGAGGCATAGAGAGATTAAATGTCTTGCCCATTGTCAAGAATCTGCAACAGTGAAAAAAACACTTGGAACTCAGGTCTTCTTCAATTTAAGTCTGGCTCTCTAATCACTATGCCTGCTGCCCCTCTCTACCGTTGGGTATTTAATAAATATTTATTGAGCTGGGGTCAGGTAACCTGGCCCAGTCTCCAAGAAAAGGGAAAACAACAGCAATAACTTAGTATCACTCCCACCCTCACCCCCAATTACAAAGCAACTTGTGTTCTGTGTAATACAAAGGTACACCAGGGAGGATTCTTGTCTGCACCACTGGGAAGATCTGTTTACACAACTCAGATTGCTCTTATCTTTGAACAGGCAAAACTGTGAATGTTGTGACTGGTCATAAAAGGATCCCTCTGCAAAGTACATAGCCTCATTCATGAATCTAAAAACCACTGAATTGGATCACTGCCACAGAGTAACCAGGTGGCTCAGAGGATAGAGACCTGGACTTAGCATCAGGAAGATTTGAATCCAAATAAGACCTCACCCATTAATAGTTGGGTGATGTTAGACAAGTCTTTTAATTTGTGTGTGCTTCAGTTTCATCCTCTGTAAAATGGAAATAATGATAATAGCAATGTACCTCCCAGGACTGCTGTGATGATAAACTGAAATAATATTGTGCTATATAAATTCCAGCTTTTATAGATCAATTTGACAGGTAGGCCCATTTTTTTTTTTGGTCAGTGCATATAGAAGGATTACAATTAAAAAAAAAACCAAACTGACGAAATAAGAAAGAATAAAAGAAAAGCAACAAGTCTTTGTTTTTTGCTTTTTTTAGTAGAGACTGGGTAAGTCTGGTCCTTTCTATGTTATCAGACTGGAACAAATGATTCCAATTCTAGTCATCAAGGTAAATGCAGAACCTCATCTAATAGTAGTATCTTCTTCTTCTGGACCTTCTCAGATTCATATCTCTTTCAAGGTGAGGCTCCTAGCATCAGTGCCTACCTTCACACACAGCTAAACACAATGCATTATTCTTTATAATATGACACACTGATTGGAACCTCACAATTGGTTGTTGAGTGAAAAAGGTTGCTTAAGACTCATGATGGTCCCAGGACAATAAAATGTTTGTGTGTGTGTGTGTGTGTGTGTGTGTATGCAAATAGTCTCTCTTCCCCTCTTCTCCCCCCCCACCAGTAGCAAGAGCATTTCTTTTTCTTAAGCATTTGCTACCTATTGGCCCATAACAACAATTTTTCTAAGTAAGTTTTTTTTTTTCCCTAGTGTTATTTGTTTCTCCTGGCAGAGGAGTTACCTTTAATCATATAACTTAACCTTGCTTCTGGCCTCCCAGGCTGTGGTGACTACTGTGGCTAAACATCTAATGGCGAGCTATGTTAAATGGCTGGATACTTTTTTTCAGGGCAAATTGTGGGTACTCATCCTCTGAAATATTTGAAATTCAACCTAACAAATGACTAAGCAATGAATAGCAGAAGACAACCCAGCCTTAATAAGCAAACAAACAAGATAACACAAGTTCCTTTTTTTCCTTCTCTGATTTCTTAAAGTGGGTGTGCAACCTGCCTGTGGGATCTGCCCGTGGAATATGCCACATGCATATCTTGTATCAGCATCACTAGCCGCCCCTACTGGACAGATGCTATAAATCATCAAATATATATTTTTTAAAGTCCTGAGAAAATGCTGGTTACAGTTATAAATCATCTTTCTGATTCATGGTTAGGGTTAGTTCAACTAATCATTATAATTTGAAATGTAAATAAATAAATAAACAAATTGATAGATGAATGAATGAATGAATGAATAAACAAACAAACAAATAAATAAATAAATACATGAAATGATTGGGAAGCTGTTGCTTTCAAGCTATGATCAAGATCACAGTTCACTAAAAAGTATATCTGAAAGGCTACCTACAGCCACCTAGGTAGTATAAAGGGATAGAGTTCTGAACTTAGGAATCTGGAAGACCTAAGTCTGAATCCTGACTCAGATACCTTACAAAGCTAAGTGGCCCTGGGCAAATCTTTTTACTTCTTTTCAACCATAGATGCTTCATGTCTAAAATGGTGATAATAACAGAGGTATTGTAAGGGTAAAATGAGAATATTGGCAAAGCACTTTGAAGACTTTAGAGTGCTACATAAATGTTGGTTATTACCATCTGGGTAATACCAGACAGGTCACCTCTCATCAGGAGAAATTCTTCTCATAAAGGATTTGGAAAACTTAGAAAAATAAAAATATATTATGTGAGAAAAGTAACACAATTTTATCTATTCATATCTTATCAGGAAACAATTCACTGGTTTAGTTAGCCAGTTACATAGCAAGACAATAGGCATGGGACAGAGGTTATAGTTTTGGGTTGTGGTTAAGAGTTAGGGAAAAAAAATCTAGAAAATGGGGCTTAGGAAGGAAGATTGGTATAAATTAGAGTAAGGATCCCTGAGCATCCAAGGGCAGAATGAAGGTACTAGTATTTCACAATTTGGGGTTGTAACTGGCTTGGGATCAGACTGCTCCAAGTACAAATAGCTAGTGTTGATTTCACTATTTTTCCCATCCCCCCTTTTCCTTCTTCTTAAAAAATATAGTAGAAGGCAAAGAGAAGAAACATTATAATAGGGTATGATGGAGGGGAAAAAAAGAAACCTAACAATCAAAATCATGAATATGAATTGGATGAACCAGCCCATAAAATGGAGGAGGGAAGCAAAATGAATCAGAAACACCAACAATTTGTTGTTTACAAGAAACACATGTAAAACATAAAGATTCATCAGAGTTAAAATGAATGGTTGGAATAGAATCTATTATATGTTTCAGCTGAAACCAAAAAAAGGCAAGGGTAGCAATCATGATCTTAGAGGAAAAATAACAGTATAAATAGACATAGTTAGAGAGGTACCTTATTACATAAATGAAAGCTTAGACAAAGGAGTTTAGACTTTGGAGTAGAACCAATGTTCTTTGCCTGCTACATGTCTATGTGGAGGTTTGGTAAGCCTGGTCCCAGAAATATGAAATGATTCTAATGGAGGGCCCAGCCCTATACTTCAGAATATATGCACTGTTTTTTGTTGTTTTCTTACTGCATGGTGATGAAAGACCTTTTAATAAATGATTGTTGACCTGTTTGTGGTAGCAAAGAATTTGAAATCAAGTAAATGTCCATCAATTAGGGAATGGCTTAACAAACTATGGTATATGTATGTCATGGAACACTATTGTTCTATTAGAAAGAATTGTGGAGTTTGAACAAAGACTAAAGACTATTTCCTTCAACTTAGGGGGGAAATTATCTTATTATGTAATTTTACTATCTTTTATACTTTATTTTTCTTCCTTAAAGATATGATTTCTCTCTCATCACATTCAATTTGGATCAACGTATACCATGGAAACAATGTATAGACTGGCAAATTGCCAGTTTACAATTTACAGTTTACAAACTGTAAAACAAAATAAATAAAATTTTTGGAAAAAAAAATAAATGGCTGCTGAACTTCAATTCAAACAAAAGTTCCAATGGAGGATCCCTCTCCCTCTCCCTCTCCCTCTCCCTCTCCCTCTCCCTCTCCCTCTCCCTCTCCCTCTCCCTCTCCCTCTCCCTCTCCCTCTCCCTCTCCCTCTCCCTCTCCCTCTCCCTCAGCTTTTGAATAAGGATAAATAACTGCTGTGTGACCACCCCTCTTTTACCTGGCCACCCTGTATTCTTTGATCCTAGATGAATGGGCAGAAGGTTGGAAAAGCTATTGGTGGGTCAGCAAAAGGAATCTATACTAAAATATATTGTTTTAGTCATTGATCTTGGTGTGCCAGCACAACCCTAAGGAGTGATCTACTTGTCATAGTTCAGAAGTATGTTAATCCTGTGCTGAGATACTATGTACTGTAAAGCAAGGAAGGAACTTGTTCATTGGCTATGCCACACCCAGAAGGAAAATGGAAAGAACACTTATTTCAACCCATTCTTTACAGGGACAGAGCTGATTAGGGACACCCAGTTTAGGAAGATTGGAAGGTTTTCTTTTTTTTTTTTTGAACTTTTGGTTTTGATATGTTTTTCCATTAAATATCTTCTTGTAAAAGATAATTGATTTTTGATACCAATCATCAAGGAGATCTCAATGGATAATTTAATATTGAAGAACTAATCAATAGCACTGATGATATTGAAAAAATATTAATTGGGTGAATGATATTTTGGAACATCATAGGACTTTATAGGGGATACTATCTCCATGATCCTTCAGGGTTACTCTTGGAATTTTGGGGGTGGAAGATAGTTTTACTCTGGGGTGGAGAAATTTGGGGGTGTTTTGGAAAGTGAACCTAGAATGTATATGTGCTAGGATTAAATATATGTTTCTAATTCAAATAATGTTGAATAAATGATCCTTTCTGACTAGGAAGGCTGAGAACATTCAAAAGTTGAGATCCTTGAAGAGGAGGGGGTGGTAGGAGGAGGGAGGGACAGAGGACAGATAGACACTAACTTTAATAAGACCTTATAAACACAGATATTGGGGAAATTTTCTGACTCTGAAAATCCATAAAAATGACTTCTGTAAATTACAGATATAATTCTTAACAATAAGTGTAATGACAGTAACATACAAGCATTTTTACAAATAAGTTGGAATTAAGTTATTTCTCTGTGGGCCATACAGAGTCACATGGCCTCAGAGATTTCCCAGATCCAAATATTTAAGAATGAGAGAGAGAGAGAGAGAGAGAGAGAGAGAGAGAGAGAGGGAGGGAGAGAGGGAGAGAGGAATGTTGTTGTCTTTGTCTATGTTTTCTGGGTAGGCGAATAGAGCTATTTTTCTCTCAAGAGATAAGTCTGAAGGATCCCATGAAAATTCTGCCTATCCTTACATACTTTCTATTACTTTGTCTAGTCCCATAATTACCTTCTTTTAAAAAATAGCTTGTAATAAGTTTATTCCTCAGTATTCTCCAGGACCATAGAAAAAAATTACTTTTTATTCATTTCCCGTTCTTTGCTAGATTGGTAGTTACTGGGTGGTCCCTGGAATTGTCTCCTTTTAAGGTATCAATCAGTTCTGATAATAATACTTAGTATTTTATATAGATCTATAAAATGATTTACAAATATTATCACATTATCCTATATAACCTTGGGAGGTAGGTGCTATTTTCCCCATCTTACAGATAAGTAAACTAAGAGAGCTAGAGATTAAGTGACTTGTCCAGGGTCACACAATTAGTAAGGAAGGTTTTCTGACACCAGGTCGAGAAATCTATCTACTGTCCCACCTGGCTCTATTAACAAGGGAAAGTTATTTTCAATATACAGTCATAAGATACTTTTACTTCCTTTTTCTTTGCTAAGATCTATTATTCTGGCTGAATATGGAGGCAGTAAATACATTTTTATGGCCTCTCCCAGTTTCCAAATAGCTAGAAAATAATGAGGTGTCAGTCAACAATGATGATTTTGCCAAAGATTTCTTAGCAGGCAGACTCCAAACAAAGGGGTGGAAGGGGTACTAAAAAAATATAGGACATGGAAAATGTCCTGGTTTGAAAATTTGCCAGCTCTCCCCACAGAGCCCAGAAACATTAAGACAATATGCTTCCTGACACAACCCAATTTGCTCATGTTTGGTGCTTCCTAAGAGACCTTGGGCACGCACATGGATATGTGCAAACATGCACATATACACACACACACACACACACACACACACTCACTCACATATATCTCTTATGAAAGTCACTAAAGATAGAGAACAGAGAGGAAGACATAGTACATACATAAAGACATATATATTACATACCTATACACACATTTATTTATTTGTTTATTTTGAAGTCTCTTGAACAAAGTATAAGTATAAAGAAGTATAAAAGTATAAAGAAAAGAAAATTTCAATTGAAAGTCATTTTGGGGGTGAATACATATGCTTCTTCAAAAAACCTAAAGTGGAGGTGGCGCAATGGATAGAGCACTGACCCTGGAGTCAAGAGGACCTGAGTTCAAATGTGACCTCAGACACTTAATAATTACTTAGCTATGTAACCCTGGGCAAGTCACTTAAACTCATTGCCTTGTTTTTTAAAAAAGGGGGGGGGGACAAAAAAATCCTGAAGTGATAATCTACTTATATGATTGTCAAGGCTGCCTTCCTTTTTTCATCTCTTTTTTTTTTTTACCACCATATGACCTATTCAAGTAGTTCTACCATAATGTGGGCAGGAATAAGGTCATGATTGAACCCAAATTTACTATTATGGATATTTACCTGTCCTGTTCAAGTAATGGTAAGTAATAATTTTAGTAACTAAATCTAGTAAATAATAGAAATAATAATTCTAGTGCCTTCTCTCTGTTAATTATTCCCAATTTATACAGAATATAGTACTTTGATCTATCTGTCTGTCTGTCTATATTTCTTTTTGTATTGTTTTATTGTCTCCTCCATTAGGTTGTAAGCTCCTTGAGGGTAGGGGCTTTTGACTCCTTTGGGTTTCCAGAGTTTAGTTGTATGGTACATGTTGGTTGCTTAATAAATATTTATTGATTGATTAAGAACATTTAAACCAGGGTAAGGTCTTCTGTAAAGGCTTGTCAAAGAGAACTGTTGATCAGTAGTATCAAATTCAAATAGAAATGGAAGCCACTAATCCATACATAAAGATCCCTTTAGGCTATATATTGGCAGTTTTATTATGTCATATTATCTATTTTTTAATTGTACTTCTATTTCTTTTCCTAATTATTTACTGATTATATTTTAATCAAATTCCAGTTGAGAATGTTGAGTTTTTGGCATCTCTGTAGAGACTATTCTCTTAGGATTCTGGTTTACAGTAGTACTCAAATGTATTTGTGATAATATCATTATGGAGAATTATTTTCTCCAATGATACAGATCACAACCTTTCTGTGTCTACCTATTCCCTTCAGTTTTTTGTCTGTATCTTCCTATGATAAAAAAGTCAGAAGAGTTAAGTGCAAATCCCAGATCTGTCAAGTGGGAAGCCTTGAGCAGTAACTTAATGTTTCAGTTTCCTAATGTGTAAAATGAAAAGATTGGACTAGATGTGAATTTTTAAGTTCCTTTTTAGTTCTGATACTCTAATCATGATCCAATGATCTATAATTTTACCATAGTTGGAAGTGGAAAGGGACTTCTGCCTTGTAAGGGTCCTTCTTCATTTTCTCTTGATTGCTCAAGAATGATCACATTACAACATTAACTTGGCCCTTAATAATTAAGTCATGAAAAGGGCTTACAAAATGCTAGGCATCATTTGGAGGGAACTGGAAGCAAGTAGAAACAGTAATGCTTCATCTGTAAATTAGGAACTTGAACTAGGCATCTAAGCTCTAAATCTGTGATCTTTTGTATCACACCCTTGAGTATCATTCATAATATTTGAATTTCTTGTCATTCTCAATAAAAAAATTAGTTGCATAAATAGCTTCTAAAATGGAATTTGGGATAAAAGCAAAGTAATGGGGAAAAGACTGCATCACTTTCCCTCCCTCCCTTCCTTCTTTCCTTCCCCCCTTTTTCCTTTCCTCTGTCTCTCTCTACTTGTTCTCCCTATCTTACACAGGCTGGAAGCAGCTATTCATGGTTATAATTTTACCACTGATTGCCATAGGAACTTTGATTTCCTTTGCCTCTAACCAAAGATTCTTATACCGCCTTGGGCAGCATTGTGGCTCCTCCTCTAGGGGATTCACCCTAGTGCCAGACTTAGTAAACACTCAAATGGCTTAATCCACAACAGCTCAATTGATCCACTAGGCTCAACCTTCTTGGTATTAAAGATCACAAGTAAGTTCAGCCATGCCCAGTTACTGACTCCTTGGTCTTAAAAGACTTAGAATTTTGAGACTAGGGGAAAAATAAGCTGGAAGGAACCTACTCCAATGCTCTAACTTTATAGTTGAGAAACTGAGTCCCAGAAAAGTCTGGTGACTTGCCCAAAATCATTCGATTAGTCAGCAACAGAGCTAGGACTAGAACTCAGGTCTCCTGAGTTTCAGAACCCTGACTCACTGAGCTACACTACCTTCCCATATCATCCTGTTTCTTTGAAGGCTGAAAACAGATGTATTAATAACATTAGTTCACAATTAAGATTTACAAAGTGTTCCAAATATGATATCTTACTCAAGTCTCATAATAGCTCTGGGAAATAAGCATTGTTATTATTCTCATTCTTACAGTTGAGGAAACTGAGTCTCAGGAAGATTAAGTGACCAGGCTAGGATCACAAAGTAAATAGGTATCTTAAATTGAATTTTAAACCCTGGTCTTCTTAATACTGAATCCTACTCAGGAAGCACCTAAGTGATGCAATAGATTGAACCATGGATCTAGAGTCAGGAAGATCTGAATTCAAATCCAGTCTCAGACACTTACTAGCTGTGTGATTCTGGGCATGTCACTTAACCTTGTTTGACTCAGTTTCCTCAACTGTAAAATAGGGATAATAACAGCATTTACCTCCTAGGGTTATTATGAGGATCAAGGAAAACAAAATTTTAAAAACAGTCACAAAGTTAGGGCTTAATGAATTCTAGTTTACATAACAAATTATCTATTAAGGTTCAGAAACATCTTTTTTTCTAAGAGAAAAGGGTCTCAGTGGGTCTGGACAGTACTGCTGGACATCACTCCTAATTTTGTGGGATAGATATAGTATGTTGGAGGAAGGAATTTCGTGTTGAATGTAAATTAGTATTTCTGGAACATAGAATTTATAGAGGAGGTAAAGCAGAAAAGAGAACTTGAACATGGAGGTCAATCCTCTCAGCAGCATAATGGATATAGGAATAAGCCTCAGTTTCCTCATCTGTATAATGAGCTAGAAAACCACTCTATTATTTCTGCCAAGAAAACTTCAAATAGGTTTATGGAGAGTTGGTCATGGGGGAGGTACTCTGAGAAGGGTAGGCATTGGGAGCTCAGAGCAGCAATAAAGTTTACCTTCAGTTAGTAGGATTTGAGCTGAGTTGAAATCAGAGAAACTAAGAGGAAGAGTGATAGGACAGAACATTCCAAAATGTGAGGGATAACTGGTGCAAAGATAAAAAGATAGAGGATAGAGTGCTGTGTTGGAATAATTGCAAGTAGCCCAGTATTGGTGAAACAGAATTCATAGAAGAGGTAAGCCAGAAAGCAACATGATCCAAAAGTCACATGGCTAGACCTCAAATTCAGGTCTTATGGCATCAAGTTCAATGCTCCTTCCAAATCTCTGGAATCTATATATTAGGATGGTTGAACTGGAGTACAATGAGAGTCTTCACAGACATACATAATGTGACTTTAGAACTAGGGAATTTGATGAAACCAGTTTCCAGTAGGGAAGAGAAGAGAGAAAGTACTAAATTCTAGACTTTGTGCTAAATTCTTTGCCAATATTATCTCATTTGATTCTCAGAATAACTTTATAGGAGAGGTGCTATTATTATCATCCCATTTTACAATTGAGTAAACTGAAGCAGACAAAGATTAAATGACTTTGCTCACAGTCCCATAGCCAGGAAATTTCCAGAGTTACCTTGTTCTATTTAATTGGATGCAAATCAAAAGGGGGGAAATCACTAATGCTCTCTGAAAGAGGGCATATAAGTGAAATAAGGATTAAACTATGATTTGAAGGTACCATATCTTTTGTTCTGTGAATTGCCACAGCCAGAGAATTCATCCCAAAATCCACTGGTGATGACTCATATAGAGATATGAAAAGCATGATGAAAAGAAATGTATAGATTGATGAGATGTACCAACCCACTGGAATACTGGCATACCATATCTCTAGCATGGTTGACTAAGGTATATATAAAGTTATTGCTAAGGAGGATTAAAACTAGATGCAATTGTTTTAACTTCCCCTCACAACAACTGTGCCTTTTCATTTTCTTCCTCCTTCCAGATAAGAGTATTTGTATGCTACAGAGCATTTTGAATAGACCTTCATATTAAATTGTAGATATGTTGTGTTGGGGAGGGGAGGGGGAGGGGAGGGGGAGGGGAGGGGGAGGGGGAGGGGAATGGGAGGTTATACCTTTTCTAGAAAATATTCATTGAGACTTTCTTGATAGCCTACATTTATAAAAGTCAATACCAGGCTTAACCCAAGGCCACTGATAAAAGGCTTGAGCTCCTTTGAACCAGCCCAGCTTTACGAGGGCCATCTGCTCTTGAGTACAGCGCTATATTGCATATTTCCATCACACTATCCTAAACACATTTAAGTTGCTGACAGATTAATGCTCAGCTCACTTGGGGTATGCATTCTTCAGTTCTTACACATGCTCTTATATGGAAATGTAACTCAGCGAGCACTTAGTCACGATGGCGGGGAGAATATTACTGTATTCCAGACAGTGCTCTCCCTTGGTTATGGGGATTCACTACAAAGTTGACTGTAAGTCACTTTGCTTCTCACTAGCACCAATGTTGCCATTGACTAGAGGGAGAGCAGGGGCTTCTGTGGTGGTCTCTCAGTAGTTTTTCAGTTGTGTCTGAATCTTTGTGACCCCATTTGGGATTTTCTTGGCAAAGATGCTGGAATGATCTGCCATTTCCTTCTCCAGATTATTTTTACAGATAATAAACTGAGGTAAACAGAGTCAAGGGACTTGCTCAGGTCACATATTAATGCAGATAAGTATCTGAAACCAGATTCGAACTCCTTAGTCTTCCTAACTCCAGGTCTAGTGATCTATCCATTGTGCCACCCAGCTGTACTATACCAACGTGAAATACCCAATGGTCAATTAGAAGGACCTGATATGTTAAATTTTCAGATGGTCACTTTTTACTTTGAAAATTCTTCCCCCCCAAAAAACAATCTATACACTAGCATTCACCATACTGCATTTAACCCATTTGATTAGAACCTCAAAGTGATGGGTATTAATTAGATAATTTATGCCTGATGAAGATCTATCTATCTATTTATATGTGTGTATACATAAATATATAAAAGAGTAGCTATCTGTACATCACTGCTAGGATGAGCAACATTGAATAAGACAGCTTGCCTCAGTGTTTAGTTTGTTCTTTTGTTTGAGGAGATTCTAACCTTGTTAGCTTCAAAAGGTTAGGATTCTGAAATCTGGAATCCTTTCTAGATTTTTGTTTTTGGAATTGCTATTACCACTTGGCATAAGAGAAGCTGCCCAGTCCTGGAAGCTTCATCCAGGTCAATTATGCTACCAGAGAATTTCTCGTGATATGACATTAGCTCCTTAAAAGACGGACTCATTAGGCAACAAAACTCTTGTCAAATGATTTGTCAGAATCCAGGTAAATGATATCTAAACCATTCTGAGATATTATCTCAACCCCATCAAAAAAAGAAAATGAGGTTATTCTGGCATGATGGGTTCTTGATAAAGACATTCTGGATTTCTGTGACTACCATCTTTCTTTTCTAGATTTTCACTAATAATCCTTAAAATGTTCTAGAAATTTGCCAGGAATTGAAGTCAAGTTCACATTTCTATAACAGTTATTGCCTTACTCTAGAAAGTCAGCATTAGGACAGTTATAAAGTCAAGAGAATAGAAGGGAGTGAATATATGCTCTAAAACCATAGGCACTGGTAACAAACTGGATATGGACAAGGGTGTGTGTGTGTGTGTGTGTGTGTGTGTGTGTGTGTGTGTGTTAAAAATAATGAGAAGTCAAGGTTGCTTGGGTTGCTAGTCTCAATGACTAGGAGGATAGTAGTGCCCTCAATAGTAATGCAAAAGTTTGGATGGAAGTAGAATTTAGGTGAAAAGATAATGAATTCACTTTGGGATTTCTTGACTTTAATATGTCTTATAAAACACCCAGTTTGAGGTATCAAATAGACATTTAGAGATGAGAAACTGGATCTTTGTAGAAAAGTTAGGGCTAAATAAATGGCATTGAAAATCATCAGCATAGAGATGATAATGAATCCATGGCAACTGAAGAGATCACCAAAAGAAATATCTAGAAGGAGAAGAGGGCACAAGGCAGAGACCTGTAAGACATCTACAATTCATGAGCATGACCTGGATGAAGAACTATCAGAGGAAATTGAGGAGCATTCAGACAGATGGCAAGAAATCACTAGTATGAAAACCTAGAGAAGAATATTAAGGAAAGGTTGATGTTGTCAGAAGTTGAAGAAAGGTGTAGTATGGGGATTGAGAATAGGCCATTGATTTAGCAATTAAGACATCTTAAAATGTCTTTGGAGAGAGAAATTTGCATTGAATAAATGAGTTTGGAAAATAGAGAAGAGAGGTAAGAAGAGTACCAGGAAAAGAAATGGAGGCACCTCTTGAAGATGATCTTTTCATAGAGTTCAGTCCCAATATGGAGAAGTAATATGAGATAGCTAGTATGGACTGATGGATCAAATTTTGAAAAGAGAGATGTTGGTATATTTACAGGCAGTGTGAAGCAAGAGTAGATAGGATTGTAGTTGTTGTCATTGTTGTTTGTCCTTTGTTCTCAAAGAGGATCTATGATATAAAGACAAGTGGACTGGATTTAAGTGAGGGACGGCTGTGCAAAGTTAACCAATCTCACTCTTTTTTGTCAGTCATCTGGTTCCAGTGGCAAGACATAGATCAGGATAACTGGAGCTGGCTTCAGATTCAGTGAGAGACCTTGACCTTTCAGTATACAGAGAGAGAGAGAGAGAGAGAGAGAGAGAGAGAGAGAGAGAGAAATGAGAATAAAGAGTAGCGATAATATTAGGGAGACAAGGCTAGAGATAATAAATGAAGGAATCTACTAAATAACAACAAGCCAGAATAAAATGGGATCACAAACCCCAGTTATGTGAGAGGTTTTGGAAAGGAGAATAATCACTCTTCACATTAAACAGGGATGGAGGAGAAAATGATGGCAAAGAGTATCTGGAAGATGTGAGTTAAGGAGGAGAGGAGAAAAAGTGCTAAGTGAATAGCCTCAGTTTTTTTCAGTGGAATAAGAAGCAACTGAAAATAGCTGAAAAGATGTGTAGTGGGCAAACCATGGGAAGTTTAAGGAAGAATGAAGGAAGGAAACAAGAACCTATTAAATGTCTACTACGTATTAGGCACTGTGTTAAGCAGCCTTTGAAAATATCATCTCATTTGATCTTCACAATACTATTGGAAGATATGTGTTATTACTAAGAAACTGAGGCAGAGGGGCGGCTAGGTGGCATAGTGGATAAAGCACTGGCCTTGGAGTCAGGAGTACCTGGGTTCAAATCCAGTCTCAGACACTTAATAATTACCTAGCTGTGTGGCCTTAGGCAAGCCACTTAACCCCATTTGCCTTGCAAAAAAACATAAAAAAAGAAACTGAGGCAGAGATTAAATGACTTATTCAGGGGTCATTCAACTAATAAGTGTCTTTCAGCTTGAATTTAGGTCCTTCTGACTCTAGGTCAAATGCTCCATTCACTAAAAAGGTTTGGAAAACTGGTGAGTAGGATAGTAAATTAATCAGGGAGCTGTAAAAGAACTGTCTTGCTTCAGTTGAGAGTTCAGTTGAATACCCAACAAATCTGGAACATTCTAAATGGCTCTGATTAAATCACTTCCACTGTCATTACAATTGTTGGAGTTCAGAATTAAGGGAAGGACTTCAAGAAATAAAATTCAGCAAACGGGCCAGGACGCCAGAAAGGTAAAATAAATTGCTGAGGCAGAGTGTCAGAAACAAGAGTCTACAGAACACATGAGTCTACTTTGTAATGCAGAGAAATTTTTTTTCTACAAAATTAATCACAAAATTAACTGGGAGTTAAAAATATGGTATAAATGTTTTCATTTCCCTTTAGATCTTAAATTTTATTTTTACTCCTTGAAATAATGTGGGATTAAGAATATTATCCAGGGGGGCGACTAGGTGGTGCAGTGGAGAGAGCACTGACCCTGGAGTTAGGAGTACTTGAGTTCAAATCTGGGCTCAGACACTTAATAATTACCTAGCTATGTGACCTTGGGCAAGCCACTTAACCCCATTGTCTTGCAAGGAAAAAAAAAGAATATTATCCAGCAATATAAGCAAAAGAAAGACTGCATCTCAGATTGTTCCACCCTGTTCTAAGAGAACCACTGTTAGGTCATTTCATAATTTTGTGCCTGAGACTGAAGCTTGTCATTCAGAACCTGGGGAAAACAAATGTCTTTGACTCATAAAGCTTTCCATTTTTGGCCACCATTTGTTAGAAGTTTATTCACTACATGTGTATATGGTAGTTAATTTAGGATTATAGAACCTTTCATTTTTCTTCCTCCCTCTGCTGAACACACACCTGTCCCCAAAATATGACTGTAATAAATATAGGTTGCCATCATGTATCCTGGTCTGCATATTCACTTAGCTTTAAAATGTAACATTATCTACATCTTACTGTAATTTTTATTTATTTTGTTGTATATTTCCCAGTTACATTTTAATCCTATTCAGGTTACATTCAACCTGCATGATTAACATCCTTGATCTTTCCAAATGATCTGAACTATAATGCTTTCTCAAGGTGACCAATTTCCTGGAGCACTCCATGTCAGTGGAATGAAGGAAAAGGGATGACTGACCAAAATTACTTAAACTACCTTTTATTTTTAAAGTCTCAAAGGTTGGGAGATCTTTTACATCTGTCTCAAGTCAATGTGAGAGTTCTATTATATCTTGATTCTCCTGAAAGATACTGATACTAAGACTTGGAGTCAGGAAGGATCTGAGTTCAAGTATATCCCTTATCTAAGTCACTTAATGCCTCAGTTTTTTGGACATCACTCTTAAGATTTTAAGAGGTAGAAGAGGGGCTGATTTATGATAGTGGAGGGACTTTCCCCACTGGGCACTCCCTAGACCAAGGACATCATAAGGTCCAAACCATATCCTCATCCTCCTTCATATTTTCCTTTAATTTTTCGTCCTTGTATTATCACCTTACTTTTGTTTTGTTCATAGATTATTCAACCATTACAGAGCTTAGCATTATTTGGGAATTTCCAATGGAAATAAGTGATGATCACATATACAAGGCCTGGCAGTACAAAAGGCTACTTGCTATGGAGCTTCTGTCTGTAGCATCTATTTGTAAACATGAAGCTGGGCCTGGGCCTCTTCATGGGAAATAAAGAAGTAAACAGAAAAATGGAGTAAATCTCACTCTTCTTAGTGATACCCATAAATCTTTTAAGACCAGTCTACCTATATGCAAAAGGACAAACATCAATATAGGCTTGAAGGGAAATTTGGCCCTAACCTATATTTTTAGCATTTTCTTATTAATTCTCTTCACATTTACTCTAGACACATATGCTGTTTAACTGAACTGTTCTTCCTGATGTTTCTCACATGCAATGTTCACCTCCATATTTTTGCATTGTCTGTCTTCCATGCCTAAGATGCACTTTCACCACAATTTTTTTCTGCCTCTTATACTCTCTGGTTTCCTTTAAGACTCAGCTTAAGTGCCATGAAGCCTTTCCTGATTTCCCTTGCTGTTACTACCTCCCCCCCCCCCCCCCCCGCCAATTATCCTCTATTCATTTTATACCTATTTTGCATATACTTAGACATGTACCTATTGTCTCCTTCAATAAAACATAAGCTGCTTCAATTGTGTCTGCATCCTCAATGGCCTAGTCCAATGACTGGGACGTAGTAGGCATTTAATAAAACTCATTGATTCATTAATTGGCTAATTACCAAAGTAGGTTTAGAGAAACTGAAATTATCACTCTGTGCCAATTCCTTGCTTTTGCCTCAACTATCTACAATTACAACTTATAGAAAGGCACAAGTAAATTCATTCTCTGTCCCATTCAATACTGAGAAAACAACCTGTATCGAGTTCCTCCATAAAGCAATGATAAGGCTGATCCCAATACAAGAGGTTAAGTCTTTCCATGATCCTCTCTAAGGTCTCTTGGTTCTGCCCTTGGCCTGACAGGAGGATGATGAGTTATGGCTGTTCCACTCACTTAAATGGCCACATTATGGAATGTGCAGACCAGTTTCAAAGAAGTCTCCTACTTCACTCAATCCAGTAACACTTTAAAACAAAATGTCGGGGTAGCTAGGTGGCACAGTGAATAGAGCACCGGCCTTGGAGTCAGGAGTACCTGGGTTCAAATCTGACCTCAGACACTTAATAATTACCTAGCTGTGTGGCCTTGGGCAAGCCACTTAACCTCATTGCCTTGAAAAATCTAAAAAGAAAAAAAATGTCTTCTCAGGTTTGAGGGAAGAAGGGAATCTGAATAATAATTAAGAGGCATTTGAAGTATAGGGTAGAACAATATCACCATAAGTCCTTAGGTTAGGAATTAGGAGTGGATCTGTGAGAGTATCTATCTCAGGTGAGCTAAAAAATTAATAAAGAAAGGAGATCCAAAAAGGTGACTGAAAGGAAAAAGAGCACTATCTTATAGGGAGGTGACCAATTAGCCAGGGTCATTTCTGGATAGAGGCAAAAGAAAGGTTACTTCTGAGTCTCAGGTCATAGGTTTAGAGATGGAAGAGGCCTTCTTTATAAGTTTGTATGTTCCTTCAGAGTAGGGATTATTTTACTCTGGTACTTGAACCCCTAAGGTCATACATAGCAGGTGCTTACCAAATTCTTATTGATTGATTAAAGAAGTCATCAAGTACAGGTAAATCATTTTACACATTTGGAAACTGAGGCAGAGAATTTAAGTGACTTGTCCAAGGTCCCACAGGTAATAAAGTTTTCAAATGGAATGCAGACTCCAGAATTTTATCAAATATGCTACCTGGAAGCAAATTCTGAGGAGGAATGAGACACTGAAAGCCAAAATGGTTGGCTGTCATTAGAGAAAAATGAAAGTTCACATTTGTGCTCAGGAAAAGACTCCTCTGCTGCCAATGATGATAATTATTAAGCATAGCAACATAGGTACCCAGAAGGAAAAAGCAAAAAAAACAAAAAGAAGGTGGTCTAGTTTATATAGCACCTCTCCTATTCTTTCATCTGCTGCCAATTCTGATATACCAAAAAGCAGCTGATAGTTACTGTGGTAATGGATTTGGTATAAGAAGACACTAGTTCAAATTCCAACTCAGCTACTTACTTCCAATGCAATCTTGAGTATAATACTTCATCTCTCTGAGATTGAACTCAGTTTTCCCGTCTGTTATATGAGGGGGGGTGTACTACATAGTTTCTGAGGTTCCATTCAACTCTAAGGCTGTGATTCTAATCAAGGTGATTGCCAACAGTGGGATCTCACTGAAGAGTAAATGGACAGGCATAATATTTAACCTGCTCCTTGTGCTGCCTCTTTATTTCTGTTTAAAGGATAATAATCATTCATTCACCTTAGTCTGAGACAGGATTTCCCTCAACAATTCTCTTAATTGAGGTGGATCAATTCAATATTCTCAGTGTTCCAAATTAAGGTATAGTTTTGTTTTGTTTTTCTCCAATGACATAATGAAGCATACAAGTCTTTGGGGAAAACTCAATGGCCATTCTTCCTAAGGAACTGAAACAACTTTTCCTTAAGCTTTTTCATGGGTGCATAGAAATCAATGATTGAGAGTTCTTTTGGAGTCTTTTAAGTTTAGTATAGATAATCCTTCTCTGACACCTATACTTTAAAGTTGTCTCTAAAGCATAACGTTAAAGGGACAGCAATTTAGTCAACCCTTAAGTTTATGAATTGGATGGCATTTCCACCACCCTAGAAAATGAGAAACTGAGGCAAATAGGGAACAAAAGCTGACTCATTATTTCTAGAGGATTAGAATCCATCATGACAGAGAAGAATATACTCAAAGATCTTTTTACCCAGAAGACCAGAAGTCCCTAGGATCCAAGTTAGATAACTTCTCTCTCAATTTAAGCCTTTCAGCTTCCCATACCAACCCCCACTACCACCCTCATCAACCTATGCTATAATAGCTATTTATGTATTTCAAAATAACCTAGTAAATAAAGACTTTGGTATCATTTTACCCTGGAAAGCTTATTTGAAAATGACCCTCCTTTCCTTTCTTTAATAAGTCCTATCCCTATTTAAGATGGATGCAGGCAAAATTTGTATTTATACATCACCAAGACAATAACACTCAAGCCACTTCATACTAAACTGTTGCCACTGCAATCAACTATCCCTCTGGTTAGTCTTTGAATCTGGGTGGACCATCCTATAGCTAAGAGTTTAACCTTTAATCACTTGCATCCCCTAGTGCCCAAACTGGTCACTGCAGCAAGATCTAGCTAGGGTTTCTGGAAGATAGACATGAAAGTAGCAAGTTAGGTATTGCCTTGATAAGCCTCTCTCATACTGTGGCATCTTTGGTGTTTTTCTTTTCCTATTGTGCTAAGGAACTTAAGAAGAAACACATCATGAGTTTGTGATGTCCACAGTAAATGCTACTCCCTGACTAGTTACTTATTCAGAGAAGATATCTCTTCTGGAAGGCAGAACTGAAGTAACTTCACCAGCTGGAGCTCATATGTGATGCACAAAGCCACCCCATAAAATCCAAACAGTGGTGAGAGCTATAGAATAAGAAGGAAAATCCAGTCTTCAATGGAGATCACTTTCATGCTGTAAATCCTTTGTGAGAAAATATGTTCAATGTAAATGCCTTGGTGAAATTCAGATTTTCTTTGTCATCTCATAAATAACTTCCCCATTCCAAAATTTCCCCTAGATGTCTGATAACTCAAAGCATTTTTCAGAAATTATATAATCAACGAAATCAACTTTTTTGTTGATGAGACAGGAAGCATGATTATATAGGCAACAACATCTAATGAATTAGATATTTTATTTTGTTTCATTTTTTTTTGAGACAATCTCCTTATTTTGCCCAGACTGTAGTACACCAGTCACTCACTGACCCAGTCTCAGTCCTAATTTTCATAGCAGCTTTTAACCTACTCCATTTCTGACTTGTTCCTCTTTATGCAGCCTGGATCCCTTCCACCAATCTTCTTGGAGGTTCATCATGTTGCTATCAAACACTGAACTCCTGAGTTGAAGTTACCCACTCACCTCAGCCCTCATATATTTGGAATAACATGTATAACTATATCTGAAAGTGACATCAACAAAAAAAATCAACTTCTTAGATACCATAGAAGTTTTATGGGATGAAGCTCACAAATGGAATTTTACCCTGGAAGAGCATACCTTATTGAAAAGGAATACAATACATAAAAAGGGGGTAGTGAAGATCACTAATTTTAACCAAGTAAGGGAATCAAGAAATCTAAGGAGAGAAACATAGGGTGTTTAAGTGATTATTATAAGAGTAGAAAGAGAAGTAAATACAACCAATGAGTTCTATTGGTCAACCTAGACTCTAGCGAAGCCTCCTGGGAGCTCTCCTTTTCCACTGCTCTCTTGGTGGTCTCTTGGTTCTATTTCTTATCACTCATAAATAATTACTTACAACTGTTCCGTCGTAATGTATTTTCGTACAGTCCTGAGCTGGCAAGGATCTAATGGTTTGTCTAGGGGAAAATCTAGAGCCTAGATCTGTGATTTCATTGGTAAAGAAGACGCCAGACAAAGAAACTCCACCAATTTAAGTAGGCATCTTCTCTGGAACTTGAGTCTTAAAGAGTTTCCTAAAACAGTGGTATCAAATGCAAGTGGAAACAGAGACATGAAATCATACATAAGGATTGCTATGGGTCACATATTGACTTGAGAAGTCACCAATTAACATCTATGTTTTAATATATTTTTATTTATCTGGGTAAATATTTCCCAACTGCCTTTTAATTTGTTTCAGGCCAGACTCAAGAAAGAGTAATACAGACCTCATTAGACCAGTTTTAGCTTCATGTTTGATAACTCTGGTCCAAATACTAAGAAGTTTAGTGACACCCAGAGTTATATGGCTAAAGTGTTCCTGGTTCCAAAGTTTACTATTTAACATTCCACATAGTCCTTTTACTGGTAATATCTTTGTTAGTATGAAGGGTTACATTTACAGGCATACAATTTCTCTATGTAAAAGACTATTGATAAACAGTTTCATCATAATACAATATTTAAATCATTCAAAACAAATCCCACTGTTTGTAGAGAACCATCCCAATCCAGTAAACACATATCACCAGTGTCACGCTCAGAAGATCTAGGACCAAGAAATGATTCCAAATGAATCAACATGAAGTCCTCTAGTGGCCTCTCAACTGGAACTGAGTGGGAATCTAATCCTCTATCTCCTTTCCTTCTCATATCCAAATTCTTAGGGGAAAAGTTGTTTATATTCACTGCCTCCCTTTCCTTCTACTTTCTCTCTCATCATTTATCAACCTCTAGTTTCTGACTACTCCTTGTACCCCCACTCCCTTGACTGAGGCTACTATCTCTAAGTTGACCAATTATCTATTATTAACTAAAATATGAAATTAATAAATCTGAAGGCTAACAGGAAGACTTCTCTAATCTTCATCCTTCTTAACTTCTCTGAAGCTGATGGCACAACTCATTGTGAAGGAGACTTCCTCTCTCCTTCTGGGCTTCCCTTCCTGGGTTCTCTCCTAGTCCTCTCCCTACCTGTTTGCCCATTCCTTTTCAGACTCTTTTGCAGGACCTTCATGCATCTCTTGAATATCAACAAATCATGTCTATAGCATCACAGATTTTAATTTGGAAGGGGTCTAAGAGAATATATAGTTCAACCTCTTCACTTTATAGATGAGGAAACTAAAGCACAAAGAGATTATAATTTGACTCGCTTAGAATCATATAAGTACTGACAGAACCAGATATGTACCCAGATACCCTGACTTGACTTGAAGTCCAACAGTCTATTCCCTTAATTATATTGCTTTTTCCAAAGCTCCACTGTGTGTCTTCCTCTTTTCATCACATACATTAGCTCCCATAAATCCAATTACCATCTTGACATAGATTATTTTCAAATTCAGCCCAAATCTTTCTTCTAAAATACCAACTAACTGCTGAACATCTCAACCTAGATAATTGTTTCATTCTTTTTACTTGTATTTTGAACAATCAGCACAGTGTCTGGCATATAACATTTCAAGCAGAGGGAAGAGTATTTGTACCTAGGACTTGTTAAAACAGAACTGTGTTTGAAGATGAGAAAAAATTACAGTTTTCCTGGAGTGCATGAGTAGAACTAACTACATTTTTCTTATATACCTAGACCAAGTGATGTGATCATCAAATCCAGTTATGAGGTCACCACAGATATTCTGAGAATCATCATTTACTTCAGTCCAATCATCATTTCTACTCACCTGTAGAATAATCTACCAAGCTATTTACCTAACTAATTTTCATTAGGGAACAACTTAGGAAATCATTATTCAGTTGTTTTTTTCAGTCAGTCATGTCCAAATCTTTAAGACTCCTCCTGGAGTTTTCTTGGCAAAGATACTAGAATGGTTTGCCATTTCCTTCTCCAGCTAATTTTACAGATAAGGAAACTGAGGCAAACAGGGTTAAATGACTTGCCTAGAGTCACACAGTTAACAAATCTCTGAGGCCAGATTTGAACTAAGAAAGAAGAGTCTTCTTGACTCCAGGCCTGGCACTCTATCTAATTTACATTGTGACCTAAAACATAAATCAACTGTTATGTTATTTTCAAACTCAATTTTAAATGTTTAGCAAGAACAGGGCTCTAGACCCTTTAAAAAACATCTTGGAGAAAGCAATTTCTGCCAAATGCCTGAGCCAGATTCTAAAATAATCAAACTGTGGAAATCAGTGCAGTGTTAATGCTGCCTATTAGAGTTAGCTACATAATCTGCTGAAAGTTTTTATTCTATTTCATATTCTAATCAAAAAATAAAACAATCAAAGAGAGTCATTCAGTATGACTCCAATATTTTGGGAACTTCTTTTCATTTTGGGATAAGAAAGGAATAAAATTACAAAGGAGCGTTTGGATTGATTTTACTAAATTGACCTTGATAAAATGAAGTCACTAATCCAGTGTTGTCAAATTCACATAGAAACAGATTTCTGCTGGCTGTATATTGATTTAGAAAACAACACACTAACATTATCTATGTTGTACTGTATTTTTATTTATTTTGTCAAACATTCCCTAATTACATTTTAATCTGGTTCAGTCTACTCTAGGAAAGTTCTGTATGAGTCTGACACTTCATTTTAGACTATCTCCCACATTTTCCTAGAGTATAGAACAATAGAAGGGACCTAAAATTCATTTTACAGGTAGTAAAACTGAGCATTAGAAAGGTAAGTGTCTTGTGACAAAGTCAGGATTTAAAACCATGCCTTCTGACTTATAGTCCAGGATTCACTTCATATTAAAATCCAATCTCACTGAGTATCTTCTTCATTTTCTCCTCTGAGTCATATTCTACTTTTCATCAACCTCCTTATACTGGCTTTATCTCCTTTTGTTTCTTAGGAATCTTTTCCTTTCTGGCTTCCTATATATTTTTTATAATGTACCTTGGAATCCGTCCCCCTCTCTAAAAAGTTAAAAAGATATGTTCTTTAAGCCTTTTCATCATCTTTTCTAGAAAAATTTCACTGAATGATGGGAAGTCACTTTTTATATTTGCTGAACCTCAAATGTGGCTTTTCTTGCTTGCTAACAGATGCAGTGACGTCTGTGAAAACTGAGGACACATTTTCCTTATCCTACTGAACAATGGCATTATAGCATGATTAGTATCCTCCATTGTTTGTTTGTTTTTGTTCATCCTTTGTTTTTGAAAAGACCAATGATATCATAGGGTGAAGTCCTCACTTCTTCATGAATTGGATTGAAGTGAAGAAGGGTTGTACAAAATCATCAGTCTCATTCCCTTTTCCAGAGTCATCCAAGTTCAATGTAGGAGCGGCTAGGCGGCATAGTGGATAAAGCACTGGCCTTGGAGTCAGGAATACCTGGGTTCAAATCCGGTCTCAGACACTTAATAATTACCTAGCTGTGTGGCCTTGGGCAAGCCACTTAACCCCATTTGCCTTGCAAAAAAACCTAAAAAAAAAAAAGTTCAATGGAAAGGCAAAAATCAAGACAACTGGACATGGACCAGGATGCATTGGATGATCTTGGTGTCTTTGATGTCTGACCAAGTTCAACTCATTCCACTCCTTCATTCAACCTTCATGATCTTTGGAACAAATTGTTTTCATCTTCCCATTCTACTAGAGTCATGATCTTGGGTGGTAGACATACCCCTAATTCACAGATAGATTTGAAGCCTATCAAGTTACCCTCACCCTGGTTTAACCCATCTGCCTAGATGGTTTTACCAGGGTATGCCTCTTGGAGCTACAGATAAGAGTTGGATGACAGGTGGACACCAAAGGGAGATGAGCAGCCCTAAAAAGGGCCTGCTAAGTCTTCACAGCAGAGATACCAGTCCTCCCTGAACATCCCATACAGGGATATTAGCCAACTTCCTATATTCTCTGGGGATTCTTACATTGCCATTTGAACTAGTGTTCTTCAACTAGGTGTAATTCTATCTCATAGTTGCTCCAAAGGATCACCCCATTTTTCTCTTTTTAATTGTGAACCTAACTATCAACAAACACAAACAGTTTGAGATACAAAGAATAGAGAAGAGAAATGTTTTGGAAATGGTGATATTTGGCAACATATAGTTTTTCCACTAAAAGAAATGAACATTACATATGACTTATGTGTGTGTGTTTATTGTTGTTGTTGAATCAATTAGTTATAGACAATTCTTTGTGACTCCTTTTGGCATATTTTTGGCAAAGATACTAGAATGGTTTGTCATTTCCTTTTCCAGGTCATTTTACAGATGAGAAAACTGGGACAAACAGGGTTAAATGACTTGCCCAGAGTCACAAAGCTAGTAATTATCTGAGGGTAGATTTGAACTCAGATCCTCCTGATTCCAAGCCAGGCACTCTATCTACTGTGTCACCTAGCTGCACACACATTTATATTCACAAATATGTCCATATGCTTGCATGTACATTTAGAAGTTTAGCAATTGACTCTTCTAAAATATATATATATATATGACACACTTTAGATTTATCTACATTATTAGCATTTTCCCCATCACTTTCTTATAATCACAAAATAATAAATCAGCTCCTGATGGATTGTTGATTTGATTATTTCCAACACATAAATGCTCACACTGAAAATTCTGAACAGGTTCTCAATAGCCAGTATGAGTTGAATATAAAAGTTAACAAAATAGTTTTAAAAAATTACACTACTTGTTTCCCCCCCTCTGCACATTTAAAGATGTTGTACTAATGGTCTTTTTTCCCCCTTGTCTAACTATCCTTTAATCTAGCTCCTCATCATCCCAGTAGGATCTATTCCATACAATCAATATGTACAATCAGACAAAACAAACACCATGGGCATATCTTCAAATGCAAATTTTGTACTTCTCATCTATCTCTTCTCTGTCAAAAACATCATACCATTTTGCATGGGTAAAGGCCAAACTGATTTTTCTACTACCATAGTTACCTAGTCGTCCTAATTTACTCCCCTTGTATTTGTATAATAACAGAAATAATCACGTACATTTTTAACATCTTTACTTTTACAAGCTCATTATATATTTCTTGCAGGTCCAAAGGATATTTTTGTTACACAAAAAAGGTAGCTTATTTAAGTTATTGGAGTAAAATCATTTTCCAGGTACTTATGTTCTTTCATTTAATCCAATGGTTTCTTAATGTACCTTACAAATATCATTACCATTCTCTAAAAACCATTAAATTTATGAAGTTTGGCAAATCAGTTTTGATTGTGCAACTTAATTGAATGTCCACACTTCTCTGCCCTGGAACTGGAGCACTTCTGAAAACTGAGTATGGACCTTCCAGGAAAGTCTATCTCTAAAGCCCCCCAGACCACATCCTAGTGACTACTGAGCTTACTGAGTCAGTAATGAAGCAAGTCAGACATATTTTACCTGAAATTAAAATTGGTTTTGATCAATTCTTTTTGAGTCTTTTGGAGTTCTGGCCATCATTTCCCATTTGCTCATGCTGTCTGATTTTTCTGCTATTTTCCCCATAGGGAGAACCCTGATTTTTTTTTTTCCCTATTCTTTTTCTCCAAGAATTGAGAAAAGGAAAAGAGATAGCTGTAATGGAGCTGCAGGAGCAGCCAAGCAGCAGATTGATTCAATGGGAGAAATTCAATGCATCCCAAAAGATTCCCTGGGATTTTATATCCTGCTGCTCAGGGTGTAATTTGTCGTAATAAGAAACTGAAGATTTTCTGTCAGGTGAATGAAAGCTGTCGGTGATGGCTTGAGGAGAGGAAGATGGGGGGAAGGGAGGGAGAGAGGGAGAGGGAAAAGGAGAGGGGGGAGAGACAGAAAATGGCAGAGAGAGAGAGAGAGAGAGAGAGAGAGAGAGAGAGAGAGAGAGAGAGAGAGAGAGAGATTCAAAGGAAAAGAAAAAGAGGGAGACAGAGACAGAGATACAGAGACAGACCCTACCCAGAGACACACAGAGACACAGGGACAGCGACAGAGAGAGAGAGAGAGAGAGAGAGAGCACGAGCGCTACAATGGAAAATGTCTTTCTTTGGGAAATTTAGAAGATAGAACAACTTTTTCAAAGCCCACATGTACACACTGGCAAGCATAAAAAAGGTCAAGCTTCCTGAGGATGAATTTGCCATACAAGGTTCTTTATTTGAAAAATCACACACAGTGTGGTATATTTACACTATATATAGTGGAAAGGTCACTAACTATGGCATTGGAGGATGCAGTCTTGAACCCTACCTTCCATACTACTCCTGTGGTCTTGGTCTCTAGCCTTTACATGCTTAAAAGAAAAAATCTGACTGCTTCTTGTCTTTCCAAGTCACAGGGTCATTTGGTCTTAATTTTCTCATCTGTAAAATGAGTAAATGTCTTCCAGGTCTGGATCTATGATCTAGATTAATTTATTTTTATCTAGATTAATTAAGTGATTCAGAAATTTCAGTCTATATCAATAGCAACAAAGCTAAAAATCTATTAACTGGTTGGCTAACACAACTGTAAATCAGATCTTGGGGGGGGGATGGCAGCTGTATGTAAAGGTGTAGAACACTGGCAGAATTCTTTTTTTGGGGGGGGAGTGTCAGATTGGTATGCTATTTATTTTCTAAACCCTATGTACATGAAACTAACTCTGCAAAATTCTATTTAATACCAGAAAACAGCCTTAGACTTTGTTCTCTTGGGGAAGTAACTTTTCTTTTAACTATGTCTTACACATTGTTGCTATTGTTTAGTCATTTTTCAGTTATGTCTGACTCTTTGCGAACCAATTTTTGGGGTTTTTATTGGCAAAGAAACTGGAGTAATTTGTTATTTCCTTCTTCAGTTTATTTTACAAATCAAACTGAAGCCAACAGTGTTAAGTGATTTGCCCATGGTCACACAGATATTAGTAAGTGTCTGAGGACAGATTTGAACTCAGTCTTCTTGCCTCTAGATTTACATCCATAGTACCCTCTCACTTCCCTGTATCTTCTTGGTGTTTTTTAATTTATTTTTATATCAATGTCACCTTATATTATTAATTGTAATAGATCCTTCCTTGAAACAAAAAGAAAGTTAAGCAAAAAAAGGGGGGATACCTCCTAGACAGTATTACCTCTCTATTGAGAAAAAAGGAATTTATTTCCTTCTCCATCTTCAGGAATCACTTGAACTAACTTTCCAAAGCAGAGTTCAACCACCAAAGAGAACTATAAGTAACTAACTTGATTCTATTAAACAGGAAGGAAGAATAAAGGAAGTCTAATTCTTGACCTGGCAATTTTGGTAGTTTACCCTGCTAAGCTAAGGGTTCCTGAAATGCCTTGTTCTTGATGGTTCTGTGAGAGTGTCTGACTGTAACTCCATTCTTTCATGGGTGGCCCAATTCATGAAATAGTTTAAGAGGTGTGGTTGGTATGAATTTCTATGAAATTTCTTCATATTCTATGGCAAAACCAGCCTTCTCCCTGAAATTGAGATATTTTACTGAGGCTTAGTGATGAGACCTTGGCATAACAGAGTTGATTCTTCACAGGAATGGACAAGCATTCTTGGATACAGTAAAGAGCACTTTGTTCTTTGGCATACAATCAATAAATGTAATAAAACAACACATAACAAAACATTTACTTCTCAGTTTCAAGCTCACAGCTTCCACCAGACCAGGCAATCTTACACAGTATATAAGCTGCACTGAACATAGAAATTATAGGAAAGATACAGCTTATCCCCAAACTTCCAAACAGGCAAGAGAATGTGGATAATACAAAGCAGACCTCACTCAATTTTCAATTAATACTCCAGGAGGTCCAAGCTTTATACACAAACTCAAACTCTAGACCCAGAAATGGAGAATAAACTCAGGCTGTGATACAGAATGGTTCATCTGACAATCAGCATTTTTCCATTCTATCTCTTCTCATAATTGATTTATCATTATGGAGAAGTAGTTCAGGCAAAAACCAGACATAACTCTTTCCATTCCATTCAGAATCTTTCCTCTGTCACCATGGACCCTTCAAATCAAGTATAAAAACCAAAAGACATATGCCTTCTCTGCCTCTGAGTTTAATCACCATTTCTCCTCTCTTTTTTCTCTTATCTCTTTTCCTTCCTTTCTCTCCTCTTTTCTGTTTTTTTGTTTCTTCCCCAATCTTTCTCTCTTCCACTCCCCTTCCTCTTTGTAATTGCAGTACAATTTCTGCTGTGCCTTTTTTCCTTTACTGGAGAGGTTATCTCTAATTGTCCTGACCCATATCTGGGCCATTGGACCCAGATACTTCCAGGGGAGATAGTAAGACTTTGCACAGAACCCCATCACTCAAATTCACTTCACATGCATGTCACAGCATCATGATTCTCTTTAAGAACAAAGGACAAATAACAACTTTCCTCCATCTACCATTCCTTTCTCTCCCTTCAACCAAGAAACCCAAATAAGGAAAGGTCTATTCACATTTATGAAAATGATATTTAAAAATTTCTATTCAACTTATTTGGAAATGGAACAAAAGCAAATAAAAGGCAAAGATAAATTTTAGAAGAATCACCTCAACTCTCCAATTCCCACTTTTCTCATCTCAATAGTCACATGTATCCTCCATCTCCTTTCATCAGCTAGCAGAGGACTGATGAAACACTATGGACAAAGCAGCTCAGCCTCTCAAAGAAAACACTCATAAAAAATTGGGAATTATGCCCAAAGGGCAATAAAAAAATATGCATACCCTTTGATCCAGCAATACCACTACTGGGTCTATACCTTGAAGAGATCATGAAAAAGGGTAAAAACATCACTTGTACAAAAATATTCATAGCAGTTCTGTTTTTGGTGGCAAAGAATTGGAAATTGAGGGGATGTCCATCAATTAGGGAATGGCTGAACAAATTGTGGTATATGTATGTTATGGAACACTATTATTCTATTAGAAACCAGGAGGGATGGGATTTCAGGGAAGCCCAGAAGGATTTGCTTGAACTGATGCTGAGCAAGAAGAGCAGAACCAGATGAACATTGCACACCTTAACAGCAACGTGGGGATGATGGTCAACCTTAATGGACTTGCTCATTCCATCAATGCAATAATCAGGGACAATTTTAAGAGTACCTGTGATGGAGAATACCATCTGTATTAAGAGAAAAACTGTGGAATTTAAACAAAGACCAAAGTGTATTACCTTCAATTTTTTATAAACAAAAGTGTCTTATGTACTACATAATTTTGTTATTTCTAATATTTTATTTTCTCCTCAAGTATATGATTTCTCTCTCAACAAATTCAATGTCGATCAATGTATAGCATGGAAACAATGTAAAGATTATCAGACTGCTTTCTATGGGGGGAGGGAGCGAAGAGAGAGAATTGTAAGATTCTAAACCTTACAAAAAAAGATAGGTAGAAACTACTATTGTACATAATTGTAAAGCAAATAAAATATTAATAAAAAATTAAAAATAAAAAACAATGCTGTAATGCAATAATCAGATTAAGCTAATATTCAAAACTTTTAAATATCAAAAATTAGATAATGAATTAAAATAAGACATTGAATTGGGTAAATAGTAGAGATTGTCTTAAGTATATGGGTGTCCACAACTTAGAAATGTCTCCAACTTTCTTGTTATCTGGATTCTGAGGAGAACAAAACAAAGATGGATCACAAAATCATGGTTGTAGATCTAGGAGGAATCCTAGAGGTCATCTAATCTAACCCTTTTATTTTACAGATGGGGAAACCAAGTAAATGACCAATCCAGGATTTGAACCCAAGGTTTCTGATTAAATTTAACACCCACTTATAAAATTTGTGGATGAACTGAAACCAGAAGGGATAGCTAATACACATTCAAAAAACTCCAGCAGGCTAGAATTATGGGCCAAATCTAACAAGATGAAAAAGAGCAACAACAAAAATAAACAGCTTAATTTTGATTTGAAAATTTAAATAGAAAGGTATAAGATGGGGGAGACCTGGCTAGATTCACATGAATAAAAGACACTTGAGATACAAACAACAATCAAAAGAAAAAACATTGAGAAATTCAGTAGTTTCTGAGTTTAGTATATATCAAAGCAAAGAGAGGCCCAAGGAGATGAAATGTCAACCACTTCCTACTAGCCACACAAGATATACTCCATCTCTGGACCTTTCTATTGATTGCGTCTTATAACTCCAATGCTCTTCCTCTTCATCTCTACCTCTCAGCTCAAATCTCACCTATGTAGGAGGACTTTTCTGGGTCATCCTTTTGGAGATTACCTTCCACCTATTCTTCATATATCTTGAATATACTTAAATTATTTTCCTGTTTCTCTCTCTTCTCTTAGAACTTTCTTGAGGGCAGGACTTTATCACTTTAGTAGAAAGCAGATGAGACACATGGTAGATAAATGCTTTCTGATTGATTTGTCCAACATTACAAAGGCACTAAATGAATTCAAATAGTGATCTTATGAATTTAAATCCTGCCATCCTATACATACTTTAATGTACTGTCAGAAAAAAAAATGTTTACACGTTTATGATGAATCAGAGCAATGATGCTTTGGATTTTTATGAATGTATATTAATTTTCAGTTTTACAAACAAATAATGCATCCTCTTTTCACTTATATGAATATGATTTTGTAACAAATTGTATTTACACTGAGTACAAAGAAATCCATATAATTAAGAGGCTATATAAATAAGGTCAAGAAGATTATTATATTGGGAAAGAAATATAAATGTCTCCTTCTTTTGAGGGTCCACCAGTTCAAATTTAGCTCCAGTTAGCAGCAACAAAAATTTCTGGCAGGGTCTGACCTGACTACTGACCTCTATCTGATCCTTCCAGAAAATATATTCACCCTATAAAATTGTTCCAACAGCAGCCAGGGCAATCAACTCTTGATAACTCATGCCCATGGCTGCACTCTTTTCTCTGAACAAATAATATTGTAATAAAATTTCATAAAGCATTCTACTGGGGAAATCAATGGATTAACAACTGATGGTGGCAGCCCCTTGAATGCCCATTGGAGGGGGTGGAGAGGGGAGACAAAGCAGCCATGGTCTGTTCCAAACTCACATTCTAAAAGTTTTCTTTTAGGTCAGGGGTTCTTAACTTGGGTTCATGGATCCTTTGGTACCATAGGTAAATTTCTTGGGAGATGTCTTTTAACCTGGATGGAAAATGGATATCTTTATTTACCAATCACTAGCTGAAATCTAACATTTTCTCCTATTACAAATTCTTAAAATGCAAATTATTATGAGAGGAGTTCAATAGGCTGTACCACACTGCCAAAGAGATCCTTGCCAACAAAAGGTGAATAACTCCCCCTTTAGGGCCTGGTCTTAAAGTTCCCTGGCCCTTGCTCTAAGGTCACATTTTGATGAGCCAAGGACAGGCAACCTGTGCAGGAAAGCTTTGCTCATCCCTTATTTCTTCTCTTTCCAGTACTCTGACCTATTTACCCTTTTATCAGTTTCACCTTCTCAAGGAAAAGGTTCAAGACTAAATTGGTTGATGGAGATCAATGTAGATTGGATTTTCAATAATACAGAATGTGCTATAAAGCAATTTCTTAATAAGCTAAATAGAACCTCAGGGATAGTGGTAATGATAGTTGGAAATTTATTATGCAGGAGAAGTAAGAGGGATTATTTACAAAAAATTATGCAAAAATTCTTGAGGTACTAACCATGTGGTCATATAATATGTATATAAACATAAATATGTATAACTGCATATCATCTATGATTATGTATATATAAAATAGCATATTGCAAATAGCTATATATATCCTCTGATAAACTTTTATGAAAGGTCTCTTAATTCTAAGCTTGAGCTTAGAAGGTATTAAGATGTTTTGATTAATGTATATTCACCAAATTTTGCCCCGAGACCTTTAGGTACTTTTTAAAGAGACTTTTTAGGAGAGGTGTAACCAAAAAAAAGGATTCCCCTATAGGTACCTGACCCACATTTTAAAGGTAGTAGATGAACTTGAAGATCATGATAGTCATTTGGGACTGGGAAGGAGCCTTCTGGTTTGTATTTCACTGTTTTTCAAATGCTCAGATGCTGGGTTCAGAGAAAAATTATACATATATATATATATATATATATATATATTTATACACATACACACACATACACACACATATACAAAGAGGAGGAGAGACAGTCAAATTCTGCCTCTGACTTTACTATTTCTGTGGGATCCTGGACAAGTCACTGAACTTCTTCTGTGTCTTGGTTTCCTCACTTCTTAAACGAACAACTTGGGCTAGATGGCATCTGAGGTTCCTTCCAGTCCTAGAACTATGATCCTCTAAATCTATTATCCAGTTCTCCAGGCAACATTCATGATAGAAAAGACGTACCCTTCTCCATCAAAGACCTCTTCCCTAGGATGCTCTTCCTCCTCTGCTCCTCCTTTAGACTTCTTTAAATATCAACTAAAATCCCAACCTTTACAGGAAGCTTTCTTCAACCTTTGTTAATTCTAATGTTTTCCCTCTGATAATTATTTCCTCTTTATCCTGAATATGCTTTGTATACAAATATTTGCATTTTTATCTCTTCTATTAGACTGTAAGCTCCTTGAAGGCAGGGGTTGTTTTTCAGGCCTCTTTTTGTATCCCTTAGCACAATATCTCACACATGGTAATTGCTCAATAAACATTTACTGATTCATTGACGTGTTCTTAAGCAATTATTAAAGAAAGAATAGCTGCTCTTTGGATCTGGGGAAAGTTGTTTTTTAAAAACACAGATTAAAAGTTGATAAAAACCAAATAACCTAAAATAAAAATGTGAGGAAAAGAGATAAAAGAAGAAGTATTAAGTCGATATAATTCTACGGAAGCCACACACATATAGATTAACAGGCGAAAGAACCCTGGACTAGAAGACTTCTCTTTACAAGCATCCTCACTCTGATTCCTTATCTCAGTCAACAATCTATAGTTTGGCTCAGATGTGACCTTTCTGCTGAGACTGGCCTCTCCAGTAAAGATTATTGTTCATGACTCTGTGAACCATATAGTCCATGGGGTTTTCTTGGCAAAGATACTGGAGTGGTTGCCATTTCCTTCTCCAGTGGATTGAGGTTAAATAACACACAGCTAATTATGTGCCTGAGGCCAGAGTTGAACTCAGATCTTCCTGACTCCAAGTCCAGTGTTCTATCCACTGATCCCTCTAACTGACCCAGAGTATAGATAAATAACAGCTAAGTTCTTATCAGCTAGCATTCATTATGGGCTTAGTAGGTATAAGGCAAAGAGGAAAATTGATACAATCCTTAAGGAAGTTATATTCTAAAAAGTTGCTTTTCCTTGTCATTCACTTGATAACTACTAAGTATTTACAAAGTGTATTACCTTGAAATAACTAAACATTCTATTCTTTACAGGAAATATACAATTCCCAGTATTGAAAGAGTTTATGGTTTCTTACCAGCTTGATGCCACTACTTTCAGTTCACAGACCAAGATAATTCACTTATCAAGCTGTGAAATGTACCATTCAAGGTAGTTCTGTAAACTATCTTTATGCCTGACTGTCATAATCTGTTTGCTGTCTATCTGTTATTAGAAAAGCATAATCTAGCTCTGGATGTTAGGCAAGGTAAGTCAGGTAAGAAAAATACAACTACATTGAGCACATATAATTTTAAATATACATATCTATATCTATATAGAGATATATTTATGACATATATAATATCCATAAATAAATATAAACTTTAAAACTTTTCTAAAGTGATTTACAGGGGCAGCTAGGTGGCGCAGTGGATAGAGCACCAGCCTTGAAGTCAGGAGTACCTGAGTTCAAATCCAGTCTCAGACACTTAATAATTACCTAGCTGTGTAGCCTTGGGCAAGCCACTTAACGCCACTGCCTTGCCAAAATAAATAAATAAATGAATGAATGAATAAATAAATAAATAAATAAAGTGGCTTACATATATTATCAAATGAAATCTTATAATATGGTGAAATAGATAAGGATTGAATCCCTGATCTCACCATTATTAGAAACTTCCAAGGTAAAGAAATTCACTCTACCAATTGAGCCTGGCACCTCTGCAGGTATTGCAAGCATACACCATCATGCCTGATTTATATTGATAGTTTAAGATATAATTTAACCCAGGTTATCATTAAAAACATTTTTCTCAATCAAATATATTTTGTCTGTCTCATAAAACAGATCATAGAGGAACAGTTAGTCAAACTTTGCTGATTAAAATTTGATAACAAAGAAAATACTATGTAAAATTATGTTACTAAAAGCTGTTTCAAAACTCAGCTGTTCATGGTCCCAATAGAACACAATCCATAAAACAAGAAGTGTTGAACACAGTAAACTGAAGAAATGAGGAAGAAAGAGGAAAGTGGTGGTAAGCAATCTAAATTACTATTAGACTTTTTAGTTATGTTTCAGGGATGGTTCCCTTGACAATTCAAGTAATGTCCTGAATCGATGGGCATTCTGAGTAGCTTCATACATCGAATCAGTTCTCTTCAGAGAGAATGGTCCAACCTTTCTAACATACCATCCCAGAACATTTGTTACCTGGATGGTACAACAGAGTATTGACTTGGAGTCAGGAAGGCTTGAGTTCAAATTTGACCTCAATTATTTACTTGCTGTAAGTTACTAGCCACGTAAAATCACTCTCTTTAACTTAGTTTCCTCATCTGTAAAATTGGGGTGATAATAGTACCAAATTCTATGATACTTTTGAGGATAAGATATTTGCAAAGCTCTCTAAATCTTAAAGTTCTAGATACCATTCTTATTGGCAAATATTACCTAAAATGCCAAGTTCTATCATAGTCACAGAATCCCTACAGTATTTCAATATCATATATGTTTCAAAATTGATGCAGAGATTAAAAAAACAGGCAAACACAATACTATTTATTGCCCTAAAAGAAGAATTAAAAATAGAGAAGGATATTGAAGGAACCGAGGTGACCAAGTAAATCTCATTGCTCCAACCCCTGTGACTCAGTTTCTCATAGACTGGTTTTTTAATCCTTTGATCTCAGTTTCTCATAAACTGGCCTTGTTTCTGAGAGACCTGGTTCTTGAACTCTGATTCTGATTATTTAGACTTTCCATATCTGACTTCTTGATACCCACTATTGAAACTTTCTGATGTTATCACCTGACTATTGGAAATCTGTCTTTCCATCTGGATACCTATAGTCTTCTGCCCAAATGGATTTCTACCATCTGCCTGACCATTGGGCACTTGCCATCATACCGCCCATTTGGACTTTGGTTGTTCACCATTTCTATATCATCTGTGCCAAACTTCTGGTTTTACACCTGGCCGACTGGCACAGCCCTTTACTTTCTGTCTGCCCACCTCTGCCTAGAGTAAATTTCTGGATCCTGAGTAACATGTCAACCTCAACTTTACTTGAGCTTATAGTATTTGGATTTCCTACATAACTATTTCTCTTAGACTAATATCCCAGTCCTATGTCTATCTTAAAGACTCACATCTTTAAATGTGGGTGTGCATATATCATATCCTTATTGAATAATATATATGTAAATATGTGTATATACACACATAAACTTATTGGGATGTGAGCTTATAAGATGATCATGAGACTGGGATGTCAGTTCAAGACAGATATACACATATTTAAATATACATATATGCATAATACGTGTAAGTATATGTATACATATATGTCTATATACATATTTACATATGGGGAGGAGGAAGAAAAAGAGTGCTAAGCAAGTTCATTATAGCTTGATTCATTCAATCTATAATTATAAATACTGATTACACATTAGGCATTGAGAATACTGGCTTGAGGACACTATATTAGGGAACATTTGGAGTATAATGTGAATTGAATTTGCTGATGAGTAGTAGTTGTCCTTCAGTGTAGAAGAAGAACACATCAGGAAAGTGATGTTATGACTTGAGATAAGATTGACTAAAGTGAGTAGGCATTATGCAAAGATGCCCTTCTCACTATTCCATGACACTGTAAGACTGTGACCATTGGGAGACCTTGTTCTTTTAGAGTCTGGTCTTTCCCTTTATTACTGAAGCACTTCAACAGTAAGGTAAAGCTAATCTGTCTCTCAATGGTCTAATTGATAGTACAGTAATTTTATGGTGATGATTTTTAAAAATTTTTTATTTATTTAAGCAATGGGGTTAAGTGACTTGCCCAAAGTTATACAGCTAGGCAATCAGTAAGTGTCTGGTCAATCATTAAGTGTCTGAGGCTAGATTTGAACTCAGTTCCTCCTGATTCCAGAGCCAGTGCTCTATCCACTGTGCCACTTAGCTGCCCTGGTGATAAATTTTTGACAGTATGGTAAAGTTAACCTGGCACTTGATGGTCTAATTTTATGGCAATAATCTCTTACTCAATGTCAATTCAACTATATATTCAGCTTTGCAACCATATTTCCCCCAGAACCCAAAGACTTTGTAAAAACAGGAAGAATACAGAAAATGGTACCATTTTACAATAACTCATAGGGTGGGACCCTTCTGATGCCCACTTCCAAAAGCCAGGTCTTGTCAAGTCTTGTCATATTTTTTGTATATTTTCTGCTGTAAGACCTGTAGGGAGAGGAAGGCTGGTCCCTCCTTTCTCTTCCACCTTCCCCATCATGGTCTCTGGCCTCAAAATTTAGAGGTAAGGCCTAGTCAACCTGTGAAAGACTGCCAAACTGGGGGGAGGCAGGTCAAGCAGTAGCCTAAGGCATTATCATTATTCATTGGAGTTTTTTTCTTATTTAACATGTATGAAACTAGTACAATTTTTTTTATTAGGTTCTTATCTTTTATTTTAGGTATCACTAATGAAATTTTTCAGCATTATGTATGTCCCTAACTCCATTTTTTTCCAATAAACTTTGTGGTTTTTATTGTGCAACTTTGTACAGTCAAATATATTTGGGGGAATACATATGTGGGATTATAGCAGAACTGACTATACAAAGTTATTTCCAAGAGGCAGGAATCAGGACAGACTTCTTTAAAGAGTAGGTAATGAAATGAACCTTTAAGAAAGACAGATTATTCTAAGCTTCTAAAAGACTTTGCTCTATGGAAGTGGGCATCTGTCATGCTATGCAAAGCTGATGCAGAGAGATGGGTGCTAGAAAGTTATATTTGGAAAACAGCTTGTATACCAGTTTGAAATGTAAAGTGATTGAGAGTAATATGTAATAAAAGAAGCCTTGAAAGGTAGGTGGATGGAAGCCAGATTGTGAAGGACTTGAAAAACCACAATGGTGGTCTCTATATTTTTATCCTAGCAGCAACAGGGCTTCTTGAGTCAGAGAATGACATGGTCAGATTTATGTTTTACTAATATCAATTTGGCAGCAAAGTGAAGGATCAATCAAAGGAGAAGCCACTGGAGACAAAGACCCCAATCAAGCATCTATTGTAATATTTTAGGTGAGGGGTAATGAGGGTCTGAAATAGGGTAGGTGGTAGTTCTGTGAGGTGATAAAGGGATGAACATGGGAGAAGCATTGAAAATAGATTCCCTAAGACTTGATCAATGATTAAATATGGGGGTGAGGTAGAGTGAGGAGTCAGGGATGACTAAGAGGTTGTGACCCTGAGAAAATTGGAAAAATGGTGATACCCTCTGCAGAGATAGTTAAGAAGTAGAGAGGATTTATTTTTTAAAAAATAATGAATACTGCAATGGACATAATTATGGTGTTTCTCTTAGAAGATAATGCAATTTCAATTTCTATTAACTGAGGACCAACATTAGGAAACTCAGAATAAAATAACCTTTCTAAGGGGTTTAGGAGTCTTATAGTAACAACCCTTCATTAACTAGTTTAAGGTTTGGAATTCTGGCCTCTACTCAGTTGGTTGTGCTAACTAGAGCAGCAGACAAACTGTTCCCTTCACAGATCTTACCTGTAAGGTTCCAGGGTTCGGTTTCCATAGTGCAAAGCATTCTCCCACAGACTAAGATTAATACAGGCATCCATTGCGCAGTCGAGCATCTTGAGCTGATAGATGTTTCTGTCTGGAAGATGATCTTCATAGTTATTTATAAGAGCCTGGCATATAGCCAGAACCTGTTCCCACTCTGTTATTAACCTTAGTTAAGGATTCCTCGTCTTCATCAAGAAAAAAAATACAAATAAAAAAAAGCATACTCAAAAACACTGAAAACCTCCAGGGCACTAACAGAAAGGAAGCTCCCATTATCCTGTACAGATGAGCTGCTGGAAAACATACTTGAAAAACAAAAAACATCTAAGTGATACCTTAATTCTATGAATTCTGTTTACAATCAACAAACCATCATGGAACCAAGCCTCTGCCTCTGTTTATTACATTTTACTAGAAGAGATAAGGGACAGAGGATGAAAGGATATAATAGTATAAACTTATATCATGTCTTATAGAACAGTTATTCTTTTAACATACTCCCCTATTAATAGATCCATAATATTCATCTATCCATCCATCTATGCAATAAGTATCTTATCAACAACCTATAATGTTCTAATTCTTTGCATTAGGTACTGGAAATGTAAAGATAAAAATGATCCTTATCTTTAAGATGCTACATGCTACCGAGGAAAGCAACTTATAAATGGATAAATAAATATAAAAAATAAACATACAACAGCATGTAGGAGGAAGTAGGGATGGGTATAACAACCACAGGAACTAGGACGAAAAAATATGCAGAAGGTTATACTTGATCTGAAATCTGAAGGAAGGCAGACATTCTAAGAAATAAAGGAATTTGGGAATCTTTGTATACTAACAGCACTTTCAAAGAACTTCACCAATATCTACTGTCATTTGACTTAAAACAATAAAGAAGGCAGACATTTTAAGAAATGGAGGAGTCTGAAAATCTTTGCATATAATGAGTTCATTTTCAAACAACTTCATCAACATCTACTTTGTCTAATCTATTAAAATGAGAGGTTAGGGAGATAGAAGATTATGGGGAATTCTATCTTAATGGAGAAGTCCACATAGGCAAATTTCACTGGTTACTATGACATCCAGATCTAGGTATCTATGAAAATAAGCTTCCTTCAAGAAAGATTGAGTAAGCAGGTAAATCAGGACTTATGAAATATATATATTTAAACATGTCTTTCTAATGTACTGTGACAAAAGGGTAGGGTGAGCAAGTCTCTCAACAGACTTTTCTCTTGTAACGGGTATTCCTGGGCCTCCTCACCCCATCCCTTCCACTTGCTCACCTCTTACAGAGAGATTAATTATATCACAACCTATTTTTAGGGATTTGATTGTGCCCCAAGGCTGTACCAACATCAAATAGGAACATTCCCATTATAAGACTACTTCCCTAAGCTTCAGTTTTTCCCCATCTTTAAAACGTTTCCACTACCTGTTCCCCACCCATCTCAGAGCCAGTCACAGGATTAATGAGGCCCTGGTTGTAAAGTTCTCTAATTCTCTCCAAGGAAAAAGGCCACAGGAGCACCAGTGATTGTTATCTGTGTTTTCAAAAGGGCCAGACTGGAGGAGCATATACATTAGCCTTGACTGTAGTTGCTTGCCCATGGCCCAGGGCGAGCAAATTTATCACTGACATACAACACACAACCATGATTTTATGTCTTTTATTACCTTTATGAGTAGGGCCAGGTCTAGGTGAAATTATTCCCAAGACTGAGTTTATCTTTCCTTCCCTTACACAGGTACCAAATGTTAACAGTGCTCTTCAGTGTTCAAGGTCCCTTTTTCCTGTGATTATCTCCCTATCTACCTCAACCCTTCCTTTTAGGATAGCATTTGTCAGTCAATAAGCATTTATTAAAATATTTACTCTAATGGCATCAGAAGCAACAACAATTACAATATCTAACATTTAAGATATATAAAGCATACACTTTTCATGTGTTTTCTCATGTGGAAGTGGATATTACAGTATATGGGGGGGGGGGGTAAAATGTAAGAAGATCAAAAAGGTAAGAAGGATCACCAGGCTGTAAAGAACTTTAAATGCCAGGGCTATTTTGACCTGAACCTGGAGGTATTGGTTGTCCCTGAAGTTTATTTGCAGGTGGGAGTTGGAGCATGGTCAGACCTAGGCTTTAGGAAAATTACTTTGGCAACTGAGTAGATTGGAATGCGTACGGATTTGAGGCAGGGAGAAAAGTAAAAAACTATTGAAATAACCATGTAAGAAGTGAAGAATATCTGAATAATGATTGCTATGTGAATGACATCTAAAACAGAATATAAAGGAAGCTTGTCATGAAAGGAGAAAGGACAAGATTTGGCAACTTGACCAGAACTTCTGAAACTATTTTGATCATGATATAATTGGGAACTGGAATTACAGTAACAACTAATAAATATTAGGCAGGTATGAACAGCAGCATGGTGCTAAATGTTCAACAACTGACTCTAAAAGAAAATGTGCAAAAAACACCCTATTAAGTTTCATTTGCATCATTTAACATTTTCCTCATCATTCTATTGTGTCTAGATAATAAACAAAACAATAAATCAAACCTGGATTTGTAGTGTTTCTCAATTTTTCATTTGTAAATGCTCATACTGAAAATTTAAATATCAGGTTTTTATAACTCTATAAAATGGTTCCAGGAAATCCTACATATACTTGTGGGATAAAGACAGTTTGGAGAATTTGGGGGACAAACCGTATGAAATTAAGACACAGAATAAATGCTTTCAAAGCTTGTAGACTGCCTACTTTCAGATGGGAAAAACACATAATATTGTATCACTCAGTTTCTTAAAGAGGGTAAGATTGATAACCCTTATATGGTATCATGACACTTCTGTTTATATTATACAGAAAACCAAAATTCCATAGATGAAGTTTTGAGCAGTCCAACACTCTAGACCATTTTCTTCTCTTACCCAATCAAAACTTAACTATTCTATATTCCATTTCCTTAGGATGCTTCTTCCCAAAAGGATAACTAACCTATCTAATAAATTAGTTCATGCTTTTATATGCTCTATATAGCATTATATCTTGGTAGCATGTTTTATTTTTAACAAGGGCCTTCTGGAAGCATAGTGCTTTATCCCAAAGAAACAGGTTTTGTGTTGAGGATTTCAAGCAATACGGCAAGTTGAATTATAGGTACTGAAGTTACATTCAAATAAATCTACTCATGCTTCTGAGATAAAGGACTGATCCCCTTCAAAGATAGACTGTTAAGAAGAAAATGACTAGGTTATATGAAACAGTTAGCATGGGATTGTAGCCAGGGTGCAGGATTTAAAGTTAGGAAGTCCTATGTTTAAATCTCACCTCTAAGACTTTCTAGCAATGAGTAGATGGAAGTTAGCTTTTCTGAGCTTCCTTTGCCAACTTGAAGACTCATCTATTAAGTTTCTGAAGTAGACTAGGGAGCAGGGAGTTACCTGTCCACCAAAAAAATAATTGATCCTGGAAAAATAGATCTTGTAATATTTTTTGTATTCATATGGTTATATATATTTAAGATTTGATCCTTTTGTATGGAGATCACTGGAAATAATTATTTTAAATAATTTAACACTGTAATTTTAGTGCTGTTAAAATCTGCAAGGTTATTCATGTTAATATCAAATATTTTCTGAGTTACCAGAAGGGGATGACTTTGCATTAAATATCATGTTGTTTGAGCTCCTTTTGCAATAAAACATAAATGACATTCCCCAGTATCCCTCATTTCCAGTGTGACTTTTCCATTTTGTCAGCAGTCTTCTTACACTGGAAATGCCTCTGCCCCTATGGCCCCCTCCTCCAACTGATGAGGTCCTGCCCAGGACTACTAGTACCCAGGACATTCCCACTCACTTATTTCCAAGTTCCATTTCTGACTCTGAACTTTCCCATTGTGTCTACCTATAGGTCTCCTCTTCCCTTTGCAGCTCCCTCTTATTCATCATCTTTCTCTATTAGAATATATGCTCCTTGAGCATAAAAACTATCTTATTTGATTTTGGTTTACATTCGTATTCCCAACACTTAGCACAATGCCTGGGACATATTAAATGCTTAATAAATGTTCCATCTATTTATCAATCCATTCAGTTATCCTTTCTCAAAAGAATGTATTTGCAGTATCTCTTCACAAAACAGAGGAACCAATCACACAAAAGGAGAGTAAAAATCAAAGACTTATTCTGATTTCTTGGTGAAAGGATACTTTCTTGTGACTGGAGATCTTCAACTTTTCCCAAGGAACCTTGAACTTCCTTCCAAGCTTGTTCCTCTCCTGCTAGCATGTCAGCATCCTGATACAGGAGTCACATTACAAAATAGGAGAAAATGGAGAGAGAGAAGAGAGATAAAATCAGTTAAGTAGGAAGCTAGAAATTATAATTTAACCAGGTGAATTATTATCATCAACCATGAAAAGAGATGGCAGGCATCACTTAGGAAATAGCTAGACAAACTACTATAAACTTTAATAAAATATTACTATATTATAACAAATGATGAATATGAAAAATTCAGACAAGCAGCGGGAGACTTATATGCACCAATGCAGGATGAAGTAAGAAGAATTAGGAAAACAATAATAAATAGAACAATAGAAATAGAACAAAAATAAAGGTGAATAATGTGCCACTTTAATAAGCTTAATGATTTTAATGATTCCTAAAGAATTGCAAAGTATCTATTGATTGACTTTATTGAATTCTTTTTTCTTTTTTGTTATAAAGAAGAAATGGTTGGGGGCAGCTAGGTGACACAGTGGATAGAGTACCAGCCCTGAAGTCAAGAGAACCTGAGTTCAAATCCGACCTTAGACACTTAATAATTCCCTAGCTGAGTGACCTTGTCTTAAATAATAAATAAAAAAAAAGAAAAAAGAAATGGTTTATTGGGAAGGGGCAAGGGTTTATTCAGTCAGCGTTGGGGAGGTATAGTAGATAAATGTTGCAGTCAGTTCAAATCCTCAGAAACTTTGTGTGACCTCTCAGCCTTAGTTTCCCCCTATGGTAAAATAGGTATAACAAGAGCGAAGGCCCTCATAGGTTCTTGTGAATCAAATGAGTTAATATATATATAAAAAATTTTGTAAAGCTCTAAAGCATGCTATAAATGTGTTACTTATTCAGAAATGAATGGAATATAAAAACAAAATAAATCAATACATTTCTTAAATAGACAGGAGGTATTTGTGAACTAATTTTCACTGACAAAAAAGACTTTTGAGGCTAATATTCTCAAAGACCTTTTTTCATTAAGGATTTAGTTCAAACGCTAAGAATTGCTTATCTTTCAAACATTTAAAAACAAATGCTTCCAACCTGAAGAGCAAGAGAACAAGAGAACAGGATTCCATGAACATGAACAGATAAAGGGGGCGGGGGTTGGCCTGGTTGAATCTATATAGGTTAGACTCTAAAGATGTATGACCAGAGGACCCTGTTAGAAAACACCAAACAGGGGCAACTAGGTGGTACAGTGGATAGAACACTGGCCCTGGAGTCAGGAGGATCTGAGTTCAGATCCGACCACAAACACTTAATAATTACCTAGCTGTGTGATCTTGGGCAAATCATTTAACCCCCTTGCCTTGTAAAAACTAAAAAAACAATTCTGAACTCCTAATTTACTATGACTGGGAGAGAAAAAAATCATCCTGGTGAACAAGTATCTAATCCCCCCAAAACATTCTGCAGTTTATTGTAAATTTAATTTTTCTAAAGCTCTGCTTTGATAAGGCTATCCCCTATACATAAGCCACCAATGGATTCCCACTGCCTTCAGACTTTAGTCCAAAATCATCCACCTGAGGGTGAGATGGTGGTAAGAACATTGCTCAGAAGTCAAAAGAACTGAATTCATATTCTACTCCAAATCTACCATTACTAGTTATGTGTTCATCACTCAGTAAATCACATAAAATCCTTGGAAGTTTCCTCAACTATGAAATGAATAATACTGTTTATGATGATGACAATATTTAAATAATTTATAGACTAAAACAATGTATGTGAGGCAATCAGGGTTAAGTGACTTGCCCAAGGTCACACAGCTAATAAATGGCAAATATCTGAGGCCAAATTTGAACTCGGGTCTTCCTGTCTCCAGGACTGGTGCTCAATCTACTGTGCCACTTAGCTGCCCCACTAGGGTCTAGGGCCATGTAGCTAATAAGTGCCTGAGGTGAGATTTGAACCCAGGAAGAAGAGTGTTCCTGACTTCACAGGCTAGCAATCTATTCACTGCACTATCTATATATGTACTACCACTGTCTTACATGAACCTTATGTTCTATTCGAATTGGTTTCTATCAATAAACCTGCACTTTCCCCACCTTTGCATCTCTGCTCATATCACTCCTCTGCTCATATCATTCCTCTGCCTAAAAGCCTCCTTCCACCTTTGTCTTTTAGAGGATCAAAATCTTATCTATTCTTCAAGCTGTAGTTCAAATACCATCTCATCCCTGTATCCAATTTTGATCACTCTGGACTGATCCCTCCTTCTTTCTTATAGCATCACTGATAAATATAGATTGTTTTGTTTCAAAGCTATTATAGTCTGTCATTTTCCTTATAAACCTATAAGCTTTTTGCATGGAGTTAGCATCTTTATATCCACCTGTAGCAGTAAGCATCATATAGCAAATTCTTAATCAATGCTGTGTTAGGGGGCGGCTAGGTGGAGCAATGGATAAAACACCGGCTCTGGAGTCAGGAGTACTTGGGTTCAAATCCGGTCTCAGACACTAAAATAATTACCTAGCTGTGTGGCCTTGGGCAAGCCACTTAACCCTGCTTGCCTTGCAAAAACCTAAAAAAAAAAATGCTGTGTTATCTGTATATATGTTAATCTTTGTTCTACCATTTCCATTAGAAAAAAATAAAGTCAACCCTCTACATTACCTTAATTGACCAAAATGTCTAATGATTATATTAGACAGCTAGCTTGATAGTACAGTGGATAGAGGGTTGAACTTGGGAGTCAGAAAGACCTGAGTTTGAATTCTGTCTCAGATATAAGCTGTGTAACCCTGGGCAAGTCACTTAACCTCTATCTGCCTCAGTTTCCTCATCAGTAAAATGAGCATGCTCAGGGTAGAATCTACTACGTTAGTTTATTTTGAAAATCAAAGGAGACAATGTATATAAATTATAATTAAATTATTATATAATTGGATTCAAAATATCAAAATATATAATTAAATTATAAATAATTTATAAATTTAAGTTATCAACATGATTATCATTGGCACTAGGTACCTAAGAGACAGACTAGCATAATAAGAAGAACACTGATTATAAATGAAAACAAAAAAATCCTAGAAGCAAATTGGATACTATATTTACTTCAACTGTGAAAGGAGACAAACTCTTATCAAAATCCTAGACTAGTTTCTCTTTGTGATATGAAGGATTCTGTATTTGTTTATACATGCAATTGTCTTTCCCATTAGAATATCAGTTCCTTCTAAGATGGATTGTTTTGTTCTTTATATTTGTATTCTTAATGCCTTAGAGCCTATCACATAGAGGGGTTGTTATCTGAATGACTTGCTACCTCAGAGGACAAGCAGTGGCAGGTTTTACTAAGCCAAGAAAATTCTCACGTCTAATTCTGGCAATAGATAGTGCCTTCTATTCAAAGGTAGATGGTGCAGTGGATGGACCACTGAGTATGGAGTCAAGAAGACTCATCATCCCCAAGTTCAAACCTGCCTCAGTCTCTTCACTTCTATGTCAAAATCTACTCATCATGTCAAAAGGAGCTAGAGAAGGAAATGGCAAATCACTCTAGTATCTGTCAAGAAAATCCCAAATGGGTTCACAAAGAGTTGGCCATGACAGAAAACGACTGAACAACACTATCCACAGATCAATCTAGCTATATATGGAGTTGACCAGTAATATTAGTCAGTAGGGCTACAATAAGCCATGAAACAAAATAAAACCATTGATATTTCAATAATTTAAGAATTTGTAATTTCATCCATTTGGGTAATTCAATGTGTTTCATCATATGTTTATTAAGTACATAGTATATACAAGTCAGTAAATGGGCTTTTTAAAAAAATGTATTTAATTTTAATTTATATATAAATCATTCTATACATGTTTCTATTTATCAGTTCTTTCTCTGGATGAAAATAGTATCTTCCATATATCCTTTGTAATTAATTTGGGTGCTTATAATATGTGCTCAATGTAGTTCTTATATTATTGTTATTATGTTCAATATTCTCTTCATTTTGCTCATTTTGCTATTCATTTTTTCATGCAAATATATACTTTTTTTAAGATCATCAATTTCATCATTTCTTCGAGGCTATATTTCTGATGCAGATTTTAGCTTCTCTACACCTTAATATTTTCATGAATTTCTGTGAGCTAAAAGCAAATTATTTGGGGATGAACTTCTTTGAACTTAACAAGGTTGGTCAGTGGCCAATCCTTTGTCAGTCCCATACTTTAAACATTTTCAACTAGATAAAACTTGCAGGTCTTATCAGAAGCAGCTAGGAGGTTCAATGGTTAGAGTCCTGGGCTTGGAGTTAGGAAGACCTGAATTCAAATCCAGTCTCAGATATTCACTAACAGTGTGATCCTAATCCTCTGTTTGCCTAAACCACTAGATAAGGAAATGGCAAACCACTCTAGTTTCCTAAAACTCCATTTAGGTTCACAAAGAATCAGCCATGACTGAATGATTAAACAACAAGAAAGAACTACAGGAACCTGTGCTTCACTTCACTGCCTTTAAGCATCTGAATTCAAATCCTCACCATGATGAGGCATCAGGATAGGACTTTTAGAGAAAGACTGAACAAATATAAGAAGTGAACTGGAACAAGATGAATAACAATAACCTTTTTTTTTTCTCAAGTACAGCACAAAACAACATGACCAACATGAAAAGAAAAAATGAAGATTGGAAAACTATTTGAAGTAAATATAACTGGAAAAAAAACTTTGTCACCTAAAATATAAGGGGAACTATATCAAATATTCAACTATTTCCTAACGTATGAATGGGAAATAACATATGAATGGGCAAAATAACTTTCTAAATACCTAGACAACAAACAAAAGAGGCTAGGTTGGAAATGGAGGTAAACATCTATAATTCAGTGAGGTTGAAGGAGTCTATAAATAGCACTTTTCCAACCTAGCCTTAGAGAAAGCCAGGGATTAGGGCAGCTAGGTGGTGCTGTGGATAGAGCACTGGTCCTGGAGTCAGGAGTACCTGAGTTCAAATCTGACCTCAGACACTTAACCTAATTTGCCTTGCAAAAACCTGAAAAGAAAAAAGAGAAGAGAAGAGAAGAGAAGAGAAGAGAAGAGAAGAGAAGAGAAGAGAAGAGAAGAGAAGAGAAGAGAAGAGAAGAGAAGAGAAGAGAGCCAGGGAGATGAGGGAAGGGAAAGTTACCAGTATGAAGAATAACCATGCAAAGACACAGAGTTAGAAATGGGAGTGTTTGAATAATCTATCCAGCAGAGTTGTATCTAAGAGAAAATGTCTGGTGGGAAAGGAAGAGTAAGACTAGGAAGACTAAGAAGACTAGGAAGACTAAGAAGGGGACAGTCAGACTCTGAAGAGCTCTGGTAAGTTGCAACTCATAATTAGAATCTGGCAATGGAAGGGTCCGTATTTTTAAAAGGAACAGATTAGCTGGAGAAACTGGCCAGTTAGCATTATTTATCAAAAAAGTAGAACTTTATACTGCTTAATGGTAGAGCAAGGTGATAAATTATTAGAAAGAAGAAAGGAAAACATAGTGATAAATTAGTGGTGTTTTATAACCTGTCAAGTCGTTAATATATTATTATTAATACCAGTAATATATTGAATACATTTAATGTAATACAGCTAGAGAAATAGAGTGCCAGGCCTAAAGTCAGGAAAACTCCTTTTCCCTAGTATAAATTTGTCTTCAAACACTTAGTTTTGTGACCCTAGGCAAGTCACTTAGCCCTGGTTGCCTCAGTTTGCTCATGGCAAACCACTAAGAGAACCCCAAATGGGATATCAGAGTAGGACAAGACTGAAATAACTGAAGAATTTTTAATAGTTGAATAACATTAGGCAAGTACTTAATCTCCATGAGCCTCAGTTTTCATATCTATAAAATGGAAATAGGTATTTTTACTACCTTCATTCACTTATAATATTCTATTTTTCTGCAAATATGTTATCATTAAAGTAAACCAATTCTATCAACAAGCATTCGTATTCTTTTAAATTTTTAATGGTTATTGTTTTATCCTTTTTGTTGCAGCATGATGCACTAATTGAATTAGGTACTTTAATAATTGCTTGTTGGAGGAAAAAATTGACATCAGTATTTTAAGTTCTTTGCCTTTAAAAATACACAGTTTTGGGGCAGCTAGGCAGTGCAGTGGATAGGGTATCGGCCCTAGAGTCAGTTGTTCCTGAGTTCAAATCCGACCTCAAATACTTAATAATTACCTAGCTGTGTGACCTTGGGTAAGCCACTTAACCCCATTGCCTTGCAAAAAACAAAAACAAAAACCTAAATTACACAGTTTCAGCTACAAGGGTAAATTAGGGTTGCCTTTTTTTATTATTATTATGGAACCTAAGGTGAAAATGAATAGATTTTCCAGGTTCTTCAGAATTTCTTTTTCAAATACATCAAAGTTTACTCTCATGCAGGACTAAACTGTTAACAAACCTTAAGTTTAATGAAGAAATTATTGCTTAAAATAACCTGGAGCCTGGGAACATGGGATCAGAACTTTGTTTTCAAAGTGGTGGAAAATACCCATTTCATATACACTTAATTAAAAAAGAAGATCAAATGAAATAGTATTGAACTGTCTAAAATGCTACTATTCAAACAAAATCACACTAGCCACAAGAAAGAGAATTTAGGGAGAAAGTATAGCAGATCCCTGGGAAATAACAGCAAGAGAATGGAAGGATGGCTGTCATATTGGTAGTTGGGTTATCTTTTGGTACAAACTCTTAAGAAGTCTAACCAAAGGGGCTGAAAGGGTTCTAAAGTAAAAAACGGAAGCAGAGGGGTCAAAATTGCCTCTCTGAACCTAAAAAGCTACATGCTAGAGATGTAGCTAGTAGGCAGAAAGAACCCAGAACAAGCTCTCAAAGACCAGAATCCATAGCCTTAAGACAGACATACAGACCATTATACTACAAAGGAAATACTACAAAGGAAACAATTAAAATGAACTATATATCCTAACACAGGGAGGAAAATTTGATTTCCTGATTAACAAGGACTTCATGGAAGAAGATCCTGAGTCAAATTTGTCTTTAGGAAAGTATACTTTATTCAAAATGATAATAATAATATTTGTCTTTCATTCTTGAAGAAGACCATGACATCAGAGAGATGATGCCATGATAAGCACATGAATTGGATTTGAGTGACAGGATACTATACCAGTTTCACTTTCTCCTCCAAAGCCATCTAAGATGGAGATGGCCATGGGTGCAAGGCAATCAGGTTTAAGTGACTTGCCCAAGGTCACATAGCTAATAAGTGTCTGTGGCTGGATTTCAACTCACATCCTTACTGTACCAAAATAAATGATATAGGTAAATGATGTGTGTGGGGAGGGGGGAGCAGACAGCAATATTGTACAATTAGATTTCTTTTTAAGTTTCTTTGCAAGGCAATGGGGTTAAGTGGCTTGCCCAAGGACACACAGCTAGGTAATTATTAAGTGTCTGAGGTTGGATTTGAACTCAGTACTCCTGACTCCAGGGTCAGTGCTCTATCCACTGTGCTACCTAGCCACTCCACAATTAGATTTTTTAAATGATTTCTGAAGCACCCAGTGACCCAGGTTCACAATCTTAGAGTGAACCTTGACTTTTCTCTCTCTTATCCCTTGTTGAGAATTGAAGGAAGCCAGGGAAGGCAAATGACATAGATGAAGAGGGAGAGAGTTCTAGGCAGATTTGTAGTTATTGAATCCTTTTTCAGTCAAGACCAACTCTTTGCAACTCCACAAGGGTTTTTTTGGCAAATATATGGGCGTAGTTTGCTATTTTTTTCTCCAACTTATTTTTACAGACAAAGAAACTGAGGCAAACAGGGTTAAAGTGACTTGCCCAGGATTACATAGTTAGTAAGTATCTGAGGTCAGATACCTGCTATTACTAGGAAGAGGACCAGGCACCCTGGTACCATTGTACCACCTAGCAACCCTAATGAGACTACTAAGGGAAATAATATAGAAGAAGAGAAAAGGGAACAAAGTGGAGTTTTGGGGGACACTGATAGCTTTGAAAATGTGACTCTAAAGCTAGCACCCTCTGAATTCAAGTTTAATGTTGGAATGAATAAGGTACTCAAAGGCATTGAACATTTAACAAAAGAGAAGTTTTACTTTGCCCTCTCACAGCAAAGATAAAGTAGCATTTAACTTCTCTGAATGTGTCCTTACCTTGAGCATCTAGAAATTGAAGAAATGTCACTGAGACATGGTGACTTAGATATTATCAGGCACCTACCATGTCTGGAGATGCTGGGACTACATGGGACTTTTTTAATATCCTCTGACTAGGAAACTGTGACCTATCACATAGGGGAGAGGAAGATGATGTTATGTCAAGGAAGAAGCATCAAGAAACCATTAGTCCTATCACAGATGATTAAGAGGAATAAAGATGGCTTGGATAAAGAGCCAGCAAAAGAGAAAGAGAAGGAACAGCCATACAGGTAGGAGGAAATGCAAGAGAGATAAGGGCCATGGAAGTCTAGAGAAAATAAAGGAAAAGGTGATTAATGAAACCAAAACCTTCAGAGAGGTAAAGAAGGATGAAGAAAATATCAGATTTAGTAAGAGATCACTGTTAATTTTGGAGAGAGTAATTTCAGTTGAATTATAAGATTGGAACTGTTTAATGATAAAGTTGAAAGTGAAACTTCAGAGCATTTTAAAGAAGGGGATGAAAAAGAAGGAAAAGTAGTCCTTCCTGAGGAGGTTGGCCATGAAAGAGAAGAGAGACATAGAATGATACTTAGTGAGGATAGACAGATTGTTCGAGGGGTGTGGATAGGTAAATGATAACAGGTGATAGAGAGAAACATTTGTTTTGCTTCTGTTTTCTCTGCTGAGGAAAAATCACCTTTATATTTGAAAGGTCCAAATAAAAATGGCAGTGTTGAATCTAAGATAAAGTAGGAAGATGTTAAGAGAAAACCTAGTTGTGCTTGATGAATTCACATCATCTCAAAATATATCCTAGAATATTAAAAGAAATGTGATACATCTGAACTACCGTAGTTGTTTTCAGATTGGAGAAGGGTAAATGTTCCAATGAAAAAGAAAGAATGGAATATAAACTGTAGACTAGTGAGTTGTTATTCTATTCCTGGTAAAATTCTGACTTGATTAAAAATAGGTGGAATAGTAGATAGAGCAATGGCCCTGGAGTAAGGAGGGCTCAAATCTGAGCCCTCAGACATGTACTAGTTGTGTGATTCTAGGCAAGTCACTTAACTCTATTTGACACAATTCTTCATCTCTAAAATGAGCTACAGAAGAAAATGACAAACCCTTCCACTACCTCTGCCAATAAAACCACAATGGGGTCACAGAGAGTTGAACATCATTGAAACAATTCAACAAGAACAACAACAAATTCTAAAATTTGTTATTAAAAAAATACTTAAAGAACCCCCCTACCTCAATGGTAACTAATCAATCAAAACAAACAAAAAAAAAAAAAGCCTAGCTTGGCTTCATTCTATTCTTGTGGAAAAGGTGGAGAGAGGTGGACTGGCAAAGTATTAGGTAGATTCAATACTCCCAGAATGAATCAATCCCCAAAATATTTATAAATGGTTTGTCTCCTTGAAAGAAATTTTGTATGTAGCCCTGTGCTATTGAATATTTCTTTTCTCAATGTCTTAGATAAAATATATGTGTGTGTCTGTATATACATATGCATAAACATTCACACACAGATACATATGATTAATCTGAAATATTAGATTATCTGAAGAAACAAAATTCCAGGTTATCCAAAGGGAAATGGAGAAATGTATGGTGGGCATGAATAAGCTGCAGCATATTATCAGTAAAGAATTGAGTAGAAGAAGCTTCATAAAAAATATTATAAAATAATATGTGACCAGAAACAGAAACGGGCCAGTCATTTATTGAGAGAGAAGGATAATCAATAGACAGCCCATCTACTCCATTGGCATTCAGGCAATGGCAAGAGACTGAGGAAGGTTACCAGCATGTTAGGTGGACCTTTATGGAGGATTTAAGTGATGACACAGACAAAAGTCTATGACACAGAACAAGAATATTTGGAAGAATTGTGCTCTGTCCCATTGGAGGTAGTGCACATATTTATGAAATAAAAAAAAAATTCATCCAAGTATCAAAGTTGGATCAAGGCACAGATAACATGTGGATATCAGAAAACTCATGCTGATTAAATAGTAAACAATTGGATGACAGAGTCAGAATCCTGACAATCTTGAACACTGGGTGAAATTTAAGAATAAGAGACTTTCAAAATTGAGAAAAAACCCTTTAAGATCATCTAGTCACATCAATAACTGAACAAGAATCCCATCTCTCACATACTCAACAAGTAGCAATCCAGTCTTGCTTGAAGAAGAGGATTTTAAAATCACAGACTTGGCAAAACAAAAGCAATTTCAGAATTCTATGATAAGGTAAATGTGGCTAGCCAGCATTTCATGTGAGAAAGACCTGAGGGCTTTAGTGGGCTACAAGTTCAAGTCTAAGATAAGAGTATGTTATAGAAATTTTTAAAAAGTTAAAATGATCTTTAATGGCATTAAGTGAAATATATGTAGGAAGTGGGAAGCAGTAGTTTTGTCAAACTCTGCACTAGTCAGAGTACAACATGTAGAATACCATGTTGAGTTCTGAGTGCTGCATTTTAGCAAGGGCATTGACATGCCAGAGATTTTCCAAAGAAGGGCAAATAAATAGTGGAGAACCATTTGTGAGCAATGTTGTCAGTGATGTGCTGGAGTTATCTGAATTGGATCATGAGATCTGACTGTTACATTTTCAGCATGAACATTCATACCTTAGAAACTGGGAATTACTTCAATTCAGGACTTGATTTTTTTGTTTTATTAAAAAGATGGGGAAAAGTTTAAAAATAGAGATTAAATTAAAAGTATGTGATGCATACATATTTTTCTTGGAAAACCAGTTGTTAAACATTGTTATTGAAGTAATTTTCATATTATGCAGGTACAGAAGCCTGAGTAGATGGTCTTTCAGATTCCCCTTCTTATCCTTTCCAGATAGTTTAAGTCTACACACACACACACACACACACACACACACACACTCCTCCAAGGGTCTTGGTCTAAATTCAAACTTTCAATATCATCTCCTCTCACCCTCCCTTCATGCCCTGAACTACTGTATTATAAACATACCAAGTGTATGCTAGACAAGTGTTTGTACACAACACCTTTATTAGTAAATATATATATATATTGAATTTAGCTATCTGAATTGTATAAAACATCATAGGTTACATAGATAATTGGAAAAGATACTTTTTAGCTCCAAACTATAATTCTGACAAATATCATATTGGCTTAGGACCTCAACCATACTCTATCTCTGATACTGGTATCAAGTTTTGTGTTGGAGTGGGGCTCATCTATGTCTCCCCTACTCCCAGTCCTTATGACATCTTCAAAAGAGGTGCAAAAAAAATGTAATGAATTATTAAAACACTATCCCTGTCCTTTCCAAGCTTACTTGCCCATATGTTATCCTTTCTCATCCATGTCTGGGAAGGAAAGAATATTGTTGAAACTCTCTGGCACCCAGGTGGTAAATAAATACACAGGCTTCACTCCTTTAACTACAGAAATAACTACCAGATGAGATGAGATAATCTCACTACCACATAAAAGAGTACCATTTAATGCAACCCCCCACTTCTGGACAAAAACTCCTCCAATGTTTCAGATCAGGAACAATACCTGCCAGACACCAATGGTAAGCATACATTTCCAGTTGAATTTTTTTGACAGGCCTGGGGTCAGACTCCAGCAAGGTTGGCCAGGCATCTCCCTTGGAAAGAGAACTCGGGGTCTATCAGTTGTGATCATCAACTGCATCCACCCAGATCCACCTTGCATCTGGACCACTTAAACAGATGTGCTTGCTTTGCTCACAAGTGTTTGATGTTGAAACCTTCTCACTAGCTAATTTCAGATGGTTTGAATTAAAAAGAAAAGTAATATGAGAAGGGTAATCTGGTTCCCTGTACTTCCTGTCAACCAATTCCAGATGCAGCATCTATTTGGATTAGATTGAAGGGAGATGAGAGCCCACGGGGAAATAGAGGCAGCAAGAGTCTACAAATTTTTTTGGTAACTGGAATGCCTATTAAGCAGACCGAGGTATAAGTAAAGACATGCTCATTCAAGGAAGAGATTGGGAAGTCCTGAAGTGCAAAAGCATGAAGGATGCAATGCTCAATTTACTTCTCCCATGACTGGGCAGTACCTAGGCACATGGATAATATACTGGGACTAATAGGTTAATCTACAACATAGTTCAGCTCCTATACGATCAACAGGAAATGTTTCTGCTGGAACCAATTTCCAACACTGCTGGCAGAAGCAACTGCATGTAGCCCAGTCTAGAGTCAACTTAAGGGGAAATGTAGCTCTTTCATAATGGAAAGGAAAAATGACTAAAAATAGCATGCTTGGTGTAATCAAGCCAGCCCCAAACCAGCCAATAGGCATTTTGGAGGGAGAAAAAGAAAGGGGAAAGGGGAAGAAGTTATTAAAACATAACACCCTTCAGTTTTTAATCAGACTTACTGAGTCCACTCTTAACATGTGTCAATTAGACCGGAGAAAAACAAGACATATTTGAGGGCTGTCAATGAACCAAGGAATGAATCTATTGAGTTATAAATGCAATTTGAGGGGTCTGTTCCCTTATGGGCCTCCACATTGCACAACATGGAAGTTTTCTGTTTTTTTTTCTCATTATGCATCCCAAACCAAGTAAGAGTAGTGCATATCTTGCCCCTTCCTAATAAGTTTCCTCAGTCAGAATTGACCGTATCTGTCAAGATTATTATTAGTTAGCAATGACTCTGTATGCTAAGTTTTAGGGACATAAAGACACTAAGGTGGCACAGCACAGGGACCTGAGGAGGAGGGTTAGAATCAGCAAGACCTGAGCTCAAATCTGGCGTCACTTGCAAGTTGCATGATCCTGGGCAAGTCACTTAACCTGTCTTCCTTAAGTTTTCTCATCTGTAAAATGGGGATACAATAGCAATTGCCCTTGCAGGGTTGTTGTAAAGATAAAATAAAATGTGAATAGAGCATTTTGCAAACTTTAAAGTATTGTTGATAATGTTATTTTAGTAACAAATGTATTACTAATAATTTAAAAAGTCTTTTCAAGGAGTTTATCATCTAAAGGAGGGTATTAAAATAATGATTTATAAACTGTTTCACATAAAAGTTTATGAGGCATATTTTCTGGATAATTAATCATGCTAACAATCATTAATAAAAGAGGTCAGTGATACTCTCCAATGCCATAGACCCCTCATGGAACCTTGAAAGAGTGGGTGTTCATGAGGGTGGTGACTGGTTCTAATTTGTTTTTTATTTTTTATTTATTTTTTATTTTTTTGTAAAGCAAATGGGGTTAAGTGGCTTGCCCAAGGCCTCACAGCTAGGTAATTATTCAGTGTCTGAGACCGGATTTGAACCCAGGTACTCCTGACTCCAGGGCCGGTGCTTCATCCACTGTGCCACCTAGCCACCCCTGGTTCTAATTTGTTAACAATAGGAAGAATGAATATTATAATATTCTAATAAGGGGCTGAGGAACATGGCTGATCACTCAGTTTGGGGGCAAAGAAACTTCTCTCTTATCCAGACTACTCTGCCTAGGGAAATCTAGAGAAAAGAAGGGGTCTACCTCTTCTCGGACCTGGCTGGATGGAACAAAATGGGCCATAGATTCTCTAGTTAGGTGGAGTCTCCCTCCTAGGTTCAAATGGCTTGTACTCCTAGGATCTGGGAAATCTCATCTATCAACAATGAATATGTTCAGAGACTAAACAATCTACATATTTCTGGAAAAAAACCCTGTTCCGATATTCAATAATTGATTATTAAAATAGAATTTCTCTCAAAACAAAATACAAGGGGCGGCTAGGTGGCGCAATGGATAAAGCACGGGCCCTGGAGTCAGGAGTACCTGGGTTCAAATCCGGTCTCAGACACTGAATAATTACCTAGCTGTGTGGCCTTGGGCAAGCCACTTTAACCCTATTTGCCTTGCAAAAACCTAAAAAAAAAAAATACAGGCAGGGTAAATTGGAGATAATGTCAGAGGGAGGACACTAGCAGTGAGAAGAGTTAGGAAATAAATCTCACAGAAAGTGCCACTTTAGCTGACTCTTGAAGGAAGCTGGGGAAGCCAGGGAGTAAAGATGAAGGAGAGAATTCCAGGCATGGGGGATATCCACAAATAGGAAGGTGGACATGAGACCTCTAAAGAGGGCTAGCACCAAGAAGATATATGCTGGTTCCAAACCAAAGAACCCTCCCCAGAAAGTAGTCACTGACCTGGATCCTGTTTGGGAATAATCACTACCACAACAAAACACATCAACAACTCAGGACTATATAAAAAGGGAAGCGTTATATCTCTGTTCAGCCTACTTAGCTCCATCACAAGGTGGGGAAAGGATTCTGTCATAGCAGATGTCAGCATGTATCAAACAATCATGATAACTGGCTGTTGACCAGTTTACAATTACATTTCTAGGTGTGCAGAATTGCCATCAGGATGTAACACAACCCCTTCATGCTCACCCAAAGCAGCAGCCCAAATTTACTCTGTTGTAAATCTACAGCCTAGAACCATAATGGGCCATCTTAGAGTCTTGTATTAGGTTCTATTCTACCCCTTTCCATAGTCCTTTCTTGACAAAAACATGTGCTCTTAAAATTAATAAACTCATTAATTCATTCAGAACTATATCAGCTTGGGGGTATAGATAGCATTTTGAGAAAATAAAAATCTGTATCATAAGAAGGTAAGAAAAATATAAAACATATAAATTTATAAAAATATAAAACATAAGAAAAATGGAAAAAAGGTAAAGAAAATATGATTTTGAGTAATGACTCCAGTATTTACTGAAGTATTTTTAAAGGCTTTTATTGAGGATTAAGTGTAAAAATGAGAGAATGCTTCATAATAAAAAAATAATTTGTTTGGTTATTTCAGTTGTGTCTAGTAAACTAGTAAATGTCTGAAGCCAGATCTGAACTCAGGAAAATGAGTCTTACTGACTCTTGGTCCTGTACTCTAAGCATTGTGCCACCTAGTTGTCCAATAAAAAATAACATCTGGCATTTATATGGCACTTGAAGGTTAGCTAAACACTTTAAATAAATTATCTCATTTGCATTTCCACAACAATTTTATGAAGATGGTGGTATTGTTACCTTCATTCTATATACAAGGAAACTGAGCTTTGGTGGTTTCCCTATGGTCAACCAGAGCTTAGGAGTTTCTAAGATGGTATATGAACACAAATCTGCCCTAACCCCCACTCAACTATTCTGTACAATCCACTAGAAGTGGATAACATGCGGCCCACAGGTAACATGATCTAAACCAAATTAACAGGTAACTGGAAAATATTTAACAAAATAAGTAAAAATATAATACAACACAGATAATATTAAAATATGATTTTCTAAGACAACTTGCTTCCATAAAGAGTCTTAGGTAAGGTTTGGTGACTCTTATTTCAATTAGAATTTGCTACTCTACACTACATCACAATGCCTCAGCTGTAAAGTATTATGCATATTAATATAACCAGGGTAGGTTGATGGCTTGCGGCAGCTAGGAGCAGTAGATAGATTCCTCTTCCCAAGTTCAAATCTGGCCTCAGATACTTCCCAGCTATGTGACCCTGGCCAAGTTATTTAATCCTCTTTGCTTCAGCTTCTTCATCTGTAAAGTGAGCTAAAGAAAGAAATGGCAAACCACGCCAGTATCTTTGCCAAGAAAATTCCAAATGGGGCCCTGAAAAACTGGACACAATTGAAATAACCAAACAACAACAAGGTCAATGACTTACCAAGGTAAACTAATCTAGTTAAACCACAAAGGAGGGTTTTCTGAATCTCCTTAGGGTAGAAGCTGATTATGAGAATGGACAGTTTGGCCTCAGAAATTCCTTCCTGATCAAGACTTATGAACTATGAACTCCTTTTGAAAAAAGCACAAAGACAGAAAAGGAAAGACACTGGTAACTTTACAAAGGAAATATTTCCTTGTACCTCCCATACTAGTGATATTCATTCTTGATAAAAAGGAAATTATATGAAGCAATTGCAATGGTTTCCTTTGGAAGATTCCATCCAAGTAAGTTATTTTCACATTTGCAGAGACACTGTCAGCTATGGGACTTATGCAACTGTAAATTCTATTATTTTGCCTTATTCATGTAACTCCCTTAAGGAATTCATTGTAGAAACAGTACAAAGTGAGATGTTGGAGACTCTGGGGAAAAGATCTTATTAAGAAATACTCTAATGACAACATTGATGGATATGAAAGACACCCAAAACTGCCAATGACCCACCCACAAATTCACTGGATGAAGGAAAGACAATATTCTATTTTACTTCAGAGCAAAGTCAAAGCTCAGTAAACAGATGCTCTTAACTCTAAGCCTCTGGACAGAACAAAGAAACTGGCTTAACCTGCAACAGAAGGCAGGTGAGCTGGTTTATTATAAGCAACTTCCAAGAACAATATTAAAGAAAGGGAAAACAAAAAACAATTCCCTGAAACTGAATACAATTATAATGACCAAACTTGGCTCTAGAAAAGAGAAGGAAATGTAACTATTCCTTTCTTACAGAGGTGGGTAATCATACATGGTTAATAAGGATAGACATTGATATGTTGTTTAGATTTCACAAACTGTTTTTCCTTCCCCTTTATCTTTTTTCTTCTTTGTTTCAAGGGATGACTCAATGGATAGGAGAAGGGGAAGGGTACATTTGTAAATGAAGGTGGAGATGTTTAAAAACAGGATAGGCAACTGCCTCTCTGGGATGGTTTAGTCTCTGTGTTTTTGACAAAGAAGTTCCTTCATTGCTTCAAATAATGGTCTTTTGTCTGAATGACAATAATGTCCCCAGGACAGGGTGTCAAGAGACTTAGTGCTATGGTTTGTTCCACCTTTGGTCTCTGACTAAATGGGTGACCTGGGGTCTATTGAGGGACTCTGTCTCAGCTATCCAGGTGAGGACTTGATTAAGGTTACCATGGAAATAAAAACCAATTGTCCCACTCCATTTAATCATTTATATAGCATCCATTGCCCCCAGATAACCCAATGCAGAGATTTGACAGCAGACACTACTGAATCTTTGATCCCTATTAGGCCATACATTCATAGGTCAACTGGTCTAGTCCTACTGCTGTCCTTAATCTTGAAATCAGCCTAGACCTGAGCATCTTTGTATGTATATATATATATATATATATATATATATATATATATATATATATATATATATACACACACATAAACACACAAAGGAACCTGTGAACTTGTGTCCAGGTCTTCTTACAAACACCAACTCCTCACCCTCACCCCAAATCACTGATAAAACACACTGAGGGCATATACAGTTCTTTAAAAATGTAACAGAATGATGCAGTCAGTGTTTCCTCTAAGAATTTTACTAAGCAGGGGCGGGTAGGTGGCACAGTAGATAGAGCACTGGCCTTGGAGTCAGGAGTACCTGAGTTCACATCTGGCCTCAGACACTTAATAATTACCTAGCCGTGTGGCCTTAGGCAAATCACTTAACCTATTGCCTTGAAAAATCTAAAAAACAAACAAAACAAACCAAAAAAAAAGAATTTTACTAAGCTTATTTAATTCACTTGCCCCTTTTGCAGTTATATTTATGAGAATGCCAATTCTCAGCACATGCTCACTGTTCTTTAATTGCTATGTTCATAACACAGAAGGACCCAGGATCTTTGCCTATCTACTGAGACCACTGGATCAAGTTACTGGCCAGGGATTCAGAAGCCAGGCAGTAGCTTGGTTGGGATCTTAGCCAATGACTCCAGATATTGGGCCTTGGGCTCAAGTCTAGGCCTGCCACTTCAAAAGGTAGTCATGAGGTAAAGAAGGAATTTCCTTAATGCAACAGATCACAACCTCTTTTTCAACACCAGCAAATGAAGTTACCAAGAGTTTAACCTATCTTCATCAGAGAGGGATTGTGCAAATTCTCAGGTCTGACTAAGAGTCTGCAAAGCTGTTCGGAAATTCTCAGATGATGTGCCAAACCAGCACAGAGATGCAAAAAGAAAATACCACTGTTTGAGAAACAGGATGATTTGGAGAATTTCATATCTAATTAAAACAGACACACATAGAAATAGACATATATACACACACACACACAAGGACACAATTCTTGCTGGAAAAGAATCACTGTCCTAGAAATTATCTTCCTTTTAATCGAGATTTTTTTCTTGTAATGTGTGTAAAACAAAAAAATATGCATTAAATTAAATCAAATCCTTGCTGGAATTTGTTTCTGGGTATGATAGGCTATTCAAGAAAGCCTTGATCATTAGCCCAGTCAACCTTGGGGAGATGGATATTTCTGGGGAGAAGCTGTAGGGCTCACACTCCAAGTTATATCTCTCTTCTAGCCCCATCACACCCTCTAGTGTCATTAGAACAAAGCCCTTATCACAAAGTCTTCTCATATGAGATTCACCCAGGAGACTGGCATGATGGGAAGGTCTCTGGCCTTTGGGGTAGTGAGAGTTCAACCCTGGCTTCCTGCCAATATAAAACATATGTCTGCATTTTATATATTCTAGTAAACTCCAATCTGGCTTTTAGCCAGTGGGCCTTCATTACATGTCAAAGATAAAAGCACTGCCCATGTTTACCCCCTACCCCCACCCAGCTCTCTTGTAGCCATCTCATAAACCAAACGTGCCTTATTGGAAACAGAGCTTTAGACAATGGGCTAAGAGAGCTTCAGAACAGTTACCAGATGGCAAGCGGCATTGTCCCCCACTCCATCAGTGGAGGCAGTGAGGATAGGAGAGGTGTGAGAGATTTTATTCAAGTCCTATCATGAATCATTAAAAGGAACTAGAAATATATTTAGGGTCTTTAGACACCAGGAATCTGCTTAGATGTTGATATCTATCGGATGGCATGAATAGAAGACAAATGTAATAAGGGTTCCTCTCAGATTTTGGAAATGATGCCTCGTGGCAGAATTGTCATTGCATAGACCTCCCATTTTCTCTCCTCTCCTGGTTAAAATAGAGATGCAGGTAACAGTGGATTTGAGAATTCACAGCTCCAAAGTCATTTTTCATTTAATTTTGGAGTCATGCATTTATGTAGGTCAAAATGAAACATTCCCAGCTGTTTCCCTTTCAAGTCTATGGTTTACAATCCAGCCATCTTCCTAGAGAACTTTGAAATATGAAGTCTGAAGCTGGTAGATATTCATCATCAATTTGATTTTAAGGATTCTATTTTTTTTTCAAGATGCAAAAGCATTCATGCAGGAACACTGCTTCTATGTGGGAACCAGGTGGTCTGGGACTTGGTCATACCAGTACTTAATAAATATAATAAAACCTCTGTATCCAGCAAGTCATTCTGTGTACTAGAATTTTCTGGATAACTGAGAGCTTAATTTCTTAAGCATGGCCTACTGAAGACTCCAGGAGCTACTGCCGGGTCACACTTCCCCTTTTTTCTCCATCAGCCAAAGTCTTTTCGATCTCTCTCTCTCTCTCTCACACACACACACACACACACACACACACACCCATCAACCTCCCATTTCTGAGCCTTTGCAACTGCCCACTCCCTTACTTTAAATACATTCTTCCCTTATACCTGTCTTATGGAATCCTTCACTTCCATTAAAACTCAGCTCAAGCTCCATCTTTTAACATGAAGATTTTCTGATCTCCTTCAAATATGAGTGCCCTCCCTTCCTAATGACCTTGTATTTCTTATATAAGTTCTTTATATATTTATATTTAGGCCCTCCATCACTTCTCATCTAGATCAATTAATGGATCTTAATTGGTCTCCCTATCCCAAGTCTTTCCCCCTCTAATTCATCCTCCACCCAACTATCAAAGTGATTTTAGATCTTACCATTTCACACACCCCCCCTTACTCTCCTATTCAGTAAACTTCTATTACATTTAGGATAAGAATATAAACTACTCTGTCCTCCATAAGGTTTCCCTAACAACTTTCCAATCTCATAATCCCTTTCCCATATTCTATAGTAGAGCTAAACTGGCCTTCTTTCTTTTCTTCAGAAGTGGATTTCCATTTCATGCCATCATTGCGCTGGCCATCTTTGATGATGGAAATGCATTCATTCTTCACCTCTTTCTCTTAGACAGAAAATTGCCAAGATGAAGTTCAAGCACTGCAGTTTATGGGAAGCCTTTCCTGATCTCCCCAAATCTTAGTCACTTCCCTATCAAAAAATATTTCACTTGTATCTTGGATTTACTTGGTTCATTTGTGTAGACATATATATACATGTATGTATGTGTGAAAGAAAGTTTCATTCTTCACCTTTGCACCTTTGAATTCCTAGATTCTAATCACAGAGCAGCTACTTAATAAATATTTATTGATCTCATATACATACACTGTCTTTTCCCAATAGAATGTAAACTTCTTGAGACCTGGGATAACTTTTTGTTTTCATATATCTTAGCATCTAGCATAGTTCCTGGCTCATAGTTAGCATATAATCTTTGAATTTCAATTTATTCCCTTATTCATATAATAGGCATTTAATAAATGTTTTCTGATTAATTGATATCCATTATCCTAGTTGGATAGGCAAGATTTTAACAAAATGAGACTAGTAAAAGACAAATTATTTAATTCAGTTCAATTTTAAAATATTTTTTGAGTGTAATTATTGTCTATAAGAGAGGAAGATTGTTTCATTCTTCACCTTTGCAGTCCTAGTGTCTAGAATATAGCAATCACTTAATAAATATTTATTAATCTCATATATACTCATATATAATATCTCATTGTTTTTTCCCAATAGAATGGAGACTCTTTGAGGGTTGAGATTATTTAACTTTCTATTTTCACATACCCAAGCATCTAGCAAAGTTCCTGGCTCAAAGTAAGCACTTAATCTATGAATTTCAATTCATTCCTATATTTATATAGTAGGTAATTAACAAATGTTTGCCAAACAATTGACTATTATCCTAGTTGGACTGTCAAGATTTTTAAAAATAGGAAACTATGGAAAATAGTAAAAGATAGCATATCACATTTATTTCAGTTCAGTCTAAAATTTTTTTGTGAAATTATGCTGTGTGTGTGTGTGTGTGTGTGAGAGAGAGAGAGAGAGAGAGAGAGAGAGAAAGTATGAGGTAGTAAATAGCAAACTGGTCTTGGAACGAGGAAGACCTGATTTTTATAGAATCAAATCAGGAGCAAGAGAGATCTCAAAGGCAATTTAGTTCAACCTTATTTTCCAGATAAGGAGATTAATTCCCAGAGAATTTAAGGTCACTTAGGTAGTACCAGAGAATCCAAGTCCTTTGCATGCAGAAGCAACATATTCTCTACCATACCAGGTTGCTTCCTGATGCATATTGAATTGAGATGAATGAGGATTCAGAAAAGTCCATCAGATTTGCTAGGATTGCCATTCAGATCTAGACCAGGAAGCAGCCTTCAAGGCTGACTTCATCAGTTTGTAAACAAATAAACTGAGGCCCTAAGAAATTAATTAACCTGTACATGGAAACACAGTAAATAGATATTTGAACCCATCTCTTTTGATTCTAGAGTCAGTAGTCTTTCCATTGTATTATTTTTGCCTTGCCTAGAATCAAGGGTTGGAAACATTCGTTCTAAAAAGAGTAGCTACAATATTATTTATCCAGTTTCTGTAGTGATGGAGACAGAAGATCCAGAACTATAGTTCCTCTTTTTTTCTATGATACCTTGAAATTTACTCTTTTGTAATATTTAAGGTAGCTTTGTTCTTGAGAGGGTGACTTCCATAGTTACTAAGTTATCTTTATTATACTCCACTAGGAATCTGCAAAATGCTTTATGAAGTATTCATTTGTATTCATTATATTTGTTTTCTCCATTCCTTTCTTTTAAAAGGGCACTGGCTCTTCACTTTTATAACAAAATGGTAAGCCATGATAGTAAGGCATTTTAAAAAATACACTTTGTCTTACAAATGTTAAAATAACAAGTGTATGAAAAACAGTAAAATGCTCAGGTTGACACATTTCGTTCAGGTTGTTCTCTCATCTTTGGGAGAGAGAAAAATGAAAAGGGCTTGGTCTAAATGAGGGCGACTAGTGAGCTTCGAACCAGTGAAAAGAGATCAGAAACAGGCCTCTGAGTCATATAATGTGTACTAAGCACAGATCTCAAAACAATTCCATTTTCCAGATGTAAACCACCCCAAGGGCTTCTGGCTAGAAGTACATGTTCCATAACATTCTTTGCATAAAAGTAACAATAATGCTTGAGCAAAAAGAATAAATGTTTTATGTGGAAAAAAGGATAATGGAAAAAGGGGAGGAGGGGGAGCAGGGAGGCAATGTGATGTTAATGTCACCAAATAAACAGAGATAAAGCAGTTTACATTTATACAGTCCTGGTGATGGTAGTGATGAGACTAATGTTTTTCTATATATTCTCTCTCATCTGATGCTGGATCAAAATTCTAAGAAGCAGATAGGGATTGTTATTTTCATTTTTAGAAACAAAGAAATAAAGACTAAATGAGATAACTTCCTCAGATCCACAGAACTAGCAGAAGGAACAATTGGCATCATAGTCTGGGTATTCTGACATCTAGATAGGTATCATTTCCAAAATATCTGAATGAAGAGGAAGAATGGCACTAACATCAACAACATCATCATCATCATCAACAACATTTGTGCTTGGAGTTAGGAAGACCTGAGTGACCCTGGGTAAATCACTCTATGGAAGGAAATGACAAACCATTTCAGTATCTTTACCAAGAAAATTCCCATGGAGAATATTAGGTGAGATGGTTCATGAGATCATGAAGGGTTGGACAAAACTGAAACATGTATATATGTGTGTGTGTGTGTGTGTGTGTGTGTGTGTGTATTTTTAGATATATGTATATAGAGAAATATGTATCATTCAAATATATGAGTGTATGTGTTTGGATACATCTGTATTTCATATCACCATTTTATTTTATATATGAGGAAACTGAGGAAAACTGAGGTTAAGAAGATAATGTTTCTGAAGAAGACCATGACATCAGGGGAGTGATACTTTGAAAAGAACATGAATTGGATTTGAGTGAGGGGGAAGCTGTGCTAAGACATCAGCTTCATTTTCTTCTTCAGAGTCATCTGGGTCCAGTAGCCAGATATGAATCAGGACAACTGGAGATGGTCCTGAATGTGAGGCAATCAGGATTAAGTGACTTGCCCAAGGTCATACAAGTCTCTGATGCTGCATTTGAATTCAGGTCCTCTTTACTTCAGGACTAGAGCTGTATCATTGTGCCATTGAGGATCTAGGGTCATGCAGCTAGCAAGTTTATGAAGTAAGACTGTCTCCCTGATTGCGAGTCCAATGCTTTATCCATTATATTCCCTTGTCAACTGTTTGAAGAGAATGATTTATTTTACAAAAAATGGTAGCCAGTGTTCTACAATCAGAAGACTCATGTTATTTTAGAATTAATGACTATTTTATGATTTTTGGTTTCCTTTTCTCATAGCTCCCTATGAAACAGATAAGCCCAAGTGCCACATTCATGGCTGTTGGAACAAACTAGTCTCAACTGCCCATGCTGCCAGAAGTCTTGACTACCTAAAGAGACACTCCCATAACTCATTGATGGGTCAGTTAACCTTAGCTGGGCTTAGACCATCTGCCAAGAGGGTTTACCAAGGTGTGGACACATACTACAACTCTTTGAATGCACAGGTGAGAGTTTAAAACCAATAGACTCTAATAATGAATAAGCAGTCCTGAAAATATCTCAGTAAGCCCCAATACCAGAGGTACTAGTCTTACCTGAACACCCCATAAACCATAATATGATATAATTAATATGTGATAGAATATTGTGATATGATAAGATCAACTAAAAGTCTCAGAGAAAAGAAGAAGGAAAGTAGCTGGATCAATATAAGAAAGGGATTTTTGGCAAGAGGGCCAAGAAAGAAATTATTTCTAAATCCAGTTCTCTTTCATCACCTCAAAATATTACTGTTTAAATGTGACAAAAAAAAGAAAAAAAAACCCAAAGCACACATATGAGAATTCATCAGAAAGAAAACAAGACAGACAAAGAGGTTTTTAAAAAAAATAACCAAAAAGAAAGTTCAATACTATGAATATATAGTATATAGATAATAAAAGAGGGATAACAACAAAGTTGAAGAATTGAAGGAAAGTGGGAAGGGGATAAACATTTATTAATTTACCACTAGATGCATTTTATAAATATTTTCACATTTCACCATCACAATAACCCTGTAAAGTAAGGGCTACTTATAATCCCCATCTCACAGTTGAGGAAACTGATGCATATTAGAGCTTAACTGATGTGCCCAGCTTCATCCAGCTAGTGTCTTTGGGCCAATTTGAACTCAGGTCTTCCTGCTTCAGGATCCAAGACCATATCACATGGGTGCCACCCAAACACAACAAAACACCTTGGAATGATAATGGACCAACCATAAGAATTATGAGAGTGATTTATAGATTCAATATAAAAATTAGAGGAAGAAACATGTATGAAAAATTAAAGCTTTTGAAGAAAATTTCCAAAAAGACAAACAAGAGAATAGACTTTCACCAGCTGTATGACCCTGAGCAAGTCACTTAACCACAACAGTATTTCCTCAGTTCCTCATCTGTAAACTGAACTGGAGAAGAAAATGACAAACTACTCTTTTATTTTTGCCAAGAAAACCCTAAATAGCTTCACAAAGAGTAAGACATGGTTAAAAAATGACTGAACTGAATATATATATATATATATATATATATATATATATATAATATATATATATAATATGTATAATATATATTATATATATATATATATATTATACATATTATATATATTATATATACACACAAACACATAAATATAAATGTATATGTATGTATATATACCATATATACAATATGTGTATTTATTTATTTAATGGAATTTATATATAATTGTTTGATGCTATTTACCCTTTAGTTCTTTGAAAGCAAGGCTTACTTTTCCCCAGCACTTAATGTCTATCTCTTAGTAGGCACTTAATAAATGCTTATTGACTATTGACTGAGCTCCCCATAACTAACTTGGAGGAAAGATTAGCTGATCACCTGTCAGGTGTGTTGCAAAGAGGACTGATGAATGGCCGGGGTGACCCTTAACATCCTTTCTAAATCTGAAGATTCTAGCACTCTGTGGATGATAGAATCAAGATTCAAAACTATCTTGACATGTTGAAATGATGAGCCAAAATAAACAACTAAATTTAATAGGGACAAATGGCAAAACCTAGGAAGACCTAAAGCAACAATTCATGTATGAGAAGGACTGAATGGTTATAGACAACTGAAGTCCAACAAGAGTCAACCATGTTATTTGATTTCCAAAACAAAAAATATAATTTCAATCTTCATTAACAAAATTATGTAGGAAGTTTCATGTAAGTGGTCCTATGTAGCATACTGATAATAACTTGTACTTTTATATTTGAGGATTTATTGAAGAATACATATATCCAAGAACTCTAAAAATGATTCCCTTTTTAGGTGAAGTTCTAAAGTATACAAATGGGAGATAGCAGTTCTATTATCCTTTGGGCTGTTCAAATGGAGAATTGTGTTAAGTTCACAAGACTATGCTTTAAAAAAAAAGATGTTAAAAAACTAGAATATAAATAAAAGAAGTTGAGTGTGATATATCTAGAAGTCATGCATTAGGAGGAGCAGTTGAGTAACATGAGAGAAGTAATATAGTACAGTAAAAGAAACATTATACTGAGAGTTAGGAGAGATCTGTGTTCAAATTTTGCCATTATCTCTTCTTTGCTATATAACCATATGCAAATTACAACCTCTCTAAACCTCAGCTTCCTCTGTTTTAAAATAGGAATAATCATTCCTTCAGCACTTACTTTATAATACAGCTTTTTAGGATCAAATGGGATAAATGTATATCAAATGCTTTGCAAAACCTAAAGTACTATGTCAATGTCAGTAATTACACTTCTGGTTATTTAGCTCAAAGAATAAAAAGAAAGTAGAGAAATTATGGCTGTGTTCAAATATATGAAAGGCTGTCATGTGAAAATGAGAGCAGGCAATTCTGTTTTTCCAGAGGCCAGAACAAGGGCTTTCCAACAGGTAAAAATTTCTGGAAGATGAATTTGAAGCTTGCTATACAAAATGCTGTCTAACAATTTGAGAATTACTCAACAACAGAAGAGATATGGAAGGAAGGTAAGGCAGGTAGATCAATGAATGCAAAGCTCACTCATGACATCAGAGTCCTGATGGTGAAATATGATTCTTGGTCAAGAAGTAGGGATGGAGAATGAGGCATATATTTTCTGACATAACTAATATATTGATTTATTTTGCTTGATTATATTTATTTGTTACAAAGAATTTTACTGAGGGGTTGTGAGGATGTGTGGATGGGAAAAGTGACTCAAAAGGCATGATTTTTTTTAAACAATCATTTATCAATAAAATATCTTAAAAAAAACACACCAGACTGTGAAGAGCCTTGAATGCAATACAGAGGACTGAAATGAACAGTTTTATGCATAAGGGAGACAGAGGTATGAAGTTTGGTTTAGAGGAAGATGACAGTCAAATTTTTTTGCTGTTCAACTATTTAGTCATATCTGACTCTTTATGACCCTATCTTGGATTTTCTTGGCCAGGATACTGGAAGGGCTTGCCATTTCCTTCTCTAGCTCATTTTACAGATGAGAAAACTGAAACAATCAGGGTTAAGTGACTCACCCAGGGTCACACAACTAGTGTGTGTCTGAGGCCATATTCGAACTCAGGAAGATGAGTCTTCCTAACTCTAGATCTGCACTCTATCCATTGTACTAGCTAGCTTACTTCACCAGTAGAGTTAGGAACAGCTGTAAGAATTTTGGTTTTACAATCATAAAACTTGCATTCATGTCCTAACTAGAACACTCAGTAGTTATATTGTAATGGACAAGTCACTGACTTTTTCTGAGTTTCAATTTCTTCTTTAATAAAATGGAGAAAATAATAGTTTTATAAGCTAGCTACTTTATGCTCTACTTTTATAAGATACTTTATAAGGAAGATGTCTTTGAAATGAGTTGTCTATCATTAGAGTTTATAATTTTGAATAATGAGACTGTGTTTCAACCATGGAGAGAAAAATAAATGTGAAAATAAAGGAAAATCAGTTTAGGAGACTTTCAGTTGGATCCATGAAATTATCATTTAATGATTAAAAAATAAACTTCAGAAAGTACCCCTGGGTCCCAGTTCTTATCCCGTTATACATCTGTTCTGCAACAGAAAGAGTAAGTTAATTACTTCTCTATAAAATGCAGGTATTTTGTGAGACATAGCATTGCACCAGTTAATAATAATCTACCTTCTGTTGACACAAAATGTTGAAATTAATAACAATCGAGATGATACATCACACAGCAGAGCCTACTTAATTGAAAATCTAGATGGCAGGAGCAGTGATTTTCCTTGGTACAAATTATTAAACTGAGAATTATGGTGGTATGAAAATTCCAATCAATGCAGGTGTTGCTATAGGCAAGCTTTATTCAATAGCATATATTTGATGATGAGGACTGGTTGCACATCTTTAATTCTCAACTGTGACAGTAGTATTTTTGGAATAAGGAAAAAGAACATAGAGGAATGTATAAGAATTGTCTAGGACTGATGAGAATAATGATTTTACATTTAAAATTGTCTGTTCAATCTTTAGGGCCTGAAAAGACGAATCCAAAAGAAGACATAAATAATCCCTTTCAGGCAGCAAATATAGGAGATCTCCCAATTCTCTTCATTAGCTACGAATCACAGAGCACAATTGACTTCTGTCAATACCTTAAACACTTACTGTCTGACTACTAATGTGAAAACCTTCCTCCTTTTCAGTGCCTGGGCATTTTGTAATTAAACACTAAAGCAATAGCTTTATGGAAGACTATTGTTTTCCAAACTATAAGATTTAGAGGTATTTGATTAGGAAAAAAAATCCAGATAAAATCTAAAGTAGAATATAGGCATTAAGGCAAGATGGAGTGCTAAAAGTCAACCTGATAACAGTGTCATTTTAAACCCAGAAACCTCTCAAATGAACACTTGAAACCCAAGATATTTCATAATAATTTCCCTTGTTTCAATGATCTTTGTTCCTAAACCTAAACATTTTATTTTGTGTTCACTAGTAATACTAACTTCCCCCTTCTCGACTTTAAAAAAAGGCATCGTTTATCATGAATCAAAATTAATTTCAGTTATAAAAATAAAAAAATGTTACAACATCATGTTATTATAACAGACCAGATTATATGGTTATCTTGTGGCCTAACATCAGAGTGGGAGCACTGAAGTCAGTTCTAATTAACTAGCAAGAGCTATTGTTAAATTTTCAGCGTGAAAACCAGCTAGTGCCAGAAATCAGAGCTTGGTTTATTGTTTTGCTGATTGTTTGGACATAAGAAAGTAATGGAATAAATGTTAAAAATGCATATTAAACTTAAAAGTATATTGTGAATATTTTTTCCCAGAAAGCTAGTTGCTAAATGTTTACAACCAGATTAGCACTCTACCATCTGGGTGCCAGGGATCTTTGAAGCCAATCCAAAAACTATCATTAGCTGGTATCATCTCTACCTAGAGTGAATGGTCCATGGTTACATACCTGCTATCAGGCATTAGATTTAAACTCAAGTCTTTCTGAATTAAAGTCCAGTACTCTATCCATTACATGATACTGTCTCTCATATTATGTATAATTCTGATAGCTTTTTAATTCAAGGTCTAAGATAAAACATCTGTTAATTTTAAGATTTCTCTAATTGCTTCATCATTTCCAAGCAAAAGTGGGTCAAGACATACTCGGAGCAGGAAGGGATGTTAGAGGTTATTTACTCAATCAATAAACATTTGAAGGCACCTACATTGGACCAGGCACTATTCTAAGCGGCAGGAATATTAAGAAAGACAAAAGTCACTCTCCAGGAGCTCACAGTCTTATAGGAGAAAAAACATGTAAATAACTATATTTAAACAAACTAAATACAGGATGAATTTCTGATAATCAAATCTTCCTTCTAGGAGTTTCTAGGGGGAAGATGAAGTTTTCATTAAGACTGAAAGGAAGGGGCGGCTAGGTGGCGCAGTGGATAAAGCACCGGCCTTGGGGTCAGGAGTACCTGGGTTCAAATCCGGTCTCAGACACTTAATAATTACCTAGCTGTGTGGCCTTGGGCAAGCCACTTAACCCCATTTGCCTAAAACCTAAAAAACAAAAACAAAACAAAACAAAGACTGAAAGGAAATCAGGAAAATCATGAGGTGGAGATGAGGAGATAAAAAATTCTAAGTGTTAGGGATAGAGTAAGGAGATTGAGTGTCTTGCTTGAGGAAGAGCAAAGAGGTCATTATTACTAGAATTTAGAGTACATAGAGGAGAGTAAGGTATAAGAAGACTGGAAAGACAGGAGAGGACCAAGTTATTATGGACTTTGGGTGCCAAACAGAGCATTTTGTATTTGAACCTGAGGTGATAAGGAAACACTGAAGATGATAGAATAGGAGCTCATATGGTCATATTCATGCTTTAAAAAGATCAGTTCAACAGGTGAGTGAAGGATGGACAGTTGAAGGAGGAAATAAAGTATGAAGACCATTATGCCATTGCCATCAGGCATAAGATAATAAGGGTCAAAATCAAGATGGTGGCAGGTCAGGGGGAGAAAGGTACATATAAAATTTTCCAAAGGTAAAAATCTATAGAATTTGCCAATGGATTGGGAGTGAGAGCAGGTTGTTACCTAGGTTGCTAGCTTAAAGGACAGAGGGGATGATCAGACTGTAACAGAAAACTTGAGTCTAGTGAAAGATGAGTTCAGTCCTGGAGATGCTGAATTTAAAATCTCTATAGGATATCCAGTCTGAGCTTCCAGTAATCAGTAGATGTGAGACTGGTTCAGAAGAAAGGTTAGGCTGAGCAAAGGGATCTTATAATCATCAACATAGAGATAGTTCAATCAACTGGTGCTGATGAGATTATCAGGCAAACATATATAGAAAGAAGAAAAATGGACCCAGGATAGAGACTTGGGGGACTCCCATTATTGGTGGGTATGACCCAGTCCTAGATAAAGATCTAGCAAGATGCATGAGGAGTGGACAAGATAGAGTGATGTCACAAAAACCTAGGGAGAAGAGAGAAGCAAGGAGAAAGAGGTGATTGAAAGTTTTAAAAGCCAAAGAAAGGTTAGGAAAGATGAAGTCTGAGAAAGGCCATTAGATTTGACAACTAAAGGATTCTTGATAACTTTGGAGAGAGAAGTTTCTGTTTAATGATAAGATCAGAAGTCAAACCACAAAGAGTTAAGAAAATGAGAAGAGAGGAATAGAAACACCCATTGTAAACAGTTTCCCTCTAGGAGATTAACTATGAAAAGAAGGAATGTATGAGGTATAGCTAACTTGGATCAAGTGAGGAATTTTAGAGATTGGGTAAGAAATGGGTATCTTTTTAGGCAGTAGGGAAGGAGCCAGGACACAGAGGTAGAACCAGGTGGGAATGATAGAGGGGTCAATCATGCTAAGGAGAAAAGATGGGATGAGATCCTTTGTACATGTAGAGGTATCTACATGGCAAGGAAAAGGGCTACCTCTTTGTGAGAAATAAGTAAAGAAGAAGATAGTGGAAGAAGGCAACTGAATGATAATGAGGAATAAAGAAGAAGTTCTCAATGAATGGTCCTCAATTTTTCTTTTATTTTTATTTAAAGCAATGGGTTAAGAGTGACTTGCCCCAAGGTCACACAGTTAGGAAATTATTATTAAGTGTCTGAGACAGAATTTGAACTGAAGCCCTCCTTACTCCAGGACTGGTGCTCTATCTACTATGCCACCTAGCTGGCCCCCCTCAATTTTTTTTAGTGAAATATGAGGCCAAATAAGAGTGTGGATAATCGGAGAGTCATGAGAGGTCTGAAGGAAAATGAAATGTTTTTGTAAATTGGATAGTGAGATAATGAGGGAGATTTAGATTGCCTGTTTCAATCAGGGTCCATTAAAATTATTTAACATAAATTTATAACAAATCCAGTCTGCATAGTTTTGTGATTTTCTCCAAATTATTTCAGTAATGTGTGAATAAGAACAAAGGCAGTGCAGGGTGGGAGCAATTCAAGGCTAAGGGATATCAGGGCAAGGGACTGAGAAGACAATAGTGTAGAGGTGAACTGGTTCACCAAAGAGACAAAATGGAGGAAAGGAGAAATTATCCAGTGTAGGGTAGATGACCTGGGAAAGAATCAAGGGATCAAAGGACTAAACTCATGGTGAATAGGAAAAACTAGATTTGAGTTTGTAAATCAATGTGAAAGTTGGAATGATAACAGATTATGAACAGAAAAGATAATTTCAGAGTCCATGAAAATGGAAACAGAACACTTGTAAGTGATGGCAAGACCAAGAATCGTCTCAGTGAATAGAGCAAAGTTGGGAAAAAAGGATTAGTTTATGGGAAATGAGTAGGTTTGAAGAACTGGTAAATTAGGGTACCTGAAAGAATTCTGATATGAATTCTTGTACTACAAGGACAGGAGTAGAGAAGGAGGGAAAGATTATAAATCAGTCATTGAACTCATTGAGAAAGAAAGAAGAATGTCCTAGAGAGGTTGGTAAATTTTAGCAACCAGAATCCTGATTGGTTAATAAATATGAATTTTGAACAAAGCTTAAAGGGAATTCAGAAAGGGTGGTGGTGGAAGGAATTGTAACTTTAGAATGGGGAGGGAGGAGATGCATTCAAGAGGATAAGAGTAAGGGAGCTTCAAGTGAAGAATGGGGTGAGAAGTTTTTAAGCATTGAAGGATGAGTTTATATAGATTCTTAATATCCCTAGGGGTCTGGCCTGAATAGGAGTCCTCATTGGATGTTAGGAAGCATTGTATAGTGGGAACACAGAGACACACTTAGGTAGGCTCCAACTCAGGTTAGGCCACACATGATGGGAACCCTGTAGCATTTCTTTTTGACAGATGAGGAAACAGGCTCGGTAATTAAATAACTAGTCTAAGATCACACAATTATAAATAAGCAAAATCAGAATTTGAACCCAGGTCTCCTGACTCCAAATCCATAATTATATTATACCATTTAATTTCCTTTTCAAAGTTTTCTGATCACTTGCCTGGAACTTCAATTTGCATTTATTTCAACATACCTTTATTTGATAGTTGTATTTAATTTTTTCCTTCCTTCCCCTACAGTAAAAAAAATATAGAGAATAAAATCACAAAGTGTGATGATGACTTTTATATAGATGGCACTAGTACAATATCTTATATACAGATAGGGCTTAATAAATGTTGAATAAATGAATGAGCATGTTTCAATAATAGATGTCCTAATTGTTTAAAATTAAGTAATGGATTTTTATTTCAGATGTAGAACATGCAACTTTGAGGTATTCAGTTAGATAAGTAAAAAAAAGTCACACTAAGTAAAGAGATTAGCATAAGAAGATGCCAAAAAAATGCCAAGTGGTTAAATACCAGGAGGTCAGGCAGACCCAAATTAAGCATGAGGAAATTTATTACTAGGAGTCTAGTGACAAACAGCTAGATGACTGTTTTATGGGTCTATGACTGGAGCTTTCAAATTTTATTGTTAGCAAGGAGAAGGTATTATCAATGCTCTATCATCACAGGATTCATTTTTCTGAATCTGGGGGACCAGAGAAAGGGTGTAGAGATGGTGTTCCTCTTCACTTAGGAGAATTCTCAGGGAGTAAAAATAATTTGGCTATAATGGGTGAAATAGGAAAAAAACAAAATGCTGATGTCGGTAACTGATGTGGCACTGTCTTCTAATTACCAAGAAGCACCGGTAGTTGAGAGAATCATTAAATCCTCTCCTCAGCAATTAATACTCAGAACAATTGGAAAAAGTACTAATTTTTAATTGAGTCTCCAGGAAACAGCCTGTAAGCAGATGAGTATTTGAAATATACTATTTGCCATATCCCCAGGTATTAATCTGACCCAATAGTCTTCCATTCATTATGGAGAAAGGAAAAATGGTTGTCATCTCAGAAATGAGATGGCAGCTTTGAAAATCATTTCAGCAGGGTGGGAAGTCACAAGAACCATGCTAATTGTCTCAGATGCTTTATTTTGTTTAGTTTTGAAATTTTGGATTTTCCTTCCATTTTCTTTGGTTTTGCTCTTAAGGAACTCACATTCTGAACTATCATTCCTCTCTTCTGGAGAATGCTACAACTGAACATTCCTTTCAAATGGACAAGTAGTTTAGACTCTGTTTTCATATTTATTCAGGATAAATGGAGATAGCCTCATTCTCTCAGGGGGGCACTGTGAGCATTTGCAAATGTTGATTCAGGACCAAGAAAGATAATATTGTATAATTAAAATATACTGAATGATTCAGTAGCATAACAATATTCAGATGCTCTTCTCTGATTTTATTTCTGGAATTCTCATCCAAAGATCTTGGCCCATCATTGATACATATCTGTTTAATAGATGTAAGCATTTTTAAAAGGAGAAAAAAAATCATATTGATCCTGGGTGCAAGAGGAAGAGTCAGAATAGAAATTATTAAGACCTATTTCTTTCCTTCCCCTCTGAAGTTGGAGAATTAAGCACCAAGAACTGGAAAATGTCAAAGATCTGGGTTTGTCTCAGCTGTCCTACAAACTAAACTATTATCCACACAGAACAGGGATGGCATTGATATAGACACAGAAAATAGAATGAAAAGTTATATTTTTTGGGGGGTTTTTTGCAAGGCAAATGGGGTTAAGTGGCTTGCCCAAGGCCACACAGCTAGGTAATTATTAAGTGTCTGAGACCGGATTTGAACCCAGGAAAATTTATATTTATAGCATATTTTAGGTTCATAAAGGGCTCTCCCTCTTAGCAATTCTATAAAGGAGATAATACAATAATTATTAAATCTATTTTACAGAGAAGGAAATAGAAAGACCAAGTATTCTACTCTGGGTCATACAGTTAGCTAATGAATGATGGGGGAACTAGATATGTTAGATGTTGAACTCTTAAATCAATTTTTAAAAAGCTTGCTCCTATTGAGGCAACTAGGGATGTTCTTAATATAGTGCTGAAAAAGGGGGCAGTATGAATCCTGCCTCAGATACTTTACAAGCTGTGTGACCTTGGACCAGTCACTTAACTTCTCCAGTCTCAAGTTTTTTTTTCATCTGTAAAACAGGAGTGAAAATAACTTCCACCTTCCTGGGTTGTCATGAGTACCAAATGATATAACATATAAAATGCTTTGCAAAACCTAAAGCACTCGGGGCAGCTAGGTGGTGCAGTGGATAAAGCACCAGTCCTGGAGTCAGGAGTACCTGGGTTCAAATCCGGTCTCAGACACTTAATAATTACCTAGCTGTGTGACCTTGGGCAAGCCACTTAACCCCATTTGCCTTGCAAAAAAACAAAAAAAAACTCTAAAGCACTAAAATATAAATTCTGCACAAATCTTCCATCTCTCCTTTTGGAGCATTCAGTACGACATGATTACTCAAAGCAAAGGAAGGATACTAAGCCATGAGAATTAAATGTTGGGTCCATGCCCTCTCCCTTTTCAAAATATTATCTTATATAATAAGTTATTTTTCTGGAAGGATGTAAGGGCAAGGAAGATTTCATTTTTTGTTCTCATTCTTCCAGCACCTACTCTGATGAGTAAGGTACAAAATAGGTATTTTTGAAATTAAACTTAAAAACAAACAAATAAACTCCAAAGTTGTTAGTGAATATAACTAGGTTTTTATGTTATTTCTTTCCTGCCAAAGGTTTGCATCTCAAAACTGACTTCTTGGAGACACTGCCTCAACTCGTACTGTGAAAATTCCAGTGGTTATGTCATGAGATTTTTCTGTTTAGGTATATCTCTTAACACTGCTTTAAATTATATTCTTTAAGCCACATTCACTAGCTTTATTTAGTGGTAATACTTTTGTTATTGAGTTGGTTCATGATCCCATTTGGTTTTTTTTTTTTTGGCAGAGATACTGGAGTGGCTTGCCATTTCCTTCTCCAACTCATTTTACACAGGAGGAAACTGAGGCAAACAGGATTAAGTGACTTGCCTAGGATCATCCAACTCCTAAATTTCTGATGTCAGATTTGAACTCAAGAAGAAAATTCTTCCTAACTTCAGGCCCAGAACTTTGTCCACTCTGCTACTTGGCTGTTTTGGTAATCTTGCTTCTATCCTAATTTTTGCTATAGTTCCACTGGTGACTTTTCTAGCATTCCAAATTATGATGATGATGATGATGATGATGATGATGATGATGATGATGATGATGATGGGTGCTCACATGGATTATCTCATTTGAACCTCAAGACTACTCCTATGAGGTAGAAAAGGATCGGTATTATCATTCCCTATTGTTTTTTTTTTAAAGGTAAAGCTAATGAGGTTCAGAAAAATCAAGTGATTTGTCCCAGCTAGGAAATGGCATAAACAGGGTTGAAACTCATGAATAAGATGTCCCGAAAGTCCTAGTGTAAGTTTGACTCTCAGGATACTCTATATTCTGACACTTTGCCATCTCCCATACCACACTGATTCCAAGAAAGCATTCTACCCAAATAACTAAGATGGTTCATAGGTATACTATACATCCCCCCTCTTCATCCCAAATGGGTCAATTTATGCATTAAAGTGAGTTTTGTCATCTTTCAGATTCACAATATAATTGTTATTGATATTCAGAACAAGAATCCTGAGATATCCTAACATCTGGAGGTGCCATTGGAATCATCAAATATAATAAATTCAATGTTTAATGCAGCTTTAGTATTAAGTGGGTTATATGGTACTCAGATTCTCAATAATAATTCCTTCAGATTCTCAAATGATCAATAATTAAAGACTCCTAAAAGATTAATTCTCTACTAATCAAAATATTTAAATAGTGAATCTTCCCATTCATTCACCATCCCAGATAAACGAAGTTTCACTATATTTTTGATTACAAAATGTTAATTAGGATGGAGCTGCTCTTTATTTTCTTTCCAAGATCCTTTCTATGTCTAGCTTCCTCATTTGTAGACTAGAATTACTATGATCCTGGCACCTAAATAACATTAAATCAGACAGCAAAAAGGCATCATCCTTATTAGATATTTCCTATAGAATGTAAACTCCTGAAGGCAAGGACCATTTCAACTTTGTCTTGTAATAAATTTTTATCTGTAATAAATTAACATACAGTTGAATTATCATTCTATAAAAATAAAAAATCTAGAGCAGACCATTCACTCTATCTTGGACCTAATATGTATCTTCAAGATAACCTTATAATCCAAGCATCTCATTTTACAGTTGAATAAATTCAGGGCTTAATACATAAAATGACATAGACCTCCATCATGTGAGGGAGGTTCAGACTAGTCATGTCTTCATCAGTCTCCAGGTTTCACTTCTATTTCTCCTGAGCTTTCTCTACAATGCCCCAGAAACCTCTTTATCCTGGAAGCTCCTTCTCCCCCTGCCCCCCACACACACACCCTTTCCCTCTCATTGTCCAGTTCCTCCCAGGACTTTAATTTTGAGGAGGCTCAGATTGGCCATGTCTTCACTTCTCTCTAGGCTGTGCATCTGACTCTCCTGGATTTTCTCTTCTGATCCCCAGAAAACTCTTCATCCTTAAGTTCATTCTACCCCAGGACTTCACATACTGAAAGTGTTTCCCAGCCCTTCAATCTCTCCATTTTATTGGCTGGTTCTTCCCAGAAATATTAAGGAAATCTGGACAGTCAGTTGCTGGCACTCAATAAACTATTAATAAACATTTTTGACTCCACTTGACTTGCCCAAGGTCACACACCAAACTGATGACAAAGATTAATAACATAGGAAATGAAGACACATTTAAGAGGATAACTGACTTTGAGAGTCTTAAAAATATACACAGTTCTTTTAGTATATTAAAAAGATGCAACTGCCAAAAATATGCATCACCACAGAAATATGTATGTTAAATGAAGTAAAGAACACTTTGATCTCACTCTTCTCCCCCCCACCCCAAAGTCCATTTTTAAACAGGTAGTAATATATAGGATTGCTAACTCTGAACCATGAAGGCATTTTTAATTTTAAAAAATAATGGCTTTATTTTATTTTTCCTTTAATAACTACTGAGATATTATTTTAGACACCATAATTTTGTTCAGATTAGTTACTGCAGTTAAATCTAAAGAACATACCTAATGTGTATGCTTGTAATGGGTGTCCTGCAGCTAAATTGTATATGAATGACTTAGCTATTCTCAGCAATACAATGATTCAAGACAATCTCAAAAGACTGATACTATCCACCTCCAGAGAAAGAACTGAATACAAACTGAAGTATGTGATTTGACCACTCTATTTCTCATCTCATTACCTTTGCTCTGACCATCACTCATGCCTAGAATGCACTACCTTCTTACCTCTGCCTCTTCCTTTAAGATGCAATTCAGAGTATTCCACATAAAACTTTTACTGATTCTCTGTCCCCATAACTGTTAATGCACTCCCTCTCAAATGATCTTGTATGTTTGTATTTGTTAACATCATATTTATGCTATATATTTTAATATGCACTTATTGCCTCTTCCATTAGAATGTAATAAGTGCATATTAAAATATATAGACTGAACAACACATCTCACTAACATGAAGGAGAAGGTTAAAATATTAAGCTGAAAAGGCTATGATCTGTCTAAAGAACACAGCCTTATTAAGCATAGCATTCCTTAATAGATGAGTTGATTAACAAAGTTGCAGCCCAGTATGAAGGGAGAGGTTCACTGATATATGTATCCTTGGAAGAAATTGAACAGAATATTAAAAAAATAAGTAATTATAAGAATATCTTGATAGCTGGAGACCAGTGGAACCAAGAGAAATATCCACTGGGGAGTGACCAAAGGGCAACATCCAGAAAGGAGTAGGGTCAAGCCAGGAGCAAAAATTTTAAAAACTCTGAAGCACCGGAGACTTAAGTTGCCTTTCAGATTAGAAGCTTTGGCTGTTCTTTATCCCTATGTGTGTATAGCCCATGCATGTGTTAGTTGTGTATATCAATAACAACAACAAAATAATACAACTATATTTCAGGAAATCAAAAAGGAAAATTATCTGGCATAGACGGGAGCCAAGTTATTCTGATATACAATGACTGTCAGTAGCACAGAGATCAAAACAGAGGCCGATAGAATTCAGAGGACACCAACAGAGAGGAACTCTAACTCCTCCAAAATGTGGCTGCCAAGCACCAGCATGCTCCCATTAAGAGTGTGCACGTGTGTGTGAATGCATTACACCCCTGAAACTTCAGATGTATGAGAAAAGCAAAATGCTCATCCTTTAGATAGGGCCTACATAAAAGTAAAAAGACAAATAGAACTTCTATGAGCTTAAATTTTTCTTTAAAAAAAATCTACATCATGAAAACTAAGGTGAAATAATATGATATCCTCTAATCAAGTAAAATTAAAGTCATTTTTTAAAAAATAGATAAAGGAGGGGTGGCTAGGTGGCACAGTAGATAGAGCATGGCCCTGGAGTCAGGAGTACCTGAGTTCAAATCCAGCCTCAGACACTTAATAATTACCTAGTTGTGTGGTCTTGGGCAAGCCACTTAACCCCATTGCCTTGCAAAAAAAAAAACAGATAAAGGAAATCCCTTTCATCAGACATCAAGGCCAAAATGAACTTGACCTCTTTGAAGAGGGAGAAAATAAGGAACAAAGTCTGACTTTCAAAGAAACAACCAAGAAAAGGCCCAATTTAACAAATTAACAAAAGCTGTATATCCCACATTTTCATACTACCTTCATTTGGCTCCCAAGTGGAAGATTATGATAAATGTGCCTGAAGCTTTTTTCACATAGTATAGGAACAAAGACTTCCTAAGACTTAGAATTAAGACATTTCTAGGTTCAAATACCACTATAGCACTTACAAATTTGACCAAGTGCTTATTTCTTTCTCTCTCTCTTTTAAAGCCGGTTTCCTTATCTTTAAAATGGGATTGATAATATTTGTATTATCAGTCACAGAGTCCTTGACAATGAAAAAAAAAGAGCTTTGTAAAACTTAAAGTGAGAAACAGAAATTTTGCTGTGGTATCCCATTTGGGGTTTTTAGATGATGGAGTGGTTAACCATTCCTTTTCCAGCTCATTTTACAGATGAGGAAGCTGAGGTAAACAAGGATAAGTGACTTGCCTGGGATCTCACAGCTAGTAGGTGTATGAGGCTAGACTTGAATTCAGGAAGATGAGTCTTCCTTACTCCAGATCCCGCATTCTAACCATTGTGCCACTTAGCTCTATAATAATAGTGAGTATTTTTATAGAGCTTTAAGGATTGTAATGTACATTATACAAGTTTTCTCATTTGATCCTAACACCTGCAAGGTGCCTGCTATTATTAAATCTGATTTCACAGATGAGAAAATGGGTTGAGAGAAGTCCAAGGTCACACAACTGAATAAATGACTGAAATAGGATTTGTATATGGGGTCTTCCTGACTCCAAATCTTGCATTCTACATTAGTTTTTAAAATAAGATAATGGGAAGAGATTTTGGAGCTGAATCTATAAAAATGCTAGATTCAGATTTCTTGATAAGTGATGAAAAAAACTATCTACTTAATTCCCTGTTTCTCTTTCTCTAGGGTTTTTGGGGAAAGACCCCAAAATCTACTTGCAAGAACATGAGGATAAAAAGCCAGCAGGTTTGGACCACAGGTCAGCTTTCTCTGAAAAACTCCATTTTAAAGCAAGTATGATGAGGGAAACAGCATATGGTATGTTTGAACACAATAGCTACCCTGTGTATGACTGGGGTCTCTCACAGCATTCCACTGTAGCACTAACCAAGGCTATTATAGGGTTATGGAGACAGTAAGCTCCTTTATTGACTTTCATAATAATACTGGCATTGTATTCACCTGGGGATAAATGATTTCTTCTGATAGTTTCAAGGAGGAAGACTCAGGCAGCACAGTGTAATAGAGTAAGGCTTTGGCTTCTGAACTCATCCTCATGCTTGAATAAACACATAGATGGAGAGCTCTTCAATTTTCTACCAGTTCTTTTCAACCTTTCTTCTTGGCAATTCTCTCTTAAATGAGGAAAGGTGGAAACAAACATTTATTAAACTCTTAGTGTTTAGTCCCCCAGTCATTATGCTAGGGACCTATGACAAGGTATATCTTAGCAATATGGTGGGTTTGAGTCTAGACTACTGTAATAAAAACAAATAATGCGATAAGGTGCATTATTTTTTTGTTTCCCAGTGAATTTTTTGATTTCCCAGTGAAAAGAAAAGTTGTGTTTACCATACTGTAGTGTATTAAACATGCATGTTAAGTCTAAAAATACCAATATATTTGATTAGTTAAAAACTACTAAAAAATGCAAGCCATACTCAGAGGATCATCTTCTGCTGGCAAAGGGTCTTGTCTTGATGTTGATGGCTGCTGACTGAATGGGGCTGTGGTTGCTGAAGGTTGGGGTGACTATGAGTAGTTTCTTAAAATAAGACAACAATGAAATTTGCCATTTTGATCGACTCCTTTCACAAAAGACTTCTCTGTAGAATGTGATGCTGTTTGACACCATTTTACCCACAGTAGAACTTTCAAAATTGGAGTTGATCCTTCTAAACGCTGCTGCTGCTTTATCAACTAAGTTTATATACTATTTTTCAATATTGTCATGTCTCAAGAGATAGAGAAGCTTAGGAGAGGGAGAGGGATGGGAGGTGGAGCAGTCAGAAAACACAGAACATTTATTGATTAAGTTCTCTCTGTCTTATATGGGCATGACTCATGGGACCTCAAAATAATTACAATAGTATCATCTAAGATCACTGATCACAGATTACCAATAGATATAATAATGAAAACATTAGAAATTTTTTGAGAATTACCAAAATGTGACACACAGATATGATATGAGCATATGCCATTGGAAAAATGGCACTGTTAGATTTGTTCAACGCAGGATTGCCACAAATCTTCAATAAGTTTTAAAAAACACAACAAACTACAGCCTGCAATATATCTGCAGAAATGCAAAAAATGAACTACAATAAGGCAAGGTATGCCTCATTTGATGATTACAAAACCCCTGAAAAATAAGTGTCATTATTATCTCAATTTTACAATTGAGGAAACTGAGGTAGATAGAAGTGACTTTGCCCAGGGCCATACAGGCCATACATCTGAGGCCAGATTTGAACTCAGAGTTTTCTGACTCCAGATATAATACTCTTTTCCATTTTATTTTCTAGCTGTGTTTTCCATTGCCATACCTTTGTATAGGACATCTTCCATGCCTGAAATGGGTTCCCTTCTTCCCTCCTTATCTTATAATTCTTAGTTTTTCTCAAACCCAGATTAAGCACCTACATAAGGCTGAGGTCTTCACTTACCTTCCCACTAGCTTCCAGTGTCTCATCCCCCCCAACCTTTTTATTTTGTATAGTTTTTGTTTTATTGTACTATTGTATTTTATATTTGTATTATGGGGCAGGTAAATGACTCAGTAGATAGAGTGCTGGGCTTTAAGTCAGTAAGAATCATCTTCATGATTTTAAATCTGGCCTCAGATATTTACTATCTGTGTTACCCTGGGCAAGTCATTGCACCCTGTTTGCTTCAGTTTCCTCATCCTTAAAATGAGCTGGAGGAGGAAATGGCAAACTACTCCAGTACCCTTTCCAAGAAAACCCTGAATGGCATCATGGAGAGTAGGATACAACTGAAAAATAACTTAACAAAAATGTGTAATATACAAATAATTGTGTATAAATTGATTTTGTATAAATTTTATAGTGTATCTGCAAGATCCTTAAGGGCAGAGACTATGCTGGCACATAAATATTCAATGATTGATTTCTGAAAACAAGACAGTTCAATTACAAATAAAAACTTCAGAAACAATTCCTTCCATTTGAACAGACTATTCTCACTTCTCTGCAGGCCAGACCCAATTTCTCTTCCATGAGTTCTCAAAATAGAGGGAGGATGAAGAAAGATTTCCTGGTATTTGATGTGGAATAGCTGTGATCACAAGAGGGTTATCAGTTAAGTGAGGTTCAGGTTTAAGGTCATAATTTGATCTTACATTTACTCATGAAAGGTATGGTGATATCCACCTACACTTGAATTGAGATATACAATGGCACCTTCCTGATGGAACTTGGGACTCTCCAAATCACCAGTTTCTTTGGTCCAGGTACTTGGTGACTCATTCATACCTCATGTGTCTGCAGGATTGTGCAGGTCTCTGCAGGAAGTTGGGACTAAGTTGAGAGGGAAGGAAAATTCATAATTCGTGGAATTCAACTCCCTTAATTTTAGAGAAGGGCTGGGGAGGTGACTTGTTCAAATCTGACTACTTAATAGCTGTGTGAAGTTGGGCAAAATCACTTTACCTTATAGGTAATGAAAAGTTAAGTGACTTGCTTAAGGTCACATAGTCAAGCTATATCAGGGTCAGACTAGGACTTGAACTCTAGTCTTTCTGGCTATAAATCTGGCTCTCTAGGTACCACACCAAAGCTCTCCCTGGAATTTGCAGATAACCAAGAATTAATAAATGAGCACTGAATGAATGACTTAATAATCCAGGCTATCTATGGGGCTATGAAAATGAGTTAGAATGTGACCCATCCTCAGGAAACAAAGAGAGCAGCTTTATGGCAGTAAGTATAATTCTCTCTCCCTCCTTCCTTCTCTCTCTTTCTCTCTCTCTCTCTCTCTCTCTCTCTCTCTCTCTCTCTCTCTCTGAAGTTCACCTTCCTTTGCCTTTGAAGTTCACAAAACATTTTTCTTAAAATAGCTTTGTGATATAGGTAGTATAACCTTTAAAGTAATTGTTTGTAGCACCAGGAGCCTCATGTTACCACCACCAACTTTTCCTTAGGCAGACAGCTCTATTTTTTTAAAGAGAACACTCATAATTCTTTCAGTTCCTTTTTCTTCCTTTTATTCAGTTCTTTTTCTCTCCCACTCAAACTATTTTCTCCAACAGACTGTAATAGACTAATTCAGCAACTCAGCTTATTTATTTTACTATATTCCTCTTAGGTGAGTCTCTCCAATTTGGCACCAGTTGGTACTTTCCTAGGACACTACAGGTCTACCACAGGTCTTCATAACTTCATAAAAACTGCAGAACTTGGAAAACTCTCAGAGAGGACCATAAAAATGGTAAGAAGCTTATAAAAAATTATCTCTGAAGAATTTCAGAATTGAGAGTTGGAAAGGACCTCAGTGACTTCCTAATTAAACTTATGCATGACTGGATCCTCATTATAACATATTCCCAAATGGTTATTTGAAGACCTTTGATGAGGGAAAACCCTGTTTAAGATGGTTAATTCTACTTTTAGAGAACTCTAATGATTAGGAAGTTTTTCTTGCATCAAACTTAGATTTGACTCTTTACAAATTTCTACCCATAATTTCTATTTTTGCTCCTGGAGCAAAACTGAACAAATATAATCCACCCATCTTGTGATAGCTCTTCAAATGTGTGAAGGGGACTATCAGGTCCCCTTTGATTTTTTTTTTCAGGCTAAATATGACCAGTTCTTTCACCTGAGATTCTGATTTAGAGCATTTTGCTGTCTTGATTTCCCTTCACAGAAAAAAACTCCAGTTTATCTATGTCTTTCTTAGATAATAACACCTACAACTGAACACAATATTCTAGTTAAGAGCTGCTGAGGGCAGAGTACAATGGAATGACCACTCCCTATTCCTAACAGTCCAAAATACATTCATTTGTTTGTTCATTTTTTACCACCACATCACACTTGCTGATCTATATTTAAGTTCATAGTCCATTAAAACTTCCACATTTTGTAGAACTGCTCTTCAACCATGCCTACCACTCATATTACTTATAAAGCTGATTCCTTGTATCTAAATATAAGAACCTGGGATGGCTAGATGGCACAATGGATAGAGTACGGCCCTGGAATCAGGAGTACCTGAGTTCAAATCCGGCCTCAGACACTTAATAATTCCCTAGCTGTGTGGCCTTGGACAAGCCGCTTAAACCCATTGCCTTGCAAAAAACAAAACAAAAAAAAAAACCTAATTATAAGAGTCTACATTTATTTATTTACTTTTATCGCATGCTTATTTCCCCAACCTATTTCTTTTCTTTTTTTTCTGTTTTTTTTATAAGACAATGGGTTAAGTGACTTTCACACAGCTAGGGAATTATTAAGTGTCTGAGCTCACATTTGAATTCAGATCCTCCTGAATCCATGGCCAGTGTTCCATCCACTTTGCCACCTAGCTGCTCCTCTATATTTATTTTCCTTGAATTTCATCTTATCAGATTATCTTATTAAGATAAACAGTAGCTTATTAATATTGTTTATCTTATCATTAGGTGAGTTAGCTATCCCTTTTCATTTTCTGTCAACACAGGTTTGTTGAGCATACCATTTATGTTTTTAGCTAAGTCACTGATTAAATATGTTTAAAAGAGCAAGGCCAAATGGCTTAAAATTACTCCATTGGAGACCTCCTGCCATAATTGACCTCAAGCCACTAACAACTAACCATTCTTTCCACTTTCCCTTCCTTCCCCTTTTAAGAGGCAGTGGGGTAAAGTGACTTGCCCAAGGTCACACAGCAAGTACCTGAGGCTATTTTTGTATTTGAACTTGTGTCTTCATGACTCCAAGCCTGGTTGCTCTATCCACTGTATCACCTACCTGCTCTTTCAACAAAGCATTCTTTAAATCCATCTAATCAACCAGTTTTTAATCCATTTAATTGTATTTCCTTCTATTCTTCATCTCTCCCAGAATACTTGATCAAAAACTTTGTTAAAGTCTAGGCAAACTAGTGTTCCTTTTATCTACTATCTTGAAAAAGGATATGAAATTAGTTTGGCAAGAACTGTTCCTGATGAAGCTATGCTAGCTCTTAGTAATTACTTCTTCCTTTTCTAAATATTCACCATTTCTTTAATAATTTGTTCTAGAATTTTTCCAGGAATCAAAATCAAGCTCCTTGTCTATTGTCTGTAGACTTTATTCTCTTTCCTTATTTTGAAATTGGGACATCTGATCTCAAATCTTGGGGACCGACCCTATTTTCTATGATCTTTCAAATATCACTGACAGTGGCTCAAAAATCAGGTCCTTCGGTTAGCAAAAGGATAGCTAGCAGTTCTTTACTACCTTCTTCTTAGTTCAAATATTACTTCTCAGGGACTCAGTTTCTTTCAACTGAAAAATGGGGATCATGATAACCAGTCTCATGGGGCTGGTGTAAAAAGCAAATGAGATAATGCATGTAAAGTATATAAACCTTAAAAGCTCCATTTAGAGGTCAGCTGCTATTATTATTCTAAAACCTATGGATTCTCCTCCTTTAAAAGGTTTTAAAATTACAAAGTATAATGGAAGGTTATACTTGCATTCCAATTAGGAGGACTGTACACAATTTGGAGCATGTAAATTTACTTAGGTAAAGCTAATACATTATTAGGAAGAAATAGAAGAGGATTTGATCAATTATTGGCCAAGAAGTGCTTCAGGAAGGATATTTAGAGGAATTGTAGAAGATTATTATTCAATGATAGCTCCTAGTTCAAAAATGAAATTATTAAAGAATACAAAGAACTATAGCTTACTATAGAGGGTTGATCTCATCATTTTAGGTAATTTTTATGTAGATGGGCTAGTGACATGAAGGATTTAAACCCCTTTTCACTGTCCTATAAAGGTTCTAAGAGACTGTTTTCCCCATATGTGTGAATGGCTCCTGATAATCTAGAAAGGCCCAGGAGATAGGGTCAAACCCAATTGACTTAGTGATTCTAATGGATTTAGAGAAAGAAACCTAGTAAAATTCTGAACACATTTGCTTATCTGGTATATTGGTTCCCCCCCCCCCCAATACCCCCAGAGAGTCATTTGCCCAGTTGTTTACTGAATGGGCAAAGTTTCAAAATGAAACGACTTGGCCTTCATTCCTCTGAGAGCTTTGTGACTGAGGAAGATATACGTCTTCTCCCTGTTCTATCTAAAAGCTGGCAGTGGGCACGAGGTATTTATTATTAGATGCCTTCAAGAAAATCAGATCACTGTTTTTCCCATGCTCTGTCCTTAGCTTCCAGGAATAGATTTCTGAACCCATAAATGTTTTTTTTATTTACACAACAAAAATTAAATAGCAATGGCTTTTGTTTTGTGATAAAGCAGTTCTAAGTATGGAAATGGGAGGAGGAGGAGGTAAGTAGTTGTTAGTTGTTTTTCATTTTCAAAGAAGATTACAACATCAGGGAGGTGATGTCATGGCAAGCACATGAATTAGATTTGAGTGAGGGGATGCTGTGTTAAGTTGCCAGCCTCACCTTCTCCTCTAGAGCCATCTAGGTCTAGTGGCCAGATATGAATCAGGACAACTGGAAATGACCCTGGATGGGAGGCAGTCAGGGTTAAGTGACTTGCCCAAGCTCACACAGATAGTTAGTGTTAAATGTCTGAGATTGGATTTGAATCCAGGTCCTCCTGACTCTGGGGCTGGTGCTCTATCCACTCTACCATCTAGCCATCTTAGTGGTGGTGGTAGTAGTAGTAGTAGTAGTAGTAGTAGTAGTAGTAGTAGTAGTAGTAGTAGTAGTAGTAGCAGCAGTAGTAATGATACTAACTAGGGCAACCAATCAGGCTGGGATTTCCCAGGCCTCTATCCAAACCATTGCTGTGGGGCTCAAGGTGGGCAATGTAGAATGGAAGAGGAATGGACTCTCTGCTTTAAATAGCATTTTAAGGTTTATAAAGTGCTTTACACCCATTACCTCATTTGATCCTCACAACCCTATCTTCAGTTCTTTTTTAGTAGTAATTGACTCTTTGTAATACCATTTTGGGTTTTCTTGGCAAAGACACAGAGTAATTTGCTATTTCCTTCTCCAGCTCATTTTGTAGATGAAGAAACTGAGGCAAACAGGCTAAGTGTCTAAGGTAAAATTTGTACTTAGGAAGGTGAATATTCCTGACTTCAGGCCTGGCACTGTAGCCATTACATCACCCAGCTGCCCCAAAAACCCCATGAGTAGATGCCATCATGATCCCCATTTTGTAAATGAGGAAAATGAGGCTTAAGAGAGCCTAAGAGATTTTTTTTTTCCAGTGTCACAAAGTTAGCAAATATCTGAAGCAAAACTGAAATTCAGGTCTTGTCTCCAGTATACTACAAAGGCAGTCAAGAGAATAGAGGGTGAGAAATCAACTCAGCAAAGATAGCTCATTTATTCCACAGAATACAATGGAAAAAAAAGTATATCCTCTGACATAGTCAACCAGCCTCTCCCTATTCCATTTGTTGTTGACAGTTATCTTCTTATAACTCTTCTACCACATGCTATCCCTGGAGCAACTGCTCCATAGTGTGTATGGTAATGGCAAACATGACCTTTCCCTTCTCAGGTTTGATTACAACTGATTGAAAGGAACATTCTAGGCCATGTAATCCAACACCCTAATTTTACATAGGTGGAAACTGAGACCTAGAGAGGATGGGACTTATCCAAGGTCACACAGGTAGAAAAATCTTTAGTTAGAATTCAAACTCAGTTCCTCTGACTCCAGATCTCACTTTCTTTCCATGGTTCAGGGGCATCAAGGAGTCCTAGAATTATTAGAGTCCATCTAGTCTAGGGAGTAACTTTTTGGTGCACAGATAATCTGTGAAAAGATTTCAAGGATCCTGCAAATATAAAATGGGAGATGAAGGAAAATTACATTTTTATTTTTATTAACTTCTAATAGAAATTTAGCATTTCCTTCAATTATTAAAAAAAAAAATTGAGGTCCTTAGGCTTTGTGCAATTGCCAAAAGGATCTTTGATACAAAAAAGTTGAGAATCACTGCCCTAATCCCTTACACTTGAGGCAACTGATGATAAGAGCAATAGAATCACCTGTTCACAGTCACATCATTTTCCTGCAGTTCCCAAAAAAGGGCGGGAAGCATGAAAGCTAAGATGGACTTTGGGTTTTATGTTGCATATTAACTGAAGTTAGAGAAGTGCTAGAAACAAAGAACACTAAAAAGAAAGCATATTAACTTAAGACAGACAACAAGTAAGAGTTGAGATAGAACGAAAGCTCAGCAAACCTTGACTCTGGGCCAGAAACATGCCAGGAAAGGTCTAAAGAGAAGAGCATCTTCCAAATGAGCCACAGCAGTGGAAATCTCCACCTGCTCACTCTTGGATGACTCCTGATTGTGAGGCAGCAGCCAAAGGCTCTGAACTCCACATTGCAAAGTTTGCCCTTCATCATTTAGCAAGGGGGATCTTTGAAAATGTTGGAGAAGAGAGGAAACAACCCACTAAAGTATCTGTAGATTCATCTCGTGATGATACACAAGATGGATTTGCAGTGGCCTGCTTGTATTGTCCAAGAGTCCAATTACAAATCAATTGCAATAATGCAGTGAAATGATAAGAGTCTAAATAAGGTTTGTGGAAGTTGGAATAAAAAGGGAGGGGAGAATTTAAAGACATTGGGGGGACAGCTAGGTGGCACAGCGGATAGAGCACTGACCTTGGAGTCAGGAGTACCTGAGTTCAAATCCAACCTCAGACAGTTAATAATTACCTAGCTGTGTGGCCTTGGGCAAGCCACTTAACCCCATTGCCTTGCAAAAAAAACTAAAAAAAAAAAAATAAAGACATTGGGGGGGGAGGGGGAAATGATGGGAAAAAATGGGAAAAGACTATACAGAGCCCTGTCTTGATACAGTAAACAAAATATGTATTTCCTGAAATTTATGGAATTTTTAATCCATAATGAACCCACACTGTCTCTTGTTAAACTAAACCACACAACCTCCATGGTTAATAAGAGTCTAACCATAGCACACAGATCATCCCAACAAATCCCCTCTTTCTTTCTGGCTGTGGAGAAAAACCTACCTTTGCTTATTAATGTCAACTACACATATGGACAAACAGCTAATGATCACACCTCAGACCCCAGGTCCCTGAATCCTGAAACCAAATACTATGTGCAAATACTGCTTCCAACAGATGGACACACTTCATAAATATTCCTTGTTGAAGAAATCTAGGAAATGGAATTTTCAGGTTCCAAGAAAAGTTTTAGACACAAAAACTTAAGAGAAAAGTTGGAACTCTTCTTAATGGAGAAAGTATCACTATATTTAGAGTTAAAGAACTTGATTACCTCTGTGAGTTCTTTATGGGCTCAGTTTCCCCAATGGGAAGGAGGGTGGACTAGATGATTTATACTATACATTTTATAGGGTTCTATCTGGTTCATGGTCCTATGAGCCTATAAATCTATGATAATTTTGATAGAGGCTGAGTTGATTTTTAGATTTTCATTATCCACCTGCTTGAAAAAAATTGCTGAGAAAACTAATAGCTTAGAAGACTTAAGAGATAAATGTCTCCAAAAAATAGGATCCAGAGATGAAAAAATGCATCCTCCTCACTTCATCCCATAAATGGAGTAGCATATTTATGGATACTGCATATAGAAAACCCTGAAACTTATCTGACCATGAGAAGATTGAATTGATCCTGTATCATTTATTGTTCCTATTTATATTTAAAATGATTTTGTCCTGTAACTGCTTATGTCAAAGTTCTCTGTCTCTGAACTTGGTTCTATAAAGGATTTTAAGTTTAAAAATTCAGCTCTTTGGCTAATCATTGATCTAGTCTTGCCTCAAGGAATTAAATGACCAAGTCTGGTCTAGTATCTTTATACCACCCAAGCTATCCTCCAAGGATGCACGGTTTGCTGTCCAAAAAGTCTGGACCTCTACTTGAAGTGAACTCAAAACTTCTTAGTCCAGTAGGAAAAGAATCTCTCATTATCAAACTTCCAATTAATCCTATTGTCCCCTACACCTCAGCTCTGTAACCAATCATGTTGCCTTCAACCCTATGATGTCACCTACGCTGTTCTGTTCTTTGTTCTCTATTTCCCCAAAAGGGAGCTATTCTTTTGCTCAGGATCTTTGGCAGAAAGGAAGGCAATCCATTTATCCATTTATTGACAGCTATACTAATCACTGTTAATAAATGTTATTTTGTTTGGAGAAATGTGCCTTGGTTTACCTTTTTGTTAAATTTCAAATCATGACAACTATAAAATCCTAGTCACAGATTTAGAGCTCAAGATACTTTAAAGGGTGTCCATCCTATCTCCCCCCCCCTTTTTACAGATAAGTAAACTTAGGGCAAGCCCAGAGAAGTTAAATGATTCACCCAAGGTGATATAGATAAGAAAGCAAAAGATCATCTAAAGCTTCAATTTACCAAACTATATCTTAATGTGTACTTTTACAATACTGGTTTTTTTCTATTCTTTGGAATAATGGATAATATACTAGTTGGGAGAGAGGAGAGAGATATATTTAGAAGTTATGACAACATAAAAGCAAAAGATATACATGTAAAAAAAGAAAATAGGGTGGCTAGGTGGCGTAGTGGATAAAGCACCTGCCTTGGAGTCAGGAGTACCTGGGTTCAATCCAGTCTCAGACACTTAATAATTCCCTAGCTGTGTGGCCTTGGGCAAGCCACTTAACCCCATTTGCCTTGCAAAAACCGAAAAAAAAAAGATACTATTTTAAAAAAAGAAAATAGACTTTTAAAAAAACAAGAATATGCTAATATAACTGTTTAAATATAATCATTAAATTAAGTCCACTTCTACCAGCTAGCAATACAAAGATGAATCCAACTGGGTCCATGTCCTCATGAAGTATATAATCCAGTTGAAAATTTATTTATACATACAAATAATGAGTATGTATATGACATTATACAATTAGTTCCCTAAGTAGAAACAACATGGTGCTCTAAGACCAGGGGAAGGAAATTTCCTTTACCAATGAAGATTGACATTTTCTCTGCAATTTATGTTATTAGAGTCACAGGAAATTGAGAAGTAAAGTGATTTGACAAGGGTCACACAGTTTGAAGCAGAACCTGAAATGTATGTGTGTGTGTGTGTATGTGTGTGTGTGTGTGTATGTGTATATATATAACATGAAGATATATGTATACACATATAAAAAGAACTGCATAAATTGAATACAGTAAACAGTTGACCTTGAAGCTAGAAAGATGTAGGTTCAAGTTCCACTCTCACATTAGAAGAAAATACACTCAGTATTGGCAAGGAGAATGGACCTGGAGGTCACAAAAAGAGAAGGACCCATATAGAGAACACAAGTGGTCAGCCACAGTGGAGAAGGGGCAATTAACATTCCAGGGTTGGAAGGCAAAAGAGTTAGTGAAGTCCTTACAGATTCCATCAAGTACTGGAGACTGGGCATTGCTTAGCTGATAACCACTCCTTCTGGTTTCTGGCTCAGCTAAGTTTCTTAATGAATTTTGCACAGAAACCATGGATGCCTTCAGCCTCCACACCTGATGATGCTCTGATGGATACCACTTTCCATCTGACTTTTGCTTCTCTAACCCCTAGCTTTAGGTTTGGCTGAAATCCTTGCTAAGGATACTGTTGTACACTTTAGGAAAGCACTATAACCCATACCAGTAATACCAGTAGGAGACTTAAATCCTACATCTACCATCTTCTAAAGTAGGTTCTCAGTTTTTGATACTTGATTCCTTTCACTGACTCAATTAAATTTTTTAGCTGAAGTTTGTTTTATTGGATTCTGCCATGAGCCTCGTCAATGAGGAAAAAGGAAGAGGAAACCCACTCTCCCATCCCAACTTGATTGTACTTTGCCAAGGAAGTCCTCAAATTTGGCTTTTACTCCAATGTGATTTTCTTCTAACTGTTTTGAAACTACCTTTTCAAATTTTAAACTTTCATTTTCTCCTTTTCTCCCACATCAGTGGGAGGAGACAGGTCTTTCTTTCCCAGAACTCATATGCCTTTTCTGATGCTTTTAACATGCAGAAAGGATTTTCAAAGTCTGAAAATTTCACACTCTTCTCTCTCTAATAATTGTCTCCTATAATTTCATCATTTGGACAGGGAGGAACTAACTGATTGGAGATTTTTCTGATTATTCCATATCTTCTTTATATAAATGCTTCCATGTTCAAAAATCAAGAAATGGAAAAGGTCAACAGAACCCTCAGAAAGACACATCATAAATACTTTATCCAAGAGAATTAGAAGTCCCTGGATATAAGGGCACTGAAAACAACATTATAAGAAATTGAATGAACTTTACCTTAGAAACAAAGGGGAGAAAGGCTATGGTCACAGCTGTTTATGAAGAATCAGCTCTGTCTAGGGAGTCAGATCACTAACTAGTTGGGGCAAAGGTCAAAATCAAAACCAAATTAGATGAAAGATTAAAAATGAGAAGGCACTGAATGTGATTACAGAGGCATCAATGCCAACCTTAGAAACAAGCTGTCACCTCCAAAGAACAGGAAACAGATGACAGTAAAGACATTGAACCCATTGCCCTTTCTTTATGAGATTACAGAATAGTTTATCTCTCCCAACTATATTCTGAAATAGGAACCCCCCCCATACTCCCATGCTACATTTTTGACAAATGGTCCCCTTGCTTTTGCTGGAAGGACACCCGAAAAGGGCAAGTCCAGAGGGCCTGGGGTCCATTTCACTTTTGCACAATATTAATCATTAGGAAAGCTTTTTCATTTTATTAAGCCTAAATCTCTTCAACCTCTACTCACTGCTTCTTGAACTGCCCTCTATGCCACTACATAAAAGAAATCAAACTCTCCTTTTTCTTTTTTTTAAGGGACAAAAAGGTTTATTTAGGTATTGCTGTGATTAGCTAAAGGAAAGGAAGAGTAATGTCAGTTAGAAGCTACTGATCTCCTAAGGGGACTAGAGTAAAGACAGTTGGAAGCCAGCAGCAGTCACATCAACAATAAAAGGCACTATGAGAGGATGAGCAGTAAAGAAAGGTATAGGAGCATGAGAGGTTACCTGAGGGGTCATGCTCCCCAAAAGTGGACTAGCTTCACTGGAAGACAAGCAACTCACCTGAGTAGAGGGTGAGTTTTTAAAGGAGATGGGGGGGGGCAGGTAGCTCAGACAGCAGAAATGAGGTAATGAGGGACATAAAGTTGAGAGCTAGTAGCTCAAAAATGTAATCCAAATTGAGGAAAGCAGGGATCCATTTTTTTTGCTGATTGAGTTTCAGGGAGGAGAAAGTTACTTTACTAAAACTTCATTGACCTGATTCAAAGACTTGAACAATGGAAGGAAGGTCAGTATAGAGTATAAATATATTAATTATGAAACATATTTCTCTGTCCTATATTTCTCTTTTTTCATTCCCCATTCAAACAATTTAGAACCAAATTTATCTGGGAATTGGGGCAAATGTCTCTTTTTTTTTTTTCCCCCTAAGACTACTTCCAGCTTAAAAGGGGATGTAGAACTGTCCCTGCCTAGTAGACTCCATTTGAGAGGAAACTCCCCATTTTCTAATGAAAGCCTAAAAATATTTGAAGAAGGTGACCATGCTTCTCTATTCAAGGGTATATTGATAAATATTTAATCAAAAAGATAAACACAGGACATACTTTCAAATTTGATATATTATTACAATTTTCTTTATCACTTTTTTTTAGTTTAGACTGTCAAAAAATATTATTTCAAGACATGATCCATAGTTTGCTAATTTCTGAAGTATAAATGTTCTCCCTGAAAATTAAACAAACAGCTAGAGAACTGGTTGGAGCTGGTTCCAGCACACCTCTGCCTATACTGCATCTTTTCAAAATGAAACATCCCTAGGATCTTTTAATTAATGTTTTTAAAGTATGATGTCCATGGAAAGAAGCAATGTAACAGGAAAAATGTGTAATTTGGAAGTAAAAAGCTAGGGTTCTAATCTAGACATTATCATTACAGGTTAGGAGAAGCATTTGACTTGTGGATAAACTGAGAGGACCTGAGGCTTGAGTATCTAAATCTATAATTCTATGGATCCTGGATACTCTCAGAGGATATTTATCATAGGAATCAAATATGTAACCTATAATCGCCATGGAGCCCACAACAGTGGTTTCCCACTGATTTTAATGTGCTGATGTAGTAATTAAAAAAGAAAATATGTGAGCACATGTGATTTTCTAAGTCAATATGCAATCTACAGGGATTCTTTTATATGGTCAACAGGTCCTTGTTTCTATTTGAGTTTGACATCACTTTAAAGATTTGCAAAAGGTTTTATATACATTATCTCATTTGATCAGCCCCCTAATTCTGTGTTGTAGGGGTTGGTTTTTTTTTTTTGGCAAGGCAATGGAGTTAAGGTCCCAAGGTCACACAACTATGTAATTAAGTGTCTGAGGCTGGATTTGAACTCAACCTGACTCCACTGCACCACCTAACTGCCCTGAAGTAGGTCTTATTATCATATCCATTTTGCAGATGAGCAAACTGAGATAGAGATGAAATGAATTGTTCAGGATCACACAGCTATTAAGTTTATGAGATAATATTAGGTCTCAAGTCCTCCAAATTCTGAGGACATGCTTTCAATATTATAACACCTAGATGCCTCTGGTCACCTAGATGATTTCCAGCTTGGCACCTAAAAATGTTGTACCCAGAACCAAAGATAATCCTCTAGGCAGATGTGGTTGAACTAGAGCAGAATAAACCTGGGATTAACACTTCCCTCCAATTATATATGTCAAACCAGTAAAGAGTATAGAATACTGACTGTGGAATCAAGAAGATCCAAGTTCAAATCTGGCCTCAGATACTTATTTAACTTGGGCAACTCATTTAACTTTTTTTTAATTCAATTTCCTCAACTGTAATAATATCACCCACTCCCAAGGGTTGTTGAGAAAATCAATATTTGTGAAATACTTAGCACACATAGTAATGTCATAGGTGCTTAATATCTATGATATTTCCTACTCCCTTTTCCTACAGATCAGATAAAGGTTGTGTTCATTTTTCTGGATGCCATGTCAAATGGTGCTCATACTGAGTGTTTGTTCCACTAACCCTCCCCCCCCCCCCAGATCTTCTTCATAAGTAATGCTTTCTAGATATCTTTCTTCTATACTTGTCAATTAGTCAATCAATATACATTTATTAAGGCTACTGTGGTAAGCTCTAGGGATATAAAGAAAGGTCAAAGATAGTTCCTGCCTTCAAGAAGCTCACAGTCTAATGGATTTCAAGGATGAACAACAAATTTATAGCTTCAAAGTAGAAGATTTTAAATTTATCCTTTATTTTAGTTAGCCTATTAGTCTAACTTGTGCTATTTGGGGTACCTAACCATGTTTGCTGTCTTCAGTGTTATACTGGAGTTGGCTAGTACCAGCTGCTGAGAGCTGATTATTAAATTTTCAGCATGAGCATTTACACCTCAGAAATTAGCAAATGCTAGAAAATTAGGGCTTGATTTATTGTTTTGATGATGATCTACACTTAAGGAAATCTAGGGGCAGAGAGGCCCAGTGGATATAGTGCTAGATCCAGAAACAAGAAGAGTTAACTGCAAATCCAGCCTCAGACACTAGCTCTCTCCCTCAGTTTCCTCACCTGTGAAATGGGGATAATAGCACCTAATCCCCAGGATTATTGTGAGGATCAAATGAGGCAATTTTAATAATTTTAATTACATTAATAATTGTATTAGTACATATAAGTACCATATAAATTTTATTATTAATAATAAATTAATAAAATAAGTTTTATTATTAATAAAGTCATGAAAATGTTAATGAAGATTAAACTTCATTAATAATAAATTGTTAAAGTTTAAAATATTAATGAAATTATGCTAATAATGAAGATTATTGATGATGAATAATGTTAATAGTGAAGATTAAAGTGTGATGTGAATACATCTCCATCTTTTCTTCCACCCCCAAGTCACCCTTAACAGCTCAGAGTCAGAGACAGATCTGTGGATCATTCTATCTACATGGGCCATTTGTTGTCATGATATCCTTAGTCATCTTTACTAGTGATCTACTTCCCCTTTTAAAAAAAATCATCCTCTTTTGGTATTACCTCTGGCACGAATTTCTTCCATATGTTTTTTGCCAGTTCTTTGGCCCAAATTAGCTACATGAATTTGAGTAAGTCTTTCCTTGAGTTTCAGGTGCCTCAGGTACAAAGGGGAGTGATGATACCTGAACTATCCTAGTAATAACATCTGTCATCTGAGTCTACTGTGACCTTTTTGCCATATCCCAAGATCTATGACTGCTAACTTTTATAGCTCAAGAAAATAAACAATTTCATATAATATAATAATATAACATAACATAATTTCATATAATATAAAGATATTACCTCACAATCCTAATTAAAGGTAGGAAAAAAGTCCTGGAAACAACATAATCCCAAGCATTCCTTCATTCATTGAAGAACCTGTTGAGTATTTTCTGCATTTGCAGACCCCCAATAGGTGATAAATCTATGAGGGTCCCATGTGCTGAGTTCCATAAAACTGCCAAGAGCTATTTGCTAGTATGGAAACTAGAGAACCTCAAAAATTTCTGGCTCATATGCTAATATGCAAAAGCCAGCATTAGAAGAGAGAAAATAATGCTGTTATGAGAACCCAGAGTGAGGTTCAACTTCTTCCTTTGTCTTTAATACGTTCAACTCACCACTTGTGAATACACTCTGGACAGACAGTCACCTTCAATGACCTGACAAAAATGTCACTTAGAATAAGGTCAGATTCCTGGGCCTGGATAACATTCATTAGTCTGTGCAGTGGAGCAAACACTCATCTCTCCTTATTGGCATCAGAAGTCATGATGGATTTTGATTCCAGCCAAAATGACTTATTTACTATTCCCCAAACATAATTTCCATTTATCATCTCCAAATTTTTGTCTGAGTTGTCTCTCCCATGACTGGAATGCCATCCCTCTTTAACTAAGCCTCATAAAAATTCCTAGCCTGAAATCTTTCAAGGGCTTTAAATCCACCTCTTACCTGAAACCTATACCTAATCCTTCCCATTGTTAGTGGCTTCCCCCACTTCTGAAATTACTATGTATTTCATAGGATTTATAGGTAAAGAGCTCAAAGGAATTTTAGCTAGAGGACCACTGATTCTAAGATCATTGGATCATAGATTTGAAGCCAGAAGGAATCTCAGCCTTTGACTCTTCTATCCTACTACTGGTCCCTACCCCCAAAAAGGTCAAAGGCAGAAAGGTTCCATTTATACCACAATGTTCATAGTAGAACTTACCATAACCACAAAAAAATTAGAACCAAACTGAGTGCCTGTTGGTTGAAGAACAGGTGAATAAAACTGTGGCACAGGAATGTCATGGAATAGCCTTCTGCCATGTGAAATAATAAGTATATGGAATTCAGAGGAACTTGAGATGACATCTACGATCTGATGCAAAGTGAAGTAAGCAGACAGGAAAAGGATATATACACAATGCTTATAGTAATGTAAAGTAAAAGACTTGTAAATGAAGCTGAATAGTGAATAGGTGGAACAATTCATTCCTGGTTTATAAAAGAGATGAGAAAAGCATCTTCCTTCCTTTGAAAGAGAGAATGAGGAGGTAAGGCGGGGTTAGTGGATAACAGACTATTACATCCAGGGTTAGCACAGTGTTTAGAATATAAATGTAAATATATAAAGTGCTTAATAAATCCTCATTTATATTACCAGATGCAATCACTGTGTTTGTTGATTTTGCTTAACCTTACATTTATTAGTACAAAGGAGAGGTCATGGGGATGGGGAAGAGGGAAAGTTTATTCAGAAATGACACTGATATAAAAACAAAAGGTCAAAGTGAAATTCAGTTCTTAAGATTCTTTTTTTTACAAGGCAATGGGGTTGAGTGGCTTCCCCAAGGCCACACAGCTAGGTAATTATTAAGTGTCTGAGGCTGGATTTGAACTCAAGTATTCCTGACTCCAGGGCTGGTGCCACCTAGCTGCCCCTGAAATTCAATTCTTAAAATGATCCTTTCAACCCCATAAAGAATAACAGACAGAGTTGTGGTTGGGTCTTTTCAGTCCCTCTCCTCATTTTACAGCTGACAAATCTGAGGTAAACAAGGTTGAGTGATTTGCCCAGGGTGGTCCAGTTACTAAATGTCTGAGGTCAAATTTGAACTCAGGTCCTCCTTACTGTAGGGGTGGTAATGTATCCCCCTGCATCATTCACTACTCCATAGACATGGACCTGGGAGGAATTACAGACCAATCAACCTCAATTTTACAAGTGAAGAGCTGAGAACTAGAGAATTTAATGACTCCATGGTGAGAGCAGTAGCAGGGCCAGCATTCAAACAAAAAAATCACCAACTCCAAACTTGGAGCTCCTTCTACTGTCCCAAGACAGAACACAGACCTTCTCTGATAAAAGACCCAATTCTAGGACAACACTCAGTACCTATATACATTCCCACCTACCCATGCAGATCCTCTGAGGAGATGACAGGCAAGAACACACCTTTGGAAGTTAAAAGTATTCCCATATGTAAAATATTATCTTTATCAAAAGTGTTGCCAGATGTCCCTGCCTATACCTTCTCTCCCCAGGAGCAAAGGTAGTGAAATGGAAAGGGGATGATAAACTGAATGGACCAGACAGGTGCTGACCACAACTGACCCCACAACATGAAGCAACTGAGAATGAAAGTTGGCTCCACCGTTTTAAGAATATTGTCCTTTCGATTTCATTTTGATGCAAGGCAGACTGTTGCTCTGATAACCCACATAATGTAATGTCCCTTGAATTGCTCTCAATGCATTCAAACTCAGCTCCTGTTAGTGGGGCCTAAAGAGATTCTCCTCTGCAAGGCCAGGGCAGGGTTCGCAGAGGCCAAGAAGGAATAATGAGGTGGTGACACTTGCTATGACTCTCTATAGATAGATTTGAAGATTGAGCAATGCCATCGCTATTCCCTTAGCCACAGGCATGGCCTGGGCTGGTCTGCTGCCAATAGGTCTGGTTTGTCTGGAAATGAAATAAGCCCAAAATGTGGGAGGGAGGGGGAGGGAAGGGGAGAGAGGGAAAAGAGAGAGAGGCAGATAAACAGACAGACAGACACAGAGAGAAAGACAGACAGGTAGTGGATGGGGAAGTGAGGAGAGAGGGGAGGAAGAAAGAAGGAGAGAGAGAAGGAAGAGATTAAGGAAAGAGAAGGGGGAGAGAGAAAATATAGACAAATAAACAGAAAGACAGAGACAGAGAGAGAGAGAGAGAGGTAGGGTTGAAGGAGGTGAGGAGAGGGGGAAGAGAGAAAAGAGGAGAGAAGGAAGAAATTGAGAAGAGAGAAGGGGAGAAAGAGAAAAAAGTGGACAGAGACAGGAACAGAGAGACAGAGAAAGAGAGATAGAGACAGAGGTAAGAGGTGGAGAAGGTGAGGACAGAGGGAGAGAGAGGAAAAACAGAAAAATAGAGAAATATACAGAGATACATGGGGGGGGTCAGAGAGACAGGGAGAGGGACAGACAAGAGAGAGTCAGAGACACAGATGCAGACAGACAGACAGACAGAGAGACATTTCCTTTCTCCAAACTCTTCCAGCATGACAACCAGTAACTTTCCCAACTGATATCTCCACATTTTGAAGTCTATTTCAGAAGAAAACATTTAAAGTAGAAATAAGGCAAGTTTCCAATTCACAAACTAGTTTCATTATGAGGAGAAAACCATTTAAGTTGTACTTGAAATACACTGACCAACCAACCTACCAACTAACTAATCAATATTTACCAAGCTGTTTAGTCCTAAGAAACCAAAAAATAAACAAAAGAAGAAAACATTACTCCTTTTCAAAGTAACATATTGTCTGTGGTAATGACTTGTATTATTCATGATTTTCATTAAAATCCAAATATCCCATGAGGGTCTGCATTCTGTAATATTTCGGGGCTTCAAATATTGGTTCTAAAACTTAAAAATATCACATCTCTGAATCTTAATTTCCGCCATCCTTAAAATGAAGATAATCCTTCGATTTCCTATCTTATTGGCATATTTCAAGGAAATTGCTTTTTTAAAGTTAAAGCATTATATGTGGGTTTTTTTTTTTGCATATGAGACACTATGCTAGACAGAAAAGATGGCATAGTTTGTTTCTATTAGGTGGGTGTTAAGAATTTAAGAAAAGAGATGTCTGCAAGAAAGCAGATAGCTTTTCACATCTGGCTTAGTAGTTGGGAGTCATTTGTTTCTGGGCTCTTAGAGTACAAAGCTCTTAATCCACGAGGAAAACTGACATCTATATAGTGCTTTAGAATTGTTATGTACTTCATATACATTATATTATTTAAGTCTCACAAAACATCCATTGGGTCATTATGAACATGTCCCATTTTACAGATGAGGAAATTCATGGTTACACAGATAGTAAGTCATCAGAGAAAAGTTGAATTTGAACTGAGGACTTTCAAACCCCAGTCCTTGAACTCTACCCCAACAGGGATGTGCCAGGGCACCTTCCATGACTGCCTGGCCCCACTTACCCTGGCCTGGGTTTGACACAGGGGACAGTCACAGTCAAAGCAGTACTGCTCCTTCAGCTGCTTCTGTCTCTCCACAGTGGGCATCAACACATCGAGGTAGCAGATGGTGAGCTGTGGAGAAGCAAGGGGGAAGGAAAGAGATGGTGAGGCTGGGGTACCACCGGCTCTTCAGGTGGTGCAGCCACCAATGAGGGGCTGAGTGGGAAGGGATCTTCTGGTGAAGAGATGGGGTGGGAGTGGTGGGGGGGAGCTCCCTTAGTGTGTTCTGGTCACTTATTTTCCTAATGAGGCTTTCAGGCTCTTCCTCTACAGCCCATCCTCTGCCCAAATAATCTTCCTTTAGCCTGCCCATTTGACACTCCATCCAAGAAATTTCAGTGGCACCTTATTGTCTCTAGGATAAAATAAAACTTTCTAATTTGGCACTTAAAAAGCCTTGCACAGTCTGGCTCCAGACTACTTTTCCAAGTTTTTTTTTTTTTATATCTAATCCACTTCATGAGCTCTAGGCTCCAGCCAAATAGTCTATTTGCTGTGTGTGTGTGTGTGTGTGTGTGAGAGAGAGAGAGAGAGAGAGAGAGAGAGAGAGAGAGTGTGTGTGTGTGTGTGTGTGTGTGAAGCTAAGTGGTGTAATGCAAAGAGCACTAGCCCTGAAATCAGGAGGATCCGGGTTCAAATTCAGCCTCAGACTCTTTTCACCTACTAGTTGTATAACCTTAGGTGAATCACTGAACCCTGATTGCCTCTTTGCAAGCAGGACCATCTCCAGTCACCCCGATTCACCTCTGACCACTGGACCCAGATGACTCTGGAGGAGAAAGTGAGACTGATGACCTATCCTCCTCACTCAAATCCAATTCATGTGCTTGTCATGACATCACCCCACTGACATCATCAAACAAAGGACAAACATCATTGTTTGTATACATGCAGGTACACATGCATGCATGCATACATTAAACAATAAGTATGCCATCTATATTTATATATGTGCATCTAGTTGTACATACATATACTTAGGCAAATGTAGATGCATGTGGCACAGATATGTGTATATACACATACAGAAGAGTATTATTATTATTATTATTATTAATTTTGGAAATCTTATTGAGTATATAAGGGAGTTGTATAGTTATTTTGTTTGTTTTTTCTTAATCTTTATCTGCTTGTTTTTAGACTAAAAATCATAAGCTCACAGATTTTAGACCCAGAGGAAACTTCGGAGGCCATCTAGTCCTGAGTTTTCAAAATATATACATATACACCTTGTATATATTCCTGTACTTAGAATATATCGAGTCCCAGCATTTTTTCTGGCTCTCCTTATGCCTGGAACTCTCTCTTTTCTCAACTCTGATTATGGGTCTCCCTGGTTTCTTTTAAGTTTAAAGGTGATTAAGTTTTAATTTTTAATTAAGTTTCCTTTACTCCATCTTCTACTGGAAATCTTTCCTAGCCCCTCTTAATTCTAGTGTCTTCTCTCAGTTTTTTTATTTGCTATTTAATCAGTATATAAGTATATATTTGTTTATATATGTTCTCTCCCATTAGATTGTAAGCTCCTAGAGGGCAGCACCCCTCTGTTGTCTCTTTTGGCATTCCTAGCAGTTAGTACAGTGTCTGATATATGAAGTAGTTGCTTAATAAACGTTTATGGATTAATTAACTGATTCTCACTCTAATTATTAAAATTCTTGGTTTCCTTCAAGGCTTGCTTAGCTCATGTGCCACCTCAATAGGTCTGTTGATAAATTTCAGGGCACATATGTAAATTTGGATGGAACCATTATATATTTATTTTTACTAACTTCTACCTGAAATTAAATATTTCCTTCAATGATTGAAAAATATTGTGAACTATTGTTCTATTAGAAACCAAAAGGGATGGGATTTCAGAGAAGCCTGGAAAGACTTGCATGAACTGATGCTGAGCGAGATGAGCAGAATGAGAAGAACATTGTACACCCTAACAGCAACAAGGGGTGATGATGATTAATGGACTTGCTCATTCCATCAATGCAGTAACCAGGGATAATTTTAGAGTGTTTGCAACAGAGAATACTACCTGTGCCCAGAGAAAGAACTGTGGAGTTTGAACAAAGACCAAAGTCTATTACCTTCAATTTTTTTTTTAAAAGTTTCTTATGTACTACATAATTTTGCTATCTCTAATATTTTATTTTCTCCTAAAGGATATGATTTCTCTCTCAACACATTCAATTTCGATCAATGTATAGCATGGAAACAATGTAAAGGTTATCAGACTGGCTTCTGTGGGGGTAGAGGAGGAACTACAAAATTCAAAACCTTACAAAAATTATAGATAGAAACTACTATTATATATAATTGGAAAACAAATAAAATATTAATAAAAATAAAATAAATAAAAAAGGAAATATCAAAACTCCAAAAAAAAATTGGGGAAAAAAAAGATCCATAGACTCCATCAGATTGCTAAAGGAATTCATCACACACACACATACACACACACAAACAATTCCTGTCCTTTGGGGAGCCTGACCTTATGCCCCTAGTTCTTAATGACCTTTCCCAAGAGTAGAATCACTTAGCCTTTATATCCATAATTCCTAGCATGAAGCCTTGCATATAGATAGTAAGGGTCTAATAAATGCTTATGGGATCATAAAGCAGCAATTTAGAATGATTGTGTGTGGTGGGGTAAGGGAGTGAAAATAATTATTTTTATAGACTCTACTAGAAGCCAGACACTGTGCTAAGCACTTTTACCAATATGATCTCATTCATTCTTCACAACCCTGTAATTATCCCAATTTTACAAATGAGGAAACTGAGGAAAATTATTAGGTGACTTGTCCAAGATCATCCAGCAAATGTCTGGACCTGGTTTTGAACTCAGTTCTCTCTGATTTCACACCCAGTACTCTATAATCAACAGTCACTGTCCTGAATGAAGGAGGGCAAAGGCAGCAAGGTGGTTTATATGTCATTTTATGACTCTTCATTTCTGAGACTGCATCTCCAGAGCCTACCACAGCACCTTACACATAAGTGCTTAATACATTCCTATTTAATTCAATTGCATTTTAATTAGAAAAATAAAGAAGTGGGATGGCCTATTCATTGGCACAGAGATAATGGGATGGTTCCATTCCTTACTAAATGGCTTCCTGCCTTACTTTACTCCATCTTAAGCCCTGAATAAAAACTGTGGCTCTAGGTGACAAACAATAATTTTGTGACAATGACAGTTAAGTATGGGAATGTTGTCATTTTTTACCCTGGGTTCTTTAAAGTCCAATGAATACCCATCAGTCTAAAATGGTATACTGATTGGAAGCTTCTACTTTGCTCTGGTCAGTGGGGCTCTGGCCTTTAGGTACATTTCCCAGCTACCAATCCAATTCTACTATCAAAGAAAATCATTCAAGTCAAGTACCCATGAGGTACTTGGAGTTAATTTACCAAAGCCATCTTTGCTCACATTGGTAAAATATAATATAAGTAAATGCTATCTTGATAACAATAACAAAAACAAAAAAATCTGTCAGTTCTCTTACAAAGAAGTCATCTGGTAACAGGAGGTGAAATTATTTCTTTCAACTACAAAACACTAAATGGATTGAGAAAAGGTCTTGGTTGGTTTCCCCATAACTACCTATAGCTACCAACCAATGAGCTCCCATTTTGAAAATGTGCCCATTTTCTATGGAATCTCATGAGTGAAAACATTAAAGTCCAAATGCAAAGTCTCCCCCATTTGGAGCTGGGCTGTTATTTGGGTCATGGAGGGGCTAATGAATAGATGGTTACAATGGGAACTAGTCTAGTTGGACTGGTTCTCAAAGCTGCTGGGACTGACCAGGTCATTTCTCAATCACCCAGGATTGTGGCTTCTCTCAAAACTAAAGGGAAATATCTAGCATTCGACTCTTTGGCTGAATGCTATAAAGTCATATTTAATTTTAATGCTGAAAAACACAACCAAGTTTATGTTAATCATTTAATCAGCAACGCATAAAAACCTTTATTAAAGACTCATTCGCCTGCTGATTTAATTCAGAATCTGTTCAATGAGTGCAAGGCTCATTTAGTTGGTACATATTCATGGAGCTCAGCCATCGATCAGCTGTGGCTTTAATAGCATAAAATAAAATAAAATATTATTAACACACAAATGCAGCTGACCACTTTACCAATTTACTACAGCTCCTATGGAGAATGGAGTAAATAATTTCGAGCAGAAAAGTATTATTATTAATCTTGGAAGTCTTACTGAGTGAATAAGGAAGCTAGATTTTTAAAAGATTCATATTTGTTTGTTTTTAAGGCTTTAAAAAAAATGGGGCAACTATGAGGTGGTGGCAGCTGGATTGCTTAGTGGATAGAGTGTCAGGTCTGCAATCAGGAAGACTCATTTTCCTAAATTCAAATCTGACCCTTACTAGCTGAATGACCCTGGGCAAGTCACTTAATCCTGTTTGCCCCAGTTTCCTCATCTAGGGAAAGAAATGGCAAAATAGTACACTATCTTTACCAAGAAAACCCCAAATGGAGTACAAAGAATTTAGACAAGACTGAAATGACTGAAAAAAACAATAAGAAGGCTTAAAATCATAAGCTCACAGATTAGAGCTGGAAGAAGCTTAAAAAGTCATCTAGTCTAAGTGTCAGACTTGAGGCCCCTGGCCAACAAAACCAGAGTGTGAACAGAAACAGATTAAAAAGATATTGGGGGGAGGGGTGGCTAGGTGGCATAGTGGATAAAGCATGGACCTTGGAGTCAGGAGTACCTGGGTTCAAATCCCACCTCAGACACTTAATAATTACCTAGCTGTGTGGCCTTGGGCAAGCCACTTAACCCTATTTGCCTTGCAAAAACCTAAAAAACAAGATATTGGGAAGGGGAGGGGTACAGTTAGGTGGTGCAGTGGATAGAGCACCAGCCCTGGAGTCAGGAAGACCTGAGTTCAAATCTAGTCTTAGACACTTGATAATTACCTAGCTGTATGGCCTTGGGCAAATCATTTAATCCCATTACCTTGCAAAAAGCCAAAAAAGAAGAGAAAAAAGATACTGGGGAAATGTTTAACAAGATAAAATTTTAAATTACAATACAACATAGTTAAATTGTGGGGTTTTTTAGTGCAACTAGCAAAGATTATTTCTATCTGAGTTTAACACTGCTAATCTATTTCAAACTAACCATTTTACTGATAAGGATCAGAAAGATTAAGTTCTTTGGTCAAAGTCTGATGGTAGTTAAATAACAGAATAAGAACTTGAACACAGGGTCTCTGACTTTTAATTCAGTACTCTTTCTACTAAAGGACATCACTAAATATTGACCATGTACATTGCTTGGAAATTTCAATGCTAAGAGATTTTGCTTCATTTAAAACCAATTTTTCATGAGTAGAGAGTGAGATACATTTTCACACAAAATCTTCATCCCTTGGATTGAACTGATTACAATTCAAAATTCCTTCAAGATATACAGACCCTAAGTGAAAAACTGATTTTTAAAATTATCCCATAAAGATCTAATAGTAATACTTTTTTTAAGACCATCAGTATGGAGCATAAAGGGACCTCAGAGGTCCCTAGTCTAAATCTCTCAATCTAAAAATAGGAAACTGAAACCCAGGGAGGCTAAGTAATATGCCCAAGGTCATATAGGCATCAAAGGTGGGAATTGAACACAGGTTCTTTGACTCTGTTGCCTCCCCTTTTTTGAGTCTTTTATATCTAATAACTTTTGAAGGAGTCTAAACCAGCTCTGGTGAGCAGAAGGACTCTCTTCATAAAAAGAAAAAAAAATTCAAGGATTTTAGTTTTAAAATTGTATTTGAGGAATTATTACATTGAGTGTTTGCATGTAGGCTCATATTTTTACTGCCTCATTCAGGTCTATAGCTTGCTGGTCTATAATATTATTTATAACAACAAGAGCCTCTGTTAGGCATGAATTCCTATGAGTGTAGCTTGGAAGGAATAGACTTCTCCCATCTACATTTTATAAGACCTGATCATAAAAGACATTTCATTGCTGAACACATCCCTAAAGGTGGCAACTATTATCTCTCTGGTAAGTGTGCTTTGATTTTTAACTATAAAAAACCAAAACAAAACAAAAAGAAAAAAAACAACAACAAAAGCACTTTTTCTCCTTAGGGACCCAGTAAAGGAGAAATATCAGAGTTGAAACAACAAAACATGGGGAATTCATTATTGAAGATTAAAACCCTCAGTAAGGAGAGGGGAGTGTTGTCGTTGTTACTATTTGGAAGAGAAATGTGTTTCTGGAGCCTTATGGTCTTAGGAAGAGAGAGAGAGAGAAATACAAAGACTAGGGAAAGTCCACAGCTCACCCCCATTATTGTTTCTTTCTTCCTGTCATTAGATGTAATGATACTCTCCAATCTGGGACATATTAGAAGTTCTGTTCCACTCCCTGGTTTCTCTAGGTCTGACATTTGAAGTTCTCCATTTCTACCTTCAAATGGTCTGGCTTCCTCTGTGGAGCTTTCCCATGGTCTTATTATTCACAGGTGGGGGCTGTTTGACTTTGATGGCCTGAAAACTTAAGGTTTGAAAGGTTTTCTTCCTGCCTGGTGTTATCTCCTCCTTCTTGGTGCTACCACACTACTCCCACTTCTCTGAACCCTCATTCCCAACCCCTCCAATATCTGCACTCTTCTGGACTATCTCCCTGCTTTTACAGGTAGGGAAACCAAACACATATAGATGAGTAAGAATACAATCTTCCTCATAAAACATTGAGACCTCTTCTGCATCACTGTACCATCCTTTGTCTGCTTTGTAAAACCACCTAGGTGCCCCCAAAGAAGAACTGAAGGAGGGTATAAATGGGGTTCCAAGGCATGTGAGTATCTCTCACCTGGACCCCTACAGATATTTGATCCTGTCCTCATCTTTTGCTCACAGATTCATAAATTTAGAGTTGGAAGAGACTTTGGGGGATATCTAATCTAATGTCCTCATTTCAGAGATGAGGGAACAGAAACCCTGAGAGAATGAGTGACTTGCCCAAGGTCACATAGATGTGTCAAAAGTGTGATTTGAACCCATATCATTGCTTTTTCACCCCAAATATTAAGATAGGGATCCAACTGAACATTTGCTGTCTCTTTCTCATTTTGCTCAAAAATGATAAAAAGTCCAATTTTTTTTTCTTTTTTGTCTTTTGCTTTTTTTGTGGAAATCTCCAAGTCTCAAAAACCTATCTAAAATGGACTGGGGCAGTGAGTATCCCAAACAATTCCCAGATTCCCACTTTCTACCCCTTTGGTCCTTAGCCAGCTACATCCAAGTTAGAGAATCTGAGAGTCCAAAATAGAATTTGAAAAACTGGAAAAAAACTACAGCAGTCTGGCTATTCCAGCCCCTATTAAATGCAGAGATAGTAATATGCTTCTGCTTGGACACTTCCAACAAATAATTGTCATAATTTAAGTCAATATTAAGTGTTCTTCTGCCCTCTGGGGGTGCTGGCAAGGAATGAAGGGGCTGATACAGAGGATAATATCAGAGCTGAAAGCATTCCCAGTGATAATCTATAAAGCACAGAGAAATTAGGAATTATTTTTCTATTTTTTAAATTTTGTCCAAAGAAGCCTCAGGCATATTTTGAACACAAAGGGACCAATCCTTCTTAATTCTAGAGCCTTCCCTCTGTTAATTATTTCCCACTTATCCAGTATATTTCTTGTCTTGTATATATTTGTTTATATTTTGTCTCCCTATTAGATTGTAAACTTCTTGAGGGGAGGGACTTTATTTTGCCTCCTTTTGTGTATCTCCAGAGCTTGAACCAGTGGCTAAGGTGATTAATAAATGCTTTATGACTGATTAACCTCAGGGATCTGCTTGTCCAATCCTTTTATTTTTCAAATGAGGAAAATCAAGATCACCCTGGTAGTAAGAAAGAAAATTGGGTTTGGAACTCAGGAACTCTAAATTATATAATTCAGCTGAAGAAGACCTAGGTTAAGATCCACTTCTTACACATACATGATCATGGCAACCCTGGAGAAGTGATTTTAAGATCTCTTTCTCCCATGACAACTCACTAAGTTTTCTAAGTTGCAGAACAGTTTCAGGTGGGGAAGAGTTTCTTTGCCCAGAGTTCATTACACTAATGAAATCCCTTCCTTAAGCTCTCCAAATTTAAGTCAACATTGGAGCAATAAAAGAAGAAATTAGTCCCTTTCTCCAGTGACTACTGGAGCACTTCTGTAGTTCTTCATCCTATTTTAAAATTTAGGGATACTTTTTTTTGGTGGAGAATTCCATCTGGAAAATGTCCCACAAGGATATAATAAGTTCTTTTAAGATGAATGAAAAGCAAGTGGGAAGAGGAATCCAGGACTAGGCATGGTTAGGGAGGGAAGGGAGGGGGCCTGTTAGAGTATGAGGAAGTAAGAAACCTTGCTTTTTATTTGTGCTTGAATGCTCCAGTTATTTCCATTAGTTATCCTTGTTCCTTCATCAGCATGGGGCAGAAGGGAGTGGTTGATTTGGTTTAATCTGGTTCTGATCTTGCTTAAGGGGAAAAAAGAAAAAAAACCAAACAAACAACCAACCTTTGACCAAAACCCTCTTATGGCCAAGAATGGCAGCAGAGGGGGTTCAGTTAAGTGTCCTCAAATTATACACAATAAAATCATCTTTAGTCTTTGGGGATTATCATGGTCACAGCTTAATTAGTACACTTGTTCTTAACATACGTTTCGTAGCATATGTCTTTGTAAAAGGAAAAAACCTCACTTGCTCAAAGGGAAACTAGCTTGGGGTCAGAAATATTGTAGCCAAATCCCTTGCTTACACAAAATATGGTATCTAAGGGTTTGAGTTTTATTGCCTATGTGCTGTATAAATAAACAGAAGCTTATGGCATAAATAATCCACTGAAATAAACTGAAAAGAGGGATAATACCAGGTTCTAGGAAAGACCCCACCCCCACAAGAAACTAACTGATCCTGAATCCAGATTAAAGAACAGTTTGTGAGGGCACTAGCCTTTAGAAAATCCCTCCTTCAAAGGAGCAGAAAACTGAAGTTAAGAATGACCTTCTGGTCAGAACATTCCATTTTCCCCTCTTCCCCAACTGTCTCCTTCTCTCTCCCCAGACTTTGTACTTTTGTGTAGGTGATCAGCATCCAGAATTCTTCCCATAAGATAGTAATAAATAGAACAAGGAGAAATCTTTGCCTTTAGTTAAAAGAGGAGAGGATTCTGGGGATCTCCTTTAAGCATTTTGATATTTTCACTACAGAAAGGTTTGCTTCCCTCAATGCAGTGCAAGCTTATTATTACTGGTGCTCATTTCATTGATGGGATCCATTCATTCATTCATTCATTCATTCAACAAACATTTATTAATTTCCTAGTGCATGCCTGACCCTGGAGATATCAAGACAAAAAGTTCATGCTTTGAAGGAAGTTATCTTCCATTGAGGGAGGGAAGGGGGGGAGGGGAGTATAAATAATACATATAAAAGTAAATATAAGACATTAAAAAATGGATACAAAGAGGATGATTTTGCAAAACTACTTTTCTCACACATTTCCCCCAAGTTTTTCATTGGGACAAAAAGCAAAAATTCAGAGAAATTTCTCTTCCAGAGAAGAATTGAGAATATGAAATTTTTCAGATTGTGATTTATAAGAACTGATAAAATTGGGGGGGTGGATTGAAGAAAGGGAGAAGTGTTCAGTCAACAAGCATTTTTATTAATTACTCACATTATTCCAGGCAGAGTGATAGGTGACAAAAATGACAGTCCTTGCTCTCAAGGACCTTAAACTCTATCAATGATTCAGTTAATCCTTCTTTTTCTTGATAAGTGGACAAGAGGTCCATCCTTTAAGAGTTTAGTGGGTAGAAGCAGAAAGGAAGGCATGTTTGAAGAAAATATGTGGGGTGGGCAAAATTAGGAATATATTTATTACCTCTTCTCCCAGTTGAATATTTCGGACTGCACGAAGGAAGAGGTTGGGTCCCTCGAACACAATCACACAGTTTGGGTCACAGCTGTGGTTCAACAGAGACATGCTAGATGGGGAGGGAAATAGTTTTTTAAAAAATATGATCATAGGATGTTGTGATTAATAGTGACTTTACATATGATCCAGTCTAAGGTTCTAATGTTATGGATAATGACACAGTCTACTTAATGTAGCACAGTTAGGAATGGGAAATATGAGGGCAGCTAGGTAGCACAATGGATAGACTTTGGGGGCATGGAGTGAAGAAGTCCTAAGTTCAAAACTGGCACCAGAAAATTATCAGCTTTGTGAACTCAGACAAGTTGGTTAACAATGTTAGTCAAATGAGCTGCAGAATGAAATGGCAAACCACTTTTAGTCAAAAAAAACCCCCAAATAACTTTTTGAAGACCCAGAAACAACTAATTGACAAAACAACAGACAAGTAGGAGACAGGCACCCAAACTTGGGTTTCCTAATTTCTATACCAGGGCATTCTACAACACTGGAGGACACTTCTTTTTCTGGAAACTACAAATGATTGAGGATTATTACCAAGTCCAAGATATAATTTTACTAATGAGAAAACTGTGCCTCATGGAGGTAATGTGACTGCATAAATTTAAATAATTATACCTTCTATACATTTTTTTTCAAATGGAAAATAGGAAATAAAGTGCTTTAATATTAAAGTATAAGAATGAGCCTAAATTAATTTAAAACTGCCCAAAAGAATGGGCTGAATGGGAAGTAGAAAATGGACTTTTTTCAGGTAAAAGATAGATCTTCATTTGCCAGGGATGTTGTACAGGGAGGAGATTACTGTTTAAAGGATCAAATGAACAAGATGACCTCTGAGGTCCCTTCCCACTCTTAAGAGTCTGCTTCTGTCATGCAGAAAATAAATTACTGAGGCATCTCTGTCTAGACATTTCTCATTGGTCATAAAATTGAAATAGACACTTGAATTGAAATGATTATGTTGAGCAAGAAAGACTTCAGATTGGGGATGGGGAGAAGACAGCTTCAATAATTAACTTTTAGGAGTTTTAATTATGGACTTAGGAGACAGGTAACCAATTTAATTCCTGTGCAATAAAATATTCTAAGTGAAAGAAGTTAATTAGGCTTGTTTATGAATAAAAATGTTTTTAGCCTTTTCTTGGAACAAGAACAGTTCCTTACTAGTGTCTAGTAAGGCAGTTTCTTCAAGGATCTAATGGGCTGTCCTGTTCTCATATACAGGGGGTTCCTTCTAACTTCGAGTACAGGTTGGATTAACCATTTTTTCCCCAATATGTGATAGAAGGGATTATTATTGCTATCAATGGACAGAATGGTCTCTGGTGTCACCTCCAACTATTTTTCTGGTAAAATTATACAGAATACAAATAGAGATAAACATCAGCAGGTTGTACTGAAATGAACACTGTGTGATCTGGGAGCCAGGAGACCTGGGTTCTAGGTCTAATTCTGCCACTCACTATTCCATCACTCTGGCCCTCAATTATTCACTTACAAAATGGACTGAATTAATACTTGCTCTATATACTACCCAGTGTAAAGACAATGTTGAGGAACCTTTGAATAGCATTTATTAGTCACTACGTGTGAGGAACTGGAAATAAAAAGTAAAAAATTAAAATGTCTGACCCCAAGAAGTTTATATCCTCCTGAGGAAAAAGACACAAACATAAGCTAGCACTTATTTTTGTTGCTTTTCAGACTTTTATGTCATGCTTGATTCTTAATGACCCTATTTTAGGGTTTTCTTAGCAAAGATCCTAGAGTGGTTTGTCATTTTCTTTTCTAGCTCATCTGCTACATGAGGAAATTGAGGCAGACAGGGTTAAGTGACTTTTCCAGGATCACACAGCTGGTAAGTGTCTTGAGGCTAGATTTGAACTCAGGAAGATCTTCCTGACTACAGGACTGGTACTCCATCCATTGTGTTATCTAGCTGCCAATATAGCTTTAAAAAGTTTGCAGATTGTTTTTCATGTTATCTCATTTGATCCTCACAATAACCATATGAGATAGGTGCTATTATTTCTATTTTACAGATGAAGAAACTAAGAAAGAGACTAAGTGACTTGCTTAGGGTCACACAGCCTATAAGTGTCTAACACTGAATTTGAACTCTGTTCTTCCCAACACCAGGCTGTCACTAGTGGTGTGCTCACACACATACAAACATATACAGCACAAACAGAAAATAAATATAGAGGCACATGGTAAGTGTTATTATTATTTTTTTTTAGAGAGTCCTAGCAACTATCAGAGGGGATTCAAAAGGTTTCATTGGAGAAGGTGGAGTATGAGCTGAGGTTTAATGGAAATGAAGGATTCTAAGCAATGGAGATGAGGAAGACTTGCATTTGAGTTATCATAATGATTTATAGCCGAAAGGAAGCTGGCTCAACAGTCAATATCTCAGACCTCAAAAATTCAAGGATTTCATAATAGATTTCTGATGACACAATAATGAAACAATGTTTTAAAAATATCTAATTGTATTTCAATATAATTGGCTTCCTATTTAATCCTATGTGGTTTTTAAAATATTTATATATATATATATTTAAAGCATTATTCTATTCTGAGAAAGGGTCTGAAATCTATGATATATGATGAAGAGCTTAACACACTTTGAGTACATTATAGGCACTTCACTGAACCAAAAGGTCCATGACACGAGCAAGTATGAAAAGAGAACCCCAGCTTTAATAGAAAAGAAGGAAATGTCATTAGATAGTTTTGCTTTTCTTGGGGAGGGGCATTGCAAGGCAATGGGGTTAAGTGACTTGCCCAAGGTCACACAACTAGGTAATTATTAAGTGTCTGAGGTTGGATTTGAACTCAGGTCCTCCTGGCTCCAGGGCCAGTGTTCTATCCACTATGCCATGTAGTTGCCCCTTGATTTTGATTTTCTTAGGAGGGAAATCAGGTAATTGGATGGGAGGTCTGGGTACATGTGTTTTAGGAAAGGAATTAGAAGAACCATTTAAGCATCCTTGAGATATCTATTTTTAATGAGAGAACTCAGGATATAAAATATGCTGGACTTTTTCTCTTCCCTTCACTGTGACCTATCAGTAGGGTAGAGATGTAACTAGAATGTAAATTCCTTGAGGTCAGAGACTGATTTTGATTTTGTCTTTGTTTGATTTTTATCTTTGCCTGAGAACAGTAGGTAATTAATGAATGCTTATTATTGAATAGGAAAGCTATAACAAAATTTGCATATTTTTGTTGTTGTGACCCATTTTAACATTATTATCAGCTTTCATTTCTTTATTTTAATCATAAAAGGCCTCAAAGAATAAGAACTCAGTGGATTCCCAACTCCATGTAATTTCTGTAAACTCACGATGAAAAGTCAAAAGAACATTTTCTAAACTCAAAGTTTTCCAATGTCTGGTGATTTATTATTAAGTTTCTCATTTGGTTCTTTTACTGGGCCCTCCTAGGTACCTCTGTGAGGGGGGAAAGGAAGGAAATACAGAAAAATAGAGAAAGGGAGAAAAGGGAGAAGGAAAGGGAAGGAGAAAGAAAGAGAAAATGAGAAAGAAAGAAAAAGCATTTTCTGTCAGTAAATGAAATACTGTCCACAGTACCTAGGATACAGGCCAACACCAACTTCCTGCATCTCTCCATTACTGATGGTGAAACCGTTACAGATCACCTGTAAAAACAAGAGGGAGAAACTGGGGTTAACAGAAAGACATTTTGAAAACTTCATATCCAAGAAAAATAACATTTGAAAATAAAATGCAGAGAGTGTTTTTGAAAACTAGATTGGTGATACGTCCAAGACTAGTGCTAACACTTTTTTTTCATTTTCATTTTTAAGTGATCAAATCAGGGAAGTGCTCTACTGAAAATTGTAAGCTATTACATGTAGAAATATTAACATTTTACAGAGAAGGCAAAGGGCAATTAAAAAAGGCTGCTCTATATGTTCAGGTATAGAAGAAAACAGTCACATAGAATCTATTAAACAAAGAAGCTAACATTTATCAGTATAGCATTTATGTGCCCATCATTATCATTATCTCATTTGAGTCTTTCAACAACCCCAGGAGATAGGTACTGTTATTATTTTCATCTTACAAATGAGGAAACTGAGACAGAGATTGAGCAGCATGCTGTGGGCAACATAGCTAATAAGTATCTGAGATTGAATTTGAACTCAGGTCTTCCTAACTCCAGAACCAGATCTATCCACTGTACAACCAAGCTGTCTCAAGGCTGCAAAAAAAACACAGATGATTCACTGAGTATAAGTTTCTTATGGTCTAAAAGATTATTTCACACAGGCAAATTGTCTGACACTCCCAAATTGCCACTGTAAATGTGTATTAACACCTACCTGAAGCTATGATGAGGTGCAGAGGAAGCTGGGTAGTACAATGGATAAAATGTTAGGATTGGAGGCAGGAAAACCAGAATTCCAATGCAACCTCAGACACTTCCCATCTGTGTTAACGCTAGGCAAGTTACTTAATCTTTACTATAGTTTCCTCAACTACAGAATGAGGTTGATAAAGCTCTTCATTCAATGTGAACTATTATTTAAATGCTAGCTATTATTACTTTCTTTTGGGGGTAGAGTCTAGGTACCATTTTTTTTCTAAACATGAACACTGAGATCTCCTTTTTAATGCCTCATATCTTTTTTTTTGTAAGATGCTAATATTTTTGCAAGCTAATATCCTGAAGGGGCAATATAAAAACGGGGGGGGGATATAAGTTTTTTCTTTAGGGTTCATATGGCCTCTAAAATTGGAGAACACAATTGGTGGGAGCTTGAGCTAATGATAGAGAAATCAGATCCTTTCAAACCCTTCTGAGGGTATCAGAGGACCCTAAGAGAGGAGTGAAATGTAATCTCTCTGGGCTTCAGGCAGAGGGAACCAGGGTTGTCACTGTTACATACAGGACCTCTTTTGGGACAAAATTGAACCCTTCCCATTTGGGGGGACCTTTGGGGAGATTTTCTATCTGAGACTTTAAGTCTTAGATTCTGTGGACTTTGAGATTCTAGAGAAAATAGCAAATTCTTATTCTTTTCCCCTTCCACCCTAACAAAACAACAACAACAACAACAAAAACCCCAAACGAAATACTTGAGATAAACCTGTTACTACAACTGCCTACGCATTCTGATTCTCTTCTGCCATATGAGGAAAAAGAAGAACAAGAAAGAGAAGACATTTCTAAAGGTCTACATAATAACCAGGAGAGAAACCTAAAGCAAATGACGCAAACACTAAGAAACTTCCATTAATCTTTACTCGTATTATGCTGGATTTTGTGAGCTTATTGTAGCTTATCATGATATGGCATCTTTTCTCCATAAGTTTGATAAAATGTAATTTAAAAAATAGGAAATAAAAAGGTGCACATACATATGTTTGGATCACATCTCATTTAAATATATTAAATAGTGCCTGTTTTCCATTAACTTTAATAGATCATGTCTACAAACACTCTGTATGTATGTGGGGTGGTAGAAATGTGCTACAGAAAATCTTGAATTTTCTCTGGGGATATTTTGAACATTTAAAATTTCTTATGCATCTTATCACACATTATAATTGTAAAGCAGAATCAGGACATTAACAAAAACACAAAGAAGTAAGAATTGAGATTCTACTGAACTCTGAATTGATCTGAGGTCAAATTTTCATTTTTTTCCTTTATACTGAGTTACTAAAGCCAAACAAAATATCTTTACAAGTTTCTATTCATTCAGGATAAGGCAAGTTACTTAATCTCTATCTCAGTTTCCTCAATTACAAAATGAGGATATAAAACTCTTCCACTCAGTGTGTAGTGTTATTTAAATGCTAGCTATTATTACTTTCTTCTTAGGGTAGAAAAATAGATCTAAGATCAGTTATAATAAGTTAAAGGTTTGAGAGTTGGAGTAGTCAGACAAAATTAAATTGACTACTCCTTAGTTGCTACACTTCTGATGGCCTTAGAAGGCTCTTGCCATCCTGCTTGTGTTGTGGTATTTTAAAAGATCCTGATCCAACAGAGTCGAATACTTGGGTTGACTCAGTTAGATGATACAGTAGATAGAGTCCTGAACCTGGAATCAGGAAGACTCCTTTTTCTAAATTCAAAGACACTTCCTAGCTGTATAACCTTGGACAAGTCACTTAATCTCTGTTTGCCTCATTTGTTAAATGAGCTGGAGCAGGAAATAGCAAACTACTCCAATATGTTTGCCAAGAAAAATCAGAATCAGGTTATGAGACAAGTGAACAATCACAATAAAACAAAGAGCATTGGCACTGGGATTAAATTTGTATTATTTATTTCCTATAAGACTAGGGACTCAGTTTCCTCATCTGTAAGAGAGGGGAGGGCAGAGCTGGATCAGATGACCTTTGACTCCTAATAATTTATGTTCTTAAACTATTCTTATTCTTTGAAATATCTGTCAGGTAACAAGTTATAGAAAAGACATGTTCTGGAACAGTCTTTTAAAAATGAACAGTTAATAGCTAGTTAAATTGGCATTAGGGGGAGGGAGTTGCATGTTACTTTGCTTATTTTTTTTTTTTGGAAATTGAGTAGGGATAAAAGAGAAACACTTTGAATACACACGAACAGCATATAATTCAGTGAATGACAAGTCTGCCAACCACAACAGGGAATTCTAATGCAAATTAAGAAAGGCCTATTAAAAAGATCATCCCAAAGAATCAAAGCAATTACATGAAAAGAAAAAAGGTTTTCCATGTTCAAAAATTAATATTTGTATTAATTTAGAAATGTTTTCATTTAATTGGCCACAATATGGAACTGAATCATATTTTATCATTATCCTTCATGTTAATGAATGCAGTTTTATGTTCTCTCCATCTTTCCTTAGGAAATAGTTTTAAATCCGAGGTTTTCAATCTTGCAAAGAGACAGCCGATGGGTAAGGGAAATTCCCTGAAATAAAAAGCACCTCAGGAGTTGGTTCTAATGGGCAACCAACCAAACCTTTTAAAGACCTGGAAAAAGGGGGAGAAAAATCAAAAAGTTCTCTAAAAAAAGTCAGTAAAGTACTTGAAGGGAGAAGTTCTAGGCTCAAAGAGAATAAGCATTTATTCTTTTTTTAAAAGAAAGATTTTATTTACTTTGAGTTTTACAATTCCCCCCATTCTTGCCCCCCCCACAGAAAGCATTCTGTTAGGTGTTTACATTCATTCCATGTTATATACATTGATCTCAGTTGATGTGATGACAGAGAAATCATATTCTTAAGAAAGAAAAATAAAGTATGAGATAGTAAAATTACATAATAAATAATGCTTTTTTTTTTCTAATTTGACAGTAATAGTCTTTGGTCTTTGTTCAAAGTCCATAATTCTTTCTCTAGATACAGATGGTATTCTCCATTGCAGACAGCTCAAAATTGTCCCTGGTTGTTGCATTGAGGGGATGAGCAAGTCCATCAGGGTTGATCATCACCTCCATGTTGCTGTTAGGGTATACAATGTTTTTCTGGTTCTGCACGTCTCACTAAGCATCAGTTCATGTAAAATCTCTCCAGGCTTCTCTGAATTCCCATCCCTCCTGATTTCTAATAGAACAATAGTGTTCCATGACACACATATACCACAGTTTGTTAAGCCATTCCCCAATTGAAGGACATTCACTTAATTTATAATTTTTTGCTACAACAGGGCTGCTATAAATATTTGTACAAGTGATGTTTTTTACTCTTTTTTTATCATCTCTTCAGGGTATAGACCTAGTAGTGGTATTGCTGGGTCAAAGGGTATGCACATTTTTGTTGCCCTTTGGGCATAATCCCAAATTGCTCTCCAGAAAGGCTGGATGAGCATAAGTGTTTATTCTTAATGAGAGTAATATCTACCGCTTAATACCCAGGTGGTTAGAGCACCAGTTGGAATCAACAAGATCTGAGTCCAAATCTGGACTCAGACACTTAACTAGCTGTGTGACCCTGGGAAAATCATTTAATCTTATTTATCTCAGCCTCCTCAACTGTATAATGAGCTGGAGAAGAAAATGGCAAAAACCACTTCAGTATCTTTGCCCAGAAACCTCAAATGGGGTCATGAGGATTAGAAAATACTGAACAAGAGCTATCATTTCTGTAGAGCTTTACAAAAACCATCTCATTTTATCCTCACAACAATCAAAGACAAGGAGATAGGGTCCATTGTCTTTATTTTTCAGATGAGGAAACTGAAGTTAAGGGGCCTGCCTAGAGTCACCCAACAAGTAAGAGTCTGAGAGAGGATTTGAACTCAAGATTTCCAAACTCTCTTGATTATACCAACCAGCAGTCTGTCTCCCTAACAAGTGCAGTCTGAAGCAATAAACCATGATGTGGACCAGGTAATGTCACAAATACCATTATTATCAGAAAAAGGTATTCATTTCACATCTCATATGTGAATTTAAACATATATTTCCTCAAAAAATTTTTTTGACAAATTTTTTTTGTGACAATTGACAGAATGCAAGTGTTTCTAGTGTATAGGAAATCACCTTCAGAATTGTTAAATGCTTGATATGTAGATGGTTAAAAAAAAACCAAAATATACATGCATCTTCGCAAATATATTTAACAAAAAAAAGGCAAATCATAAATGAAAAAGTGACTGAATATTCTTGGGACACAATTGCTGTCCCTTTACAGATGACTTTGCATGAAAAGCACCGAGATGGCTGTAGCTGCCCCTTATGTAGAGGAAGCAGGCACCAGGCGATAAGTGTTGTTTTGTCAGTGGGCCCATGGTTCAAACAGTTAATCTAGTCATAGGCATGGGGTAAACTAAGACCACTTTCTCTCCTTTATATTTTTTTAACAGCAATAACAAAAAGAAACTCTTTTAAACCTTTAAATCATCCCAATGACTAGTGTATAATGACCTTTATACAAAAGTGATACATACATTGGATTAAAACGAAAGAGATATAAAATTTGGAGAGGATTTGGTCATCAGTCAATAATCACTTATTAGGTACTATTTATTAGATCCCAGACACTGGAGAAGGTACAAAGACAAAACCAAAGCATTCCTTTACCTCAAGATGTGTATACTTTGTCAGGGGAAAAGGCATGTATAAAATTGTAAGTAGATAGAAAATATAGAGGTTAGTGGGAACTAGACTTTTGATTTCATTAATATACAGAGGAACTCCCAGGAAGGCAATTTCTTCTTAATACAAGTCCTTGAATGGTCAAAGTATTAAGAGGTTAAATAATGATAATAATGCTAATTATTATTATCATCATAATGTTTACCCTTCTTTTTTTTACCCTTCAAGGAAGACAGAAACATCAGGGAGATGATGCCATGACAAGCAAATGAATTGGATGGGGGTGGGGGGGAACTGTGCTAAGTCACCAGCCTCACTTTTTCCTCCACTCATTAGATCCAGTGGCCAACTATGAATCAGGATGACTGGAGACGGCCCTGGATGCAAGGCAATCAGGGTTAAGTGACTTGCCCAAAGTCACACAGCTAGTAAGTGACAGAAGCTGGATTTGAACTCCTGTCCTTCTGAGTCCAAGGGCAGTACTCTAGCCACTGAGCCATTTAGCTGCCTCTTTACTATGTGCTGGACTAAAGGCTTTACAATGACTTTCTCATTTGATCTCACAACTCTGAGAGGTCAGTGCTTTTATGACCCTCTTTGTCAAACATGAGGAAACTGAGGCAGAAGTCAAGTAACTTGCCCAGGGTCACACAGCCAAAATGTACTGGCATGGGGATTTGAATCCAGATTTTCCTGACTCTGAGGCCACTGTTTTCTACTCTTAGTTACAAGGTGATATAGAAAGCAAAAAAAGTCTCTTGAAGAAAATATCCCTTTAGCTGACATCTAAATGAATGTAGGTATTCTAAGAGGACTAATGACAGAGTAAATTCTAGATTTGGGAGTCCAGAGACAAGAGATCCAGTTTGGTCTAACTAGAGGGTATATTAAAGAGGAATATTAATTAAGTCTAGAAAGGTAAGCACAAACCAGATTTAAAAAGCCTTAAATGCCAAAGACTTTGTATGTGATCCTAAAGTCAATAAGCCACTACTCAGTACTTTTCTCACAGGTTATTTGTTGGAACAATCACTGTTTAACCCTTGTATTAACTCCAAAATTGACTGCATCATCTCATCCTGAATCATTCTTGCCTTGTGTGAGGCTACTTTGGTAACCTAGAATCTTCACCATCTCTTTGTTGTTGTTCAGTCATTTTATTCATTTCAGCCATGTCTGACTCTGTGACCCATTTGGGTTTGGGTTTTTTTTTTTTTGGCAAAGGTTCTGGAGTGATTTGTCATTTCTTTCTTTATATGATGTAACTGAGGCAAACAGGGTGAAGTGACTTGCCCAGGATCACACAACTAGTAAATGTCTGAGGCCATATTTGAACTCAGGAAGATGAGTCTTCCTGACTCCAGGTCCAAGGTTCTAACCATGGGACCCACTAGCTAAAAACCATTCCAACTTTTCTCCTGCCCTAGGTTTAAATGAGAATTTGTATTTCTTGCTCTGTTAACTGGTACTCAGTGTCCTTGCTATTAAATAAAACTGTTTCCTTCTATGTCTTTGCATGGGAAAGAAACTGTATTTTTTTTATTCTACAGAAGCCCAAAAAGAGAGAGCTTAAGCAAGGTACATGGATGTTAACAAGGTGAATCCCCTGTGATGGTCTTTCTTTAATAGGAGAAAATCAGCAGTCTCCTTTCTCCCCTCAGGTCCTTCCTTGGTTGCTAGGTGTTTACTGATTAATTACCTACATCCTAGGCACGATTGATCTCTTCACTGACAGTTCCAGCAAGATGCTAAGCTTAATTTCCTAAACTGCCTCTACTTTTTAAAGGGGCCAGATGCACTTTCCCTAGTCCAGACATTTAAAAACACTTATGCTAAGAAATTGTGCCTAATTCTAAGATGACTTTCATAACTTTCACACTTTCTTTTCATAATTTTTCTATTGCACAGTGTGGGCAGAATCCTGCCCTACTATACTTTACACAAATAGAGAAGCACTTTAAAAATTACTTGGGACAAAGCCATGTTTTCTGAACTAGATTATTCTACATTTAAGTTTATTAAACTCACAAGGGGGAATCAAAGAGAATGGAGAGAGTTGACAGATATGAAGTAAAAAAAGCATTTTTTCATACAAAATAATTGTACAGAACGATGTAATTATTTCTCTCTCTTGTTTAGAAAGCACAGTAAACATCATATATAGTATGTGCTTCCATCTCCCTGGGGAAATCTCAAAATCACATTTATTACTAAGTGTGAAGCCAATTTTCTTGCAAAAATCTTTTCACAAAGCTAACATTAAAGGTATTTAAATGACTTCAGAAAAAGATAGACACAAAGAGATTAAGGAAGAGGAGAGAGAAAGGGAGGAGGAGGAAGAGAAGGAAATCAAGGGAAATATTTAAATATGAAAAACAGATGAATAAGGGAGAGAGAGAGAAGTAGGGGGAGAGAGGAAAAGGGGAAGAGGGGAGAGGGGAAGAGGGGAGAGAGGGAGAGGGAAAGAGGAAAGGAGAGAGGAAGAGATAGTGGGGAAGGGGAGAGAGGAAAACAGAAGGAAGAGAAGGGGAGAGAGAAAGGAAAGAGGGGAAAGAGAAAGGGAAAGGAAGAGGGAGATAGGAAGAAGGAGAGGAAAGGGAAAGAGGGAGCAAGAAGGGTAGAGGGAGGGAAAGAGGAAGGGGGGAGAGAGAGAGAGAGACATAGAGAGAGAGAGAGAGAGAGAGAGAGAAAGAGCACATACATACACATATCTAACACAAAGGCAAAGACATAGATGTATGTACATTTAGGCATATATAAAGAATACCAAGAATTTATGTGTGTGTGAGAGAGTGTGCATTTTTATGTCTGTATACTATGCATTCCTATAAGTGCCCACCATTATCTTTTTTTGTTTTTTTGTTTGTTTGTTTTTTTAGGTTTTTGCAAGGCAAATAGAGTTAAGTGGCTTGCCCAAGGCCACACAGCTAGGTAATTAGTAAGTGTCCGAGGCCAAGGCCGCATTTGAACTCAGGTACTCCTGACTCCAAGGCCAGCGCTCTATTCACTACACCACCTAACCACCCCTGCCAATTCTTGACAATACATAGTGGGAAGGGCTTTCACTCTGATAAGGAATGCAGAGTGTAAGATACCACCAAGGAAGGACCAGAAGATGGACATTTTCTATTTTAGTTGAAGAGCATTCTAAAAAAATGAAGCCTCTCAGCAAAATAGTGGAAAGGGATGTTGAAGACAGGGCATGCTTTGAGCTTCTCAGTCAGGCTTTATTTGGAGGCATTTCACTTGGATTCTGCTCCAGTTTCCCTTCATTCCTCACAAATTCACCTCCCTCTCTCTCTGGTTGTTAAAACAAAGATTGATGTGAACAGAAATGGTTCCTATGATGGAGGTTAAGGAAAACAGACTCAGCAGTGAACAAAAAAGCCCCAATACCAGAAAGCACAGAATGGAAAACTGCATTCAAAGAGGAACTACCAATATGAGGAGCCTTTTGTTTTTCAACAGGAAGAAAAAAGGGAGAAAAATGAAACGGCCCAGCATAATTCTGGCCTCCTTTCACAAAACATAGGCAGAGAGAGAAAACAGGAGGGAAAATATTGCTAAAGATAAAAGGTGTTTCCTCCAGCAAGAACCAAGGTTTGCTTTTTTTCATTCTTGAATGGTTTTTATTCATATGGTAGAGCCTTCTTTCTATGACCCACTCCCTAAAAGATCATCAATCTACACAGTGAAGTCACAGCAGGAGGAGGGAGAGGAAGGGGGAAATAAATTGTAGAGAATCATCAATTGTATATTAAAAAAGGAGAAACTAAGGCACAAGTCCAAGAAACCTATGGTCCTGGCCACCTACTTGAAAAATGCAGTTAATTTTTTAGATACTCAATAAAAACAACTCCTTATATTTATAAAACATTTTATATATTTTTTCTTTTTAGAACTGCTGACTTTTTAAAAGTCATTTATAATCCAAATATGCCTCTTTTTCTTCTATTGCCCAGAGAGTTGGGGGCAACCAGATAGCATTAAAGAAAATCAGAAAAGGCTTCTTAAAGAAGTGAGTTTTTCAAAATGCCATTCCCTAACTGACAAAAGGTCAAAGCATATGCAAAGGCAACTTACAGATGAAGAAATCAAAGTAATCCATAGCCATATAAAAAATTGCTCTAAATCATTAATTATTAGAGAAATGCAAATTAAAGCTTCTCTGAGGTACCACCTCACACCTCTCAGATTGGCCAATATGACCAGAAAGGATAATGACCATTGTTGGAAGGGTTGTGGGAAATCTGGGACACTATTATACTGTTGGTGGAGCTGTGAACTCATCCAACCTTTCTGGAGAGCTATTTGGAACTATGCCCAAAGAGCAACAAAAATGTTCATACCCTTTGACCCAGCAATACCACTACTGGGTATTGAAGAGATGATGAAAAAGGGTAAAACCATCACTTGTACAAAAATATTTATAGCAGCCCTGTTTGTGGTGGCAAAGAATTGGAAATCAAGTTAATGTCCTTCAATTGGGGAATGGCTTAGCAAACTGTGGTATATGTATGTCATGGAACACTACTGTTCTATTAGAAACCAGGAGGGACGGGATTTCAGGGAAGCCTGGAGGGATTTGCATGAACTGATGCTGAGTGAGATGAGCAGAACCAGAAAAACACTGTGCACCCTAGCAGCAACATGGGGGCAATGATCAACTTTGATGGACTCGCTCAGGAACAATTTTGGGCTATCTGCAAAGGAGAGTGCCATCTGTATCTAGATAAAGAGCTGTGGAGTTTGAACAAAGTTCAAGGACTATTCCCTTTAATTTAGGAAAAAAAACAGATATCTTATTGTCTGATCTTGGTACCTCTTAGACTTCTTGTCTCTTCCTTAAGGATATGATTTCTCTCTCATCATACTCAATTTGGATCAATGTACAACACGGAAACAAAGACTGACAGATTGCTTTCCGTGGGGGGTGGGGTGGGGGAGGGAAGTAAGATTGGGGGGAAAATTATAAAACTCAAATAAATGAAAATAAATTAAAAAATAAAGAAGTGAGTTTTTATCTGAGACTTGAAGGAAGCCAGGAAAGCCAATCAATCTGTCATTAAACATTTGTAAATGCCCACTATAGGCCAGAGGTACCTTGGTGGCCCAATAGATAGAGAACTGGGCCTGGATTCAGGGAGACCAGAGTTAATATCCAGCCTCAGATGCTTACTAATTCTGTGACCCTGGGTAAGTCACTTAATTTCTGTCTTAATCTACTAGAGAAGGAAATGGCAAATTATTCCTATATCCTTGCCCCCCCAAATCCCAAAAAACCCATGGTCAGTATTGGTGTGCATGGGGTTATGAAGAGTCAGACTGGACTGGATGATTGAACAACATCAAGAGCCATCCCCTACAAAAGAGTACAGCATGAGACACCTCATTTGGTCTTCACAGTACCCCACAGAGTGGGTAAAATAGATATTATTTTCATTTGATAGATAAGGAAATCAAGACCCATGGAGGATAAGACTGGGTTAAGCCATTGATTAATGAAAATGCTAAGGACTAGCACATGAGTTTCCTAACTCCATAATAATTATATTCATCTGTATACTGAACTCATTTCAAAAACTCAGGATCCAGGTTTGACAAGTTGTCATCTAAGTTTTAATCTTTCGATGTGTTGGTAGAAATTTTTGTTGTTGTTTGTCCTTCATTCTAGAAAAGGACCATGACACCAGAGATGTGATACCATGACATGCAAGTGAAGTGGATTTAATTGAAGGAGGGCTGTGCAAAGTCACCAACCTCATTTTCTCTTCTGGAGCCATCTGGGTCCAGTGCCCAGATACAGAACAGGATGATGGGAGATAGCTCTGCATGTAGTGGGAGACCTTGGCCTTTTTAAGCTAAGGTCTTTAACAGGTTTCAATCTGACCAAGGCAAACCCCATTCAGTGATAAAGGGTAGAAACTAGGATAAAGAAGAACAGAGAGGCTCTCCTCAGGTAAGGGTTTTACAGCAATCTGAGAGAAGATGCTGCCCATTTCTAGTTAATATAAAGAGAAGACGGGGGTGTTTGAGGGAATCAAGGGGCATTCTGAAGTATTTATAATTTTATTGGACACAGCTGTGTATAATCAAAATATGTAAAACAAATTCATGTGCAAATAAATGAAAGATCTCTGGCTTAATTGGTATGGAGAACTTCTCAGAGCACAATCCTTCTATGACTTAGTTGATGACTCTTTAATGGGTAGATAAGTCTTTGGTAGAGAAGTGGATATTTTTATATAAGTAAATATAAACATATAAATTCATTTATATATGATAGTGTGGGACAGTAGTTAAAAGCATGATTTTGGAGCAGGAAGAGCTAAGTTTGTCTCTCACATACTACCTGTGTAAACTAGTAATACAATCTTTCAGCAGCCCAGGCAGCTAACTGTCTAAGAAGAGAAGTTACAGACCAATTTGCCAGTTTGCAGAGATGGAAGGTATTTCCAGACTGGAATCCCCCCACACTGATGTGTATAAATAAAATGCATATATTTTAAAAATCTGGGGAAATATATTAGTATAGTATGTCAGTATTTTGATGGTTAAGTATGTCTGTCTATGTAACACTGGGATTTCTTTAAAAGAAACAAAAGCCATTCTAATTGCCAAGAAACATCTTAGTCCAGAAGTCTCCAGTGATTAGTTCTAAGTCATGTAACAAGGAATAGCATTGAATTTAACTTTATTCACAACTTCCAATCCTTCCCATGATGAATGCTTTGCCATGCTCTAATTAAGAATATTCTCTACTTCACAGAAAATGATTCTAATTTTGGTATCATTCAGATATAGCTGCATGAATAGTTCACATCTTGTACCTATTCTAGTACTCATGGAATAAGCATGAATTTTGAAATATGGGTCAACCTCCTTTGATTAATTCAAACTTCCTTTCTAGTGTCCCAAGGTAAATCAATGGATAAAGAATTAGACTTAGGAAAACTCTAGTTTGAATGCTGCCTCAGACATTTATTAGCTGTGTGTCCCTGAAGTAAACCACTAAGCCTTTCTGAGCCTCAGTTTCCTCATATGTATAATGATGGAGATAATAATACCAAGTTGTTATAAGGCTCAAATGAGATAATATAAAGGATTTTGCAAACCTTAAAACACTATAAAAATTTTAGCTATTACTATTAACAATAACATCTATCTTTCATAGGGAGAGGGAAGTAAATAGTATATATATGATATTTAATGTGTTCTGAACCAAAATGGACATGGTTGATATTTGGTGGGGTATGGGAGGGAAGGAAGAGGCAAGATGGGAGAAAGGGAGTAGAAACAGTTTTTTTTTCCCTCTAAGTGAAACAGTTTACATTCTAAAATCTCACTTTACATAACAGGAGGCATTTAACTAAGCTCATTTAATTGAACTGAATTTTTTCCTCTTATAAAAAGACTCCTTTCCCTACTATAAATTCCCACTGGTTTGTTTTTTTTAAATCTAGATCTATTTCTGGAAGGGCCCTCAGAAGCCATTTGAGTCAAATTCATTCATTCTGACTTGAAATTATGTTGTGCCTTAAAATGAACTAATATAGGCATGTATGTGTATGTGTATATCTATATCTATGTTGTTCAGTTAGTTAAATTGTGTTTCACTCTTCAAGACCCCATTTGGGGTTTTCTTAGCAAAGATACCAGGGCAGTTTGCCATTTCCTTCTCCAGTTCATTTGACAGAGGAGGAAACTGAGGCAATCATTGTTAAGTGACTTTTCCAGGGTCACCCAGCCAAATAAGGGTCTGAGGCTGAATTTGAACTGAGGTCCCCCAGACTCTAAGCCTACTACTTTATCCACTGGCACCTAGCTGCCTCAATACAGTGGAATGAAGATCTTATTAGGTGGTTGTTGTGAGGTATAAGCAGATTGTAGTTTAGAGGATTCACATGCTGCCTCTGATATAAATTGCTCATATGGCTCTGCGCAAACCAGTAACTTCTCAGTGTTCTCAATTATTTTCTAAGTAAAGTTAAAGAAAAGGTGCCAATCCACAATGATAGAAGCAATTTCATCACCCAGCAGTTCCCTATGCCAATGAAATCTGGACTCCATCCCTTCAATGATAAGGGTTTAGGGAAAAATCAAAGTTTAAACAAGATAAAATCTCTGTTCTCAAGGCTTTTACTCTCTAATAGGAGTACCAAGGCATAAGTTTAATGAAGGTTATTTTAAGATAAGCACAAAAGAGAATTTGAAATAGTCATATGAGGTCTGAGTGAGCTGGTCATTACTGACCAGTAGGCTCAGTTAGGGAAGGCTTCCTGGAAGCAGTAGCTTATGAGTTGGGCATTCAAGGAAAAGTAGAATTTCCAGAAGTGAAGAGGAGGAGGGACCTATTTTGAGCTATTAACAAAGTCTATATGAAAGCACAGTGGCATGAGAAAGGGGTGGGACAAAACCTGGATTGGAAGGGTCTTAGTTTCCCTGGAGCCTTCAGTGGTGCCAGATTTCAGAGGGCCTTAATTTCAATCCAATAAACATTGATTAATCATTTAACAAATATAATGTACTGTGCTAGTTTCTTGGAATATAAAGCAAAAAAAAAAGAAAGAAATAGTATCTGCTATGATTCAATCAAACAATAACATTTCTAAAGCTCTTATTATGTGCCATGGAATTGTGATAGCTGAGGAAATATAGAGAAAACCAAAATTATCCTTGACATCAAGGAGGTGGATATCAGAGGAAATAATATATACACAAATAAGTGAATTCAAAGCTATTTTCAGAGGTCCACTATGACTCTCCCTTCTCCAAACCCACAAGAGACATCTGTTTCTACTACAATCACATTAGGACATTTGGCCACAGAAGTATGTCCATGATTCAGTTCAATATTCATATAAACAAGCAAATATGTTTTAGCCCTAAAGACCAAATGGTAGTTTGACATCAAAAACAAGGGAGCCTCAACTAGGAAGCCAATTATTTATATTTCCTGTTTACCTTCTATCCCCAAAGTTAAATTATTTAAGGGATTTCACTCTAAACAGTATTGATAACAAAGGAAAGTATATTCACTGAGTTTGGCCTCCTACCATGAAGTGTAAATTCTAAACTCACCTTCATTTACTGAGGGCTGTCCTCAAAGCATAACTTACTCAAAACAAATACTGTTGGGAATTGGAGGCTAAATGAGAAAACAATTAATGAATTTATTAATTATAATTCCCTTAGTGAGGTTATTGCTCAGATTTTTTGGCTTAGCTATAAATCAGCTGTTCGAGGAAAATAATTAAATAAATGGAATTTTGTGGGAAAGTGTCTGTTGCATCAAAACAAGCAATATCAATATTTTTAGAAGACTTACTTTATAACTGTGTCATAAGCATATAAAGCTATAAGGCCATGAATACCTTATGTTTGTGTATTATTTAATTTTCCTGCCATAATATGATGCTGAAGAAAACTGCAACATTAAAAAAAATCATTACAGGGAACTCATGATATTCTACATCCCACCACACAAGATCCCTTTGCTCATAACATTTCATTTTGTTATAACCTTATAAAAAATGTGATTAACATAATGAGTTTCACAGATCCATATAAATCATGTTTCAAAGATGCTTTCATTCTGCTTCTAAATCTCAGACTATGCTTCAATGCATGGTGACCTAGGCTGTGCCATTCCCTTCTCATGTCACTGACATGGAATTTCACCATCCTGGCTGTTTTTGATTGATTAACTATAATTTGTCTTATTCCATGAAACAAAATGCCCACATGGAACAACTTGACTAGATGGTGTAAAATAACTCACCGATAGGGGGTGGAGATCCCAGAGAAAACCTAAAATCATCTGTGTTTACCTTTTACATTTAGTTTTCCAGTTTTATGGGGGAAAAAAAGGTCTCAGTAAAGACAAGCAAATCCATGTGAAAGATGAAATTAAATACTAAATAACTGTTTCCAGGGATCCACAAATCAAAACTAAATGTGAGGACTGAGGTTGCCCAAGCTATTCAGAAACCAATTTGAATAGTCTCTCCAGGAAAAGTTTTGGCAGACAAGAGCTAGTCAAGCTGATCATGCTTGACATCTCAGGGAATGAAACCCAGAAGCATGAATTTCATATTACAACCTATGAAAGAAATTCCATTTAATGGGCTATGCAGGACTTACAACTTTTTGAAAGAGAGAAATGCATTCACATGTTGGCTCACCTTAGTATTTTTTTTTTGATGCTTTTGGATAGGTGAGGGGATAACAAAGTTCATTATGAAGATGCTTAGAGCTCAACTAGATAACAGAAAGAAAGGAAAGGAAACCAATTTTATTGATGGTAATTGTTGTTCATCCTTTGTTCTCAAAGCCAATTAGGATGAATGGAAGCAGGTCTGCTGGGGAACCAGGTGGAAATTTGCTTGCCCAAACCAATAAACTACAGTGGGATTTTATAGCTTTCTCTCAGAAAAAACAAGAATAGGCACTGGAGGGGGAGGGAGGTATGAAGAGAAGGCAAGGAGTCTTGACCTGGCCAATGGTCCCAATTCATGATGAGTGGGAGGGGAAGCACTTAAGGAACTGGCTGGAGGACTATATTCCAACTCACCAGGGGCAGGAACATGGGCTTTTGGCCATTACTTTGACAGGGAACTTGGAGCATCTGAACTTCCTTTTTGGCAATTCTCTAGTTGGTTGGTTGTCCTTTGTTCTCAAAGAGGACCAATGACAATTATGAGGGTTGATGTTGATTCTACCTTGAATTGGATTTAAGTGAAGTAGAATTGCACATTCATCAGCTTCACTCTCTCTCTCTCCTCCAGAGTCATCCTTGTCCAGAGGCAAGAAAAAAAAATCCAAACACTTGGCTCTATTTAGAGGGGGAAAAGGCTACTAAAGTCCTTACAGGAATGAATTAAGAAATCATAGCTCAGCTAAGGGCTCACCAGGGAGTAGAACAAGGAAATGGCAGTTCTCCAAAAGCACTATCAGCTAGTCTTGACTAGTCAAGGATAATTGTGGCTAGTGTTTCTATAAAACTGTTCCTATAGATCCTGTCTACTGAACTTCAACTTCCTGGGACCACTGGCTAAAGAAAGTCACAACCTTATTTTTTTATGACCAGTTGGGATTTTTTAAAAATATATTTTATTTTTCAAACTACATATCTTGAAAGCCTTTCAACATTCAGACACCTGCCTATTCATAAGTTCCACATTTTTCTATCACTCTCCCTTTTCGCAACTCCCCTCTTGAACAGTCCTATCTGGTAAAAGTTGTACATGTTACACCCATATTAGACATGCCCACATATTAGTCATTTTATGTATGAGGAATTAGGACCAAGGAAAAATAAAGAAAAAACAAGGGATAGAAAGGAAAACCATAAGAAGTTTTTTTTAAAAAGCAAACATAATATCCATTCAGATTTCCTGTTTTTTGTTGTTATTTTTGTCGTCCCCCCTTGCTTTGGATATGGATGGTGTTGTCTATAACAGGTCTCTCAGGGTTATCCCTAGCTCTCTGAACTGCTGAGAGGAACTGCATCCATCAACTCACAATGTTGTTGTTAATGTGTACAATGTTTTCTTTCTTTTTTTTTTGCGCAAGGCAATGTGGTTAAGTGGCTTGCCCAAGACCACACAACTAGGTAATTATTAAGTGTCTGAGGTGGATTTGAACTAATGTCCTCCTGACTCCAGGGCAAGTGCTCTAGCCACTGCGCCACCTAGCCATCCCTACAATGTTTTCTTGGTTCTGCTTCCTTCACTAAGCATCAGTTTGTATAATTCTTCCCATTTTTCCTCTAAATTCCACTCATTCACTGAGAAAGCAACAACTTTTACTTTGAAACTTGAAGAAATTTTAAAGGTATCTAGTGGAGTGAGTTCTGGACTTTGAGTCAGGAATTCCTGGATTCAAATCCTGACTCAACATATACTAACTTGTTAACATAGCAAATTGATGATCAATTTCTTGTTCGGTAAAATGTTAACAATCATGGTTCCTATGTCACAAGGTCGTTGTGAGAATCAAATGATGTAATGAATTAAAAAACACTTTGTAAACCTAAAAACTATTTAAATGTGAACAATTATTACTACTGTATGACCTTGAGAAAGTAATCTCTTTAGATCTTAAGATTCCTGATCAACAAGAAGGAAAATGGACTGGATGTTTCTCTTTCCTACTCTAAATCTGTCATCTTAAATAGCAAGAGGAAGCAAGAAACTATAGCTTTTTTGCTCATATTCTCCAGGGGCTTTATATGTTCAGAGTCAGAGAGAGAGGGATATAAGATACAATCATACTCAAGTTTTCCTCAAACTCTCCAGTTCACATCCCATTCTCCTCCTCTTAGGAGCTTTCAATACCCTTTTCCCTTTACATTCTCTGTAGCTTGTGATTCTACCTAACACACTGCAAAGCATTCAGCTTTAGGTATAATGCAATCAGTGGAATTTTTAATACACAGATATAACCTGGCAGTACTCAATTTGCATGATTTTTTTTTCTTCTTAAAATTAGACATATATTTCAATAAAAATAGCTGACATTCATATAGCCCAGCAGTACTTAAATATTTTTATCTCAGAACCCCTTTATACTCTTAAAAATTGCTGAGGATTTAAAAAAGTTTCTTTTATGAGATTTATATCTATCAATTTTTATTATATCATAAATTAAAACTGATACAAATTTGAAATATTTATTAATTCAATAACAATTTCAGTAATAAATAGGTTTATCAATTATTACATTTATATATTATACTACAAAATTATATATAATAACATTACTATTTTAATCATGATATGGTATTATTTTAAAATATATTAATTCAATAATAAACCCATTACATGTTAATATAAGTAACACATATTTTTATGGTAGATAGCTATTTAGTTTTCTTTACAAAGACTCAAAAACAATTGTCCCAGGTGTAGGCTCCTGCTTTCTCCCCAAATCTTTTCCCTACTTTGTCAAAAAAACACTTCTTAGTCAATCACATAATTTTAAGCACCTTGGTCAGTAGAAAAGGCACACAACCTACAGTTTCCAAAGAAAAGATATTTAGTGAGAAGTGTGGCACTGTTTCACACATTTTTGCTTTAATGTCTGGCTTAAGAGAAGACAGTTGGATTCTCCTATCTGCTTCTACAGTCAATGTGTTGTGATGTTTTAGTTGAAGCATATGTAGAAAATCTGGCCTCACATAGTATATAGTTGGAAACGGAAGAATATTTTAAGAGACAAATAATGTGTTCATATTATTATAAAAATAATTTTGATCTCAAATCTTCCATGACAGGTGTCGCAGGGACTGAAAGGGGTTTATGGACCACACTCTGAGAATCATTCAGGTAGCTTATTAAGATTTATGAGATCTCATTTAATCCTTACCACAACCTGGTGAGGTAAACTGTATCATTGTTTCCATTCTACAGATGAGGAAAGTGAGGTTAAGAGAGGTTAAGTGATTTGTCCGAGATCATATAGCTAGTTATTTATCAAAGGAAAATTTGAATCTAGCCCATGAATCTGCTCTCAGCATTTCCACCACTAAAGATATTTAATTTTTAGCCCTTTATCTCCATAAGAAATCAAGGATGGTGAACATTTGGTAACAGCATGATTCCCTTGGCCTTACCCAGGTTATACTCAAGCTTCTAAAAGTACAGCAACATCTCCAAGTATCAGTAAAGGTGTATTAATAAAGTAGGCATTATTCCAGAAAGGGCATTGAATAAAATCTTCCTTAGAATTTACCTAGGATCAGAGGAATTCAGGACTGATAACCACTTTGAAAGCTAGCTAATCTCATAGTGAGACACCAAGAAAATCAACTTAATTACAGATAAATTCTAAAGACTTTTCTCCCCACACACACTCCATTCCTCAGGTTAAAGAAAACTTCCATAAACTTAAGTCCTAAATAGATAGACCAACCTGACTTTCAAAAGATGATATAACTCTAAGCCAGAATTATATAACTGCAAAACACATATTAAAGTAGTAAATACAAAGAGGTGAGGGGATTAGGGACCTTACAATATAGGGCTTAGCAAAGCTAAAGCCATGCCATGTATATTTATTTTTCAAATTGACATTTGAACCAATGTTTTGACCTTATCACCTAGTGGTGATGTGTGAAGAAGGGTTGGTAAAAGAAAGAAAAAGAAAGGGGACATAATAGCAAGGACAAGTGCTACTTAACAGATATTTTAGAGCTATTAAAGACCTTTGAAGTCTTCTAGTCCAACCTTCTCATTTTACAGTTGAGAAAACTGAGGTTTAGGGAGATTAGGTCATTTGCCCAAGGTCACACAAGGAGTAAAAGTCAGATGGTTTTTTAATTTAGGCACTCTTGTTGTAGGTTGTGTGCCTTTTCTATTGACCAAGGTGCTTAAAATTATGTGATTGATTAAGAATTACTTTTTTGACAAAGCAGGGAAAAGGTTTGGGGAAAAACTGAAAGCAGGAGGCTACACTTGGGACAATTGTTTTTGAGTCTTTGTAACCTCATTTGGGATTTTCATGGCAGAGATATTGTAGTGGTTTGTCATTTTCTTCTCCAGTGCATTTTACATATAAGGAAGTGGAGACAAGCAAAGTTAAGTGATTTTCCCAGCTAGTAAATGTCTAGGATCAGATTTGAACTCAAAAAGATGAATCTTCTTGCCTCCCAGTCTGCTGTTCTATCCATTGTGCCATCTAGCTTCCCCTGGGGAACAGTAGGGTTTTATTGTAGGAATATTATTGATGAACACCTAAAAAGTACACATTTCATATTTCTCTACCAACTTAACATGCTACTTGAAATTTCACTATCAGAGTCAGCATTTGCAGATTAAGCGTTATTTCCAGAAAGTCAACCCAAAGATCACTATTTTATCTTGGAAGGGGATAATATACATTATTGTTTTCTAAAAAAGAAAAAAGAAAAGAACCTTAAGAGATTGATATAATAGATAGAAAAAAGGATAAGTAGGCTGGGAGCTTTGGATGAAAAAGAGGAGTAAGAACGAATGAATGAGTAAATGAATAAATGAATGAAAAAAATGTACTTAATTACCAAGTGCCTAATAGGAGATTCATATAAAAAAGTGAGAGTTCCTGCTCTCAACTAGATCAAACTAATCATGGGAAATGGCACATGTTGGAAGTTCCACTGGAAGGCAGATGCCAAGTGTTTGAGATCCTAGGGTATGATGGCAAGACTTATGGTCAGGGCTTAAATTCTAGACCAGGCCATGATTGGGTTGGGAGGGGAGAACTAACAGAGGCAGAATGGGCAAACTACCTTCACCATTTTCCTCTACAGTTGGCCACAGATAATTGATTTCATATAGATTTTGAAACATGCAAAATTTAGTACATTTCTCTGATAAATCTGGTCTCTTCCAGCAAAAGACTCCTACCCCTCCATACCTCCCTGAAATAAGCTATATGTCTTCTTAATACTCTGTCAAACTCAGAGGGGTAATAATGTTGGATAGTTCTCTCATTTCTTAAATCCATTTAGAAATAAATGAGGAGCCTTCTTTTCCCTAGCTCTGGGAAGGACCCTGCCACTTCTAACCCTACTTAGATCATGAACACAAATAAGCCTTTTAACTGGGGATTATTGAAGGCTTGCTAGAAGGGTCTAAAACAAAACTGATGGGCTCTAGATTTTCATCTCTCTTCCCTCTTGAGTAACTGCAACCTGCCACCATTACCAAATTAGTGTCAGAAAGAAGAATATCAACCTCTCAAAGAGCATGACCAAATGTTCATATCTGAGAGACAGAACATCCCCAAATGAGGCAGAAGTCAAAGGAAGAGAAAGAAGACAAATCACCAGCATTTTTGCCTTGTTAATCTGCTCACATCTGCAGTCACTTTTATGTAGGCAATCTCAGAAAGCATCTGAATAGAAACCTCTTGGCTTATTTCTAGATTTGCGTGTGCTTTGTTGTAATAAAAATACCAAGGGAAAAGCAGATCATTTCTGATCTAGATTAATAGATTTCCTGCAATTGAGGCTTAATGGAGGGGTATACTCCTGTAATGTATGCCTCTCTTTTTAAACCATTAGTCAGTTCTTTTCAATAAATATATAACCAAGATTGAAGTATTCCATTATAACTACATACTGAGCACTGATCTCTGCTGAAATCAGGTCATTTACAAATATGGCAAAAGGACACATGTTATAATTTGCTGGTTACACAAAAGAAACTTCTCTTCAGTATGGGTGAGTGCATTCTTGACTCTTCCAACTCATAAAAGCTTTTTTTTCTCAAATTGACAGGAATGTTGCTATGTCTACTGTGAAAACCTTAACGGGCCCATAGGCCAAGGAGGACATATCAAATAGGACAGATTGTGAAGAAATGAGACATTGGACTAATGAGAAAGTGTCTCACTTTCTTTCTCATTCTGTGTGGTTGTGGGAAAATACACTGGGTATATTTTCTGCAGGAAGGTGTTGCTGCTGTCATAACTTGATGATGAAAAAGGGAGTGATAGCTAAGAGGAGTAGAAGGATGAGAGCAAGTGTAATCAATAAATATAAATGAGGATGATATATCCTTAAGTAGGACAAAGAGAATTTCTACAGCCTGGGGTTTTGAAAACTGTTTTTAAAAGCTATTGCCATCTGTTATGTCTCATGCAATATGCCATAACTTGCAATTTTGGTGCCTGGGCATCACCAAAAAGACCTAGGGAAAAGAGGATGAAAACACTGTAATTCATGCGATCAATAAATAATCAAGACTCATTCAACTGTTTGGAAGGAAAATTAGTTACTAAAGCAGCTTTATGCTGCCAAAAGAGTATGTTTTACATTTTGGTATTCTCTAAATTTTGTGGTCCTAGGGCAAAACTTTGATAACTTTGTCCTAGTTACAACTTTGATCATGCAAAACATTATTAAAATGTTCTTAAGTATCCAGAAACTTTTAATCTTTAGGGCCAAATAAAAGACCCTAAACAAAAGATCTATCTGGATTGTGCTTTTGAATTTTAGAAATGACAATAAGATTTGCCTTTAGGGAGTCAAGATGTAATTAATATAGTGCTGGCTTAGAGTTATGAAGACTTGGGTTCAAATCCTATCTTAGGAAACTAACACAGTAAAAAGTCTTAGGAATCAAGATGACCTTAGTTCAAATCCTGCCTCAGATATTTACTAGCTTTGTATTCCAAGCAAGTCTTTCTGAACCTCAGTTTTCTAATTTATAAAATAAGGATAATAGTAACTACTACAAAGGGTTGTTCTGAGGAACAAAGGCAATATCATATGTAAAGTACTAGATAAATTAAAGCACTATATATCTATATATTAATATTTGTATATAGATATATATGTTGGCTAGTATTATACAGGGTTGGCCTACATGGCTCCTAAAATCTCTTCTAACTCTAAATCTAAAATTTTAGGAAGAACAGAATAATATTACAGATTTAGAAATGAATAATCTCATCAAATATAGTTCAAAGAATTGGCTATAAATCTTTAAAAATTCTATTATAAAAATAGGCCAGAAAATATGGATAAATGTCATAAAGATTGCTTTTAAAAATTTAGCATCACCTGGGTTCATATACAGTATATATATATATATATACATATATATATATATATATATATATATATATATATATATATGAAACAAGAGATATTCAGATAACTACAGCTTAGCCTAGCTGATGGAGAAGGGTGAAAATAGAAATAAGGAATCCACTCTCTCCATTAATAGTGAAAGTCTCCACAGAATCACTATCTGATTACAGCATCTCTTTTTTTTCCCTAGCAGACCTCTATGTAGCTGGTTTATGATCTAGATATCATCTCTGAGCTTTCACACTCCTCACTCGAAATTGATTCTACCTGAAGTTGTCTCTTCAATTCTCACTCCTCCTAAGTTCAAACCTAAGAAATGTGGACATAAGACCAAAAAAATCATTATCAACCCTTTTCAGCTCAGTGAAATTTTTCAGATCCTGTAATGTTGTCCCCCAGCAGATTTTGACCCATGCCTCACCAGCAAGGCAGGCTTCTTTTAAATCACCACAGTGTCTTTCTCTAAAATGATGCCAGGGCATGACCAATGATCTTGTCCAGTTAGCTGAACATTGGGTGGCAAGTTCACACATATATATGATGTTCCAGGCATCTTGTTTTAATATGAGTATTTTTTTTCTTTTGAAACAGGGTTGATATAAAAAACTTAAAATCCAAGTAACTGATTTCATCCATGACCCATCAATGCCTTTCTTTAAATAGTGAAAAGAAATAACTTCAAACTACAGTTTGAATAAACACAAGGGCTATGGATTTTAAAGCCATCCATCATAAACTTGACAAATAGCATAGTCAGGTATGGAACACCCTACAATCACAGCCTATTATTTTTCATCTTGAGTGGTGGCCTTCAAAGGCAATAAATGTATTCTAGAATACATATGCCAGTTTCTCCCAAAAAGCTAGAATCTAGGTAATCTTTCTGCAACAAACCTGCTAGAGTTGCAGTGTTCACAGAAAGAGATTGTTATATTCCAAAATTGAATGAAGGTCAGGTGAGTTACTCAATTATGATTAGGGCTTGAAGGAGGTTAGGACAACTAGGGCTTTGTCCCAGAAAGCTGAAACTTAGAAGGCAATAACTTCACTTGTTGCTTCTAACTGAAGGAGTTCAGTTGGACTTATACTTCCTTTCCTTGGTGTCTATACCTGAGATGAGTTCCTTTACAAGCTGACCTTATTTGTTCCCATCAGCAGTAGCATCTCCTACAGAGGCCTCCCAGTGCCTTGGGTCTCCCACCATGGGGAGTTCTCTGTATATTTTAGAAATGAGTCCTTCGTTGGAATCATTAGTTGTAAAGATTGTTTCCCATTTTACTACATTTCTTTTGATCTTGGTTACAGTGGTTTTATCCATGTAAAAGCTTTTTAATTTAATGTAATCGAAATCATCTAATTGGTTTTTGGTGATGTTCTCCAACTCTTCCTTAGTCATAAACTGCTCCCCTTTCCATAGATCTGACAGGTAAACTAGTCCTTGATCTTCTAATTTGCTTATAGTATTTTTTAAATGTCTAAGTCCTGTAACCATTGGGATCTTATCTTGGTAAAGGGTGTTAGGTGTTGGTCTAATCTAAGTCTTTTCCATACTAACTTCCAATTATCCCAGCAGTGAATTCATCTCCTTATCAGATGTTCTGATAAGAGATTGACTAGATAAGAAAACAATGCCTGAAGTGGGATATGAAAATTAATAAAATTTAGTTAATCATTATCTATTTTATTACCACAAATAACAGAAATATGCCTTTAGCTGCTTATGGTAGTCTTTATTACAGTTAAAAAGAGAATACTGTTTCTATTACTTAAAGGGTTATTGGTTTTTTAATGAAAGATAGAATTTCATATAGTCTTTTTGAATCCAGCTTTATTTTTCATATGCAATGCTCTCTCATTTTTCTCTGAAAAATCTAAATGACAACCAATTCCAAGCTACTTTATTTCAGCACATGTCCCATCACATACAAAGAATTGAAACTTTGAATTCTAAAGCTCCATGAAAAAGAAACTAGTCAAAATGTAGCTAATATTATGTAATTAAATAAAATTTAAGAAGTCATCATTCAGAAAACTCTGCCAAGGGCAGAAAAATAGGACATTAATTCCAAAGAAGAGAAAGTGGATCTAGCTTTTATAAAAACAGCAATACAAGCACTGTGATTTAAAGTTTGTAAAACATTTAACATATATAATCTCACTTGTTTCCTCAATAATTCTGTGATTTAAGTGTTATTAATATGCTCATTTTACAGAAGAAGAAACTGAGGATGAGGAAGCTGACAGGTCATAGTTGGGGTCCTAGGTAGAATTTGAACTCAAGTCTTCCTGACTCCAGGTCCAGAACTCTTATCTAAGCCACTTAACTGCCCCAATTCTTCCTATTAAAACCTCACTCCAGATAGAAAATTCACACCTCAGATTCTGACCCTGTGGCTTCTCCTTTTGATTGGATGGCTGGCTTCTTCCAGAAATTCCCTTTAAGGAGGTTACCTAGACCCTTAACTTGGTCGGTCCTCTCTTGGCTGTGCTCTGATCTCCCTCTATTCTGACCTTAAATCTGGGAATCTTCTCGCCTCCCAAGTTTTTACTTTCCTTTTTATAAAGTGTCTTTTCTCATTAGAATGTGAGTTTTTTGAGAGACAGGACCATCTTTTCTTTCCACTTATCTTTATATTCTTACTATTTAACCAATGTCTGATACACAGTAATCATTTAATAAATGCTATTTGACTGAGTGACTGTACTGCCTCTCTACAGGCAAGCATAATATAAATTTATTAAATGTGGGGGACAAAAAAACCAAGTGAACAACAAAAATTTTGTAAAAGCTTTCTGAAATTCATAGACTACCATATCTCTGCAAAAGTCTTTGAACTTATCCTAAGACCTTTCTATTCCCAACATTAGGAATGCAATTTTTGCACAGATTATTAATGTCTGCTATGGACCTTAAGTGTTAGATGGAAAGCAAACCTAGTGCACTCCCAATTCAACAATAGTAAGCAGTAGTTAGAAACTGGATAGGAGGCTGCAGTCCCTGGCAACAAAGGACTCGGGGGGCGTGTAATCATGAAACCACAGATACATCCCACAATCCATGGAAACTGACACCATTTGGGAAGCAAAATGTTCCCATTCTTTCAAAGGGGAATCCAAGATAAGCAGACAAAGGATGGGTCTGTAAGGGCCCAAGTATTACAGGAGCATTTTACTCAATTTACAAAAGGGAAACCTTGACTGCGTCATAGTTGGGATATGATTGTTCAGTGTCCCAAGTCATACCATGGAATACTTGAATGGCCTTTGCCCATAGAGCTGGAGTGTAAGAGCTGAGGGGCAGAAACAACTCAATATTCATTTGGGGCACTTCCTGTTTTTTTTTCTTCACTTGACAAATTAAAATAAAATAGAATACAAGTTATTCCAAGAATGTTTAGTTCAAATCCTGAATCCTAGAGCTCTGAAACTCCAGAGGCCTCCTTCTCTATGACACATATGCTTTTAATGAGAAGGGAACAAAGCTTGCTTATCCAAACTGCATTCCCAAAGATTTTACTTGTGATTATTTTTGCTCATAATTCAGGTTTACTATTTTAGATAAAACAATAGGGGCAGCTAGGTGGCACAGTAGATAAAGCACCAGCCCTGGAGTCAGGAGTACCTGGGTTCAAATCCAGTCTCAGAAACTTAATAATTACCTAGCCATGTGGCCTTGGGCAAAGCCACTTAACCCCATTTGCCTTGCAAAAAAAAAATAGCAAAAGGAACAACAAACTTTTAGAATTAGGGATTCTTAACTTGGGGTCCATAAATCTATTTTAAAGAATATTTTGATGGCTTCATTTATATATAATTGGTTTCCTTTGTAATACTACATATTTTGTTTAATTTAATTAAAAATATTATGAAGGGGGGGTGAAGAACCTCCACTCGCCTGCAAAATGTTCCATTGTACAAAAAAGCTTAAGTTGGGGCTTAAGTCTCTAAGCATCACTCATTTAGATCTCCATCTTCTAAATATAGAATAGTGAAGGAAGGTAGAGAAAAAAATATTTAAGAACCTACTATATTTAAGGTAATGTTTTAGAAATATCTAATATGGTGATGACTCTGTGATCTCATCCATGTGAGTTTTCTTCTTCAGTGTTGCAGATTGCAAACCCTAATTGCCTGTCTTCTGTATATATATCTTATCTATATGTATAGTATTATAAAATAATTATTGCTTAAACAATAGTGTTTACAATTGCAAATCACTTTAAATGCATCACCCAATTCAAACTACATGACAACCCTGAGATTTAAGTAGTACAAGTATTACTGTGTCCACTTTACATGAGTAAACTGATGCTGAGCAAGCAGTTACAAAAAGCCAGGCCTAACAACCAAGACTCCCAACTCTGATTGTTCTGCTCAATCAAGATATTTCACTGATGTTATTCAGAACTATGAGGCACTCAAGAGATTCAATGATAACTCTGGATTGAAATGATTGAAAAGAGAGTAGAATAATATATGTTAGAGGGGAGGGAGAAGGAAAGAAACAAACATATGATCCTCATAACAGCCCATGGAGGTAAGTACTATTATTATCCTCATTTTACAGTTAAGGAACCTGAGACAGATGTATAGTGACTTAGTCAAGATTACACAGCTAATAAGGGATGCTACATTTGAACTCAGGTCTTCCTAACTCCAGACACATTGCTCTTCCCACACCCAAGTATTTTGATTCAAAGAAAAAAGTCACTAAACTTAGAGTCACGGGACCTGACTTCAATTCCTAGCAAATTAATTTATCTCTGTGGGTCTGTTTCCTTCTTTACAAGATTATTGGAATAGAAGATCATTAAAGACTCTTCTAGTTATTTTTTTATTTTTTAGGAACAAGGGTCAAAATTTCTCAACTCCATTTTTTTGGTACATCTCACCTAGGAACATCTCAATAGAAGAAAGCAAATGAATTTAATATTTTTACAAATATATTTAAAGTCAAGTTTAGGAACAACAAAGGAATAGCAGATCTGATAAAAGATCATTTCAAAACTCAGAATATTAATTATATCCTTTATAAATTCTGCAAAGGGATAGAATAGCTCTTTAAAAGTCTACTACTGGGAGAAATATTTCTCTTCTTAATCCTCATGTTTCTTTATCCCTGCATAAATATTCATAGAAGGTACCAAAGGATCAGCTCTTTCCCTGGGAGGTCATTTAAATAGGACAGTCAAAGGGCAGGTAGTTGTTTCCATTATAAGTCAATGTTTATCAAGTCCCATCAGCAAGCATATATTAAACACCTCCTATTTGTCAGGCTCTGTACTAAGCATCAGTCATCAATCTCATAAGTCAGCACAGAGCTTTATCTAAGAATTCATGACTTGGGACACATTCAACTGGAGGCAGAGATTTACAAAAAAGCCACCAGATGTGTTCCCCTCTCTATCAGAGAGGGGAATCAACATGAATCTAAGCATCATGTTTTTAAATTTCCCAAAATGGAAAAAGGACTATTGGTATTTAACACAGTCACATAAAATCTACAGATCATCTGTGCATTCCTTGGAATAGCTATTTACTTAGTTTAATGGATACACTGGTCTCTGTGCCTTCCTGCCTTCTATTTTACTCAAATTCCAAATCCTCTTACATTTACCGTTTAATCTACTCTTGGGTGAAAGAAAAGGAATATGAAAGAGGGAGAAGGTCTAACTCAAAGGAAGGGTTATATAAGAGTTTAAAGGCGGGGGGTGGGGTAGCCCAAGGCAGGGAAGAAGATGCAAGGCTGCTAGGGTTCTAAGAGCTGCAAGATAAATGAATTAATGAATGAGGATGAAGTATACAAACCATAGATGTCAACTTCATAAAACAAAACTTAAGACAAACCAGAGTTGCCACAATTTGGTTACAGCTAAGGGGATGAAGCAAGAAGAGACAGACTTTGGGGTTTGGGGAAAACAGGCTAAAAGAACAGAAGAATATGAAAGGATTTTTTTAAGGGGGGGGGCTATCAGAGCATGTCAAAAGTGGAAAAGTAAAGAGTTAATAATATGAGTGAGACTGAGGAAAGCAAGGAAAACAAAGTGGTGATCTTTTGTGACATTATTTCCACATACTCTCTTTTGAGTGCAGCAACCTACTCTAATTCCCTTTTGCCTTTTTCTTCTGTCTCAATCCCTCTTACAGATCACAGGAGAGTGTGATCAAAGCTGGGAGACCTCTAGTAAGAGAAAATAATGGGAAGATGGAGGAAAGTAGAAGAGGAGAATTTAGTTCACTTTTATCAAATATTCCTTGTCCTCTCACATTTTATCTCCTTCCTGAATCAAAGACTGACTTCTTCCAGTGGCAATTCCTATATTGTCTTGGGGATGGAAGGAAACAAGAATTTATTAAATACCTACAATGTACGAGACACTATGTTAGTCACTCTACAAATACTATCTTGTTTCAGCCTCACAAATAACCTTAGAAGGTTGATGCTGTTATGACCCCTGTTTTACAGTTGAGAAAAAAAATGATTAAATGAGTTTCCTGGGGTCACAGAGCTAGTATCTAAGGAAGGATTTGAATTCAGATCTTCCTGACACCATTTTCAGTGCTCTATATCCCTGGGTAGTTCCATGGTAGTTCCATATTCCATCTAACTATGGAATAGCCTCAACATCAGCAAGTCCTGCTTTCAAACCACCACATGTTGGCCAAGGGACCCTGGCAGAATCATTAAATTTCTCAGTGTCCGTGGCAATTCTCTAGAGCTCTAAATGGCAGGGGAAATATCAATCTTCACTGTAAGACTTAAGTTTTCACATGAGGAATTCCCTCTATCTGGGGAATCACAGGTCTGAATCAAAAGCTGGCTGAGGTAATGTCTTTGTTTTGGCTTTCCATCTTCCATCATTTGTCTCAAAAATCACTCAGACTGCTTTGAGGAGGTTGCTCTATCCTGTAACCTATATACTATACTCACTATCACCTCTTCAGCAAAACCAAGCCACTGGAAAAGTAATTTCCAAACACTGGCAAATCACCAGTTCACTTCTCACTCTATTGAGACAGGAGTTAATCCTGCCCATACATAGGTGCTAGAATAGAAGGCAAATTGCACAGAATCAATCTCATGTAAGTTTATCCTCAGCACTATCCAATTACTTTCAAAGAAGCCAGAATAGAGAACAATGACAAGAAATTAAATCTCAAGGTAAGATAGTACAGTAAGCTCCAGACTAAACTTCTCAGAAATGCAATCACTGACCATATAATTTAATCCTGACCCTAAGATGGATCTGCCTATCAAAATGAAATACATTGACACAAGAAACATGTATTAAATATATACTAAAAAACCTCTGGCTCCCAAATATCACACCTTTTCAACTCTCCTTCCTTAAATCAATCTAATCTGATCTCTTCTGACCACTGTTCCATCAATGGGATATCCTGTCCCCATTCCCTCTAACCTTTGTGAGGTTGGATAAGACAGGCTCCAAGGTCTTCTTAAGTTCTACATGTTAATAATCACTAGCATCTATATAACATTTAAGGTTTTTCAAAACACTTTACATGTCTTATTTGATCCTTTAAAAATGGCCACACTTCTTTTCTCTTTTCCTAAAGAATTTCTTTAGCTGATGAATTATATCAACCAGATGTTCTGGAAAACTGACCAAAAGGCAACTTAGTTAGACAAACTGAGTTCAAATGTTTGTAGATAAGCTGACCAAAGTTCACAGACCTGTAAATAATCATGATCTACAGGAAACAGGACAGTCAGAGAAAGAATTCATTACCCTCTACAAGTCTCCCCCTTCCACACAAACATACACTTTCCCCATCCTCCAGGCACCAAAAGAAATTTTCTTTTTGTGGACATTTGCTAAACTATTTGGAAAAAAATTTTTAATTTCAGAAGTCAGCTTGATTTCCAAGAACATAATTTTCATTCTCTGCACAATTTTAAGTTTTTATTGGTTTCATATAAAAAAAAGATTTGGGTTTCAACTTAATTTTTGAGCAAGTCTTCAGTAGCTATATTTAACCCTTTCACCACCTGAGTCCCCAAATATCCTCTTCACTTTCATGTAAGGATTAGCCTGAACCCCAGATAAAAGTACTGGAAGATATAGTTGTAGATCATCAAAATGACTGGATTAAGGAAAAGCTAAAAAGACATTAATTACATTTTATACTGACCAACCAATCCTTTTCACTTCTTTCTCCCAGGCAATGTGATGTAGCTCCTAGCACACTTGAAAAAACTGTAAGTCATAAGCAAAATGAAATGACCTCTGAGTTTTAATTTATTTTTCATTCCCTGCTTTTGCAAATGTTCATGGATGCTGGAATGTAGGGTGGAATAGAAAGTCAAGGGCCTGAGTTCTAGTATTTCATTAGTATTAAGTTCATCATCTTAGACAAGTCACTCTCAAAACTTGATTCTTCATCTGTAAAATGGTAATATTAATTATTATATTAATATAATTTATTATATTATGTTCTATTATTGTACAATATAATTTATTGTATAAATGAATATTTAAAAGTAATTTAGAGATAAAAGGGTCAACTGACCCAACTTCATATTTTACAGATGAGGAAACCTGAGGGAATCTACTCACCTTACATTAACAACTGATCACTTTAATAAAGAACTTTTTAAACAACCCCTCTAAAGACTTTTTTAAACAAACCCTCTAAAGAAGACTAGGCAGTCCACTGATTACTGTGTCACAAATGAGGAAACTGAGGTTTGGAAACTAATGATTTGTTCATGGTCACATGAGTGTGAAATTGTGAACTCAATTCTCCTGACTCCAAGTCTAGTGTTTTAATATTCAAAATAATGATGATGAAAATAACATATACATGTGTATTTGTTTATTTTTTTAAAGATACATGAGAGTAGACAGAAAAGGTACATTATTCATTTTGTTATAGTGGATTAAATGGATTAAATGTGGCATCAGGAAGAAGCAGGTTTAAATCTATTTTATTACTACCTATATAATCATGGGGTAAGTCATTTAACTTCATTGATCCTCAATTTCCCCTTTCTCAAAAGGCAAATAACAAGATACCCTCTAGTGACAAATCACAATTTCTTTTTTTTTTTAACCATTATCAGCTGTGGGCAGGGAGAGCAGGAGTAAGGGTAAATGACTGGAATAGCTTTGGCATTCACCTCTTCCTCTAGAGGAAGGCAGAGGAAAGATTTCCTCAACCTTTATTTGAGGAGGACACAGCTTCTTATTTCCTACCAGCTTTATTCATTTTGAATTTCCCTGACCTCTCCATTACAGTTCCCTTCAAGGTACTTTCTCCATCTTCTCCCGCTCCTTTTCAATTTCCTTTGTTCTTTTATATCTTATCTTCCTCTTTTAGACTGTAATCTTCTTGAGGGCAGGAAATGTTCTCATTTTCTGTAGTTATATTCTGTATTTATATCTCCCATGGCAGCTAGGTGGAGAAGTAGATAGAACACCAGGCCTGGGGTCTGTAAGATCTGAATTCATGATTCCTGCTTTTTTTTTTTTTTGGTGTAAGATCTGAATTCAAATCTGAACTAAAGATGTTTACTAGATTTAAGACCCTAGACAAGCTCTTTAATTCAGTTTGTCTCAGTTTCCTCATTTATAAAATGAACTGGAGAAAGAAATGGCAAATCATTCCTATATCTTTACCAGAAAAATGGGATTGCAGAGAGTTGGACATAACTAAAAATAACTGCATCTAAGTGACACAGTGGATATAGTGTTGGTCTTGGATTTAGGAGGGCAGGAGTTTGAATCTGACTTCAGACACTTGCCACTTATTCACTGTGACCTTGGGCAAGTCACTTAACCTTGATTACCCCACATCCAGGGCTGTCTCCAGTTCTCCTGTTTCATATTTGGTCACTGTACCCAGTTGGATCTGGAGGAGAAAGTAAGGCTGATGACTTAGCACAGCATCTCCTTCACTCAAATCTAATTCATGTGCTTGTCATGGTATCACCTCCCTGATGTCTAGTCTACTTTGAAAATGAAAGATAAATATTATTATTATTATTATTATTATTATTATTATTATTAGCAGTAGTATTAGTATTAGTATTAGTATTATTGCTCTTTATATATCTGACAGAGTAGGTGCTAAATAAATGTTTATTGACTATTGATTAAAAAGAAAATATATCTAAACTGTGTTTTTATTATTTTTATTTTTATTGAATTTTACAATTTTCCCCCTAATCTCACTTCCTTCCCCCTACCCCCCCACAGAAGGCAGGTCTGATAGTTTTTACATTGTTTTCATGCTATAATTGATCAAAATTAAATGTGTTGAGAGAAAAAAATCATGTCCTAAAGGAAAAAAAATAAAATATAAAGATAACAATATTACATAATAAGATAACTTTTTAAAATAAAAGGTAACAATCTGGTCTTTGTTTAAACTTCATAATTCTTTGGATATAGATGGTATTCTCCTTTGCAGGTACCCTAAAATTGTCCCTGATTGTTGCACTGATGAAATAAACATGTCCATTAAGATTGATCATCAACCTCATGTTACTGTTATGGTGTACAGTGTTGGTTCTGCTCATCTTGCTCAGCATTAGTTTATGTAAATCCTTCCAGGCTTCTTTGAATTCACATTCTTCCTGGTTTCTAATAGAACAATAGTGTTCCATAATGAACATATACCATAGTTTGCTAAGCCATTCCCCAATTGATAGACATTCATTCAATTTCCAATTCTTTGCCACCACAAACAGGGCTGCTATGAACATTATTGTACAAGTAATGTTTTTATCCTTTTCCATGATCTTTTCAGGGTATAGACCCAGTAATGGTATTGCTGGATCAAAGGGTATGCACATTTTTATTGCCCTTTGGGTATAATTCCAAGTTGCTCTCTAGAAAGACTGGATGAGTTCACAGCTCCACCAACATAAAATGTTGGGGTTTTTTTTTTACAAACTTTGAAATGCTCTTAATACCAGCTAGGTGGCTCAGTGGATAGAGTACTGGGCCTGGATCAGGAAGAACTAAGTTCAAATTTTGTCTTAGACATTTACTAGCTGTATGAACCTGTACAAATCCCTTAACCTCTGTTTACCTCAATTGTCTTATATGTAAAATGGAGATAATAATAATAATAAAAACAATATCCAAGTAATATTGTATCGTATGAGATATTTGTAATGTTGTCTGGCACAATAGCAAGCAAAATATAAATATTAGCTATTGTTGTTATGTTAATGGTGAAGGGATCATCTAGCAGTGTGGTCTTTAATACAACCTTCTCACTCCTAGAATTGCTTTGGATAGCTTTGTTAGGGCAATGAGCTCAAGATAATATCAACATATCATCAAAATGAGGTGGAATAGAAGAAGAAACAGAGCTGTTCAATTTGGTCCTGTTAAACAGCTAAGAGAAAACAGGGATGTCAAAGCTGAAGCCAAAGTCTGACCTCAACAGCTGCAAAACCGATCCCCTCAGCATTTCAACTTTCATGTTTCTGGAAACATCCATAGAGGGGAAACCACAGTAGCCTTCAATATATACTAATGCCTCTCACAGACTCATTTATGGTATGATGTCTTCAGTTTATGGAAGTTGATAGTTTGGACCCTACAGCAAAATGGTTATTATTTGAAAAGCAGCAGGAATAGGAAGAATCTGAGATTGACATGGACCTAGCCATATTCCCACAACTAGAGCTGTGTTAAAGGCTATAAGAATGACAGCTACATTTGTATGCTACTTTAAAATTTAAAAGTGTTTTGCAAATATTACCCTGAGTGATCCTCACAACAACCTTGGGAGGCAGGTGCTATTATTATACCCATTTTGTAGATGAGAAAACTGAGGCAAACAGAAGCTAAGTGATCTGCAACATCCATTGCAGAATACAAATTCAAGTATTCTTGATTCTAGGTACAGCACTTAATCCACTAAGACACCTTATTGTTCCTAATGAACGGAGACTTTCCAAGGTTTGAAGCCCTTTATGAAGACAATTTTTAAAATGACATTTTTTTCCCTTAGCAGTTCCTCTCTCCAACAAGGATCAGTCATTTCTATTGAGCTTTTTCATGTTGCAGGAGTTTTTAAAATTAATGAACTAATCTATTAACTAATTTAAAATTGATCTTTCAGTTAATTAATTTTTAAAGTTCAGGGCTAATCACCAGATCAATGAGATCAGAAGTGATTTTATCTTTCTCCCTATGTTTCTGTGGATCCTAAATGACTCCCCAAAGCACTTAGTACCATATCAATACTGCGTAAACACTGTTCCTCACAGAGTGAGTTCTTGCACATAGTAGATGTTTTAGGTAATGCTTGTTGGATTGACTGAAAATGAAGGCAGGTAAGCATTCACCTAGTCACCCAGCTACTAGTGGTCTACCACCTAAGTTGCCTGACATCTACTTTGTATCTTGTATGTATCTAATTATGTACATGTTTTCTCCGTCATTAGAATGTAAGCTACTTAATGACAGAGTCTGTTATTTTCTCTTTGTATCCCCTGGGCTTAGTAGAGTCTAGTATAAAATACGTGCTAAATAAATATTTATAGGTTTATTATTTTTTTTTGCAAGGCAATGGGGTTAAGTGACTTGCCCAAGGCCACACCACTAGGCAATTATTAAATGTCTGAGGCTGGATTTGAACTCAGGCCCTCCTGACTCCAGGGTCAGTGCTCTATTCACTGTGCCACCTAGCTGCCCCTGTTTATAGGTTTATTGACTTTTATTAAGTACCTACTATGTGCCCCAAGGGAATTGTGCTGTTTAGAGACAAAATGAAGTATGGACTGATATTCTACTACCACTTTGCTAGGGGCTAGGAGGAGAAAGAAAGAGATAAAGCAGAAAGGAAGAAACAGAGAAAGAAGGAACAAAGGAAAGAAGAAAGAAACAAAGAGAGGGAAGGAAGGGAAGAGGGAAGGAAGGAAGGAGTGAGGGAAGGAAGGAAGGAAGGAAGGAAGGACGGAAGGAAGGAAGGAAGGAAGGAAGGAAGGAAGTGTTGCTTTCAAAGAACTTACATTCTACATGTTGGTTATCTTTCTCATCCTTTTCCCACTGAATCCATGACTCAGGTCCTAGAACTCTGGGTTCTGCTAAGTCAATTTTTTGCCTTGTTTTACTAGAAACTAGGTATCTACTTCTTTTCTTAATCATTTAAAAACCATTCCACTATGTGTGTATATGATGCCTACACATACCCACCTTTTATGTTATGTCCCTTTCCTTTAAGAATGCAAGTTTCCAGAGGACAAGGCTTGTCTTGCTTGCTTTGTGCCCCCAATGCTTAAAACAGTTCTTGGCACACAGAAGGGACTAAACTACTAAATACTTTTTTTTCATTCTTCCCATTTTTTTTTCCATTCATTCATTCATTCATTCAATGTTAAAGTTTGAGAGGTCAAGAAGGTTAACATCTGGCTCCATCTGGTTTCTATATTCAGTTTGCAGTGCACTTTGACCATAAACAAAGAGAAGCAGCTGGGATACAGACATTGTTTAATTAAGAGATTTTAGGACTGGCCATTCTCCACACTGCCCATGTTTCCTAGGGCACTTCAGATCACATGCCCCATCCCAAGAACTTTTTAATTAAGGCAACTGAGATAAAAAATACACACACACACACACACACACACACACACACACACAGAGTAATGACAGAGCTTGTTCCATGCAAAATATATGCATCCCCCTGGGAACCACTCCATTTCTGAAGAATTTCCACAAATAGAAATAGAAGACATCATATTTGAACAGGAGAGTCAGTGCAAAGGTTACAGGCAGTATACTGATCTGTATGTTTCCTTTTTTTCCCCTTCTCTCCCAATGTCCACTGCTGACTCACCACAGCTGTAGAATATTTAGTTTTCTTGAGCATCCCCTATGTGGCTTAGCCATTTCACTTAGCCTCCTGTTCTTTGCCAGGATAGGGAATATGATTCATGGAATTGAGTAATGTCTATGAAGAGATCTGTGGTCTTTGACCCAAATCCTATGGTAATCCAGATCCTTACAGCTTGCTTATTCTTTATAAATTATTACCAAATAGAAGTTTCTATCTCCATAGGAAGAAAGAAAAATGTGGACCCACTTTTCCCTGCTTAAATCCAAACCCTCAGTCAAAAAGTTTTGATGACAGGACCCTATTCTCTCTCCTAGTCTAAAACTCAGAAATGTCTTCAGTATCTCTTCTCCTTGGGTTCTCTAGCTTTCTATTGATGAGGCCACCATCATAGTCATCTAGTTTAAAACTTTCAGTCTCTGTCTTTTGCCTTTTCTTCCTTGTCCCAGGTGACTGCCAATTTCTGTTTGTCTACACTCCATAAAAGCTCTCATCTCCATTCTTTCCTTGTGATAGTGTCACAGTCCTAATTTGGGCCCTCATCACTTCTTTTTTTATTTTTTATTTTATTTTTAATTTTCTGCAAGGCAAATGGGGTTAAGTGGCTTGCTCAAGGCCACACAGCTAGGTAATTATTAAGTGTCTGAGACCGTATTTGAACCCAGGTACTCCTGACTCCAGGGCTGGTGCTTTATCCACTGAGCCACCTAGCTGCCCCCTCATCACTTCTTGTCTCTACTATTATAATAAACTTCTAACTTAACACCCTGACTTCAATCTCTTCCCTCTCTGATTCATTCTTCAAATTGTTGTTGTATAAGTAAATTTCTAAATGCTCTGATTATCTCACTCTTTTATTAAAATATCTTCAATGGTTCCCCATTCCCTACTGAATAAATCCTATTCATGACTTTCCTAGTATCAGATGAAATCCTAGGATCATGGTATCTCAGACTTAGAGTGGGAAAGGACTTAAGAGTCAGCAATTATACCCCACTTTACCAATGCGGAAACTGAGGCTCAGAGAGGTCCAGTTATTTGTCACAGGTACTATGAGGCAGAGCTGGAATATGAACCTGGGTCCTCTTACTCCAAACCATGCAGTTTCAATGTCTTCAATCTATCTTCTTCATAGCAACCCTTTTCACATTGTCCATGTGCCTGCTCTCCCCTGTTTTTATCTTGCCCAGAGTGATAAATGAAAGGATGGTAGTACCATCCACAGAAATGGGATTTTTATAGATTCAGGACCATAACAAGTTCTATCATGACCATGTGTTTGAGATGCATCCAGCAAGGAATTGAGAATATGGTGCTGGAGGTCAGGAGAGAGATTAAGTTTAGATATACAGACATAGAATTCATCTATTCAGAGATTGTAACTAAACATATGGAAATAATGAAACCACAGAGAGAAAACTCATAGAGCAGAGGAAAGGAAGGATAAACTACTAAGTAACTAGGCATAAGAAAAACAATAGTTCAATAATGGCCAACTGAGAAAGAACAGTCAGACAGTTGGGAGGAAAGCAAAGAAAGAACAATGGCATATAGGTCAAGGGAAGGTGTGAGTGTGTATGGAATATCAACCGTGTTAGAAGATGCAAAAGGGTCAAAAGACTGAGAAAGGTTTTGGAGTTATTGTATTGTTTAGATTCACTGAAAAACTTGAAGAGAGAAATTTCATTCTACAGTAGGATGGAAGTCAGACTGCAGGGAAATGAGAAGTGAGCAGGAGGCTAAGGAATGAGGGTCAACAATATTTTGAGGAGTTTAGTTGTAAAGGGATAGAAGACAGTAACTTGAGCGAATCACAGGATCAAGTGCAGATGTTTCAAGGATGAGAAGGACCTGGTCATTTTTGTAGGGGGTAAAGGAAAAACTGGTAGATGAGATTCTGATGATCAAAGAGCAAGAGGGCTGATCAACTAGGTAAGAGGAGATGGGAATGGATGGAATCAAGAGTACAAGTGGAGGGATTATAATGAAATTGGAACAAAGGAGGAGAAGATAAGAAGTAATCAAGAGAGATTTGGAAATACAGAATGATACCCTTAATTAATGGGAGAGGGGTAAATTATTATTCCTCCTCCCCACTCACCCCTATCATTTAAAAGCTAACAATGGACAATTACAAGACAAAAAATTCTGCAACAGGGAGGCTCCAAACGCCCCTTGAAGACTTCCAGAGATGGGAAACTCAAGGCAACTCATCCCATTTTGGGGACTGTTTGAACTTTTATCTTACATAGGATCACAGATCTAGAGCTGGAAGGGACATAAATTAGAGATAAAAAGGTCAACTAGTCCAAGTTGCCAAGATAACTGGAGCCTAGTGATTAAGTGATTCTCTAGGGTCAAACAGATAGTAAGTGACAAAGCTAGGTTTCAAACTTATGACATCAGCATCCTTTCCATTATATTATAGTATACTGTTTCCTAGTCTAATATATCACTACAAAGAGGCTTTTTTTTTGTTCATTTTCACTATTAGTCCTAAACCTGTCCTTTAGGGTCAAATAGAACAAATATAACTTCTTTTTCCATATGAAAGACCTTTAAAAGTTAGAGATAACTCTTATGTCTCCACTCAATCTTCAAGCTAAATATTTCCAGCTTTTTTTTTTAACCAATCCCTGTATGACATGGCTTTCAATCCTCTGAAATAATGTTATATATTTGTTGTTGTTTAATCATTGCAGTCATGTCCAACTCTTTGTGATCCCCATGTGGCATTTTCTTGGCAAAGACACTGGAGTGGCTTACCATTTCTTCGTCCAGCTCATTTTACAGATGAGGCAAACAAGGTTAAGTGGCTTGTTCAGGACAACTCTGGTAGTAAGTGTCTGAGGTTGTATTTGAACTCAAGTCTTCCTGACTCTAAGCCAGGCACTCTAGCCACTGAGCCACTTAGCTGCCATGTCTTTAGTCAAAGAGTAAACTCTAATTCTTGGTTAAGTTCAATGTTTTTTCCACTACATTAAACTGTTTCCTTATTCTGAGTCTATTCCCTATGTTACAGTCAAATTATAGTGTTATGGAAAGCATGGTTCTAATAAGGTCAAAAATGTTACTCATTAGGCAATGAATGACTCCCCAAATTCTTTGGCATAGTATTCAATGCTCTGCCACCCAATTACCTCCCTAACTTTATATCTATTTTTCTTCCTGTTCATTGTTGTTTTTGAGTCTTTTCAGTCATGACTGATTATTTTTTACTCTATTTTGGGTATTCTTGGCAGAGATACTGGAGTAGTTTACCATTTCCTTCTCCAGCTCATTTTACAGTTGAGGAAGGGAAGTGAAAAGTGTTAAGTAATTCACCCATTGTAACACAGTTAGGAAGTTATCTGAGACCAGATTGAACTCAGGACAATGATTCTTCCTGACTCCAAGTCTAGGAATCTATTCACTATACCCTCTACCTACCTGATGCCTGGGTACTCTACAGTCAAATTAGCATATTCCCATCTTCTGAAAATATTACAAACTTTTAAACTATATACTGACAGCCACATTGGGTGATGATCAGTTATTCTGGACTTGCTCTCAGCAATACAATCATCAAAGACAATTCTAAAGGACTTGTGATGGAAAATGCCATCCAGATCCAGAGAAGGAACTGTGGAGACTGAATACAGATCAAAGCTTACTATTTTCAATTTTTAAAATTTGCTTTATATAATATGTTTTTCCCCTCTCATGTTTTTTTCTCCTTTTTATTCTGATTCTTCTTTTACAACATGATTAATATGAAATTATACTTAACATAATCATACATATATAACCTATATTAGATTGCTCTCTGTCAGAGGAGAGGGGGGAGGAAAAGAAGAGAGAAAAATGTGAAACTCAAAATCTTACAAAAATGATTGCTGAAAACTATCTTTGCATGTAGTTGGAAAGATTAATTTACTAATAACAAACCAAAAAAAACTGTGCCTAAGAAGTCTATTATCTAATCAGTCTGAAGCTACAGTAGCTCAGGAAGCTCTTCAGCTCTACACTAGGGTAGGGAAACTCAGGATCACCAAATCAAAGTCAAAAGAGTATTCTAGAAGGTCCCATCCAAACAGGAATCTCCTCTACAATATCTCTAGCAAGTAAACATATTTAAGAACCTCAAAGGATTGAAAATTCCTTTCCAAGGCAACCCATTTCAGTTCTGCCAGCTTTAATTTTCAAGAAGTTACTTGTTTTTCCTTTTAATAAAGCCTACATCTGCTTTTCTGTTGTCTTTATCTATGACTCCTTGTTCAGCCCTCTGAAGCCAAGAAAAATGAATGAGTCTAATCCTCTTCACACAAAGTTCTTCCAACCAGTTAACAAATATTCATTAAGCACTATAGACATTGTGCTAAGAATTGGAGATACAAAGAAAGGCAAAGTATGTTTCCTGCCCTAAAGGAGCACATCTAAAGAAGAGATAACATAAAAAGGAGCTGAAAGGTAGGGATAAGGGGAGAAGGAGGGTTCCTGATGATGAAGACCTATAGTCAGGTGAGAAATGATCTTAAATTGGAGATCTGGGAGGAAGTCTTCAATGTCTGTCTTTACCATCTCTAATCGGGAGGGAGGCACTCCAGGGTCAGTAGCTACTGGGGAGGTATGAGTTTCAGAGTTGTTGTCCTAAAGGAAGAGTTGATGCTGTCCCAAAGGAAGATTCTTAACATAGTTATCATTCTCCCCACCTACACACACCCACACCCACACACATACATACACCTTCTTCTCCTCTCTAGCCTAAACATTCAACATTTCTAATTCCTTCAACTGAAACTTGTATGACTTGGTCTCCAATTTCCTCACCATCTGGCTCACCCTACTCTGGAAATTTTCTGCTTTGCTAATAACCCTTCTAATATATAACTGAACACAAAGCAAAACAATACAATTCTCTAGATGAGGTCCAATCCAAGTAGGTTTCAGCAACTCTTCTGAGACATTAAGCCAATTTTAATGTTGCTTCCTTTCGCAGTAACTTTTTTCTTTAAAAAATGTATTGATATCTTTTGTTTTTACATTAGTTAGTTCTAAAAATATCCCACCCCACTCCTCCACTCAAAGTGACATCTACAGTAACAAAGAATTTAAAAAGAGGGGGGGAAAAGCAGTTCAGCAAAATTAACCAAAATATCACCCAAGTCTATCAATGTGATCTATTCCCATAGTCTCCAACCTCTACAAAGGAGAGGAGGTGAATTTTCTTATCTATTATTTTGCTTAGAACATGGTAAGAGCTTAATATGTGATTTTAATCCATCCATTCATTCATTCATTCATGCTTCTTCAGGACTAGGTTTGCTTAATATAATGACATAGCATTCAGTTTAATTTTTGTTGTCTTTTTGTTTTTCTTATTCTTCATTTGTTTCTCTATATTCTTTATATTAATAATTTCCTGAAATACAATCATAATCTCTTAGATTTTTCAAGATGCCTACCAGGGAAGCCAACAGAGAAGTACCCTGGTTCCTGGAATGTGGGAAATAGTAGTGACAAGTGAGGTACCAATCTGGGACCAAGACTGAGTTATAATGGCTCTGGAGCTATCAGGGTAGCCAATGTGACACTTCTCTTTCTTCTCCTACCTAGGTATTAATACCATCATAGAAACTGTAGGTAAATTGCTTAGTTTTAACCTTGGCAGCAACCATAGCTGAGAAGATCCCAACCAACTCAACTTGGGACTGGCATAGGGTGGGGAGACATAGACCTGGAGGGAAAGAAAAAAGGGCAAGGTTGATGGTTCCCACTAAGCTGGTCTACAACTAGCCATCTCTAGCTGTCCAGATCTATATCTGGCCAATGAACCCACACCCCTCTGGAGGGTGAAGCTAGTGACTTTGCTCAGCCCTCCCTCCAATTCATTTGCAAATCATGTCATCACCTTCCTTTTGTCAGGGTCCTCTTAAAGAACAAAGGACAAAGGACAGCTAGGTGGTGCAGTGGATAGAACACCAGCCCTGGAGTCAGGAGTACCTGGGTTCAAATCTGGTGTCAGACACTTAAATTATTAAATTATTACCTAGCTGTGTGGCCTTATGCAAGCCACTTAACCCCCTTTGCCTTGCAAAAACCTAAAAAAAAAATAGTGTAGTGAGGCCTCAAGCCTATCCCAGACACTTTTAAACTATGTGACCTTGGACCAGTGATTTCTCTCTGAACCACAGTTCTCCATCTCTAAAATGGAGATGTTCTACAAAAGGAAAAAAGATACATTTGTACAAAAATATTGATAGCAGCTATTCTTGTAGTGACAAAGAATTGGAAAAATGAGGAGATGCCCATCAAATGGGGAATGGCTGAACAAATTATGGTATATGAATGTACTACTGTTCTATAAGAAATCATTAGCAAGAAGAATTCAGAAAAGTACAGAAAGACTTATATGAACTGATGCTGAGTGAAGTGAACAGAACCAGGAGAACAATGTACACAGCCACACAACACTGTGTGATAATCAACTATGATGAACCTAGTTCTTCTCAGCAGTTTAGTGATCAAGGACAATTCTAAAGGACTTGTGATGAAAAATAATATCCACATCCAGAGAAAACACTATGGAGTCTGAATGCAGACCAAAGAATACTATTTGCATATTTTTAGAACTTTTTTATTTCTTTTCCCCATGTTTTCCCCTTTAGTTTTGATTCTTCTTTCACAATATGACCAATATGGAACTATGTTAACACTATTATACATGTACAATTTATATCAAATTACCCATTGCCATGGGAGGGGAAGAAGTGAGAGAGATAGAAAAATGTAGAATTCAAAAGCTTACAAAAATATGAATGTTAAAAACTATCTTTGCATGTAATTGGAAAAATAAAATCACATTAAAAATAAGTAAAATGAGATGGTCTTTAAAGAGTCATGGCTTTAAATCTATGATACTATTGATTATTCTTTCTATAGAACACATGTTGTGGAAAGAATCCCAATCAATTAGGGATCAATTGAGTGAACTGGTTCTCCAAGCTCTGCTATCATAGTTCATACCTGCATGTTTTAATTAGAGTCATACAAGGCAAACCAGCATCCTTTATGAGATCCAGGATATAAGCAAAAAAGGAATTAAAGATTGCCAGGCTGACAGGCCTGATTAAACTCAACCAAAGTGGATCTTTCAAAGTCTTCCATCTCCATATACATTTACATTAGCCATGTTTTAAAGGAATAAACACTGCAAAGCAGTTCAAGTTTAAGTGTCTTCTTACAGAATTGAACCTAAAGCAGCTGTTGGCAGCCAAATATTTATAAACACAAAAGCTCAAGGTATTGGGAGGATTTTTTTTCAGATCTAAAAGAAAATAAAAAGGTTCAGCCTGTTCTACTATAACAAAAGAAGGGGAGGATAAAAAGGTCAGCTATTTCTAAGAATGATCTTTTACTGCTCATATTGGAAGCATGTGTAAGTTCTGGCTCCAATAAAGTTGTTTATGGTTGAATTTAAAATGAGAAAGGGTTCTTTAACTTGGAAAATGATCACATAACTTATTATTGCATAGAAGAAGAATTCAATATGATTTTTCTCTTTTTCTTTTCCTTCATCTTCTTGTTGTAAAGATATAACACACTGTTAGACAAGCTAACAAAGTAGGACCAACCTCAGGGAGCATTTGTCCAGTGCATTCCAGGTCTTAAAAGTCGTATATGTGAGAACTGTACCTGTTCTTATACTAGTTTCCTATTGCCTACCAGAATATCTGGTACTTAGTAAATAATTAATAAACGCTTGCTGAATGATTGATCTATAACAATTTTTTCCTTCTACTTCTTCAGAAGGTCTACACAGTTTAAATTATATTCATTACAATGTGTATATATATATATATATATTACATTCATTAAATTATATTAATTACAAAGAGAATAACAGTAGCAGAAAAAAATGGATATTTCTTTTTATGGGAGTATAACTAGGTGGTACAATGGAAAGAGCTCTAGGTCGGGAGTCAGGAAGACCCAAATTTTAATCAAGCCTCAGATACTAGCTGTGTGAGCCTGGGTGAATCACTTAATTTCTATCTCCCTCAGTTTTGTCAACTCTAAAATGGAGATTATTATAACACCTACCTACTAGGGTTATTGAGAGGATCAAATGATGTAACAATTGTAAAGTACTCAACTTTTTTTTTGGTAGCATTTTACAGTCATTCTGGAGAACAATTTGGAACTATGCTCAAAGGGCTATAAAACTGTATATATACCTTTTGACCCAGCAATACTACTACTAGATCTATATCCCAAAGACCATCAAAGAAAGGGGGGAAAATATTTGTACAAAAATATTTCTAGTTCTGTTTGTGGTGGCAAAGAAATGGAGATTGAAAGGATGCTGAACAAGCCATATGATTATGACAGAGTACTATTGTGCTGTAAGAAATGACAAGCAGGATGACTTCAGAAAAATCTGAGAAATCTTATATGAATAAATGCAAAGTGAAGTGATCAGAATCTGAACATTAACAGAAATATTAAGATGATCAAATGTGAATGTCTTGGCTACTCTGGTCAAGACAATGATCCAAGATAATTCCAAAGACAAATCCATGAAAAATGCTATTCACCTCCATAGAGAACTGATAAACTATAAATGCATATTTTTTTAATTTTATTTTTCCTGGTGTTAATGTATGAGATTTTACAATGTAGCTAATATGAAAAATGTTTTGCCTGACTTCACTTGTATAATTGAAATCATTCTGTTTGTTTTCTCAAGGGTAGAGGAGGGAAGGAGATAATTTGGACCTCAAAAATTTTGAAAATCAATGTTACAAATTTTTTTACAGTAATTGGGAAAAATTTGAAAAAAGAAATGGATGAATGAAAATGTTTAAACATATTTAAAAGAAAGGGTTTTAACTTTCATTAAGGAAAGGCAAGGGGGGAGGCTAGGTGGCGTAGTGAATAGAGTACTGGCCTTGAAGTCAGGAGTACCTGGGTTCAAATCCAGTCTCAGACACTTAATAATTACCTAGCTGTGTGGCCTTGGGCAAGCCACTTAACCCCATTTGCCTTGCAAAAACCTAAAAAAAAAAAAAAAAAAAAAAAAGGAAAGGCAAGGGAGGCAATGTAGCCCAGTATCTAGAGACCTTTCTTGGAAAACCAGGAAGACTTTTTTTTAAGTGTTCATCTAATACATGGCTATTTGACTCTAGGCAAGAATCTTATCTTACCTTGCCTAGGTAATACTCTAGAGGCTACAAAACACTCTAGTTGCTGAGAAAGTGCAGGCCTACCTTGACAAAGAGTATTTCCTCAACTGATAGTTTCCCTCTGGAAAAGTATATATTCTATGCAAGGAGACATTGCTCAGAGGAAGACTGGCCTACTTCTGAAGAGTATTATGTTCCTTCTCCAGAGAAGAGTAAGAAATGAATATTTCTTTCTTATATTTAATAACTAATTATTGTATTAGGACTAAAGTTACCTGCCTGAAAGCAACTAAGGACATATGAGAATATTATACTGAAGGACTGATAGAGATAATGCTTCTCTCCTTCCCAGTTTTATCTTACTATGACTCTCAGTCTTCAGGAAATTGTTTTCAGCTGTGACTTTTCAGGTTCTATCTCGATGAAGGGAGGGGGCTGCTGTAGGGAAGGAGATTTGGGAAGGACATTATGTATTAGACTGAATACAAATGCCTTTTTATCAGAAGGAAATAAAATAAGGATAGAAAATTAATTGCCAATTACAGCAGATTCATTATTCTCTTCAAGTACCAAACCTGCCAAAATGCTGTTTCTCATCAGTCAAATAGAATGTCGAAATCATAAAATAAAATGATGGCAACCTTTCACAACCAGCCCAGAAATAAGTCTCGGATCAAAGGCATGACCCTTGACCAGATGTCCAATGTAGCTTTAAAAATTTGTTTGGCTCTCTTCAGAAAAATCTATGGACAACTTTTCTTTAATTCATTTCAAAACCCTTTGTGTGGGAGGGTTAATGAAATCAGACATCTGTGTATCTCTCACAGTGCTATGATGGCTCCTTGCTCAAATTTCCTTCTTTGCTCTGACTTTGAAGGATTCTTAGTGAGTGATGTGGCCTTCACAATCTCCTTAAACCAATCAATTTATAGACTGATTAGATTTTCAAAAAAACTATGCTAAGGGTTATGTCTACAGGCACACACAAAGTGGGTCCTAAAACATTTAAAGGCTATTCTCAGGGATTCAACAATGTGCTCTTCAGTTATCCCATCCTCTCAAAATCACACAAGCAGATGCCACATTAATATTTCTTTGCTCCTCAATGCCAAATACACATTTCCTGAATGAAAGAGGAAAGCAGATTTTAAAAGACTTAGGAGCACATATTTATGGAGTGCTTTAAGCTTTGCAGAGCATTTTGGTCACAACAATCTGTGATTGATCAAAAGAATCAAAGAAACTCCAAGGTGGAAGTGACCACAGAAAGCATTTTGTCCATTGAGTACCTGAAGAGGAATCTTCCATATTTGTTATTATTGTTCAGTCATTTTAATTATATCTGACTCTTTATGATCCCATTTGGGTTTTTATTTTATTTTATCTTTTTGACAGAGATAGTGGAGTGATTTCCTTCTCTAGCTCATTTTACCAATGAGGAATTGAGGCAAACAGAGGTAAGTGATTTACCCAGGGTCACACAGCTAGTAATTGTTTGAGGCCAGATTTGAACTCAGGAAGATTCATCTTCTTGACTCCAAGTCCAGAACTCTATTCACCTAGCTGCCCAATTTTCCATATATATCATCCTTAATAAATGGTTATCCAGTCTGTGCTTGAAGATCTCCAGTGATTGAGAACTGACTACCTCTAGAGGAAATTTCTTCATCATAATAAATTTCTTTTTCCAATGTGACATCTCCCATGGAAATGTATCCATGGCCCCTTCTGGGATTAGGAAGAACAGAGCTAATCCCTCTCCTAATCTGAAAGTTCTTCAAATACTATTCAATCTTACATTAGTCTCTTCCATAGGCTCAAGATACCTAGTCCCTTCATTCATTCCTTAAATGGCATTATAGTTAGTCAGATATTCTCCTATAGCAGGAGTTCCAAACCTTTGGGGTGTGTGTGTGTGTGTGTGTGTGTGTGTGTGTGTGTGTGTGTGTGTGTGTTTGTTTGTGTGTGTGTGTGTGTGTGTGTGTGTGTGTGTGTGTGTGTGTGTGTGTGTGATGGAACCCTTAGGAAAACTGGTGAATCCTAGGGACCCTAAAATTATGAAAGAGAGCAAGTGAACTGAAATACAATCATAAGAATACATTTTAAAAAATACTAAAATTCATGGATTCCTGGATAAGTACCTCTGATGTAGGGAAGATGAGGAATCACTTTAACTAGACTCTTGAGAAATGAAGAGAAGAAACTTAGGTGTCTGGCATCACTTAGAAGAAATCTAACAAAATAGATTTCTGATTATCTCATGTCTCCTCACAGCAGCTTTTGTCCAGGGGCTTTGGGACTCTGATTGATCAGTTATCCACATCAAGTCCAGCTCCAGATACAAATTCATTATCAATCAACAAGCAGTTATTAAACACTTAGGATGTGCTAGGCATTATGATAAATAATGAGAATAACAAAATATTAGTGACACAATCCCCTGACTCAAGGATGCTTATATTCTTTTTTAAAGCATATTTATTTCATTATATTCCAATTATATTTAAAAAGGTTAGCA